>NC_134465.1:62228840-62948840 GCF_047948215.1 Lycorma delicatula | reverse complement strand
TAATTCATAGGAAGATTGTAGAGAAATTTCTAGATGTTATATTGGTATCCCTGAAAGCTTCCAACCCAAAAGTTTGTTTATTAGCACTTGTAACCGCAACGTCAGTTCTTGTATTGTTGTTGCGGTGAGTTTAGTGAGTTACTATGTTCTCGGATAAAGACAAAGCAAAGTGTGTTTTATTGATGGCCGAATTAAAATCCGTAATTTTAGTTCAACGTGCGTTTCGACGTGAATTGGGAAGAGATCCTTCACACAAAAATAACATAACACGTCGGTTCAAACCATTCGAAGAAACCGGATCGGTTAAGAAACAGAAATCAACCGGCAGACCAAGTGTACCAGACGAAACGGTTGAATTAATTAGACGATCGGCAATTAGAAGTCCTGGGAAATCCATCCCACGTCAAAGCGTCAAATTAAGTATTCCAAAATCAACAGTTCACAAAAAAACTGAAATTACACGCTTATAAAATCCAGATACTGCAGGAACCAGGTGATGGCGTAAAACTTTACAATTTCGCTGTTGAAATGTTGGGCAGAATAAGTGAAAACGAATCATTTTTTTAGATGATATAATTTTTACAGACGAAGCTACATTTCGTGTGAATGGATGTGTTAACAGACACAATTCACGAATACGGGACTCTGAAAACCCACACGCAATTATTGAGAAACAACGCGATTCGCCTAAAGTTAATGTTTGGTGTGGTGCGATGAAAAATCGTGTCATAGGGCCTTTCTTCTTTGCTGAAAAAACAATTAATGTAGTTGTGTATTTTGACATGTTAACCAATTATTGCTTTCCTCAGCCGGATGAACTCGAAAACATTCATCGACTTCATTTTCAACAAGATGGTGCTCCCCCGCATTTCAATGCATCGGTCACGGACGCTTTGAACGAAAAATTTGGAGATCGATGGATAGGCCGGCAAGGACCCGTACTTTGGCCTCCAAGGAGTCCAGACCTGACACCTTGCGATTTTTTCTTGTGGGGGAACATCAAAAGCGTTGTTTATACACAAAAAATTCGCGACCTAAACCGCTTAAAAAACAGAATTAATGAAGCAATGACAACCATTAACGAAGAAATGTTAACTAATGTCAGGAGAGAAGTTGAGTATCGTTTGGACATTTGTCGAGCGACTAAGGGCGCACATATTGAAATTTATTAATTATGTTAAAAAATGTTTGAGACGACAAATTTGAAAAATAAAAAATATAAACTGTAAGTAATTCTGTTTTAATTTAAACCATGTTCAAAACCGCACCATTCTCTTATGATAACTCTGTATTTTTCTACAATTATTTTATTGTATCAGTTAAAGCCAGGATTCCTAATCCTGAAAGTATACAGTCATTTTGTTGTCTCTCCGGGAATGATTCCCTAATTTTTATTGATTTTTTAACGCATTGGATAGAAAGTTAAAAATCTAATTTAGAAAATTATGAAATTAGGAATTTTTTATGTAATTATGAAATTTTATGAAAACCTTATTTAAGATTTCCCTTTAAATTATCATTAGAGTGAACGTGTATAATGGAGTTTTGTTATTCTAATTTTTCTTTCTAAAATATTTAAAAATTAGAAGCAAGCATTAGGATGAAACATTAGATGTTATTCAAACATTTCGATCAACACTCGAATTTCAGATTAATTTGGCTACGTAAATAATATATATATATATATATATATATATATATATATATGTATTTCTTTTGACTGATGGATTACTTCACCACAGAAGCTTACAATGAAGCTTGTACATTGGAATGTGAAAATATAAATTTTTAGCGTATGAAAAATGTCATGCCTGACCAGGATTCAAACCCGGCACCTCCGGATAAAACGCCGAGGCACTACCACTACTTCACGAAGTTCGATTTATAATAAAAGGTGTTTTCTAGAGCTGAAAAAAGCAAAGAAATTCAAAAGAGGAATTATATTTACCCGTCAAAGGATGAACCTTTTTGTTAATTAAAAGTAGATTAGTTTTTATTCCATTTAATTCAACTGCACTCCTTGGATTCTATGGAAAATATTTGTACTATTTTACTAGAGTATGATTCTTTTGTTATTTTTAGATTTGTTTATTTGGTTATTATATTGTTTCCTATTATAACGAGTTTTTTTTTCTGGAAATAATATAAAACTTACCATCTGTGTGTGATATATCCTACAAAAAAAAATCGTAAGTTTGTACAGTAATAATGTTGATTTAACCAAAACACAGACTTGAGTAGTTAAATAAAATATTGAAAATTTAAATCTTTTACAAGTTTTCATCACAAAATCAACCAAGATCTACACGAAAAATAGATTAATTTTCTAATGAACCGTTTAATTAACATATAAACCGGTTAACTGACTAGTAAAATAATCGTTGTCATATATTATTAATATTACATATATTTTCTTATTAGTTTACAAGTAAATAAATACTTTCAAAGTATTTGGAGAATTCTATATATATATATATATATACATATATACAATTGAATACAATTGAAAGTTTGGTAAAACATTAAAAAGATTAACATTACCGGAACTTCATAAAATTTAAACCTTTTACTTTATCTCTTTTTCCCTATTTCCCTTCTTCCCTTTCAATTCTTTTCTCTTTTTACCTTTTCCCTTCTTCTCTTTTCCCTATTTCCTGTTCTTTTTTCTTTTCCCCATTTCCCCTCTTTCCTTTTAAATCGGACCAGTAGCGTAAATCGGTCTAGTAGTTTTTATTCAATAGCGGACACACATACGAACATTGCCTTTTATATTTCATAGAAGAAGAAAGTCTGTTTGTATATTTGTTTGTTTGTTTCGTAAATATCTCGACACTGGCGCCACCTAGCGGGTATAGTTTTTGCAGAAATTTCTCTTTTCGCATAACTAATACGTATTCTGAATACGTGCCAGGTCGGTCCATAAATACAATGTTTCCAAATATATCCAACTCCAGCCCTACCTAGCGGGTCAATTTTTTGTAAAAATATTTCTTTTCACGTAACTAATATATGACCCAAATCCGACCATAAATGCAATTTTCTCCAGATATCTCAACCCCAGCGCCATCTAGCGGGTCCATTTTTTGCAGAGGTCTTTCTTTCACCGTACAACATATTCTGAATATGAACCAAATCGGATCATAAATACAATTTTTCAAAATATCTCAACCACAGTGGGTCCACTAATTCAGAAACCTTCGCGGGCGTGCGCACAACTTACCAAAGTTTCATCGCAATCGGATGAACGGTTTAGGAAGGCATAAGAGACATACAGACAGACAAACATTCATTTTTATATATATAGATTAAATACCTAATAATTATTAATTAATTAATTATTGAGCGAGGACAGTATTAGAAATACTGTTCTCGTCCAATTTAGGTGTTTTTTGGGTCAGCGATTTTTTTTACATTTAACAATTAAGTAAATAAAAAATTGTGATTAAACAAAGGAAGTAATATTTGGACAGTACCAGACAAGGTTTACCGGCAAACTGGAAAATATTGAAAGACAGATTCTACGACGATGTATCGGAAAAACATTAAAAAAGAGGGGATTCTGAGAATTATTCCAAACGAAGAGATTTACAAAACGATCATCCCGATAACTAATAAATTTAGAAAGAAAAGAATTTCCTTTCTAGGACATATTTTCAGAACGGAAGAGACCAGACTTATCAGACGGATAATCGAATTTTTCTGGAACAAGAAAAGCAGACCGAACTGGTTATACGAAGTACAGAAAGTCATGGAGGAATTAGACGTAACCCGTGAAAACCTAAAAACGAAAACCGGAAACTATGAGAAATTAAAAAATTAAAGAAACAAGATTCCTATCAAAACCCAAGAAAACAATAAGCCGGGTGTACTCTGAACAAGAAGATCTGAAACCCTTAGAAATTACTGGCAAAAAAGAAAAGCTGAAAAACAACAAATCAGCAAGAAAAGAAAGAACTTGCCAAAAAAAATGAACTAAAGTGATCCATTATGGTCTTAAAAGTAAAAAAAAAGGAAGTAAATTTGTATGTAATATAAAGATCCGGCCCAGGAGGGTTTGTTGGAGAGGGGGTTAGGTTTAGTCGGTAGTGGGCAGGTATATAAAAGCACTTTAATATCAACTAACGGAACTTTGGCATAGCGGACTGCTTTATAAGCTAGCGCGATCGGCGATCCCCTACCGCTATGTCAGACTGATGCGGTCATATCTGCTAGACCGACATTTTGTCGTACGCGTAGGGGAAACGATTTCCTCTACCAGAGAAATAGCCGCTGGGGTTCCCCAAGGAGCAGTACTTTCCCCGTTCTTGTACACTTTGTACGTGAACGATATGCCGCTGTCGGAAGGGGTCAAAACGGCCCTTTACGCAGACGACACGGCATATTTCTACGAATCCGCAAATGTGGATTACGCGGTCCGGAGGCTCCAAAGGCAGCTGGACTTAGTGGAACCGTGGCTCGACATGTGGAGAATCAGGGTCAACGGTGAAAAATCGGTGGCCGTGATCTTCACATGCAAGACACGAAAACCGACCAGAGAGCTGGAAATCTCAGGGGAGAAAATCCCTTTTGAGAAAACAGTTAAGTACCTGGGGGTGGTGTTGGACAGGCGGCTTACCTTCGGCGAACATGTAAATTATGCGACCCGGAGGGCTAAGGCCGCCAGAGCCTCGCTATACCCAGTGCTGAACAGTGCCAGCCCGTACCCACTGGCAACTAAGCTTCTGATTTTTCGGCTGTACGTACTGCCGATTCTAACATATGCTTACCCGGCATGGGGGGCAGTGTTGAGCTCCTCGCTTTAAAAGAAGATCGAGGCCGTCTAAAACATCGCGTTGCGGACGATCTTTGGAGCTCCGTGGTTCGTCAGGAACGCCACTCTCCGATCTGATGCGAGATTTCAATCCGTGTCCGAGGTGGGGGTGGCGCAGGCGCGCAGACTGTTCGGGAGAGCGGCTGTGTCCGAACACAGTCATCTTCGGGACATCTGCCGAGAGGACCCAACTCCGACAGTTGTAAGGAAGCGGCCTCACGCCGTACTGGACGAACCACCGTGATGGTGCGGTGCGGTAGCCGAAAATCGACAAACCAGGCTTAGGGGCCTCCATATCGCATGAGCCATAAACGGAATAGTGCGTCAGACGCGTTTCCGGGGTCGCGAGTCAATAGTTTTCGCGAGTTATATAGTTTGAAGACGTCAAATACGGTAAGTCGCGCATAAAAACAAAAAAGCGGTTTTTTTTGGTTTTTTTTGGTTTTTTTTCGCGTGTGTTTTGTTCTGTTTCTCTTGTTTCAGAAACGGGAGAAACGTGGATGTGGAGCGACTCGTCGTGCCGTCTTGGGAAACGGCCTTTCCGTCCTCTCATCCTGCCAGTCCAAAGAAAAGTAAAAATTAATTTTTTTTTTTTTTTTTTTTCGTGTGTGTGTTCTGCTTCTTTGTTGCAGATATCAACAGCCACCACAAAAACAAATGGTTTCTTCACTGCGGCCACGCGGTCCCCCCAACCACTACTCAGACACACGTGTGTCTAAAGGTTAATAATTACGTGGAGTGAATAATTTCTGTTTACTTCTTCACAGAAAATCGCCGCCCCAAAACCGCGATCGCGAATAAGTATCACCATTTGTAAGTTCCCTATTACCTTCCTTTCCTTTCAAGAAAGAAGAAAGAGGGAACGAGCCCAGCAGCCATCAGCCCAGCAGTCACAAGCCCAGCAGTCACCTGCCCAGCAGCCACTGACAGCACAGAAGAACGAAGAAACCTGCACTTTCCCCCGTTCAGCCCTTCGGGGCTTCGGGAATTCCAAGGTTAATGGTATGTAACTTCGGTTACTACCAATTCTTGGAAAGTGCAGGCCAAAGAAGAACGAAGAGGTCTTCGGAAGAAGAAGAGGGAGAAGATGAAGATGAAGAAGAAGGAAGACCAGCCACTCGTCTCAACATCACGGACTGGAGTCCGGAACAGAGCCCAGCAGAGATGCGTCCTGAAGGGCAGCCATACCAGAAGCGGATGAAGAGCTTCTACACAACCTCTCCTTTTTAAAAACTTACAGTAAGACAAAATAACCCAGCAATTGCGACTCCTCCGGAAAAGGGGACGCATTGCTCCCTCCTTATAGCTAGTGCCCCGTTGTGGCGTATTCCTGCTAGCCTATTAAGAGTTAGCACCGAAAGGACTTCAGTGGACGGTCTGAAGGGGAATTACGTCGGGAGGACAGGCTTTATAAGCCTAGCCTTCCGCGGTCGGCCCATGAAATGGGTTCGATAACGCTGGTTCAACAACGGATTGGAATGCAATTAAATCCGTCTTAAATTCACTAAAATAACACAAAACTTGAAAAATTAGACCCGAGATATAAAATAATCCTTTTAAAAAACCAAGCCCGATTAGAATCATCCAGCAGCAAGGGACTCTGTCCAGGTTCTGCGATAAAGTAGGGAGTAATAAACTCCCGCCAACTTTGCATTCCATTCCATTCCCTAACGGAACTTGTTGCGAGTCCGACACTTTGTCCGTAACTGGGATTCGCCCCGTCATCAGAAAAAAAAAATCACTATTTAGTGGTGAAAAGTAATATTTGTAAATAAAAATTTTATTATACATTTTAGGTCCAAATAATGAATTATTCAGTGTTTATCTTAGGAGCAACGATCTAAATAGAATAATGTAAGATTATGTTATATCATTGTTTCTATACTTTTCTTTCCATAAAAACAATTAATGTAACAATTTTAAAAAAATCTGTTGCAGTAATTGCGTGAGAAGGGCGGATTTCCTGTTTTAGTTAACTTCTGAAGCATATCCAAAACCCCGTTCTTTGGCTCTAACTCCTTTTCCTACAAACCGATTTGCTTGAAAATCTATAGAATTCTGTTTTCAATAGGTTTACATCACCCCACCAAGTTTTGTTAAAATTGGTTATGATTTGCGTCCGGTAGACCGGACGACCAAATCTTTTACATTCATATATATATATATATATATATAAATATATATATATAAACATTGCAGAATCGTGTTCAATAGATTCCAAAATGTAAAGAAAAGTTAGTCCTCCCATCCCGACACCCCGTTATATAATCTGATCGGGCGCAGAAGCAATTTCTAAATTTTTTTTTTTTTGAAATCGCTAAAATAAAAAATTTATCGTATTATTGTTTAATTATTTTAGTTTCTAATTAAGATATCAACTCGTAATAAAAAAAAGATCTCAAGTCGTATATACGAGTAATTAAAGATTTAACTTAGTATATATTATTACTATTATTATTTAAATATTACCTATGACAGTATAAATAAAGGTATTTTGTATGTTTCACCAGTACTACATAGGCTTTGGATAGAACAGTTGATAAACATCAAATCAATTTTATTTCTTAAAATAATTTATTGTTAAGAAAATAAAAGAAAATGTAACAGAAATTACGCCTAGTAGAACAAAAAAAAAGCTGAAAATGTATCCAAAATTCCCATTTTTTGGCTCTAATTCCAGTTCCTGTGAACCGATTCGCATGAAAATCAATAGGATTCTATTCCTAATAGATTTACATCTTCCTACCAAGTTTCGTAAAAATCGGTAAAGAATTGCATCCAGTAGAGCGGGGGAAAAAATGTTATATATATATATATATATATATATATATATATATATATATATAAAACAACGTGAACAGTACTGCTAAAAAAAATCTAAGTACAGTTTCATTTTTGATGTAACAGTGGTTAATTTTAATAATTATTTGTTTGTATTTACGTTAAAAGAGTCTATAACCGTCACCGTAGTACATTATACGTGACTTGATATGCCACAAATTACTACCAAAAATTCTAAACTTAGTTTCTTTTTTTTCCCTACTCCTCTGAGCCGGACATACAGTTAAGTAAAACTCGGCCCAGGGAATTATCCTTACCTTAAAGGGGGGGGGCCTCTCCACTCACTGGCAGTTTGCCCCCCCCCCCCCACCCTGGTTGGACCTTTTCTCTCTTTGCATGCCTCCAATCCCCAGGAGGAGACAACCAAGCCCGACTATGTCGTTTCCGCCCCCCCCCCCCGGGACCGGGCCACAGTCTTAAATCGTGCCAGCCTCTAACCGCCGGGAAGGGGAACCAGGCCCGATTATTTCGTTCCCAGAACCTCATCCGGGGCGACCGGGTCCCGGTGTTTTATTTTCCAGTCCTAGTAAAATTCTACATAATAATCAAATACAGCACGTGTTTTCTTAACTCATTAGTATGTGGTGGCCTTGAATATTAAATCACTCGTGGGAATCCAAACTTGATTATACCATCCCCTCAAGAATAAGTCACGTTAAAGAAGATGAGGAGTGAAATGGTCTCTCTTTACTTTATTCATTGATCCAAACATATTTCCACCCAGGTGATATGCAGCTCTTATAATTATACCTTAATTCTGTTCACCACAGTAATAGAACAGTGTGAACATCACGACTTTCAAAGAAAGCAACTATTACTATTCCTTCTCGTACCTCAACTGGTTTACATGTATCACAGCCAAAAGAAAGACTCGAATATTGTTAATATTCCTTTTGTGCGTTATATACATTTAACTCTGTAGGATAAATTACTTTATGAGGTGTGATAAGAAATTAACGAGAACTTTTATTTTTAACAAAAAGGATTTATTTATTCTTCTGTATTGATGCTATCTCTTCAAAGTAGTCCTTCAGTGGATTGGAAGTATGCTTGCATTTGTTTTATTCCTCAAAGTATTTGTGGAAAGCATTTTTTTTGTATAGCTTATTTTTTCTTTATTTCATTCTCGTTACAAATCGTGGTTTTTTCAATGTTTTCTCAATCCATGGTAACAAGAAAAAATCCCAGGGTTCCGTGTCTGGAGAACATAGGTTCCGGGATCAAGTATGATGTTATTGTTTTGCTAAATAATCGTGAATTAGTAGTAAAGTGTAAGCTTTATAGTTGTTTTCATTAGTTTACCCACATTTGCAATAATTTTCTTCAGATTACCTCTCCTTAATGGTCTAAAACTGCTAATTAATAATGTTTTTGACCGTACAAGCTTGTAGTATGAATTCATATTAAACGACGCCAATCCATTATCGAAAAAAAATCAAAAAGGAGAACCTTAATATTCGATTGAACTCGGCTGGTTTTTTCAGTATTGCTTTTTCAGAAACTTCTGTTGGAATGATTTGATCTTCATTACAGTATCTCTGTGTACTCTCGTTTCATCACCTGTTATGACATGTTTATGTAATTTTGAATCAACAGCGATGTCAGCTATTCCTTTTATTGATAATTCAAAAGGCTTTGGAACAAATTTTAATGCTACTCGATTCATACTTAAAATATCAATCGAAATAGTTTCACACGATCAATAGGAGAGGATCCATCTCTTCAGCAACTTTTTTTAATATTGATTCGGCGATTTTTTAATCATCGATTATTTTGTTGATTTTTTTGTTGGTTCTTGATGTGTTAGGATGTCCAACCCTTTTGTCGTTTTCAAAGAATTCACGGCCTTCTTGAAATAGTTTTTACCATTCATAAACCCTTGTTGTCAACAGAATATCCTCTCTCTCTTTTTTCAGTTTAGCCTCCGGAACCACCGTAAGGTATTATTTCAGAGGATGATATTTAGGAATATAAATGAAGTGTAGTCTTATACAGCCTCAGGTCAACCATTTCTGAGATGTCAGGTTAATTGAAACTGAGCTAACAAAGAACATCGGTATCCACGATGTAGTATTCATATCTGTATAAAAGTTACTGCCTTTACAAGGATTTGACTCCTAAGAACTCTCGATTTCGAAATCAACTGATTTCTGATGACGGGTTCGGCACTAGACCACCTCAGTGGGTTACATATATCCTCTCTCTTTTTTTTCTGTTTAGCCTCCGGAACCACCGTAAGGTATTACTTCAGAGGATGATATGTGTGAATATAAATGAAGTGTAGTCTTGTACAGTCTCAGGTCGACCAGTCCTGAAATATGGGGTTAATTGAAACCCAAGTACCAAAGAACACCAGTATCCACGATCTAGTATTCAAATCCGTATAAAAATAACTGACGCCTTTACTACGATACAAACCTTAGAACTCTCGACTTCGGAATCAGCTAATTTGCGATGACGGGTTAACCACTAGGCCAGCCCAGTAGGGCACATAATATCCTCTCCAGAATTTCCTTTATTTTAGCGATATTTTCATCGGTTGTTGTGTTAGGACGTCCAGATCTTTTATCATCTTCAAAATAATCACGGCCTTCTTAAAATTTTTTATACGGCTAAACATAAACCTTTGATGTCGACAAAACATCCTCACTAAGAACCTGCTCTTTTATCTTTATCGTCTCACTGCCCTTTATTCCATTTTTAATACAATTTAAAGCATTAAATTTAATTCAAATCTTTTGCTCTGTCAGTTTCAAATTAAATAAATGACCACTCGTAATAAAATACGTTTTAATTACTAGAACACCGTAGAATATGATTTAAAAAAATTGTTATTTTTTTGTTACCTCGTATATTTTTCCTTATTCATATTATCAAAAAAACTGGTTATTTTTTTTTAATAATAATTTCTAATTAAAATAAGCTATTACTTGAAAAAAATGCTGAATAAGTTATTTTTTATTCAAATTATTTTTAATCCATAGACGCTCAAATTAAAAGTTATGAATATTTAAAAAAAAAAAAAGTTAATAGGGTAAATCTTTTAACATTTAACCCGTTTCATATGGGAGTTTAATTTAATTATTTTTTAAATAGCTAAAAAAAAAAGAATACTTTATTTAGTTTCTTAAAAAAGTTTTCAGTACTGAATTAAAATTTCTTAGGTTAATAGTAAAGTGATTGGGAAAAAATGTAAGATTGCACTTGAGTTTTTAAAATTATTATTTATAAAATAAATTATTAAATTTCAAATTAATCTGAAATGATATAAAATTACTGTTATAGTATATGTAATTTTTTCTTCGTGTATGTAAGTTGTACGCGTGTGTTAAAAAATTTTTTCTTGATTTTTATGAAATAAACAACTACATTTTACGTTTAAAATTTATAAGAAATATATCGAAAAAAAATCAATCTTTTGCGCTTCAGTTTCTCCCACTTTCTCCTACCCATACTCACACGCGCTCGCACTCGGGCACACACACACACACACACACACACACACACACAATAAAACAAGTATATTTTGTCCTAAAAATGTTCAGTATCGATTTTTTTGGAGGTTAAGTAATTAAAAGAATTTTTTTTAATGTAAGATATTTTAGTAATATTGAACGAAAGAAATAATCCTTTGAATTATAAATTCAACTCACAGATATAAACTTAAAATAATTAAAGCAGTAAATCAAATTTCTCAACTTTTCTTTCACTTTCTCTCCCTTTCCCACGCCCCTCTCTTGCTCTTTCCATTGTTTTTCTATTACTACTACTACTACTACTACTACTACTACTACTACTACTACTACTACTACTGCTAGTAGTAGTATTATTCTCTCTCTCTCTTACTCTATCAATCAATCTCTGTTTTCTTTCTGGATCTAACTAGATGACGAAACCATTATGCCCCAAACAGCTTCTAATTTAATAAAGTAATCAACACTCAATCAATATGCCTCCCTTATTATTTTTCTCATTAGTTTATTTCTCCCCGTTTTTCTTCTTTATTAAATATTAATATCTATTTTTCCCTGATTTAATCACCTGTATATAATTCCTAAATTTAATTCTCTTCATCTGTACTGTCACTTTGAATATGTTTTGTTTCCGATATAATCAATCAATTATTTTTTTAAATTTAATTTTTCTTTTATTCTGAATGGTTTATATATATATATATATATATATATATATATATACATAAACAGAATCAAATAAAACAGAAATACAAAAATAACTTTCCACGCTAAGCTGGTCAAGGTATTCAATTCTTTTTTTGAAAAACAAAGTTTTCATTTTAAACTCTATTTGCATCTTTGTGATAAAATAATTATTTTTTATTGAAAAACAATAATCAAAATAAAAATTATCCCTAAATGGTGATAACAAATTTAAAAAAATAATTTTTTAGAATTGTTTAAAAATACAACCATAATTATAAGTAACAAAGATATAATTTTCTTGGAAAGGGGTGATAATGTTTTGCTATTTTTTTTCCAAGAAATAATAAAGAGTAAAGGCTCTCAAAAATCAAGAGTTTTGCATTTTAAATGCAATGAATAAGTTGCGAGAAGGATTTAAATATTTTATGTAACACAGACCATCGGAGTTGGTCGGGCAAAAATGTTTATAGAGGTTTGAAGACATATTAATAAAGACCGATCGAAATAACTCATTTAGAGGAAAAAAAATTGTTTCCAGTACATTTATGAATGAAAATGGTAAAGGAGTTTATATTAAACGTAAAAATAATAAATGTGACCGGGGATGGTAGTACGTTCATTTGAGGGGTTTGAAAGGAGTGTAAAATGGTATTATTGCGATTTCCGCCGACAATTAACGTCAAAAAAATTTGTGGTTATTAAGATATAGAAAGGTATACTTTCACCAAGTTTCGTCAAAATTAAATTATTTTTACGGAAATGAAAAATAAATTTAAAAAAAAATAAAAGATTATTCGCATTTTTCTCGGAAATTTTGAGGTTATGTTAAAAAGTAACATCTACAAAACTTGTAGATTTTTGCATGATCTACAACTTTTGTTTGGAAAGTTTTTTTGCAACCCCTAACCCACAAAATCACACCTCCGCCGCCAACACTCACGCATTTATGTTTTTGATTATAAGCCCCTTTACAATTTCCAATAATAAAAGTCCAGGTAACAGTTTTTTTTTTTTAGTGTAATTTGGTTGGACTATAAAGAAAATATAGATGCAAAAACTGCTAGCCAATAACTCCTTTTCCGAAGCAAGATGGAGTTAAAAAAAGAAAAATATATTCTTTTTTGTGAAGGGATGAATATTAAATAAAAATATTTGATTATTAGTGAGCTTAAAAATAAATATTTCAACTCTTGTAAAATTAATTTATTGATAAAGTGCCCCAGTAAAGATTTGAAATTTTATTTACGCCTAAAATAATTCCCTTTATCCAATTTTTACAGTGATTTAATACATTTTTTTCCCCTTCGAAGGTAGTACCTATCTACCAAGCTGAAGAAAATCGATCTACGGAGCCAGAATTATAACTTCAAATATAGGCCAACATGTATACGAAAGTACGTACGCACAAACGTCCGTCTGATAAAAATACATTTTTTTGAACTTGGGAGCGTTGAAATAAAAAATTTCTTTCGTAGATTATTTACAGTTTATTTAATTCTATTTTTTTTGTTAATTTTTTTAAAAATACTTCCTTAAGGCACACATATTAAAAAGACCAATTTTTTTTTATTTCTTTTTTTGATCGATCTACATAATTTTCCGTTATAGCTATAGCACCAAATATCTCTATAGCAGAGAAAGTAAAAATAAAAATAGAATTTCATGTAAAACAGAAATACAGATAATAGAATTACCTTGTATTTAAAAAATTATATTTTAAATAATTTAAAAATTTTATATGTAAACTAGCGTACCCCATCACGACTTCGCCCAAAATATAGATGTAGCTTCACTCGCAATGCTTTTTTAATAGGAAAATTACTTTTTTTATAAATAAAATATATTAATCGACAATATATTTCGATTTTCATTAAATCCTGGGTAAATAAAAATTTTTATCAAAAATACTGAAGCAATATACGATAAACAATGAATTGTTGCCCAAAAAAAAGGAAGATAAGAAAATTGAACAATATTTGTTAGACCAATCCATTTTATGAATGAATTAAAATAGTTCAGTATATAAGTTCAATAAAGATAAACAAAAAATTTATTACAATCCCAAATCTAGCATCCCCATCTCGGCTTCACCCGTGCTCTTTGGTTACTTGCGCTTCCCCTCACGATCAGAGGGTCATGGCTCGCTTCGCTATCCCTTCCCGTTTTTTCCCGTTTCCTTTTCCTTCTCGCGTTTCTCTTTCCCTTACTTCCCTTTCCCCTTCCTCTTCGCCCATTTCTCTTTCCCCTTCCTCTTTTATTTTTTCTGTTTTCCATTTCCTTTTCCCGTTTTCCTTTTCCTCGTTTTCCCCGTTTTCCCCTTTTTTATTTTTCCCATTTTTCTCTTCTTCCCGTTTAACCTTCTTCGATTTTCCCTTTACCGAATTTTTCCTTTCACCCTTCTTCTCCACGCGTAAATCGGTCCAGTAGTTTTTTAGTCTACAGCGGACACATATATCGGAAACATTGAAATGGAATCTTAAAATATTTAGTATAGCGTATGTTGCTAGAAGCCGTAATAAGAAAGGGAGTCCGACAAGGATGTTCCCTATCTCCGTTACTTTTTAATCTTTACATGGAACTAGCAGTTAATGATGTTAAAGAACAATTTAGATTCGGAGTAACAGTACAAGGTGAAAAGATAAAGATGCTACGATTTTCCGATGATATAGTAATTCTAGCCGAGAGTAAAAAGGATTTAGAAGAAACAATGAACGGCATAGATGAAGTCCTACGCAAGAACTATCGCATGAAAATAAACAAGAACAAAACAAAAAATATGAAATGTAGTAGAAATAACAAAGATGGACCACTGAATGTGAAAATAGGAGGAGAAAAGATTATGGAGGTAGAAGAATTTTATTATTTGGGAAGTAGAATTACTAAAGATGGACGAAGCAGGAGCGATATAAAATGCCGAATAGCACAAGCTGTTTGGAGTGTCGCTTTATATGGAAGTGAAACTTGGACAATCGGAGTATCTGAGAAGAAAAGATTACAAGCTTCTGAAATGTGGTGCTATAGGAGAATGTTAAAAATCAGATGGGTGGATAAAGTGACAACTGAAGAGGTATTGCGGCAAATAGATGAAGAAAGAAGCATTTGGAAAAATATAGTCATCCTGGAATAGTTGCTTTAATATTGGAAGGACAGGTAGAAGGAAAAAATTGTGTAAGCAGGTCACGTTTGGAATATGTAAAACAAATTGTTAGGGATGTAGGATGTAGAGAGTATACTGAAATGAAACGACCAGCACTAGATAGGGAATCTTGGAGAGCTGCATCAATCCAGTCAAATGACTGAAGACAAAAAAAAAATTGTTGCTTTTACGTCCAACAGATAGCGCTGTTAATACGAAATTTAGTTTTTTATCGATTTGAAGCCCTTAAAATCAAAATTTCGCATAACTCTTTCTTAGTGCACGCCTACTTAAACATACAAAAGTACCCTGAAAATTTCAAGTCCCTACCTACAATAGTTTTGGTTGTACGTTGATTATGAGTTAGTGAATCATTTATGACATTCTCTTTTATATAAGAGATAATAAACCATAATTTTATACTTTTTTTGTTAATTTATTTCCAATGAATTATAAAGTCTAATATTTATTTGAGTAAGTATAAAATGTATCTAATAATAAGTTCATGTTTTTCTAAAGTTTTATTCTTTTGATTTCGTTTTTATTTGTAGATGGAAATTGTTTTTTATACTTTTTTATTTTCTATATTTTTTATATAATTATTTATATCAAAAGGTTTGAAATAAATTTATGTTTATAATAAACAATAATTAATCGAGGAAATCGTGGAAAATGTATATATTCTTTCCTTAATCAGATGATTGATCACCCAATATATTGATTCATGTAAAATAGCAGAGTATCTAAGGTTAATAGGTTTATATATAAAACAAAACCTTTGTCAATTGAATAATGATTGATTATTCAATAAATAAAATTTATGGAACATCAACTCCCTTTCTGAAATTCCTAATATTTTTCACGGGTAACCTTAAAATAAAAACTAAAAGTGAATTTAAATATTTATCCAAATCTGATTAAGATAATTGGATACTTTTACTTTTTTTTTAATTTTAAATACTTAAAATTAAATCGTAAAAAATTGTATAATAAAATTAAATCAAACTTTGAAAAATTGCATACGAAGCTGGAAGTTAAAACTTTTCCCACTTTTGGATTTAAAATTAAAACTTAAGTACGATAAAATTAAATCTTATAACTAAATGTTACGTATACGTCTTTTTATTCTATGTAACATATAATGACAATTTTTTAATACGATAATTTACAGAGCACTTTATCTAAATGTTTACTACAGAGAAATTAATTTTACAATATACAGAAAAGAATTGATATAAAATTTATTAATTATACAAAAACAACCATATTTAAGAATAATAGAGAAAAAAGTTTAAAGAAAGCATTGATGAAAATTACATATTCCTCCGCATCAAAATACTAAAAAAAAAAAAATCCCTTCGGCACGCTGGAAGGCGAAGGTAGATTTCGCCGGTGCTCAGTACGGAATAAAAAAGATTTCCACCTTAAAGTTAAGAAAAACTTAAATTTACTCAATACGACAATGGTTGAATGTGAAAAAAAGTTTCACATGTTTAGCATACGACAAGCCCCATGTTCTTACAATTCCAGCAACATTTTGGTCATCCCTGCCATAAGAGTTGGTCATATCAAACGACCACTTTAAACCGATTCGATACTGTGCCTATTAAGGGAGGTACGATTTTTTGTTTTCGAAATCCCATTTTTTCCACTCCCTGGGCCAATGGTTGGTGATATCAAAAAACTTTACTTAGATAAGTTTCATGCCGTTATCCAAAGACTAGTAAGAATTTTAAACGAATTTAATATTTTACTTAAAAAAAGTTAAAGCTATATTTTGTTTTTTTTTTAAAAAGCCATTTTCACCACCATAGTCCGATTTTGACCGTTAACAAACTCGACTGAGATTTTTGGGTCAAGTTATTTTTAGGGAACAATTTGAAAGTTATTGGCGCAAAATTACGTTAGTTGTCATGTCCAAAAGAAAATGAAATATATATATGTAAAATTGTAAATAAATGTATATATAAACTTTTGAACTAACGGTGGTTTTGGGATGTGGAGGATGTGAAACGCAAAGATATGTCGAAATTTTCCGGAAGTCGAATCATGGTACCCATAACAATAGATAGCTTTCTTATGAAATCTACCTTAAATTGAAAAATAACTTTATCATCCAATCGATATCTAGAAAATTGGCCTTTTCCCTTGATAATGGATAAAGGCAAAAACGAACCCCTTAGAATAACCGGTTATAATTTATAAGGATAAAAATTATAATTTACGATATCTACAACAAATTAAAAGATACATTGAAACTAATGTAGAATTTGACGCATTGTAAACAAAGAAGACCAACCAGTTGAAGCCCTGAAATGCTTCCAAGAAATGTTGGGCCGTAGCCCCAACATTTCCTGGAAAACCGAACAAAAAATTGGATTTGATTTATTAGGGAAAAACGTTTTAAAATATACAAAATAAGTAGGAATTAGATACTTCGAAATTCTACGACATTAGTAATGCTGCTTTATTTCTGTATAACGCGGTGGTATCCATATTAATAGTCTTTTAACATTTAAAATTTATTAAAAAAATCTTTTTGTAAAAGTTTCTTTATTACAAGAATTTAAACTGTTATCTCTTCCCTTAAATTATGTCTATGGGAGGGATATATTTTGGATGGGTTTATGATTCAAGTTATCTATTTCTTTTTTCAACAAATTTTATCTTATTCAGTCCTTTATTATAAGCGTACATTAACTTGTGTTAGACAAACAATTGGAAATTTCAATTGTCCATTTTGTTTTTAAAATAAATTCTCACTTTCAGCTGAGATAGATTAAAATCAGGCTTCATGCTTTTTTGTTAATTTGTATTTTGATTTTAATACATTTATAGAAATATTCGTTTTCGTTAAGTATTATTATTACTATCAATATATTTTTGCTTTATGAATTAATTCACCACGAAAGCTTTGAAGCTTGTATACGGGAATACGGAAATAGAAATTTGTAGCATATGAAAACAGCTATGCCTGACCAGGTTTCAAATCCGGGAACCCCGGATGAAAGACCGAGACGGTACTACTCCGCCACAGAGATCGGCATTTTCCATGTCTTTATTTTTATTTTTTTATGTATATAATTTCCACATCATCGATGATTACAATCGAAATAATCATCGTAGTTTTACATTTAAGTATAATCTTTGTAAACAGACTTCAAATACTTTCTTATTTTCCATTTTATACGAATAAATGGTTACAACAAAGAATTTTTTATTATTGATAAATAGCTATATTACATCAAGATTGAATAGGTATCTACTCCACAGATATAAAAAGGAACTGCCACATCAGTTTTCTGATAGGAATAATGAAAACCTTGATGTTTAAGGCATTAAATTTAAAACCAAATGGACAAAATTAATGATTTGATCAATTATCAAATCGGCTAAATCGTCTGAGTAGTATGCCATTTTATCCAGAAGGTTCCAACCTGGTCCTTCCGAGCCGGAATTGGAAAAAGGGTTTAGACTTCTCGTTGACCGAATGCGTATTCTTTTGGATCTTCGATAATTAAATAATCCCTTAGGTTATCTACAGTCGGGATGTGATTCCGACTTTAAAAAACTATACAGATAGATTACTTTTACTTCCCCTTATCGTTTTCATATCAACTACTGATAATCAACAATAAAATATTTTATAAAATTGAATCATAATGTATTAAACAATGATGATATCGCAGGTTTATATGGCAAGCCAAAAAAAAATTCAAACCAAAAAGTGGAACAGAAAATGTTATAATTTCAGAGATTGGACTAGCTCATATTTTTTTGGAATATCTCTGGACTTTTCAGGCAAATTTAATAATTCCTGATGGCTCCTAATAATTTTGTAATTTTCAAATTTTGGTTTGTACAGTGAAGAGTAAGATAATTGAGAAGTTATTTCAAGATTAAGAAAATAATCGTAGAAAACTATTCCAAAGGACCTCATTAAGGGATTCCTCAGGGAGCATGTTTGGGTCCTATATTTCAGATTGATTTTTGATCATTTATTTTTGGAATTATCCCTTCTTGCACGTTGTAAGCAGTTTGTATTTGCTATTACCATTTACTGGTGATCTGGGTGATTTTAGGAAGAATTATATTCGTTAAATAACGATATTTTAATATGTATTTTTTTCCATTTGACAAAATGAAAATAAAGGATAAAAAACCCAATATTTTTTTTAAATCACCATTTTTGTTATTATTATTAATTAGAATATTTGTTTGATCGGGAAATACTTTGATACCAATTGTCTCTTAAACGTGCGCACGCATTGTGTACTTAAATATATCTAAGGATTTAACTCTTATTGGTTAACGACTGGCGAAAAGTATGGTTTAAATTATAGAAGTTTGAATGAAGATTCAATCATGTATTTGCAACAAAAATACTTTATAAATCAATACAATATCTAAATAATTTAATCTTTTATACATAAAATCCGCAAATAGAGTAAAAATTAAAACAATAATACAAATAACTGAAATTGTTTTGTGCACTTCGTTAGATTAGCTATAGTATAACAGTCTACCGCTATCCCGTATTTAAATAATACATATTGCAGTCACATGTAACTCTATGATTATAACCGACTGTATGAAAAGTAAATCAATATGAGGAGATATTGATTGTATTTTAAAATCATTCTAGATATCCCGCATTGTTTATTATCTTTATATTTTTTTTTTCATTTTAGAGAGGCGAATATATATTCCATACATAAGTAGAACAACACAACAAAATTTATTCCGATTTTATTCTCTGTTATTTTTTAGGAAGAGCAGAAAACATACTGTTGATTTTACTTTAATATTCAAGTCATATTATTATTTTCCTTCGGTGTATATTGCAACTCCCACTCATTTGTTTACCCCGTTTGTATTGTAAGCTCTTCAAATATTTGAATACACATTATTGTTTTTTTTTTTTTTCATAATTAGAATTAAAAATGCAAAATCCATATATATATAAACCCATTGATTTCTTTGAGTCTATTACTCTTTCACCCAAAAACTACTCAACCGATTGAATTAAAGTTTTGCATGAACACAGGTTTTATACCTAAAATGAGTATAGGACTCTTCCCGTTACGGAAGAATTCACCGTATGAAAATGATAGCCATTTTAATGACTTGCGGTCATATACAGAATATACGGTTTTTTTTTTTAACCTCCGAGACCACCGTTAGTTATTGCTTCAAAGGATGATATTTAACGTGTGAAAATGCCATGCCTGACCAGGATTCGAACCCGAGACCTCCAAATGAAAGGCCGAGACGCTACCACGGATTATGTGTGTTGCCGAAATTCAACCTTACTATGACCAAACCATTGGTCAAATCGGATTAGAAGATCGCTTGCAGTATTTGAAATTAAATTTTCTACAATAAAGGTTTGTATATATCTTTTGGTTATGGTTTAAAAGATCTTTAAAGGTGTGACGATGTACGAAGGGCGCAACCAATGTCATTGTTATTATGTATGCGACGCGGCTTGCTAAAGTTTTTTCCTCCGATTACTTAATTAAAAAACAACAAAAAAATGTAAAATAAGAAACGAAATACGGCTGTGAATTCGTCGTGGTGTTTTTCGTGTAAGGCTTCTTTCTTTTTCCTGTTTAGCCTCCGGTAACTACCGTTCATATAATACTTCAAACGATGAATGAGGATGATGTGTGAGTGTAAATGAAGTGTAGTCTTGTACATTCTCAGTTCGACCATTCCTGAGATGTGTGGTTAATTGAAACCTAACCACCAAAGAACACTGGTATCCACGATCTAGTATTCAAATCCGTATAAAAATAACTGGCTTTACTAGGACTTGAACGCTGGAACTTTTGACTTCCAAATCAGCTGATTTGGGAAGTTCACCACTAGATCAACCCGGTGGGTTTTCGTGTAAGGCTAAGAACAATACAAAATGTTTTTTCCCCGTACAAAGGACTGGTAACCAGCTATAATTACTATTCTTTAGATTGGGGCTATGCTGAAACCTGTATAAGTCACACAGTTTCGAGGTCTGTGATGATCAAACTGTTGATCTAAAGAACTATGTTGAAAGTACTGATAGTTTTTATAAATCGAATAGGCTTTAATTGTTAATTATCAGTATTGTTTTCAGAAGTATGAAGATAATGAACACTGTGGGAGATCAGGCCTGTCCGAGTTCTGAGTCCTGACCGTCTAGTGTACTATATATATTATATGATATGGAATCTTAATTCTTATTCAGGATAAAAAAAAATGAATAAAATTTTTAAATCCTTCTCATCGTTCAAACGATTTATAATTTTTATTCACGGATATGATCAGTTAGTTTAATTTTTTAGAAATTAACATTTAAAAAAACATTTCATTTTATATTTTATATTTTGAAAAAAAAAACATTGTTTCTGTGACCCATATTAGACAAAAAAATGACTTTTTTCTCGTTGATCGCGTATTTATTCACATTCGTCGTTATCTCTTCATCAATTTCAATTTTTATTTATCAAAAGTAAATAATATATACTATAGAAAATTTTTTTAAGATTAAAATACAGAAGAGAGATTAACAACAGTTAGTTTAACTATAAATTTCCATTGTTTTTCACATGTAGTAATTAATGTATCTTTAAATAATTATCGGGCCTATTCGATAATTAATTTAACTGTGATTTTAGTATGGAAAACTGATTTAGCCAAATTTAATAATTGATACGAATAATTTACTTTTCATCCTAATGATCATAATCCCTCTCCTCTCCCTCTTCCACATCTTCTTCTCCTCCTAGTTATATTCCTTCATCTTCTTCTTCTCCCGTGATCTTCAAATTCTCGTTCCTCTATCTTCTTTGAACCTTCTCCTGTTTTTTCCTGATTGCCCTCCTTCCTTTTATTCTTCACTTTCTTCTTCCTATCGTGGTTCATTCTTTCTTTTTTTTATCTTTCTTTGCTTCTTTCTGATGATTTTACCTTTTCCTCATTGTTTTTTTATTCTACTTGTTCGTAATTCTTTTTTAATTTTTTTCAATTCACTATTACTCTTTTATATCTCGATTTAGTCTCATTTCAGAGGAACAGCGTAGTTTCATTCTGAGTACATTTTACGTTATTTATTTGTTTACTTTACTATGGGGTGTAAATTAAGATAACCTTCAATTCTTAACCGCTGTACTTCCTTCCAGCAACAGTAGAAAAGATAAACTGAACAAGATAATAGCAGAGGTCGGGCTGGCAGTAATGCATACTTGATGATACCCAGCATCTCAAGACTTTCTGTACGTGTGTAGGATGTTATAAACTTAAACCTCTTATGTTATATTCTTCCACTACCTAGATTCTTGATATCCCAACGATAAACATACATCTTCTTTAACTTTAATCCGTACAGTTTATTTAACTTTGACTATAAACTGTAAGGTAATCTTGAAACATTTTTAATTTATGTAGTAAAAGGAAAAATAAATATGTAAAAAAAATATTTATATTTTATTATAATTTTTTATCTACGTATATGTTTTATCGTTGTACTTTATTTTATTTATTACATTACGAATAATCATAAAAATTTATTTATTCTAATAAATTTTTCATTCTTATTATTTTTTTTACTGAATAATAAACCTAAATTTTTTTTATGAACTGCCGGCCTCCGTGGCGCGAGTGGTAGCGTCTCGTCCTTCCATCCGGAGGTCCCAAGTTTAAATCACGGTCCGGCATGGTATTTTCAAGCGCTAAAAAAATTGCCGTTTCATATCATCTTCTGAAAACGGTGATCCAGAATGAAAAAAAAATTACATATGAACTGTGACAATAGTTTTTATTTTTATTAACATTTTTTTTTGTAAAACCGTTCATTTTACTGAAACGTACATGTAACGGTGAGGAGATGTAAAACTGTTATTTTTATACTACCAGTCAAAGGTTATTCTGCATCACAAAATAAGATAAAAAAAGGTTCTTTTATTTATTTATGTAATACCACGTTACAAAGACGAAGTCAACTGTACTCTGCAGAGTAAAATGTTTTAAAATCCGGGCGAAATCTTTCGCCAACTCGAAAACAAAGCATTTCCAGACCTATGTTTATATGAAAGTTTTTCATTATTTTCACCATTAGAACATGTTCTGAAAGTTTTTCCATTTCTTTGAGGAACACTCTGTATATATAACTTTTTTTAAAAAATCATTTATTTATCTATTACAAATGTATTTCCAAATTTTGATTTCTTTTCATATTTTATCAATTTTTATCAGGTTCTTTGCTGTAGAATCTAATTAATTAAATATGTAATTTAAATTCATCGTGATAAATAACTTTTAAAGTACGACTAACTGTAATACATTTAATGTAATTATTCATTCATTAAACTTGGGAAAAGTCGTCAGCCGGAGTTGACAGCTCAATTAATTTTTATCAAAGTTATTTATAATCGATATAATCAGAAATAATTACAAATTTAATAACGGAACAAATAAAAACAAAAATGTATTAAAGAGAAACAAGATTAGATTACAAACTATAATAAAAATTGAATAAAATGCAGTTTGGCAGTAGATAAAATTAAAATTATAATCTACCTTTCTCTCCTTTTTTACCAAATTAATTACAAATTTTTTATAAATTATATGCTTAAAAAAGCGGTGACCACTCCTTCTACACATAATAAAAAACACGTACTTCGAATGAATTTTTAATAAATTACATTAAATTTATAAAAATTTAATTTAGTTAAGAAAAAAAATTGTTAAGTTTTATTATTAAAAAAAAAAAAAAAAACCATTAATCTGTTTAATAAATCCATATTAATCACGTTTTCTTTATACCTTGATTAAAAAAAAAGGAAAAATGATCCTTTAAAACAACTTAACCAATCTTCATCAGATTTTCACATGCATAATTTTAGATATACAGGGTGTCCCATATAAAACGCAAACCAACCTTATATTGGTAGGTATTGAAATAATAAAAAGGCATGTGTAAATGTAAATGTAATTTTTATTATTACCATCCATTAACTTACATTTAAAGGAAATGTTGGAAGTGGCCGCCATCTTCTTGAATACAAGCTTCAATTCTTTTTACAGCGTTTCTTGCAACTTTTTTCAAAGTTTGTGGCTGGATATTTAATACAGCTTGTTCAATATTGACTTTCAATCGTTCAAGTGTTCGTGGTTTGTTGCTATAGGCTTTTTCTTTGAGGTAACCCCATAGAAAAAATCCGCCGCAGTCAAATCTGGAGATCTTGGTGGCCACAAGCCTCGACCGATAACACGATTACCAAAGAATTCCTCAACGAAATCAGAAGTTGAACCTCCGTAGTGCGATATCGCACCGTCATGTTGTAGCCGGCAGTGTCTGTCTTCCTCTTCCAAGAGTGCCATGAACTGAAATAAAATATCCTGATATCGTTCTGCATTAATAGTGTACTCGAAAAAAATAGGTCTGATTATTTTCTTGCGCGATATCGCGCACCACACGCCCAACTTCTGCGGGTGTAATTGTTTTTCGTGATAAACGTGGGGATTTTCAGCGCTCCAAATTCTACTGTTTTGGCTGTTTATGTAGCCATCCGAATGAAACCGTGCTTCGTCTGTGAAAAATAACGAATCCATAACATTAATTCCCTCACGCAGAAATCGACGGATCCGTTGACAATATTGTAGCTGTTTTTCTTTGTCAGGCTCAAGAAGTCGATGAACCGTTTGAATGCGATAAGATCGTAATTGTAATCGTGTGGTCACCCGATGAACAGTTTATTTAGGCAAATTAATTTCAGCAGATAAACGTCTGATCGATTTATTTGGCGAGGTGAGTAATCGGTCTTTGATTTCAGTGATTGTATCTGTATTCAACACTGACGCAGATCTTTTGTGTTCCTTGTTATTAACAGAACCGGTCTTTCTAAATTTTGCAACAAACCTTAATACTGATGTTTTGTTAGGAGCTGGTTTATCTGGGTACTTATGGCGAAACAAATCTCGCAATTCAACCACTGATTTCGTACTGAAGTACGACTCAACAATGAAAATACGTTCATCTAGCGAAAACACCATTTTGTCTCTAGCAATACACTGAACGTTATGATTGCATTGTTGTTACTATCGGTAGTGTTCTACTGCGTCGCCGTGATGTTCAGATGTTGGACCAGTTCATTTCAGTAACGAGTAGGGGAGTAAGCTTGACTTTTGAAATTTCATGAATGAGTGATAGATGGGTTGCGTTTTATATGGGACACTCTGTATTAGTACAGCAGATCTACATTTCAATGAAATTCTAGTAGTTTTGGATATTTCGAGCATAAAACTTTTATTCATAGGCTTATATATATATATATTTAAGGTGAATAGTATTTTCGTACTCCTCATACCTCAAAACTAAAGAAAATTCATTTTCACCCCCTCCCCCTTACTCTCACCAACAACTGAAAGTAATAGCATACTTTTCTTCCCAACCAAATACAGAAATCGTAATAATCATTGCAGAAATATGATAATGAAGTAAAAAAAATAATCTATTTTCTCCTTAATGAATATCTTTAATTCACAACTTAAAAGTCGGTAAAATTACCGATGTTGTATATATATATATAAATGTATATATATATATATATATACATTTTATTATATATATATATATATATATATATATATATATATATATATATATATATATATAATTAACAAGTTTCGTCGTATGGATAATTCCAGTTTTAACAATTCAAATATATGATCAGTTTAAATAAAAATTTAAAAAAAAGTTTTCCAGTAATTTATTACTTTACCAGCTACAGCTCTGTTTCTGTTGTAATAGCGTAGCTATAAAGGGAAAGTAAATCAAACGACCAAAATTTTAAAAATTAAACTAAAGAATTTAACATCTTTTTTGAGTTTTTGATAATTTCTGATACTTTGAAGGGGATTGGTAAAATGGTACCCAAATATTTTTACTAAAAATGTTGTTTTTTTTTTTTAATTTCTTTAATCATACCCTAAATATCGTATAATTAGGTATTTAATATTTTAAATCCCTATAAGAGATAAAAATCTTTCAAAGGTGAAATCGGAAAATTAATGTAATCCTTTACCGGTTTTTTGTCTATATTAAAATTGTCTATGACGCACGCGTTTATAGTTGTTTTTAAAAAAAATTTTTGATTAAAATATAAATGGAAAGAAAGTTAAGATTATGTTAGTATATAAAGACTTGAATAATGAATGACGTATGTTTTTATTATATTACTGTACCATACTGAACGATAAACTCTGTAGTATAAGTGAGTTTATAATCTTTTACAACTGCTCATTATTTAAGTCACTGGTCTAAATCGAAACAAAGATAAAATAAATGCTACTATAATGGTATAATAGCGTTCTAAAATTTGATACTGCACCACATGTACGTCATTGGATTTTATATATATAAGAAATAGACTGACTACCTCTGTGGTTTCAGAATCTTTAAAACCTAAATTCGTGCTCTTGATTATGATTGAAATTTTTTTTTTCTTAAATCAATATCATTGACGTGTAGTTAGAAAAAAAAACAAATAAGCGAGATTTTTAATCTCGTATACAGCGATTAAAAATACATTAGTGTTATAACTAATTAAAAAACAATCAATCCAAATTATTGTACATAAAGTTATTTTTTAAATATTATTTAATAATATACAGCATGTATATGGTATTGGTGTGGTAACAAAAATTCCTTTTAATAACGTAAACGCTATATTTCAATCTACAATATGAAATAAAATGAAAACTCCATTTTATATAATTTCAGCTGTTCTTACAAAGACCATTTATCAGATTTCTAAATAATTGTTTATTTTAATGTACGTTTATAGTTTTACTTCCTTGTACGAAGTATTGTAATCACGAAAAATTTTGGTTTTCAGATTTCAACGGAGATATCCATTTTCTGATAATCCGTGAATCCATTTTGACTAATTTCCGTGTGACGTCGTATGTATCTCGCATAACCCAAAAACCGTAGAATGTTGAAATTTTTTATTTAAGACTGTTGTAACATCTAGTTGTGCACTTTTTATTGCAATTCACAAGATCAAAAGTGTCAAAAAAAAGCTCAAAAGATTTAGATTTTGGACTTTTACTTAACTGCAGTAATATGCCTTCAATAAGAGCTTTTCACTGATATATGATAAGTTGTATTTATTTTCATTGGTTCCAGAGGTTATAGCCAAATAAAATTTTAATTAATGCACATCGCCTCGAATCCCACTTCATCTACATTTTTTTTTTACCTTTTTTTTATTTAAATATATTAATTTATTAATAATCATTAACCTTAGGTTGTAAAATAAATATACAATAAATAATAATCCAATAATAACAACAACAAAAAAATGGAAAAAATCAGAAGTAATTTGTGATATAAAATTTTACGTACTTTTCATTTTGATTCAAAACTTTTTACAGAGGTTAATAATAATTATTATTAATAAGTCAATATATTTAAATAAAAAATATATATGTATATGAAATCTGATTCGAATCGTCGTATGTATGGTTACGGATCCGACATTTTCTCATTTGCACCACATAACTACTTGAGCGACGTGTAACAAGATTAATACATAAACTAATATAAAATGCTGATACGGACACCACAAAAAATATGATGCATGTGGTGTCCTCAACAATGCAATTGTGTAACTGTCCACTTTATTAAAGAACTTTTTTTTCTTTTTTTTTTTTTCTCTCAGCTCCCCTGGGCCAGACCGACTTGTTGGTATTACGCCGCCCAGGGGAGTGTCTTTAAACTCAAATAGGCCTCCCCACCTACCGGCAAGGCAGGTCGGCCTACCGGTTAGGTCTTTTTGAGAGTTCTTTATTAATATTGCCCTTTTGGACACCACGCCAGACCCAGTTCGCCGCGACGCGACGCCGGGTCCCTTCAGTATTCAGTGTGCTGTTGCCTGACTGTTACCAGTGGAGTCCTTGGTAGCTCATCAGTGCCAACACACCGCAGCATGCTGGACCTCACCAGCAAGGCTGTCCACCCAGTCCTATTCTAGTCAACACCTTGTCTTCTCTCATCGGAGTATTTCTGTAGAACAACTTGTCTAACAAAACTAGCAAAATTATTCCAGTTTGACTCGCTTCTTAGCATGTAGTCTATTGTTGTCTCTGGAGTTATACCTGTGAGTGCCTTACTATGTCTAAGTGTGTCCCACCTATTGTACACAAAAAAGGTGTGCTCAGTATCATCTATCTCGTTGCAGCAGTTGCAAATTGGCTCTTCTCTCTTGCCTATTTTGTGCAGGTAGTTATCGAAGGAACCATGTCCTGTAAAAAATTGCGATAGGTGATGATCAACCTCACCAAATCTTCTCGACAACCATGGCTTGATGTTGGGGATGAGGGTTCTCGTCCATCGACCCACAGCTTCCTGCGACCATCTTTCCTGCCAGATATTATAAACGGCATCCCTGACCTCTTGTTCTGGCTTCCCTTGTGCCCTCTCCACCCTCTTTTTTGCGATTAGGTCAATAGGAGATGTACCCGATAACACGCACAGGGCGGCATAGGACACTGTCCTGTATGCGGACACAACACCTAGGAGCACACACCTGTGCGTCCTCGCCAGTCTCTCTTTGTTGCGCCTGATGGCGATAGAGCGCCACCAGGCCGGAACGGCATACATAAGCGAAGACACGACGGTGGTCGCCAGTAAACGGCGCTTTGAGGCCCGAGGGGCATTCTGCGATGACATAATGATGTTTAGACTTTTTATCATCCTTTCTGCCTTGTTGCATACATTGACTATGTGCTCGGTGTATCTACCGTTTTTCTGGAGGATAACTCCTAAGTACTTGATGTTATTCGCTTCTTCTATAGCATGACCGTTGATGGAAATATTGAACGGTTCTAGCACTCTTCTACCCGTAAAGGCAATACACCGGCATTTTTCCGTAGACAGTTGCAGACCCCTGGACCTCAACCACTCCTGTATAGTGTCGATGGCCGCATACACCCTCTCCCGCACCTCCAAGACCGACCTTCCCTCTACGAGGACTGCAAGGTCATCTGCATAAGCCAGGACCTGGACGCCGACAGGAAACTCCTTCTGAAGGAGTTCATCTATAATCACCAGCCACAACAACGGCCCCAGAATAGAGCCCTGCGGAACTCCACCGTGCATTTGAAAATGTACTGTTTCTTCCTGTGCTTCTACCAGACATCCTCTGTTGGACAAGTAACATTCAATTTGCCTACGCAGGTACGGGCTGAGGCCCCTAGCCGCAATTGCGTCATTAATGTGACCCCAACCAATAGCCCCGAACGCGTTTTTTATGTCTAGTGACAGCATCAGTGGAATTCTCCTGGTTCGCCAAGTGCCTCTCTTCACCTCGTGTAATGAAATTAGTTTAAATGAAGAAAAAAATTTGTATATGTAATTTAATAGGCGTACAAGGAAGTTATGTGATGTCCACGTCAGATTTTTTTTCAATTTAGACCAACGGATCGCGTGAACAACTTTAAGTATGGTTTTTGTTTTTACTGAATTTTACTGTAAAAATTTTTCATTTTACTTTCCTGGCATCATAGTTTCCTGGGATGCAAGAAGGAAAGTATAATAATCGGTCAGAAATGGGGATAGGGTTTTTTGCATTTCCCGAAATTTCGAATCCAGAGACCCCAAAAGAACAAAATAAATTGGGGGTAATATTTCTACATACGTATGTTGGAGTGTTTGAAGCTTAATAGCGTTTGACTAGATAAACTAATTTTGATGAAATTTGATACAGAGATTTGAGTATATGGGGTAAATTGTTGGTAAAGATTTGAGTTGGTAAAGACAATGGGTTAATATCTATAAGGGGTGGGGTAGATAGTTTTTTGGGGACGGTATTCTCAAAATTTTGCCCACATAATCCAACTTTATATTAAGCTAAGTACATGCTAATATTACCATTAATTGAAAAGGTACGAGCTGGCATCCATCGGCTTGATGTACGGGCATTTATTCCGCAGCCGATGAGATGTTTTAAGTGTTAACGATTCGGACACACAGCAGCTAGATGTGAAGCGCAGGAAATATGTATATGTGGAGAGAAAACACACGAGGATGACCCATGTAAAGACCCTCCAATCTGCGTTAACTGTAGAGGGCATCACAACTTTCGTTCAAGGAACTGCCCTACATATAAATTAGAAACAGTCATTCAGGAAGTTAAAACGCTTCAGAAGGTCAGTTATCCTGAAGCGAAGAAAATTGTTAATCAGCTTACACCACGACCATCGACTTCTTATACAGAAGCAGCGGCTGCCCCTTCCACATCTAAAATTAATGTGGAGCAGTTGCTTAACACGATGGCACCAAGTCTTGCGTCAATGATTGAAAGAATCATTGATTCAAAGATTGAGTCGACTCATCAGAGAAAACAAAGTAAAGATGAGACGGCTCATCCCCGGACTGACGCCGTTGACATGAGAGACGCACCAGCGCCGTTTAAAAAGCCAGCCAAATCTGCGATCGTAAAGCCACCAACTAGCGTAAAAATTAAAAATCTTGACTTATCTGACAAAGAAAAACAGATCACTCCGTCGACTAGTCACAAGCCTAAAGAAATTGTGACAAGAAAATTCGAGTCTACCGAAATGGAGGTGCAAGTTACTATCGAGAAAGCACCAGATCAAGATGATATAAAAACTGCAACAATGGAGCCTCCAAAAGCTCAAAGAACAGCTTCAGTGAGAGCATCTATTTCAGCTGGACCCAGCACTGCAGTAGAGATAGAAGCTCATCAGCCGCGGAAAGTGCATCGCTTGCTAGTTTAGATTCAATAGCAACGATGCTAACTACACCAACGAAGTTTTTGTCTCCTGACGTCAGCCGCAGAACGTCACTGGCATCAGAAAGAGAGGACGACGATGCCATGTCTGAGGCCTCAGATACGCTGTCATCAGAGGTTGAGGCCGTTAGAAGAATGGAGAAACGGTGTATGAAAGGATGGCCGAAAGGAAAGCCTAGGAAGTAATTTTTTTGGATTCGAAGTTATAGAAAAATGTAATTTTTTACCTTTTTTGATTCATGAGAATGTGAATCACTGAACCTTTATTTATTATTTTTTTATTTTTTTTATTTTTTGAAGTGGGATATGACCACTTAGTGGGATATGACCACTAATGACCAAAGTAGTCGATGCCCCTAAAAACTTGAAAAAAAAATATTACCATTAAAAAAATATTGCCCCCAAATTTTTCCTTTTCACTAAAAGTTTAAAAAGATATATTTTATTTATTTATTTCATATTTGTAACCGAATTTTTTTTATTTATTCCTAAACATAGTAGTAGTGCAAGTGGCCCAAAAAGAAAGAATGTTTTGGCTGATAAATTGAGGGCGGGAAACCCAATCAAATTTTAAAGGTATCAATTTTTTGAATTTTTTTTCATGTATAATTTTTCCACTATATAAAAATAAATAAATAATACCAGAAAAGTATTCCAATTATTTTATCAACCTTTTTTGGGGAATGGAGCTCTTTAGATTACGCCACGTTGTTGTCGATTTGTTTTATTAGTTCTTAAAACGCACTTATATTATTGATTTTGTCTTGAAATGTATTCTAGTTTTGTTGTGTTTCTTCATCGATCACATTTATTTCTTACATATCTTTACAGATATCGTCGACCCATATATTCCTCTGAGTTTTGTGAGAATAAGTTTTGTTAGCGTTATTAAGACATTCATGTGAGAAAAAAAAGTGAATCTTACTTTTTCGGATTATATCGGTGAGAGTTTTACAATGTGTTTTGAGTATATTTTCAGTTCGGAGTTTGTAGTTACCATAATTTTTCCTTGGCTCTAAAATTTTCTCGAGAACCTTTCTTTCTTGTGATCAAGTACTTGGGTATCTCATTTTGTTACTGGTCCCAGGCCTTGTTCTGCATACGAGCATTCGGATCGGATGATGGCCTTGTAGCGGTGGATCTTGGCGTTGATGAAAATGCATTTTTTATTGTAGATGTTTCGAATGAGTTGGTATGCGAGTTCAAATTCGCATGCTCGTTCGTTTTTTTGCTTCTACTTCAAATGTGTTGGGTGTAATGTTTTCTCCGATATATTTGAATCTACTGATTACAGATTTGATCGTTGTCGATTTGAATACGTTCAAGAGAAAATTTATTGTATATAATATTTTGTGTTTCTTCAAAGAAAACTTGGAGCTGAGATCTACCTGCATTCTTTGAAGGATTTTGAGTCGTAGGGCTGCAGTTTGTATGTTTTCAGAGTAGAACTACGTCGTCAGCAAAAGCTGTTGAAGTTGAGATTGTAATTTTTAAATCCGAGATGAATTAGATTTAGGAATTTCGAGTTAAAGAATTCGACTTTAGAGAGTTACCCGTTCCCTGATGACCCTGTCAAAAACGCAGTTGGAAGAGAGAGTTTTTTTTTGGGGCTGACGCGATTTTGTATTTCTAAGGATTTAGATATTTCCCCCTTGAACCTTATTGTAGATGTGTTGGTTAAGGTTTGTTAAGTCAGATGAGAGGTTTTGGAGTCACTTCTGAGTTTTAAAAAGATATTGAAAGGTCTTGTCTGGTCAATGGAATCATAAGCTTTTTAAGATCGACGAATTTCTTGTTTGTGGTGTTGTGTTTGAAAATCATTTAAGGTTCCATATTTGTTTAGCGCAAGATCTGCATCGACGAAATCTTGGTATTCACCGATTTTGTGCTCTCTTTGTTGTTACTGTCTAGTCAGAATGCCATTCAAAGAATTTTGTACGTGACTGAGAAAAAATTTATTTTTCATATATATTGAACAATGAATTAGAAAACTTTTTAAATTATGATAAAAGACCTCACTATGGTTCCATTGCATTTTTTTTAATTATCAGATCATTTTAAGAACATTCCCTCCAAATTATTTAAAATACAATTAAAAGAATTTCTTTTATAGAAACAATGTTACACAAAGTAGTAGTAAAATAAGTAAATAATAATATTTTTTTAATTAATATTTTCTGTGTTTTTATTCTGTTTTTAACTTTTTTTTGTGTTTTTTACAATTTTTTGTGAAACAGTATGTGAACAACATAACCTAAAGAATCTACCTGTATACAGTATTTAAAGCTTTTTTTCTGGGGTGAATAGATAAAGATATCTAAATCCCCAGTCCCCACAGGAGACTCTGGAGCAAGCATACAACTGCTTGTGAGAGAAGCATTGATTCTCCAAGAGGAGACCAGCTCCTTGAAGCGTCTACACTTGCGACTTATTTATTGTCATAGAAAAAGCAACTTTAATTGCAAACTGGAGTCACTTCAAAGCAAAATTAGGGCAAGTCAAAAGAATTTTAAGCTTTACATCTTTGCACCTTTAAAGCAACTATTCTAGATAATCGAAAGATATTGAAAAAGTCAAAACACCTTTTTTAAAGATGATTTTATTTAAAAAACTACAAGTGGTTTCTGAATTCGATTTGACCCTCTGTTTCATCTTAGTATAGTTGAATATCGGCAAGAAACATAATCATTCGGTTGTTATCCGCAACTCGTTTAAACGGTCACCATCTTGAAACTTAAAAATTTTGTAACGGCAATAGTCCTATATTTTTTCCAGCTATAAAAACTATGTTCATGCAAAATTTCAACTGAATCGATTGAATAGCTTTTGACTGAAAAAGTAACAGACCCAGAGAAACCACTAGATTTATATATATATATCAGATTTTCTTTGCATATATGCATCAATATTGGTACTTAAAATAATTATTTTTTAGTTTTAATATAGATTATAACCACTTCTGTTTTATTTATACATAAATCCTTTAATTTCTAATGGTGTTTTTGTGTCAAGTTTTTTCATTGATTTCCCTTGGTACATACAGGAGAATACACTGAAACAATTCCTTTTTTTATCGTAGAGTAGTATAATACCCTTTTTAATATTCTTGAAGTGATTATATGTGTATATTATACGTTATATATAAATATATATATGTGCGTGAGCGTGTTGTGTGTGCGTGCGCGCACGTGTTTCTTAATGAAAATTACGTTGCATTTTTGTAAATATAACTAAGTTATAATTTAAATAGAGTATTTATTTATTAATCTAGTATTATAATATAGAATGAAATTCTACACCTAATATTACCTATTCTTTTATTAATAACGTGATATAACAACATTACTGTTTATATTTAAATTATTCATACTCAGATGCATAAGCTATGGTAAAACTTTACCTACGTTATTATTACAGTTTAACTAAACAAAAACTAATCTAAAATGAATGGATTAGTATAAAGTTATTATAACACAAATTTAAAATTTGATTACGGAGAATAGCTCTATTATTTCTACAGTATAAACTCGGAACAGTACAATCAACTTATATTTGAGTTAATTGGATCGGCTATGCAACACGTATATATATATATATATATATATATATATATATATTTCAAAACAACTATAGATAAACCTTAATAATAAACAAAACTAACCGCAATATCTCCCAATAGTATTATTCAATTTGGTTAGCTATATCTGTGTAAACCTCTTACAATTAATCCAAAAATATTAAATTAAACATTTATGTACTTATACAGAGTACTTCACGAAAAATGTAATAAAAGTTTTGGATATATTCCACTGATGAAAATAAAGAAAAGGTTCGCGTTAATAAAGGTTCAGAAACGCTTCGTTTGCGACTGTCGGTTAGCGAAAAATCTCGTTCTGATTTCTGCGCCTTTGGTAAAATTAAGCCAGACTGACCTGTACTATCGACAGTTATCGCGATTGCACCTATTGTAATTCTTGGGACCCAAATTAAGGAGTAAATTTAATTGTTTTGTATGAAATTTGAACTGTAAAACCGAGAAAAAATTATTTCTAGTACATTATTTTTTTGTAGCTTTTGAGAAATCCTGGATTAAAAGATAAATATTGGGGGTCAAAACGCACTATTTTATGTTTGGCGTAAAATTACTTTGTTAAATGGTTAATAAACACATAAACATTTGAAATAAAACGTTTCGAGAATTTTATTCTCTACTGTATCAGGAAAAGGGAAATTTCCGTCAGACTTCAAAAAAAGTGTTATAGTAATGATACCAAAGAAAGCAGGGGCAGATAAATGTGAAGAATACAGAACAATTAGTTTAACTAGTCATGCATCAAAAATCTTAACTAGAATTCTATAAAGAAGAATTGAGAGGAGAGTGGAGGAAGTGTTAGGAGAAGACCAATTTGGTTTCAGGAAAAGTATAGGGACAAGGGAAGCAATTTTAGGCCTCGGATTAATAGTAGAAGGAAGATTAAAGAAAACAAACCAACATACTTGGCGTTTATAGACCTAGAAAAGGCATTCGATAACGTAGACTGGAATAAAATGTTCAGCATTTTAAAAAAATTAGATTTCAAATACAGAGATAGAAGAACAATTGCTAACATGTACAGGAACCAAACAGCAACAGTAAAAATTGAAGAACATAAGAAAGAAGCCGTAATAAGAAAGGGAGTCCGACAAGGATGTTCCCAATCTCCGTTAGTTTTTAATCTTTACATGGAACTAGCAGTTAATGATGTTAAAGAACAATTTAGATTCGGAGTAACAGTACAAGGTGAAAAGATAAAGATGCTACGATTTTCTGATGATATAGTAATTCTAGCCGAGAGTAAAAAGGATTTAGAAGAAACAATGAACGGCATAGATGAAGTCCTACGCAAGAACTATCGCATGAAAATAAACAAGAACAAAACAAAAGTAATGAAATGTAGTAGAATAACAAAGATGGACCGCTGAATGTGAAAATAGGAGGAGAAAAGATTATGGAGGTAGAAGAATTTTGTTATTTGGGAAGTAAAATTACTAAAGATGGACGAAGCAGGAGCGATATAAAATGCCGAATAGCACAAGCTAAACGAGCCTTCAGTAAGAAATATAATTTGTTTACATCAAAAATTAACTTAAATGTCAGGAAAAGATTTTTGAAAGTATATGTTTGGAGTGTCGCTTTATATGGAAGTGAAACTTGGACAATCGGAGTATCTGGGAAGAAAAGATTAGAAGCTTCTGAAATGTGGTGCTATAGGAGAATGTTAAAAATCAGATGGGTGGATAAAGTGACAAATGAAGAGGTATTGCGGCAAATAGATGAAGAAAGAAGCATTTGGAAAAATATAGTTAAAAGAAGAGACAGACTTATAGGCCACATACTAAGGCATCCTGGAATAGTCGCTTTAATATTGGAAGGACAGGTAGAAGGGAAAAATTGTGTAGGCAGGCCACGTTTGGAATATGTAAAACAAATTGTTGGGGATGTAGGATGTAGAGGGTATACTGAAATGAAACGACTAGCACTAGATAGGGAATCTTGGAGAGCTGCATCAAACCAGTCAAATGACTGAAGACAAAAAAAAAAAAAAATTGTTTTTATATTTATATATAAAGGATCATTAATTTTAAGACTATGAGTATCTTGTATAATAGCAGCATCTACGAGGCAGTTACGCTATATACAATACCTGTTTGGACGGACAGGCTAAAATTTAAAAGCTATCGGAAACAAACTATTACAGGTTTAACGCCTTGTATTCTTAACGGTACCCTGTGGTTACCATACAATTTCACGGAAGGCAATCGTGGTGATCGCAGGCATAAAACCGTTAGACTTGATTGCGTCTGAGAAGTAACAGCGTGATGTTGCTAAGTCAGGTGAATTGGCTTCGGAGAAAATAAAAGAGATAGAACTACATGGTGTCACCCTGTGACAGGCCAGATGGGATGAGATAGACTGTGGCCGTTATACTCATGATCTTTTCCCTAATGTTGTTGATTTGCGGGACGCCTCTTGGGTACACCCGAACAAGTATGTGACGCAATTTCTTTCAGGAGATGGCGCTTTTCAGTATAGACTACAGAAATTCGGCCTGGTGGACTCTGATATTTGTCTGCAGTGCGGATTATTGGACGATGCTTATCATATGATACATGAATGTGCTAGGTATTACATAATCCGCAAGAAGATCATTTGTCGTTTTGATATTATCGGTCGATCTCCGTGTTAATTGGAAAACCCCGAATAGATGATGGTAGAAAGTTTTATCACATATTGGCAAAAGAAAGGATCGTTGAAAGGGTGTGATGTTCCGTTTAAACTTTCCTTCTTTGTATGCTTGGTTTTATTATTATTTTGTTTTATGGTTTAGTAAACTGTTGCCGTTTTTGTTTCTGTTTGGTTATATATGTGTTTGTTTGTCGTTAGTTATGTTTTATGTTACTGTTAAGTTACCTTATTGTTATTGTTACGTTTTATGATTCGTTGTGTGTCGAACTCTTTTACCTTTCGGGTAGAAGAGCAGTTCCTTTCTTCCTAAAAAGTCATTCAGTCTTGTTTGAGACTTGCCTAGATGTGTTTTGTTTTGATTTATGTTAATTAGTGGTACACCGATGGGAATGTCGCTTGTAGCATTCTGGCTGAGGCTGGACTGAAACATGTTATTGCCAAGGTACTGAAGATGATCTCCGGTAAAGCTCATAAAAGTTAGGTACGGAGGGGGTGGCGTGGCGACCGCAACCGACATATGGAGGGTGTCGTCTACACCTACGGTATCAGGATTCATGAGCAAAGAGAGATAGGGTATGTTTTTATTAGAGACTTATTAGAGACTAAGTAAATCAAGAGGACTTTTTCGATTGTAGGACAAAATTGTTGTTGTTGAGATCAACTTTTTGTTTTTTTTGTATGATGATAGTATTTTTAGTATTTAATCAGAGTACATAGTCTAATTGAAGTTAGATATAGGAAGAGGTTTTTTGCAAAACCTTCTGCGTTAGAGAAAGACGCGGGGATCGCGCTTCCACGAATCGGTTAATTTAATTATCGATTTTTATCGGTTAATGTCGATTTCATTATCGTAAGTTATGGTATGTGACCGTGGTTGAAAGATGCCCTACGAAAGCGATAGTCGGTTATGTAAATACACTGATGAAAATCTCTCCCGAGGCATTAGCATCGTTGACATCCTAACAGAAATCAAACTGATGCCTGTGTTGTGTTATCAATTTTAAAGGGTCTAAAAAAGGACCTCCGGTAAAGCCCATCAGGGCTAGGAACGGAGAGGCTGGTGTGAGGACCTGGATCGTCACAAGGCCGTAGTATTCCTCTACGGAGGTCATGATATATTGTATATATAAATATATATATATATAGAACATAGAATATATATAGAAAATAGAACTAGTAGTAGGGTATATATATATATATATATATATATATATATATATATATATATGTATTACTATGCTTTTATAAATTCCTTGTGGAAAATCAATTTTCCTACAAGTAACCGATAAGAAAATTACGTATTTATCTCTTATCTTTAAAATGTCGTTTGTCATCTTTGTTTATCAATTTCTCTCCTAGAGTACTCTTTCTCTCATCCCCTTTTTCTCCTTTTTCTTTCACCTCCACAACTTTCTCAGATAACTTTTCTGTGTAATATTTTATTTTAAATGTATAAAATTGTATACCTTATCTTTCACCATACAATGCCATTAATCATAAATACATTATATCACAAAGAACGGTAGCCGTATTGAGACTGCAGTAGCTATCATCATAATTCATGTGGAGATATTTATTTCAATATTGTATAATAATTTATGGTTAATTGGTTTATTATTATTATTTTTATTATTATTATTATTATTATCATTATTTAATTTATTACATTTTTATGTACAATATTTATATATTGATATAAATTATACTAATTTATGAAATTTCTCAGAATATTATATTACACATGAAGTATAATGATATTTCCTGAGACTACACTATTTATCGTTGGCAGAATGACATGAAGTAGCTTTTTTTTTGTAATCATGTTTGTCAAGACGTAAATTCGCATCTGAGATATAGTATATCATGACTTGGGATTACTTCAACTCAGAACGTATTTTCTAAATAGAAAAATGTAAGTAATTGTTTGGCACACGTAAAGATAATTAATATCACGACCTCCATAATAATTATCGATTATAATTTTCTAAAAATTAAAATCTATCTTTTCAAAGTAGGCAACAGAAATGTTTTCGTACAACTCAGCATACGAGGTATGTGAGAAAAATAATGAGACTGACTTTTTACTTACCAAAGTTTTTATTTTTTTCAAACAACAATATTATCCCCTTCAAAGTAGTTCCCTTGGACAGCTATACACCGGCTAAGACGTTGTTCCCACTCTTGGTAGCAGCGCTGGAAGGCTTCAACTGATAGGACTTTTAATTGGTCGGTCACAGTCTTTTTAATGTTCTCCAGAGTTCCAAAATGACGTCTTTTTAAGACATCTTCCAATTTCGGGAAAAGGAAAAAAGTCACAAGGACTCAAATCAGGTGAATAGGGAGGGGGTTGAGGAACCGTAGGAATGCGTTTTGAGGTCAAAAATTCCCTGATGGAAATGGCCGTGTGACACGGGACATTGTCATGATGAAGTACCCACTTGTCTGCAATGTCTGGTCTCACGTGAATCACTCTTTTTCTGAGCCTTTCAAGGACACCTTTTTAAAACACTTGGTTGACAGTTTATCCTGGAGAAACAAATTCTTCATGCACGATACCCCTACTGTCAAAAAAGCAAATCAGCATGGTTTTTATCTTTGATTTGCTCATTCGACATTTTTTCGATCGAGGAGATGACGGAGTGTGCCACTCTTCGCTTTGCCGCTTTTTTTCAGGATCTTACTCAGATATCCAGGATTTATCACCTGTGATCATACGAATGAATAATTCTTGGTCATTGTCAATCCTCCCAAGAAGATCAACGCACATATTTCTTAGATTGTCCTTCTGTTCCATTGTGAGGTTTTTCGGCACCAGTTTCGCATGTCCAAATCATCTGTCAAAATTTGATTTGATTTAAACGACGGTCTGATCTCACAAGAACCCTCACACGCTCAACGTTTCGTCAGATTTTGAAGTTGAAGGTCTCCCTGAGCGAGGTTGATCTTCAACGTGTTCTCGGACTTCCAAAAATGATTTGTGCCAGCGCAAAACTTGTGCTCCTGATAAGCAATGTTCCCCACTTTTAGTATGTTAATTGAGTCATGCTTCGGGAACTTTTCTACCTGGTCTCAACAATAGTGAAGTTTTACTCCTATATTCATATTCTGAATCTAACGTTCCTACGCTAATCACTGTTTTCTAATGTCTGATTTTTAAATCTTTAGATAAAAAAATTTGTTAAAAATGTTACGAATCTTGAAATGGTCAAGGTATAAGATTTTTATAGATTACATCATTATAGGATAAATTCAAATTATAAGATAAAAAATAAAGATGATTAATTTTTCACATTAATCATTTAAATACAAATATATGAAAAAATGTTAAAGGAATTACATTAAACATAAAAAATTATAACAAAATAATCCACAATTCAGAAAGCGGTATTGAAAATTATTTTGAAAACATATTTGCGTACATCTTGAACTGAATGCATAAAAATCAGGGATTTTTATAACTTTTTTTAAAATTATTATCCAAAGATTCATTGTTAAAGTAAACAGCTCAGGTAAAAGGAAAAAATTGTGCATGCAGGCAACGTTTGGAATATGTAAAACAAATTGTTAGGGATGTAGGATGTAGGTGATATACCGAAATGAAACGACTAGCACTAGATAGGGAATATTGGAGAGCTGCATCAAACCAGTCAAATGACTGAAGACAAAAAAAAAAAATTAAACCAAATCTGTTACCTATAATGCATATATAAATAATCCAAAAAAAACATTTCAAAAAGTTAACCCCCACCTCTTAAAATTTAAATATATGTTTTCGTTCTTTTCTTTATTTCCCTTCGATTTAAATATCTTTTTAAATTTTTGAAACAAAAAGTTTCAAAAATTAAAAAAATATTTATACTTCATATATAGAGCTATCAAGAAATATCAACAATTTTTTTTTAACCTATATATAAATATTTTTAGAAAATTTCCCATTTCTGAAGAAAACTTATTTTGCTTTTTTGCTCTAACTCTTCTTACCATGTTATAATATAGCGCACATATATAGACTTTAATTACATTTATTACTTTTCCGTCTAGATAGTGTTATAGCAGAGCTATAACTTTAGAAGGGAAAGTATTATAATCGTCCAATTTTGTCATAAACAGTTTTCACTAGATCTTGATGTTTTGATAACTAAGGAGTCTAAAAAACCGTATATATATATATTTCTTGTGTGCGTGTGACACACACGCACACAAGAAATGGGGATTCGAGAATGATTTAGATTCACAATTTGGTCCACTAGAAAATGTTTATTTAATTAATTTTTTGTTTATAAGTAGTTGTTGATTTTGGAAAGTTTTACATTGGATCCGACAGACTGCACTACCATCGCAATAATAGTTAATAATATTCTATTTCAATTTTAGTTTGTCCCGACAGTTGGTGCTGCAATCAAATTGAGAAAAATATTTCGTAATTTTGTGTTATTATTGTGTTACAAAAAATCGCGAGAAAACAGTTTTTTAATAAATAAGAGGCTAATAAATCAGATGGAAATGTAAACAAAGGAAAACCAATCAGATCAATGCAAGATGGCCGTTGTCAAACACAACGACCAATCACAAAGAGCCCGTATGGCCGTTGCCAATATAAACAAAATCACAACTGATTAAGGAACAAGTAGACAGCACTGCGATCGCGTTTAGAATTGTGCCTGTATTGAGGAATATTATATTATTATTTATTGAAATAACGTTTTAAAGTGTAATTAAAATATATACATTGTGCACATTTGTAAGGTACAGTATTGAAGTGAAAATGTTTTTTTAATTTATTTATGTGTTGTTCTTGGGATGGTTAAGGTTCACAATTGGGTCCGGTATGCAACGTGTGGGTCCGGTAGGCAGAGCTGCGATCGCGTTTTAGAAGTTTTTTCTTTAATTTTTGGTTTATCACTCAAATCCCGTAGTTGGTGCTGCCATCGGATTCTAGGAATTTTTTTTATTTTGTTGCTTTTTCGCATATCAGTTACTTGCGTCGTAGCTTAGTGTTGTTCTTACATTAAAATTCGTATTTTTAACGGACTACTGTGTTTAGAGAATAGTTTGAATTAAATCCGATAGGTAGTGCTGTTCTGATAATTGGATTTATTTACATTTTGAATTTTATAAAGTTAAAGGTGAAATTTTATAAGGTTCCGTAATGTTTTGTAAGTTTCTTAATGTTCAGTATTAATTGTAAAAAATTATTTTCCACCGAATACTGTGATTAGAGAGTGGTGTGAATTAAATCCGATAGGTAGTGCTGCTGTTTTGCCATTTGGATTTATTTACATTCTGACTTTATAAAGTGAAAGGTTAAATTTTGTTAAATTGCTAATGTTCAGTTTTTTAAGGTTTTATGAAACTTTCACTTGTCATTTAATCTGTATGTATACTCAGATCTAGCAATAGCGAAGCATTGCCGAGTCTGCTAGAATTGCGCGCTTATTGAGAATATTATATTATATTATTATTTATTGAAATAACGATTTAAAGTTTAATTAAAAAATGTGCAATGTGCAAATTTGTAAGGTGCAATATTGAAGTGAGTATTTTCATGATTTTTCATGAATTTTAATGTTGTATACACGTGCATTCAATAACAATCAACTTAACCTACAAATTTAAATTGTCAGTTCTCATTTGATTCTATGCAACTTATGAAGTATTGAACGGCCCTTTGAAAATAAAAATTTAAGTTTGTAAAATAAATTATAACATTTATAAAATTAAAATGTATGTTACTTATAATATAGTTTAAGGTATATTTAAAAAATTGAATTTATAATGTTTTAGGTGATTAATTTTATAAAATGTTTTCTAAAATTATTATTAATTTACAATTATCTAAAATTTGGTAAAATAGATGTTAAAATAAAGAATGATAAAAATTTTTACTAAAATTTTAACTACGTTACTTTTTTACAGTGCTTTAATTTTTTTATTAATTGATTAATTAAGCTGTTACATGGTTATGAAACATCAAAATTATTAAATAAAAAAAAAAATATGTAGGAGGAACTTTTTTAGAATGATGTTAAGTGAAAATTAGTAGTAATGTGGATGAAAATTTATTAATTACACTAATTATTAATTTTACGACGTTTCGATTTTTTAAATCAATTTTCATTGATCAATATTTAGTGAAAATAAATATTAACCATACTTCATATTAATCACATTAATCAATAAACCCATTACAATAATACAACAATCACAAACTGATAATACCATACTAATAGTCATTTTAATGAAATTAAGAACACATTCCTGCTAATTTTAACTTAATTAAGTTACTTATATTTATGTGTGTGCATTTATTACAGAATAATGCCGCGTCAGGACAACGTCTGTCTAGTATATATATGTATATATGTGTGTGTGTGTGTGTTCGATGTTAAACACTAAATTACCGTATATTTCCAGAACTACTGGACCGATTTTGACCGAACTTGGTCAGATTACTTCTATGCGTGGGGTATTGATGTCATTAAATTTTCAACTTAAAAAATCAAGGAGGTGAAGCTGTAGAGCAAGGTCACCACCCTGAGTAACTCGAAATTTCGCCTTAATAACAATAAAAAATAACTCGCCTTAGTAACTCGATTAAAAAATAACAATATTTGCAAAAAGGTTTTTTGAAAAATCGCACCCCTACTCCATAAACTGTTCTAAACTGCTATGTTGTGACGTCATAGGTGAGCAATAGAATTAAATAAATAAACAATATTTAAAGTGTAAAAAAGTAACTCGGTCTGGCTTGGTCTCAAACTCGATCGCCCAATTGACTCGGTATCTGATGCGTTAGGCCTCGCGACTACACCTGTCTGCCGACCGTACGAGCGAAATTTGTTCTACATGAGTTGTGAAATTATATTAGTTAGTGCCGACCGTCGCCACTCGTACCGTCACACCCGCGCGAATTAAATACGGTATGCGCGCGCGATTTAGTTTATTAGAATCATTGAATCAAATAAACGACAAAATATTATATTTAAACAAAATGATAAATATTTTAAATTAAGTTGTGTGAGTATGAAAGTTTTTTTTATTTTTGAAACTTTAAAGTTGATCTTTCTTATCTATTTTACTTTCCTAACAACACAGCTCTAGAGCTATACTGCAAGAAGAAAAGTATTATAATCAGTCAAAAAATGGGGTATGATTTTTTTCCATTTCCTGACATTTCATGATCCAGGGACCCCCTCCCCAGAAAAAAAGTGGAGAGGGGAAAACATTCGTACGTACGTGTGTTGGTGTGTTTTAAACTTAATATTGAATGGAAAAATCGATTTTTTATGAAATTGGTTCAGAGACTCTTGTATACGGGACAATTTATTGATCAAATTTTGATGTCAGTATCTCCAAAGAGTGAAGTAGATAGTTGATCGTTTGAGATTAATTTTCTCAAAATTTTTCAAATATAACCCCACTTTATATTAATTTGAGCATATTTATACACGCTTATCTTACCATTTTAAATAAAATTTTGTCCCCAAATTCTTCCATTTACCAAAAACTAAAAAAAAATTCCTTTTTATTTATTGCATATTTTTTAATCGATTTTTTTTGTTTTCCTAAGTATACTATTAGTACAAGTGGCCCAAAAAAATACTTTGGGATCAATATTTTATGTCGGGAAGCCAATAAAAGTTTAAAAATATCAATTTTTTAAATTTTTTATAAGTTTATCTATATATTAGTTTAATCTGTATATCTGAATTCTTTGCCTATTTCTACGTTCTGTATTTCTGTTTGTATATTTTAATGTTTGTCATCATTTTTGTCTTCTCCATTGATATTTTCTGCTTTATAATTTGTTGTTTGTCCTTACATATATATATATTTTTTTTTTAATATTAAGAATGAGTAGAATTTATTTAGCAACCAAATTACACACATCAAAATTAATTTTTTTAGTAATATACCTCATTATAAAAACTAATTTAATTTTAATTTTTTTTTTTTTATCACAAGAAAAGAAATATTTTTGACAAAAAATTAAAATTACTTTTATATAATTTTTTTTTTTAATTTTATAATTAATTTTTTATATCAAAAAAATATATATAAGACTTAAAAAAAGAGAACGCCCAATTTTGTAACGAAATCTTTATGACGAGCTGATGACGTTATTTTAAAAACGAAATATTCAAAGAAATAAAGATTTTGTTAATTGTAAGTGCCTAACAGAACAGGCGGCAAATGTTATAATATTTTTAGCTGCAAGGATATATCTCTAATTCATGTCAATAGAAGTTTAATGTTTTATATAAGTATATACTAGTATATATATGTGTGTGTGTGTTTATAACTTCGTTTTTATTTGTTTATATATATATATATATATAAAACAAGTTTGGACGGACAGAACTCTGAGATGACTATTTCATCCTGTGGGAAATACCCATGCGGCAAAAAATACCCATTTCATATTTTTTTGTGTTGGATATCGTCGTGAACTGATAAAAGAAAAGATGAAATTGATTTATATTTTTATGTCTGTACAGATGTGTGTGTGTGTATATATATGTATGTGTATGTATGTATGTGTGTGTGTGTGTGTGTGTGTGTGTGTGTGTGTGTGTGTGTGTGTGTGTGTGTGTGTGTGTGTGTGTGTGTGTGTGTGTGTGTGTGTGTGTGTGTGTGTGTGTGTGTGTGTGTGTGTGTGTGTGTGTGTGTGTGTGTGTTGTGAAGTATGTGTGTTGTGAAGTATGTGTGTTAGTTTTCCATAGATATAGATAGAACTTATAGTAGCAATAACTTTTTGCAGCCAATCATAACTTTACTTTTTCTTTTAACTTTTTTGTTGATGGTATTGCGTAAACTTATATGATTTAAGTACAATTCATCCTTATATAAAATAATTTTTAAACAACCTAATATAATCAGCATATATTTTTTTCTCTCATATTGTTTCATTATATAAAATTATTTTAAATAATAATAATACAATGTTATTTTTTAGATGTTATTTTACTTTCACAATAGGAAAATAAAGTAAATAATAAATTTTATAAGGTTTTAAAGTCGTAAAATGAATCTTGCATAACAAAATATATCGTACAATATTTTAACAAAATGTTTCGTAAATGAATTTAAATCACATTTTGTTTGTATTTTTTTTTTCTTTTTTAATAACATAACTTGTTCCTTTACAATATATGTTCTAATCTTTCTTATAGTTATTTGAATGTTAAATAAAAAAAATACTAAAATATAAATACTAATACCAAATACTAAAATATTTCCATGTAAAAAGCTAAAATTAAAAGGACAGGAGATAATTAATGAACAAATAAATATTCAATCCGATTTAGTATTTAAACATTTTAAATTGTTAAAATAAAGGATCAAAATAATTAGTTTCAAGAAATTGAAAAACCATTAGAGCGGGAGTGACAAAGCAAAAGAGGCCATGACAGTATAGATATTGAGTGGGAAGAGTTACCAAATTTCAATCGCTATTTATTCGAAGATTGCAACTTAGGAAGGCTGAGTGCTAAAACTCTTTTTGAGAATGGAGGTACACCAGAAGTCGTCAATTACGAATTTTAAGAGTAACGATGCTAGGAAGGGCACAAAACAACACTCAAATCAATTTTTTTTTAAAAGTGTTTTTCGTCACTGAATTTTTCTGTAAGTTGAATATTATGAAACCTACGCGAGATACAGTTCTGGGGGCCTGTTTTATTTGATTTTTCCAGTCAAAAAAAATAAGAAACCATCAAGTTTACCCTTATATAAAGCCTCACAAATTTTCATTATGATCATATTTTACCGGGGGAATGGAAATCTGGACGAATTTTTTCGCTAGCCACACCACGATAACAAAGTGTTTTCGGATATATGTTTGTATGAACATCTTTCCTTATTGCAAGCTTTAGAATCGGTTCCTAAATTATTTCCCTTTCCTCCTAAATCACTCTGTATTTAAATAATTGTTTTCATGGTCAGTATCATTCTTATACAAATTTTGATGCATTTGAGAATAATCACGGGACTTTGTGTACGTGTATACGTAAGCACAATATTTTCATATATTATAATAATTTATTTATAATATGTAAATTAAAATTCCTTGATATAACCACAATAAATTCAAATAAAATAAATTTCATTAACGAATTAACTAATAAACCTACTCACGATTAAAAATAATGTTGTATTACATATGTGAAACTTGGACCCTCAAGGCCAGAGATAAACAATGTATCGATAATTAGGAGATGTATTTTTAATGTACGGATACCAGAAGGATCGAAAAACGAACGGTCATCGAAGATCTTAACATTTCAAAACGACTTTCTTCCTTTGTCAATCAAAAAATCCTTCAGTTCTTTGGACATATTATGAGAAAAGAGAACCTCGAAAAAGCCTTGCAGAAGGAAAGATCAAGAGGCTCAGGCTATGGGGAAGAACAGAAAGCAGATGAATAGGCCAAGTAAAGAAAGTCACCAGTTTACCTTTCTAAAAGGTTTTGAGGTGAGCTGAAATCCGTGCAGGATAGAAACGCATGGTCAATGGGAGTCAAGACGCTTTAGCAATGAGTAAAATGATTGATAAAATATATGTGAATGGATTTAAATATTTCATTAATATCCGGGAATAAAAGTGATAATAAATTGGACAATTTCAGAATGTCTCGTGATAAAAAAATAACGTAATTATTATTTAAGGCTAGTTTTAATAGTTTACATCTTCTATCCCAACAAAAAAAAAATCAAAATTATTCTTAAAAACTATTTTTTTAGATCGATGAAGATAAAAAACAAACCTACACTGTTTCTGAGACTTTTTTAATTGAAGATTATCAACATGGAAAAATAAAATGAAAAAGTTCTTAAATAATCTACGATACCGTCTCAAGAATAAACAAGATAACGGTAATAGTATGAGTTCAGGACCATTGAGGCATTCTCGGAAACGAACAGGCTGTTGAGGCAGCTAAATGAACGGCAACAAATGGCCTCCGATTAGATTTAACATGCGAGAGCGACCTCATGAAGACAGTCCGTGTCAAACTACGTACTCATAGGAACAAGTTCTAGCTGCGAAATTCTCCCACGGCCTTATATGGCATCCAGGAGAACGTGTTCGAGAAACCCTTTATCCCAAACAACAAACGAGACCCAAGTCAAATTCAGCTGCGGATTGGGCACATAAAACTAATCCACGCCCATCTATTTGGCTCTCCTCAGCAGAACTGTGAGACGTGTAATGTAAAATGGTCCGTAAACAACTTACTCATAGATTTCTCAGTATTCCGGTCTATTCAACAATGAACCCTTGGTTCAGATTTGAATTGTTTAATCAACCAGAAAAAATACATCAAAAGTCTATTGCAGTTTCTCCTGTAGGATGTGGGATGAAGAACTTAATTTAACGATTTTTCTTACGTCAGATCCCTTACGGAATACTACGTGCGCAGTGAAAATAGACTAGTGGAGATGTTTCAATATTTATTTATTCGTATTCTAGTTTGGGTTTATTGTTTAGTGTTTATTGTGTTTGGTGTTTGTTGTTTAATTATTTATAATCGTGTAGTTACATTTAAGTCGTTTAATGACACTATAAATAAACGGTGGAAAAAAGATGTTCTTATAGTGGTAAATTTATTGAAATGAATGATAAAATATTTAGACTTCTATTCTGTGTATTTTATATGGCACAGTCCTGAGTTTTAAAATTATTTATTTTGTACAAAAATTTTTTAAATAATTTAAACTTCTGAAACCCTCTTTATAATTGTTATGTAAAGACTTTTTTTATTTTTTTTAAGTCCGATAAATATAAAACTTAATGGATTTACGGATGGTACGTTGACATGAAACGTTTCGGAAAATTTCGTATTTTGATGTGTATAAATGATTTAAAAGTTTTAATCTAAAAAAAAGCCTTAAAAATTATTTACATTTTTTATAAGTATTTCATCCCTGAAAATTTCCCATAAATTTTAATAACCATATACTACACATACACACTTAAAATTCATTTAAAATAATTGTGTACATTTAACGATAATTTTCCTTGCGATAAATGTTATTTATAGTTTATTTTGTTGTTGTAGCCCTTTAATAGTATGTGTCGTAAAATTTCATTAGTACCATAAAGCAAAGTGAACTTTAACTATTCACTTAAATGTTTCAAACTGTTTTCTATTCTTCCAAAAAAAGGAAAATCATTTAAAAAAATATATTTTCAAATAGTAAATTAATTTTATCGTTTGGTAATTTTTCATAAAAAAATTATTAAAATTATTATTTCTTAAATGGAATAATAAGTTTTATTCAACTTGTGAACATGAAAAGCATAATCCGTAACTTCATAAATTCGATTAAATTAAATTACTTATAATAAATATTAAAAATTAAAAATACACGAAAGCCGAAAAAAAATGGCTGACAAATATTGCTGTTTAATATAGGATAATTTAATAGCGTGCGGGTAACAATTTTGTATATATATTTTATTTAAATTTCTTAAATCTATTATATATATATAATAGAGGTACGACAATAAAGTAATGAGACGGATTTTTCTTGCAAGATGAGGCAACCCTGCAGCTTGCGTAGGCACACCATCTTTGACCTTGGTTTATAAGCTACTTATAGTACAAGCGGCACATTGATGCAACTTCTCAGTCGTGAGTTGTGCTGTAATAAGTGAACACGTGTTTGTGTCTCTCGTCACAGAAATGAAACCGCAAAATATTGCACAACGGTATGCCATTTCTTTTTGCGTTAAATCGGATGAAAACTCGACGACAACTTATGGTAAGCTTCAGAAGGAATTTGGAGAGGAGGTTACGTCAAGAGCTCAAGTTTTTCGGTGGCATAAAATTTTTAGTGAAGGCAGAACGAATGTTGAAGATGAAAACCCCAGTGGACGACCATCAACCTCACGGACAGATGTCAACTTGACCAGGGTGCGTGAAATCGTACGATCTGATCGAAGATTATCCGTGAAAATGATTGCAGAAGAACTCAACATCAATCGAGAAACGGTTCGTCTAATATTAACTGAAGATCTTGGTACGAGAAAGATTTGTGCAAAAATGGTCCCCAAAAATCTCACACAACAACAGCGAGAAACACGGGAAAATGTGGCAGCCGATCTGTTAGAACAAACGGAAATCAATCCAGATTTGTTGAGCCGTGTTATCACTGGTGATGAAGGTTGGTTTTTTCAATACGATCCAGAGACAAAACGCCAAAGTTCGCAATGGTGATCAAAGGGATCACCCAGACCAAAAAAAGCTCGCATGTCTAAGTCAAAAGTGAAATGTACGCTTGTGTGCTTCATCGATTCCAAGGGAATTGTTCATAAAGAGTGGGAGCCTCCTGGACAAACAGTTAACCAATATTTCTACAAAGAAATTTTAGAAAGACTTCCTAAACGAGTTCTTCGTGTCCGTGCCAACATTGCTGATAATTTGATTCTGCATCACGATAATGCACCGTTCCATACTGCTCTGTTAGTACAGCAATTTTTAACCTCAAAACAAATTTCAGTACTACCACAGCCTTCACCAGATATCGCTCCGTGCGACTTTTTTCTATTTCCAAGAGTCAAAATGGCGGTCAAGGGACACTATTTTCAAACAACACAAGATGTCCAAAAAGCTGTGACGAGGGTCCTGGAGGATATTACAGAAGATGAGTTCCAGAAATGTTACCATCAATGGCAGAAGCGCTGGAATAAGTGTGTGCAATCAGAGGGGAACTACTTTGAAGAAGACAACACTAAACATGACTAAAACGGTAAGCAACATATTTTTTCACATCAGTCTCATTACTTTATTGTCGCACCTCGTATATATATAAATGTTCGTTTGTTCAAAATCTTAAATCTCCAAAAGTTCTTCATCGATTGCTTTGAAATTTTGGCACAACGTTGCATTCGAATACGCGCGTGTTTTTATATACCTACTTTTAATCTTCCTAAGGTATCACACACCTGTGACAGGTAAAAACATGCTTATTTTGAAAAACAGCACTATCGACGTAAAAGCAACACACTAATTATTTTACGATTCCACTTCAATGTTTCCTATATATGTGTCCGCTATAGACTGAAAAACTACTGGAACAATTTACGCGCGGGGAAAGAGATAAAGGGAAAAATCGAAAACGGTAAAAGGGAAAGGACAAAAATGGGAAAGGGAAAATGGAAATAAGGGAACATAGAGGGGGAAATTGAGGGGAATGGGAAATGGGGGATGGAAAGTGGGGAAATGGTAGAAAAGGAATATTGTAAAGTAAAAATGAGAAAAAGGAAAATGGAAGAAGGAAATGGGGAAAAGGGAAAGGTAAAATTTTGTGATGTTCTGTAATGTTCATTTTCTTAATATTTAATCAAACTTTCAATTGTGTTCATTTAATATATATATATATATTAAATGTATGTTATATATATATATATTTATTTATGTATAGCCTATGACACTTCCGGTAACGTAAGGATTCCAACGTGTGGTTATACATCTAAATCGGTTCAGCCGTTGAGCTTCTGCGGTGAAACAAACGTATACACGTACATATATAAACAATAAAAATTGCACTCCTTTTTGGATAGTCGTATAAAAACACTAGTTACATGAATAAAATTGATCATTTGATCTATCAAATGATAGATTTGAAAAAATCTATCAGATGAAGGAGTTGTTTTTGAAAAACTCGCATCTCAACGCTTCAGTCTGAACGATTCGGCATTCTAAAAAGAATGGAACTATTAGTTAAGATTTAGCAATGAAGAATAGGTTTACATGATCGAACATACTGCTCGTCAAAATACCAAAGATTTATTTTTTTAAATCATTATAAACAATAAATAACAGTAATAATAATTATAAAATAAATTAATAAATTTTACTATTGTAATTCATTCAATCTATATAATAGGAGATCTTGAACACAAATATTTTCGATACAAATAAATCGATGTTGAAAATACTATCCACTATCTATTTAGAATCGTACATATGTTGTTTTTTTTTTGGCCTTGTAGTTACAATAAATATACATAATTATATAGCATATGACACTCTCCGTACCGTATGATTACTACGCGGAATCATACATCAAAATCGGTTCTGCTGTTGAGCTGCTACGGTGGAACAATCAAGTCGTGTAAAAAAAAATTACGCAAAATTTTTGCTGAGTTATTAAATTTATTATCTATTTAATATTTAGTTTAATTTTTTTAATCAACATTTTAAAACTAAGAAATTTATTTGAAGTATTTTTTTATAAATTTTATTACAGTTTTTTACTCATGAAGTAATTGGTTGAGAGCTGATATGGATTTAAATGATATTATTTTGGAAATTTCAGTACCATAATTGGTCTAATAGTTTTTTATTACTTTTCTGGCATCATAGCTCTAGAGCTATGCTTCAAGAAAGAAAGTTTGGTAATCAGTCAAAAAATGTGGTATTTTGAATTTATCGACATTTCATGACCCACGAACCCTCCAAAAAAAAAAAAACTAATAGTAATGTTCGTTCGTAAGTATGTACATGTGCTGGCGTTTTTTAAGCTTAAAAATATTTGACTGGATAAACAGATTTTGATGAAATTTTGTACAGAAACACTTGTATATGCGGCAATTTTTTGGAAAAATCTTGAGGTCAATATCTCGTGGAGGTTAAGGTAATTAGTTTTTTGGGATCAATTTTCTCAAAATTTTGCAAAATAAATTCCACTTTAAAATCTGTTATCTTATAATTTTTTTGTTAAAGAGTAACAGAGAAACTGCGTCTTCTTGTCTGATGCCTATTTTTATTTCAATTGGTTTAACCTTTTTATATAGATATATTTTTCTTTAATAAATTAAGTTTTCTTAATGTTTCCATAACATGTCCTGATTACTAATCCATTTTTATTATCGGAAATATATTCTGTTTTTTTCAAATGGAATCAAATTTTCCTACTGTTTCTTTGTGAAGTTGTAATCTCATTTAGTGCTTTTTTAAATCTAGATAACTAAATCATCTGCTAAAGCTTGACAGATTATGTAGATTCTTTAGTTCTTCGAGGTTTTATATATTTATTGACAGTTGGCTCCTCTTCAAGTTTTTTTCAATATTCCAATAACTTTGTTTATAGCACTATCGAAAAGGATTAGAGATGGGACATCCTCCTTCTCTAACTCCAGTAAAAACTTTGAAAGGTTTCTCAAAATTTAACTTTAGAAGTTATATTTTTTAGTATTTTTTCCCTTTTTTTATTACCATTATAATGATTTATCTATTATTAAAATAAGGAGAATGAAAGTTTTGTATCTGATATAAGTCAAATCTCCCTACTCTTAATAGAGTTTGGACGTAATCGTAGTTGGATGGAAAACAATGTAGTTAGATAATACCGGTAGGAAGTAATGCTTTGTTCAAGCTTACAATTTTGTGCGACTGCTGATCAGTTAGTGTTGTTGTTCCTAAATAGAAAGATTATTCGTATGATCTTAATTTATGAGAAGTAATTCTATTTATTTATCGTTCGCTTTGGTTATCATATCAATTACATCTTTTATATTTATTAAGATATTATATCTTAAGACAAAGTATTTTAACAAAGAATTAATTTTAAATTAATTTTTATCGAATTTTTTCCTAGTTTATTAAAATATTATAGAATTTTATTTTATTATATTTAATTTGATAAGAAAATTTTTAAGATCGTAAGGAAAATAAAAATGTTAAACTTTAGCAAAAGAGAAGCAATTAAACACTTTATTTAAACTTTTAATTAAATTAATACAAATACAAACATCGACTGCTTTGGTCATTTAGCGGAATGGAATTTTGTAGAGTGTGAAAAATCCCATGCCTGACCGGGATTTGAATCCGGGACCTCCGAAGGAAAGACCGGGAAGTTACCATTCCACCACGGAGATCGGTAATAATATACTAATTGAGAAAATGGGTTGAATAATAAAATAAAGAGTGGAAGAAGTGTTAGGAGAAGACCAATTTGGTTTCAGGAAAAGTATAGGGACAAGGGAAGCAATTTTAGGCCTCAGATTAATAGTAGAAGGAAGATTAAAGAAAAACAAACCAACATACTTGGCGTTTATAGACCTAGAAAAGGCTTTCGATAACGTAGACTGGAATAAAATGTTCAGCATTTTAAAAAAATTAGGGTTCAAATACAGAGATAGAAGAACAATTGCTAACATGTACAGGAACCAAACAGCAACAATAAAAATTGAAGAACATAAGAAAGAAGCCCTAATAAGAAAGGGAGTCCGACAAGGATGTTCCCTATCTCCGTTACTTTTTAATCTTTACATGGAACTAGCAGTTAATGATGTTAAAGAACAATTTAGATTCGGAGTAACAGTACAAGGTGAAAAGATAAAGATGCTACGATTTGCTGATGATATAGTAATTCTAGCCGAGAGTAAAAAGGATTTAGAAGAAACAATGAACGGCATAGATGAAGTCCTACGCAAGAACTATCGCATGAAAATAAACAAGAACAAAACAAAAGTAATGAAATGTAGTAGAAATAACAAAGATGGACCGCTGAATGTGAAAATAGGAGGAGAAAAGATTATGGAGGTAGAAGAATTTTATTATTTGGGAAGTAGAATTACTAAAGATGGACGAAGCAGGAGCGATATAAAATGCCGAATAGCACAAGCTAAACGAGCCTTCAGTAAGAAATATAATTTGTTTACATCAAAAATTAATTTAAATGTCAGGAAAAGATTTTTGAAAGTGTATGTTTGGAGTGTCGCTTTATATGGAAGTGAAACTTGGACAATCGGAGTATCTGAGAAGAAAAGATTAGAAGCTTTTGAAATGTGGTGCTATAGGAGAATGTTAAAAATCAGATGGGTGGATAAAGTGACAAATGAAGAGGTATTGCGGCAAATAGATGAAGAAAGAAGCATTTGGAAAAATATAGTTAAAAGAAGAGACAGACTTATAGGCCACATACTAAGGCATCCTGGAATAGTCGCTTTAATATTGGAAGGACAGGTAGAAGGGAAAAATTGTGTAGGGAGGCCACGTTTGGAGTATGTAAAACAAATTGTTGGGGATGTAGGATGTAGAGGGTATACTGAAATGAAACGACTAGCACTAGATAGGGAATCTTGGAGAGCTGCATCAAACCAGTCAAATGACTGAAGACAAAAAAAAAAAAATAAATAAAATAAAATACTTTTTTTTGAATTCATGAAATAAATTAAATAATAATGTGAATTAATTAAACAAAGTTTTATTAATTAAATAAATTAATACTTCTAGAAAAATTGTTTTGAATTCATTGTGAAACTGAATAGAATCAATCATTTCTTGCTAATTATAAAAAAAGTATATGAATTATTTAATTCTATTTAAAAGTACTGTTATTTTTTAAACTTAAATAATATTATACGGTTATCCTAGGTATAAAAACCCTTAACAACTTTCCAATAGTTAAACGTAAAAAAAAAATTAAGTTTATTAAATGCTCTTTTCTCGAAAGTTTATTTTTTGTTTCGAGACCACCACATTCCATCCACCAAACTAGTCAAAACATTTAAATTAAAAGGGTTCGGTTGTAATATCATTTTAAATGCTGATTAAAGAGAAAAATTTTGACGCAAAAAAATTTCGAATTATCTCGTACAAACGTAACCAAAATGGCAGCCGTTTAACCTTTTTTCATAAATAGTTTTAAAAGGAAACTGCAGTACTTCTTCCATGATAGCTAAATAATGAAACGAGGAAAAAGTATAAAATTTAACAAATTTTCCTAAATTAAAATGATTTATTTTAGGTAGATTTCATAAAAAAACCTACCTATTGTAATGGGTACCATGATTCGACTTCCGGAAAATTTCTACATATCTTCCCGTTTTATACCCCCAGACCCCAAAACCACCGTCAGTTCAAAATGTTATACATATATTTTTTTTTTTCACTTTCTTGCGAACACGATAACCGCCGTAATTTTGCGTCAATCACTTTCAAATTGATGCATAAAATGTAACGACCCAAAATCTCGGTCGAGTACGTTAATGGGCAAAATCGGACCATAGGGTTGGAAATGCGGGTGGCTTTTTTGAAAAAAAAAAATATCGCTATAACTTTTTTATCAAGTAAAATATCGAATTCGTTTAAAGTTCCTACTATTCTTTGGATAAGGGCTTAAAAATTACATAAATTAAATTTTTCAATATCATCAACCATTGGCCCAGGTGGTGGAAAAAATGGTGTTTCGAAGAAAAAAAATCATATCTCCCTTAATAGGCAAAGTATTGAATTGGTTTAAAGAGGTGGTTAATCTTTTAAACATTATCTAAAACTTTTGTCTGTAATAATTTTTTATATGACCAACCCTTACAGCAAGGGATGACCAAAATCTTACTGGAATTGTAAGAAGATGAGGCTTGTATGCTAAACATCTGAAACGTTTTTTCACAAGCAACCATTGTCGTATTGAGTAAATTTGAAGTTTTTTTTAACTTTAAGGTAGAAATCATTTTTATCCCCCTATTTAGCACCGGTGGAGTCTAACTCAGCCTTCCGGCGTGCCGAAAGGGTTTTTTTGAAATGAGACCATTACTTCGGGGGAAGGCTACTTTTGAAATTACTGTAGCTTAGAAATTATTAAATGGCCCCTAATTTGGTTGGAGTTACCGTAGGCAAAAATTTTATAAGACAAAATGTTTCCGCCGATCTCCAAGTGGGGAGTGGTAACGTTTCGACCTTTCATCCGAAGAACTAAGGTTCGAATTTCACCGATGCGATAAATTAATCATCCAAGAAAATGTTGTTTCTTTTTTAAAAAATATTATTTTCGAAGATGATCTTTTTAGTAAAACTATTAAAATCAATTAATATTTAATAAAATCTATTTAAAAAAGTAATTCATATTTGAAAAGGTTAAAGATCGCAGTTAATGTGCGCAGTTTTTACAGTTTACATTTTTAATATTATATTATATTATTACACATTATATTATAATTATTTTATAATAATAATAATAATACTTCCCCCTCCCATCAATTGAACCAATCCCAGGAAAGTATGACAACTATCTGTCAGTTTTTAATTTTTTTTTTTTAAATAATGGGCATGTATGTGTAATTATTATTTTATTATTTTACATTTTGATATAATAATCGATGTATTTTTTACTTTACTGTCATCACAGCTCTTAAGTTATACTGTATGAAGAAAAGTACGGTAATCAGTCAAAAAACTGGGTATGGGTCTTTTTGCATTTCTGGACGTTTCATCGCCCAGGAACCCCAAAAAATAAAAAAAGGAAGGGTAACGTACGTACGTACGTATACATTTAAAAACGTTGCTGTGTTTGATAATTAATAATTTTTGACATGGTAAACCGTTTTTAATGAAATTTTATTCAGATTCGTAAATGTGGGAAAATTTGTTGGTAAAATTTTGGGATCAGTATCTCCACTGGGTAAATACTTTTTTTTAGGATAAATTTTATTAAACATTTGCAAACATAACCCCATTTGCTATTATGATCAGTACATCTTACCATTTTGTTTTTAATTGTCCCCAAATTCTCCCCTTCCCAAAAAATTGAAAAAAGCTATTTTTATATTTATTGCAAATATTTTAAGCGAATTTTGTTTTTCTAGCATAGTTTTGCTAAGCATAGTAGTAGTGCAAGTGGCCAAAAATAAAACTTTAAGGATAATATCGGTGGTGAGGAAGCAGATCAATAAATAACCAATCCCAGGAAAGTATGACAACGTTGTCGTCAGTTTTTTAAATATAATTTTTTAAACGGGAATATATGTGTTGAAAAGTAGCTTTTTTATTGTTTTTCATGTTTCTTTTTACTTTAAAACTCTTGTTTCTGCTAAAAACATCACAAAGAAGTAAATAACTTACTTAAACGTTATATATTTCTCTCTCATCACTCACTCTCTCTCTCTCTCTCTCTCTCTCTCACACTCTCTCTCTCGCTCTCTCTCTCTCGCGCTCTCTCTCTCTCTCTCTCTCTCTCTCTCTCTCTCAATCTCTCTCTGTCAGTCACTCTCACTCCCTCTCACTCTCCGCCGCTCACTCGAATTATAAGATTACAAACTTTATCAATAAATATTTAATCTGAATGAACCCTTAAAATTGAAAATTTTAAACTTAACCAAGACTTAATAAAAAATATTTTAAAATATGTACCATATTTAAAACATAAATATACATTATCAAACATTAATTAAATTAAATGATTTTCCGCAAATAGAAAAAATATTTTTAAAAAAAGGCAAATCATGTTAGTAAGTAAATCATATTAAACCGTTTTTCTTTTGTTATTTTTTACGAGTTAATATTTCATTTTGAGTAAAGTTATAGTTATAGCAATTAACTAAACTGCAACAATAGTTTTAAATTAACAAAGTAAAACATTTTTAGTCCATACAAAATTATTTACCGTAAAAAATTGCTTAAAGTTATTTAAATTTGACTGTATTTTAAGTACCTTAACTTTTACAAATTGAATTATTTTTTTTTCTTTTTAAACTGATAAGAAGTACTAAATTTTGTTTTTTTTATTTTTATTTTAACGTAATCTTTTTTCGTTGTTTGTTAATAATTGTATCAACGATAAAAGTCATTAGTGATTTATAATAAACTAAGTGTTTATAAGTAATTAGGAAATAAACACAAACACTGGATAAAAAATATCCAATATTAACAGTGATAACATCACCATTAGAATATTTTTACTACGCACACAATGCAATCTCACGTAACCAAAACCACTAAATTTTGATCTATAGCTCATATCTTTTGATCTATAGCTTCAGATTATAATCCTTCAGATCTGAACTCAGGTTCAATTGACGACCCGAACATTGGAAAAATCTAGAAGAAAGTGGTTTTCGGACCATTTTACATTGTACAACACCTCTCAGTTCTGCTGAGAAAAGTCAAATAGGTGGGCGTGGGTTAGTCTTTTGTGTCCAATCCCCAGCTGCGTTAGAATGACTTTGGTCTCTTTTGTTGTTTGGAATACAATTTTTCTCGAAGACGTTCTCCCGGATGCCATGTAATGTAAGGCCGTGGAAAGCCTCAGCATCTCAACCCCGTAGGGGGGACGTTCCGGTCGGCCACCCTCCCCCCCGTTCATGGCCCTTTTGAGAGGGAAGACTCAGCAGCCAGAACTTATTCCATTGAGTATCTAGTTTGACACGAAACTCCCTTCGTGAAGTCACACCCACACGTTAATTTCAATCGGAGGCCATTTTTGCAGCTCTCTTAGCAGCCTCATCGGCTCATTCGTTCCCGAGGATGCCGCAATGATCCGGGACCTATACGAATACCACTGTCTTCTTTACTCTTGAGAAGGTGTCATAGATATTTTGAATGATTGGGCTTAGATCGCTTACAATTCAAGTTCTCACGTACTCTCCTAAAGTCAGTTATTATCAGGAAGGTGTCAGTGCAAGCCTCAATAACTCTCAAAGCAGAGTAAATTGCGAAAGCCTCGCAAAAGAACGCAAAAGAGTAAGCACTAAGCTTATAGTGTCCCATGAAGAAACTTTCAGGAAATGGGTGATAATCTGAAATTACTGGTGATAATAATGAAAAAAATATATATAAACATAGGTCCTGGAAACGCCTTTTTTCGAGTTGCTGAAGTTTTAATTTTTGGGAAGAGCCAAAAGTCGCATGGTGCTAAATCCGGTGAGTATGGCGGATGTGGGCAGACAGGATCACTTTTTTCGACCAAAAACTCGCGAATGAGAAGTGAGGTGTGACATGGCGCGTTGTCGTGATGAAGAAGGAAGCCATTGGTCCATTTTTCTGGTCGCTTTCTTCGTACGTCGTTTCGCAAACGTTGCAGTACGCCCTTATAAAATTCAGAGTTTACAGTTGTTCCCCTTGGAACGAACTCTGATCGCACTATGCCCTCACTATCGAAAAAAACAACGAGCATGACCTTGATGTTGGATTTTGACTAACGTGCCTTTTTAGGACGAGGAGATGAACTGGTTTTCCATTGGGAACTCTGAATTTTGGTCTCAGGGTCATAGCCATAGACCCAAATTTCATGCATTCATGGCCAAATTTTGGCCATGAAGTCCGGATCTGCATGAAGACGACCCTTCAACTCCGTGCAAATTGACACACGAATTTCCTTCTGTTCATCACTCAAAAGTCTGGGAAGAAATTTTGCACTCGCTCGTCTCATTTGCAATTCATTAGTTAAAATGCTTTGAACGGATCCGTACGAGATGTTAAGGTCTTCCGATAGCTCTCGAATAGTCATTCGCCTGTTTGAACGAACCATTGTTTCCACTTTTTGCACATTTTCAACTGTTTTTGAGGTTACTGGACGTCCCGCACGCTGCTCGTCTTCAACAGACTCATTTCCGTTTTTAAATCGGTCATAGCACTTGTACACTTTCTTAAAGTTACCACATTATCGCCGTTTCTACACCGATTCTAACATTTCGTGAGCTTCTTTGGCACTCTTTTGCAACTTAAAACAAAACTTAATGTTAATGCGTTGTTCAAAATCCATGTTGCGCGACAGACACGATAAACACAACCTCACTCTAGCGGCTCTGGCAGCTGACTGGTAAGCTCGAACGTGTTACAACTTGTCCCTACCTTTCTCAGTTGATCACGCCATTGGACCAATCACAGTATATGGATGTAGCGTCGGCAGTTGCCGCTACAAAAATTCATTCACCGTATTTTTTTATCACAAATCGTAAAATTCCCTAGAATTATTATTAATTATTCCCTAGAATAGTTCGCATGTTATCCCCTAATTAAAACTTATGACGTAATGCCACATAACAGATACTATCCATAAGGATGAGGTGCATTGTTCGGTAAAGTGTTCATCTGTTTGTGTCATCAGATATTCATGAATGAACTTATTGTGCCCTATTCGCAAACGGCAAATAATAACCTCCACTCGACGGTTATTGCTGCATGAGAAGTTTCACAGTGGCACAGTTTTCTTAAGTGGAACTTTATTGTTAATAATAGCATCCCAGTCACTTCGCCACTCATCATGAACTATCCTCTTTAGAAAACAAACAAGATCGTTCGAAGCGACGCAATTAAAGAGGCTGGAAACAAGCCTCCTTTGATCCACTATCAGTATGTTCATTTCCTGAAATTCTAATACGGCTGGAGATCCAACGGAAGCTCACAGTTTTATTACGTCGAAAAAAACAGTTAATAATTTTTTTTTTTTAATCAAACTAATGCGGATGAATTAAAAAAAAACCCGAAAAACATCGATTTTCTCGTCGTATTTCATTAAAAATGAATATATTTCATTAAATTACAGTTCATTAAATCATATTTAATGGAAACACATTTATTTATATTTAATATATTCCATTACTTCCTCGAATTTTCCCCTCGGGAAAGTTGTCTATGTAGTCTTGTAATATTTAATGCAATACGAAAAGAAAATCGATTTGTTTTAATTGATTCACACTACTTCGAATTCAAACGTACGTATTAACGTAATTTATTACAATAAAGAATTAAAGTAAAAAAAAACTAATTTTAAAACCGTGTACAAAGTTTTTTTTCTTTCTTTTTACTTTATAACTTATTTTACACAAATTTAAAATACAATTGAATAGACTAAGCGTTAATAATATTATAGTATTTTTTTCACGTTAATCAAGTTTTAAAACTATTTTACATCTTTAAAATTCTTTGAAAGTATTCAATCTGTAAAGCAATTAAGCTGAGAATTAACATAACTTAACGCTACTTTAGAATTTAACTTAAATTTGAGTCAATTTTAAATGCTTAGTTTTTTGGTAAAAAAAAAATAAATAATTATAAAAGAAAAGAAAACAACATTTCACGTGTATTTATTTGTAGTTACTTTAAATAACTATTACATTATTGTTTTTTATCATTTTATTTATTATATTTTGCAATGTTTTTTTTATAATTTTTTTTTTTTTTTTGTTACGAAAGAGCGGGCTTCAACAGCTATGATCATTAGCCGGGTGGAAATTGTTTGTATATGAAAATATCCCATATCTTCCCCGGGATTCGAACCCTGGACTTCCGCACGAAATGCCGAAATGCTATCTACTCGACTACGGAGATCAGATCTTATAAAATTAATTTATATTTTAATAAATAATAAAGTTTGTTTGATAGCAAAAAGATTATCAAATTTAACGTGGAATTTATTTATGGGCAGGTCTTCTCATTAGAGGCATGGTATATCACCAAAAGACAGAGTCCCGGCTGCCTAGGGGGAACATTAGTTCTCAGTGCCAGATAAAGGCGAAGGCACCCCTGGAGCTGTGTTAAGGCTTATTTGTGTGTCCCGCTTCCGGGGGAAAGGATAATAAATGATGTTCTCAACAAAAAAAAAAAAAAAAAAAAAAAAAAACATAAAACCAATAAATAAATAAAATAATATTAAAGAAAAACTTTACGTAAAGATTTACAAATGAAATCCGATATCCTATCTTTGACATGATTACAACACTTGTACATTCCCGTTTAATAACTACTCTAGCCGTATTCGCTGGTAAAGTAAAATCATGCAAATAAAATGTTTACTTAAGTTAATCATTCTCCTAAAATTAAAATATCTACAATACATTTTGGGTTATTTGGACAAGTAGTAAAAATTAAAAGAAAAAAACTTAAGTGTGATTTATTCCTTTAATTTTTTTTCAAATAAATTGAAAACTATTTCATCTCAACTATTTTTTCATTAAGAAAGAATGAGATAATTTTAATTCGGTAAATAGAAAAAATTGATTTTTTTACGTTGTGGTTTTTTATTTGTCCTTGATTAACTCTATGATAAAATCTAATTTATTTTCTCATTATCTTCAAATATCTTATTAAAAAAATTCAATCATCCTCTACCAATACATTAGAACGAAAATTTAAGATTAATTGAAATATTTTACAAATTATAGAAAATCTTCTTTTAATTAAGATGTAGCAACCTTTTCTTTTAATTTGGCGCCGTTTTCAAAATTCAAAATTTAAAGAAGAATTTAAAAAATGTATTTTTATTTTCTTATACGCTCTTTTTCTTAATTGTGTTACATTTTTTATAATTTTATTCGTAAGATTTTTTAAAATTTATTCAGAAGAATTAAATTTTTTAAATGTTTTATACTTTATCCTAATTTTTTGTTATAAAAATAGTTTTTCGGCCTATCTCCGCGGCGGAGTGGTATCATCTCGGCCTTTCCTCCAAAAATACCGGGTTTGAATTCCCGACAAGCACAGCATTTTTCATACACTACAAAATATTCATTTTTATATTCTCATGTACAAGCTTCTGATATGAATTAATTTAACAAGCGTAATAAAAATTAAAAAATAAATTTGTAAATAATTTTCTACGATTAAAAAAAAATATTTTTTTTGTAAATTGTTTTTAAATTGAATTTTTTTTTAAATTTCCTAATTTTTAGCATAGAAAGTGCAACTGTTGTAAATTAAGTATACGTATAAAATAAATAAAAATAAAAATCAGTTTTGTTCGATTAGAATAACCTTTTAAAGGTACAAGTAAAGAATAACCTTTGAAACAAAATTATTTTTATTTATTTGTTTGCTTTGTTTATTTATTTTATTTTGAAATGATTACCACTCATAATTTCGAGTAATAATTCTTATAAATTAGATTTCATACTTTTGATAAACTAATGTAAGAAATTACGTTATCTATGTATCTATGTATATGAATGCTAGTAGTACCTGTATCTATAAACCAAATTGTTCTGACACATTCATCAACGCCCAGGTTAAACCACCGAATATATATTTATGAAAATTTATATATATGTTTTTCATACAGTGTAAATGCACAGTAAGAAACAATGTTTTGAAATTCCGAGTTTAAAGAATTAAATTGGAATAAAATTTAAATTTACTAAGTTTTTAATTTCTTACTAAATGATGAAATCAACTTGATTTTTGTTATGTGTAATCTTCATATGAATATTTAAAAAACTAATTTTTAGGTTTTTTGAAATTCCGAATTTAAATGGTTAAAATGGATTTTGAATTTTCGTTGAAACCCGGCTATTTTTTTTTTCAGTAAAAAATTAAGATATTAACTTGATTTGTGTGTGTGTGTGCGTGTGTGCGCGCGCGTGTGTGATCTTCATATAAATATTGAAAAACTCTAAAAGAATTTAGAAAATTTCTACATTTTTAAATTCGTGTTTAATGGTACAAAAATTTACCATAATATGGTACATTACATATAATAATGGTACAAAAATATGGTGTTTAATATGGTACAAGGTTCAAAATACGGAACCTTTTTTATGAAACCCGGACAGTTTTTTTTAATTTCTCAGTCACAAATGAATATATAAACTTGATTTTTGGTTTGTGTAATTTTCATGTAAATATCTTAAAACCAATTTCTAAATTTTTCGAAATTTGACCTTGAAAAGGGTGAATTGAAATAAAAAATATTTGAACGTTTGGAAATTTCCCCCGTTTCAGACTATACCATACAAAATATTCACTCGATTTTGGTTTGCAAGTACTCTTCAGGTAAATATGTAAATACTAATTTTGGGTTTTTGAATTTCAATTTTTTTAAGGGGGTGACGGTGTACGGCGCGGCGGCTCAACCAACACAATCATTACCTCTATTAATGTAAGTGCAACGCGATTGGTTGCAACTGCCTCCAATTACTTCACTAAAGAACATAAAATAAAAAAAAAATTGAAATTTAAAAAAAAGAGAAACAAATTGCCATCTGCTACTGGTATTTGTCAAGTAACTCTAAGAATCGGCGAAATACACTTTTACCCGTACGAAGAACGGGTAACCAGCTGTAAATAATATTTTTAAGATGGAGGCAGGCTATTTTGAAACCCTCACGCTTCAGATCACCCAAAATTTCGAGTCCTATATTGACCAAACCTTTGCTCTAAAGAAATTACAATACAATATTTTTTTATAAATTGAAAAGGTTTTAATTTTTATTTATCATTATTATTCTCTCAAGTTTATTGAACACAGCAAGATCTAGGAGGTAGAGTTTTCTGGGTAGACAAGAAGGGTGAGTGAAGCGAGCCCTGACTTGTTAAATATCCCGTGGCCGCGACGGGAAATGCAAGTAACCATACAGCGCGGGCGAAGCCAAGACGGGGGAACGCTAGTATATATATATATATATATATATATATATATATGTATATAAAAACAACATGTTCTGAATGACTGATAATAATTAAAATGTTTAATAATTAAATTTTTTTTTTTTTTAATTATTTAATTTTTAAATAATTTTTCGAATTTCTCGATAACAAATGAAGATATCAACTTGATTTTTGGTCTATGTAATCTTCATGTAAATATCTAAAAGCCGATTTCTAGATTTTTTGAAATCCGATTTTGTTAGGACTGAAGAAAAATTAAAAAAAAAAAAAAACATTTCGAACGTAATTGCAAATTTTCCCATTTTGTATTATACTAAACAGGATTTTACTAGATTTGGGCTTGAAAATACACGTCAGATAAATATTTTAAAATTATTTCGGATTTTTAAACTATTTTAAGGGGGTAAAAAAAAATAAATATTTTTTTACGTTTTTACCGTTTTATGATACCGCTATTGAATCAATCTTTATGAGATTTGGTAAACATTATGATGGTAATTTATGTTTGTAATTTTGATTAAGTATTTAAAACGGGAAATGCTAGCATATATATATATATATATATATATATATATTATAACCTAACAATATATATTGGAAATATTACAATCCAAACTTAGAATATAGAATGCATTAAATGGTATCCGATTTACATACCCTTGAAAAGAAAATGAGAAAACAAAATATGTACAAATAACGTAAGTTTTTTCTTCCAACGTTTATCCAATTTTTGTAATGGTTAGCACGATGATTTCTCATTCAATTCATCCTGGATTCCATTCTTTGTTAGATCTGGAATTTTAAATGCCATTTCATTTTTATCCTCCCAACCCCCCCCCCCCCCAAAAAAAAAAAAAAGAAGAAATTTACATATATATATTTTTCAAAATGAATTTGTTTGTACATATATTCGCTTAAAAACTGTGGAGCCGATCTAACAATTCTTTACTTTTATTATATTTATTTTTTATTTAATTTATCAACTTGGGGTAAACTATTCTTGGTACAACTGCGATTTAAAAAAAATAATTATATCACAATCTTATTGTTTAAATTTATATAATGTAAACTTCAGTAGGAAAAGAACTTTTATCAGAATTCCTTATTTAAATTTATATACCAATTATTGTGATTTATGACCGTCTTAGTATTTGTACGAGATTACATAAGTACGACTTAGCCTGTTTTAGCTTGAAAAATGATTTTTTTTTACTAGATACAATTTATATATTAAAAAAAAAAAATTTTTTTTTATTTTTATTTATTTATATACATTTTTATTTATTTGTATGCATTAGCAACTGCAGGATAACCTCTCAGTTATAGTTTCTAAAGATATGGTATTTTTTAACGCATCATAAATTAAATCTGATTAGGATTCGAACCTAGAACTTTACAGATGAAAGGCATAAATTGTAGAAACAGTTATTATCATTATTGCAATTATATACAAAATTAAACTCGTTCCCTTTTTTTTGTTAAACTACTTTTATTTTACACGCTTCCTATAGATTTCGACAACAAAAAATAAGATTTGGACTGATTTTTTTAAGTCTTAAGTGTGTTTTTTCCCTCTTCCACATCAAAGGAAAATTATAAGTTGTATGCAACTTTTATAGAAAAGTTTTTTGAAATTTTTAACGGGGAATTCTTTATCCATTTTACGAGAGTAATTTTTTGTTATTTTCTCACTGTGGATGGATTTTAATTAAAAATATTTCACTGGATTAAAACAGTAGAACAAGTAATATATGAATAAAATTTCGTACGATTTTTTTTAAATTTAATTGAAAGTCTTTCATACGATTTTAAAATTTCCTACCGGAAGGAACACTCATATTTTAGTTTTATAATTTTTTTAATAATATTTACTATTTTAACAATTAAAATGTAGTAAAGTAATAACTATTAATTGTAATAATAATAATTATTATTATTAATAGTAATAATTATTTAAGAAAAAAAATTTAAGAATGTTTTTAAAAATTACTTTAATAATTGTTTCTATTATTTATTACAATTATTATTATTATTAATTAAAGTAATTTTTAAAAAAATTCTTAAATTTTTTTTCTGTTTGCAATAGATTTTTTTTTAATTTTCTAATATTTTGCTTTATTTTTATGTTATACTTATTTATTTACCATTCTCTTTTATTTTTATATTTAATATAAATAATAATAACACAAATATAAAGAACAAATAATACTCGTTAACAGATTTAAAGAACTGACCATGTGACAGACCGATTTGATGCATGAAGTTTAACATAGTCCACGACTATCGGCGCCTGGCATCGTTATGTCTCAGTCCCGGCGTTTAGACGCCCTCCCCACTACCGTACCAATATTATATCTACGTCGGCCCCGTCGGTCGACCGAAGTTACCCCCACCACCGTTGACCTGACACCATCGATCGCGCATGTCTTCCCTAATAGCAATCTAACTAAAGGAACGAACGCTACGTATGCATTCGCATCCACCAAACACTCCTCAGAATCCCAGAGTCGAAACGTCTTCTCCGTAAATCGTCATGCTGACCAGATTGCCTAGGTAAATATTCTAGTCGAGCTTAGAAAAACTTCGATCTCACCCGCCCACTCAACACATAAAAACTACCCCGAAAAAAATGATGCATTATACAAATTCGCCACCTTTACCAATAATATAGGATTTTCTTTAAAAAAAAACATCATCCCTTATCAACCTTTTTTTATTATAGAAAGTGTAATATTCATATATATATATATATATTTATTGCCTTTTCATTTAGAATAATTTCAATCAAGAAATTACTGTGAAAAACGTTCTATTAAAATAAATTCGTAATTAAAAAAGCCATTAAGAAACCATTACCAAGTGATAAAAAGCTTTCTTTTTTTAAATAATATGCACATTTCAATTGTAATAGTCATCATCAGTAGATATAAGATATTAGTTAAAGTTTAAAAAAAAATTAAATAATAGAAAAAATTGAAAACATCATAATTATTAATATTACAAATTATAAAAATAAATTAATTATAAAATAAATTATTATTAATTGGGGAAATTTTTTTTAACAGTCATAACTTACTATTAGTGCTTATTTGAGCTTGCGTATAAAGTATACCGTAACTCTTTAAGTATCTGTTTAAAACACTTAAAGATAAATTATTAAAAATCTTTGGGATTTTTTCGATAAGAGTACAACTTTTTTTTCAAAAAAAACAATAAAAACGCGGATTCTTACATTTATATAACAATAACCAAATATTTTTTTTTAAATTATTGTTATACAGAATATCCCATATAATACGCAACCCATCAATCACTGATCCATGAAATTTCAAAAGTCAAGCTTACTCGTTACTGAAATGGACTCGTCCAACATCTGAACATCGCAGCGACGCAGTAGAACACTACCGATAGTAACAAAAATGCAATCATAACGTTCAGTGTATTGCTAGAGACAAGATGGTGTTTTCGCTAGATGAACGTGTTTTCATTGTTGAGTCGTAGTTCAGTACGAAATCAGCGGTTCCAGTGCAAGATTTGTTTCGCCATAAGTATCCAGATAAATCAGCTCCTAACAAAACATCAGTATTAAGGTTAGTCGCAAAATTTAGAGAGACCGGTTCTGTTAATAACAAGGAACACAAAACATCTGCGAGTGTTGAATACAGATACAGTCACTGAAATCAAAGACCGATTACTCGCCTCGCCAAATAAATCGATCAGACGTTTGTCTGCTGAAATTAATTTGTCTAAATCAACTGTTCATCGGGCGACCAAACGATTACAATTACGACCTTATCGCATTCAAACGGTTCATCGACTTCTTGAGCCCGACAAAGAAAAACGGCTACAATATTGTCAACGGTACCGTCGATTTCTGCGTGAGGGAATTAACGTTATGGATTTTTTATTTTTCACAGATGAAGCACGGTTTCGTTTGGATGGCTACATAAACAGCCAAAACAGTAGAATTTGGAGCGCTGAAAATCCCCACGTTTATCACGAAAAACAATTACACCCGCAGAAGTCGGGCGTGTGGTGCACGATATCGCGGAAGAAAATAATCGGTCCTATTTTTTTCGAGTACACCATTAATGCAGAACGATATCAGGATATTTTATTTCAGTTCATCGCACTGTTGGAAGAGGAAGACAGACACTGCTGGCTACAACATGACGGTGCGACATCGCAGTACGCAGGTTAACTTCTGATTTCGTTGAGGAATTCTTTGGTAATCGTGTTATCGGTCGAGGCTTGTGGCCACCAAGATCTCCAGATTTGACAGCGGCGGATTTTTTTCTACGGGGTTACCTCAAAGAAAAAGCCTACAGCAACAAACCACGAACACTTGAACAGTTGAAAGTCAATATTGAACAAGCTGCATTAAATATCCAGCCACAAACTTTGAAAAAAGTTGCGAGAAACGCTGTAAAAAGAATTGAAGCTTGTATTCAAGAAGATGGCGGCCACTTCCAACATTTACTCTAAATGTAAGGTAATGGATGGTAATAATAAAAATTACATTTACACATGCCTTTTTATTATTTCAATACCTACCAATATAAGGTTGGGTTGCGTTTTATATGGTACACTCAGTATTTATTACAGAAATATATGTCTTTAAATTATTACAAAATACGACAAAAATAGGTGAACCTGGAACTGTTGTAAAAATTGATGAGTCTTTGTTTTCTAAAAGAAAATATAATAGAGGACAAATGTTACCACAATAGTGGGTTTTTGAAGGAATTTCGTGAAACAAAAAAATGTTTCATGTATGCTGTTCCTGTGAGAACAAAGGAATTACTAATTTCTATAATTGTATCATGGTATCGAACCAGATGCTAAAATCATATCAGATTTATAGAAAACATACGATTGTACAGAAGATTTAGAAGGTATGAATTAAATACTTACAGGAATGACGATAGAAAAAAACGAGTCTTCATTTTCAAAAAGAAAGTACAGTAGAAGCAGAATTCTTACAAATCAGTGGATATTTGGAATTATCTGCAGATAAATTATAAATATAATTAACCATACTTAACCTACGCTCGCTTCGCTCGCTAATCTAAACTAATTACAAACATGATACAGTAAATCATACCGAAAACTTTCTTGATCCAAAAACAGGTGCACATATCCAAAGTATTGAAAGTTTATAGAGGCCAGCTAAAAATCGCAATAAGAAGAAATATGGCACTAATGGATTATTGGGAGATTATTTTAATAAAAAGTATGTTTTAGAGGTTAATTTGGTTATTAAAAATCGGGTTATTTGGTTACTTTCTGAAAAAAAAAGAAGAAAAATAGTGGCACCCGCTTACCGAAAAAAGACCAAATTTTTTTCACCAGTAATTAGAAATAAAAAAAAAGGTCCTCAATTTAGGAACAGGTGTTTGTAATTTGGAGAGGTGTCTAAAATACACTAAACTATATGACAAAAGGGTCAAAACATACAGATTTTATCGCTCTAACAAGTTGTATACCTTGCTTTTCTTCATACCTGAATAAGTTGCGCATCTCATTTTAGCAAGCAACTCGACTGGTGGTGTTCCTGCTATAACAAAGACTGCCTCAGTTGAGACAGTTCTGTATGCGGAGCACGCTCTCAGGGCCATATGAACTCTTTAACCCTAAAAAAAGGCAGTCTCTGTGATTGCCTTACTGAAAAATTTGGATTCCTGCCAAAATAAACTTTTAACCACTTTCTTCCTGTGATTTCGAATGTTTTTGAAATGTTATGGTTATATTCATTCAGTGAAGCTAATTTGAACGCCATTGCACGCACATCTCTAGCAGTTAATCCATATAATTTATTTTCAATAATGGTACAGTATTTTTCAGTCCTGTATTTGATCAAAGCTGACTATCTACCAATAAATCTAGTCGTAGTCGTAGTAGATCCTTCTTTGTTATTGGAAATTTTTAGTTAACGCTCTAACGTTGTTTGGGGCAAATTGAAAATCCAAGCAGCTTTAAAAGATCTCATTTCCTTATTTTTCACTTAACAGCAGATTCCATTCTTTCAGATTCCATTATTTTCTATAAACCATTTGTAAATAAAGAAATGTGATAAAACTTTCAAAAATGTAAGGTAAGCGCAATTCAGAGCTCCCCAAATTAGGCAACACGACACCTCCCCGAATTGGGACACACCATCTGTTAAAATATAACCTGTAATTTTTCCTCAGTACGTTAAAGCAAAGAAATGGAAATCAAACCTGCTTGTTATTTCACTAAATAGCTATGTAGAAAAGAAAAATATCATCCTACTCAAAATATCATTTACTATTTGGGAGATACAGGTGAACAACATAAAAACGAACCCATGATGAAACCGCTACCCAACACTATTTATGAAAGACTCTCACACAACTAGCGCGACTAGTGGATGTACGTGTTACTACTGATTGTTGCTGCCGGAACCGGTGAGCCGACCTGCCATACCGAACGTACTACCGGTAGGTGGGGAAGCTTATTACAGTGGCAAGGACACTCCCCTTTTTTCTCTTTCTTTCTTTTTCCTGTTTAGCCTCCGGTAATTACCTTTCAGATAAAACTTCAGAGGATGATATGTATGAGTGTAAATGAAGTATAGTCTTGTACAGTCTCAGTTCGACCATTCCTGAGATGTGTGGTTAATTGAAACCAACCACCAAAGAACACTGGTATCGACGATCTAGTATTCAAATCCGTGTAAAAATAACTGACTTTACTAGGAATTGAACGCTGGAACTCTCGACTTCCAAATCAGCTGATTTGGGAAGACGCGTTCACCACTAGACCAACCGGTGGGTTAAGGACACTCCCCTAGGCTGAATAGTACTTGATTGTTAAGCCGGTCCAGGGAAGCAGAAGAACAAACAAAAAAAATAAAAAAAATAACTAATGTTATTTTATTTTTTTTTAGAAGTTTAATTTGCTTCCACAATTTTACCTATTAATAGAAGGCTATTCATTTTAGTCTAAAATAGTAATTCAACGTATATTCCATATTGGTACCTATTGTTCTGCATTAAATAATACATTATTATCTTTTACTACTATTTATTAACTTTATTTACATCAATTTTCTCAGAATTAAATTCACATTATTTAACTGATAATTTTTTTTTAAACAATTTTAGTTCTTTTACGACAAAACTAAAAATCTGTGTTTTTCAAGTTAACTATTTTATAACACCCTATTTCGTAGAAAATAATAGCTATACAGTTCTGGAATCCACTTTTTTAGTTTTTTTTTTTTTTGTCAAACATCATAAGAAACCATTAAATTCGCCCCTTAATTAACCTTTCCGGAATTTCAATGGGGCTTCATTTCAGCAGACGAGCAAAAATCGGGGTGAAATCTTTCACTAGCCGTAACTCGCTAACGAACCGTTTTCGACCTATGTTTATATGAACCTTTTTCATTATTCTATTGAGAAAAATTCGCCTATGAAGTTTAGCAAAATTCTGCTGTGACAATCTGTATTCATTTTTTTGGTAAATGCTTTATATCATGGTTAGAAGTAATTTTATTTATGGTAACAATTTTTCACTTTAAATTTCTCCAACCATTGTTTGTAAAATCGTTATTGGTAATATGAATTACAATAAAATGAAAAAAAAATCTGTTTTTTGCTTTTATTTTTTTTTTAATGAAATACCTTCACATATTAAAAAATAAATGAAAAATGTTAACGTTTCAAGTAGAATTAAACGCAGCATTAATTTTTTTCAAAATTGTATAAATGATTTTTTGAGAAATATTTCAAAATAGTGGTCGAAATTTAAAAGTAAGTTAATAATCTTTAAATTAACAAAAAAGTGGTTTAACTTTACAATAAGAAAAGAAGGAGAGAGAGAAATTTAAAGATGAAAGAGGAAAGAAAGTGATTAGTAGTCCTAAATCAAATTGTATGTATTCAAGTAAATATCGAATTACTGTGTAATTAATTGCTCCTATCATTAGTTACTATTGTAACCAATTGCAGCTTCGTAACCTTCCTTTAGCCCCTCTATTCACGATAAGTAAGCCCCATACTGATTCCATGACCCGGATATATTCTGCTAATGTATTAATCTTATCCAAAATTAATCAAGTTTTTAGTGATTATTCAAATATTATCTACCTTTATATATATATATATATATATATATATATATATATATATATATATATATATATATATTCTAAATATAAATTAATATTTATGCTGCTGAAAAACAAGATTAAATAAGCTGCTCAAAAATTGTGTTTATATTTTTTTATTTTTAAATTTAGGTAGCCATTTAGGTAGCACAAAGGAAAGATGATATAAATAAAAGCTGAAAACACAACTGTGGGTTGTTTCTGATGCACGGCTTACACACACATAATTTAAGATTTACATTTTATTTAAATATAATTTTTTTCGTTTATTTAATTCAATGAATTTAACTATAGCGCGCACGCATACCGTATTTAATTACCGCGGGTGTGGCGGTACTAGCGGCAACAGTCGACACTAAGTAAATTAATGTAATTTCACAACTTACATAGAACAAATTTAGCTTGTACGAACAGCAAGCTGGTATAGCCACGAGGCTTAACGCACTAGGTACCAAATCAAATGGGCGATCGAGTTCGAGACCCAACCAGACGGAGTTACTATTTTACACTTTAAATATTATTCATTTATTTAATACTACCGCTCAGCTGGGACGTCACAACATTGCAGACGACTACAACAACATATTTTGGGGTGGGAGTGCGATTTTGCAAAAACGTTTTTCTTAAAATATTATCATTTTTTAATTGTTAACAAATGTGTCTATGAAAAAATATGGCTTTAATTAGGCGAAATCTTAAGATACTGAGAGTGTCCTTGCTTTGCAGCCTTACCTCCATTGAATTTGATTTTATCAACTTGATTTTGGGTGTGTAATCTTCATGTGAATATCTAGAAACCGATTTCTAATTTTTTTTTGAAATTCTTCCTTTAAATGGGTGAAGAAAAATAAAAAAATTCGAACAATGATTCGAAATTTGATTTTGCAAATTTTCCCAATTTTCGATTATTCTAAACGAGATATTCACTCGATATAGTCTTCAAAATACTCTTCAAATAAATATCTAAAAACCATTCTCGGATTTTTTGAATTTTATTATTTTAAGGGGTAAGAAAGCATGAATTATTTTTTACATTTTTGCCTTTTTACCCACGATGGAACGGAGACGGCATATGCGTTTGGGGTAAGAGGTTGTCTGTGAGTGTGTGTGTGTGTGTGTGTGTGTGTGTGTGTATCTCTGCTAACATTTTCCTGAAAAACTACTGGACCGATTTCGATGCGGTTTTTTTGCATTACTTAGGTATCACTTCAGAACAGGTACTAAATATGTTTTACGGTTATAGCCCACCAAGGGGCGCTGTAGTAGATGTGTTTCTCTAAAACGGCTGAGCCGATTTTGATGCGGTATTTTGCACTACATCATCTCATTGCATAGGTATCACTTTACAGCAGGTTCTTAGATTAGTTTTACGGTTATAAGCCACCAGGAGGCGCTGCAGTAGTTTCTTTAAAAAGGCTTTTGAATATTTCTAAGTCTTTCCAATTCATTTTTTTTACTTAACGTGTATTTCGTTGTGGTTTTCTTTAATCTTGTTTACTTGTAAAGGCTGAGGAGGCCTTTACAGTTATTATGTGAGATTTCGTTTTAATAATCAGATAACGCTTTTAGTTGTTATAGTTCATTGTTACATGCTACCACTGTTGAATCAATCTTTATGATATTTGGTAACATTATAATGGTAATTTATGTTTATAATTCTGATTATGTATTTCGCGTATAACATAATCAGAATAAGCACAGGGGAGTCCACAGGGCAAAGTCTCCTGGCGAGCAAAGCAATCTCTGACCGGCTACACACCACGTGACCGCGACGGGATATATGTATGTATATATATATTTATTTATTAGTACTCCCTATCGCTGCATTTCCCATGCTATATGCGTGCAGAACTTCAAAAATTGGAAAAAGTCTTTTAATAATTATGTGTAAGCAGTTACTTTGAGATTTATCGTTATTCACATCAAAGCGAATAAAATATTTTTTTTATTATGTGTTCCTAAAATCAAATTTCTAATGAAACCATGAGATTATTAAACTTATTCAAGAACTACTTTTCTCACAGCACAGAAACACCAGGAGTTTCATCATTCGATTTTTTGCATGGCAATGATTACATTTTTTAATCGTGTTACCTATCTGAATATCTTTCAAATTTAGAAAGTAAATTTCAGAGTGATAATCAAATGTTGATTTATGATCTAACATATTTCTCTAAATTTAAACTCGATTTTGAGCCGGACGTATATGTTGCTCTTTATGAATGCTTTGGCGCAGATACTAGTTGTCTACGATCATGAAATTTTCATGATTATGAAAATATAAATACCAAATTTTTAATCGAATCTATGTTAATTATGTATGCCTTACTCTGATGGAATTTCTTAATTCAGTATATAAAAAAAAATCTACAGTGGTACTTTGCTCGCGTAAGAATGAGTGCTCGCGGGTCGCCGCCGAATTATAAAATGACATTACATTTTGTAAATTACTATAATAACTACCTGAATAAATCGATATTAATATCGACCGATATAGAAGACAACTGCATTAAATTTAGCAAAAGGTTTAACAATTTGTTCAGCTTATTTCTTTTTTTTTTTATAAACGACTTACCAAATTGTGAAATTGGTTGTAAATATTCCGGTGTCATAAAAAAGCCTTTAAGTTAAAATTTCATAATTATTATTTCAGTATTGTTCACGGTTATCAGGAACGAACGATAAAGACGTTGTTTCTTTGTAATAGTGAGATATAAATATGCGAGCGGCACATACACGCACGTGAGTATGTTACAATAGCCGGTTCAAGCGCTAGTCTGGGTCACTAGAATGTGGGAGTTTGTTTGTTCTGTCGCGGTGTCAGAGGAGTTAGTTGTCTTTATCGCAGGAAAGAAGTGTTATTAAATAGTTGTGATGTTATATGATCTTGGAGCGGTGGCCGGTTCTAGAGCGCAATGATTTTGAAGAGTGGCCGGTTGTGACGTCATATGGAAGGTTGTAGTGTTTGATCTGACAGAGGCGCTGCCTGGGGGAATTGGTAGCCTTTATCTCCTGTAGACTATCGAAAAGAATAGTTGTTATTTAATAGTTGTGATGTTAAACGACCTTGAGGTATGGCTGGTTCTAGTGAAGTGACGTCATATGTCCTTGAACTGTGTGTACCGCCGACATATACTGTGACGTCACCAGAACCGGTATCGAATGGCCAAGTGCACCTCCGTACCGCGACCGATGCAATAGCATAAACGTGTCGCAACTTCCATCCAATTATAACAGGAGCAGTCATGAAGTTTAAACGTGTATTACTGCTGGATACATCCCTAAGCAAACGTGCTAGACCAGAGCTTTGTGATTCGATAATATACAATTATGTAGCGAAACCACCTCAAAAATATAATATAGAATTATATATGTATAAAAATCTTATATCCGATAAAAAAGATTTTGTTCCTTTCTTGATAGTGTAATGGAAGATATTAAAAGTCTGCTGATGGTTTCAGTTAAAAGGACGGGTTCAATTAGGTTTAATCTCGTTTTGGAGTGTACATTTTATATTCGGGAAACAAATTTTATATGGAAACAAGGAGATATAGAACTTTATAACGTTGGTGTTGACATCGAAGTGAAAAGCGTAAGCGGTTTAGATGACTCGTTTATAAATGCATTACGTTTATTTTGTGTATGTATGTGAAGAATACAGAACAATTAGTTTAACTAGTCATGCATCAAAAATCTTAACTAGAATTTTATACAGAAGAATTGAGAGGAGAGTGGAAGAAGTGTTAGGAGAAGACCAATTTGGTTTCAGGAAAAGTATAGGGACAAGGGAAGCAATTTTAGGCCTCAGATTAATAGTAGAAGGAAGATTAAAGAAAAACAAACCAACATACTTGGCGTTTATAGACCTAGAAAAGGCTTTCGATAACGTAGACTGGAATAAAATGTTCAGCATTTAAAAAAAATTAGGGTTCAAATACAGAGATAGAAGAACAATTGCTAACATGTACAGGAACCAAACAGCAACAATAAAAATTGAAGAACATAAGAAAGAAGCCCTAATAAGAAAGGGAGTCCGACAAGGATGTTCCCTATCTCCGTTACTTTTTAATCTTTACATGGAACTAGCAGTTAATGATGTTAAAGAACAATTTAGATTCGGAGTAACAGTACAAGGTGAAAAGATAAAGATGCTACGATTTGCTGATGATATAGTAATTCTAGCCGAGAGTAAAAAGGATTTAGAAGAAACAATGAACGGCATAGATGAAGTCCTACGCAAGAACTATCGCATGAAAATAAACAAGAACAAAACAAAAGTAATGAAATATAGTAGAAATAACAAAGATGGACCGCTGAATGTGAAAATAGGAGGAGAAAAGATTAAGGAGGTAGAAGAATTTTGTTATTTGGGAAGTAAAATTACTAAAGATGGACGAAGCAGGAGCGATATAAAATGCCGAATAGCACAAGCTAAACGAGCCTTCAGTAAGAAATATAATTTGTTTACATCAAAAATTAATTTAAATGTCAGGAAAAGATTTTTGAAAGTATATGTTTGGAGTGTCGCTTTATATGGAAGTGAAACTTGGACAATCGGAGTATCTGGGAAGAAAAGATTAGAAGGTTCTGAAATGTGGTGCTATAGGAGAATTTTAAAAATCAGATGGGTGGATAAAGTGACAAATGAATAGGTATTGCGGCAAATAGATGAAGAAAGAAGCATTTGGAAAAATATAGTCATCCTGGAATAGTCGCTTTAATATTGGAAGGACAGGTAGAAGGGAAAAATTGTGTAGGCAGGCCACGTTTGGAGTATGTAAAACAAATTGTTGGGGATGTAGGATGTAGAGGGTATACTGAAATGAAACGACTAGCACTAGATAGGGAATCTTGGAGAGCTGCATCAAACCAGTCAAATGACTGAAGACAAAAAAAAAAAAACGTTTATTTTGTGATAAGGCTTTTAGATCAACAAAACATTTATCTGATTAGTGTCAGTTGCTTACTCATCCGAATAAATGTAAAGTGTAAAGGGTACGTTTATCGGACGAAGGTAAATTGAGAACGAGTTTTACGGTAATGATAATGTGCGGAAATCTATAAAAATCAGACTAAATATATGTCAAGCTGCACTATTTAGTACTGTTGAAAATGCGTTCGATCACAGTCTGGTAACATATTACTACAGCAATTCGGTGGATTAAAAGACATGTACATACTCATGCAAAATTTAAAACAAAATATCGTAGACCTCCTGACCGAAACCCTTCATCATGAAAAATCACTCAAGTTCAACCAATTCTTGGAATGTACATATGAACGATTTCGATTAATGATAAACAGAAATGACGATAACGTAACATAGATACAAACTTCATAACACAAGAGATTACCGTTCATAGTAAAACGATTTAAACGAAGCACTTGATAATGCGATTGATAAATTATTCAAGGAAGAGACGAAATTCATAGCGAAGGAAAGCGGCTGGAAACTTCTTTCTATAGATGGTTTTATTCGTACGCGTAAAGATATATTTCCGCTGCTTGGTTCATCGTACATAGATTTACCAGATATTATGAAACGAAAGAAAGCTGTTATGAATGTGAATAATAATGACAGCAAATGCTTTGTATGGACAATATTGAGTAAACGTTTAATCGGACGTCATCCACAACGACTAGACGAGCAATACACAGCGATAGTGAATAAATATGATTTCAGCATGTTTAAATTTTCAATTGAAAAAAAAAAACGTTGTAAAGTTTGAGGAAGCCAATAACGTTTCAGTAAATGTATACACGTTAAAGAAAAACAACGAAGTAAAACCGATAAAGGTTTGCTATATTGGAAGATTTGTTTGCTTAGGATTTCTCCCGCTACCACCCCATTCGGTCGCCCTAGCGCATAAGACCGAATGTCTGTGCCACAAACTGCTACTACTGCTGTGCTACTGAGCCTCGAAACAATTTAGCAACCAATGTCCTAACTAGCTCCTAGAGCTAACCTAAAAGCGTGAGCGGAATAAGCGTGGTACCGTACACCACTCCTTGCCTGTCCCACCGCCAACATGTCATATATAACTAAAATGGGTAGGCGCACCCCATCTATTAAAACATATATGACTATCAATAATTAAATTTATCTCGTCAAAGACAGCAATTCGCTGCCACGCCTAGACCGCTGAATGCCAGCAAAAGTACCTGTCCACCATTAAAATACTTGGAGCCATAATCTGGCTGGTAGCCAGCCATATTTCTCGGTTAGCTTCCTACAGCAGCGCGGTAGGAGTCTTTTCCCTTAAGCAAACTACTGTTGTCGGTTGAACATAGCAACCGCATCAAGAAACTTCCACAAGGTCCGACAATGCGGCTCTCGCCACATTGACTCGCCGCTTGTGAGTGGCCAATTGGATATTGAAAGATTGAATCACTTCGATCTACTGTACATAAAGAACGAGAAATCTAGTCGTTACTGTTACATATCAGACTTCTCACGTCTGATCAGTTCGCAATTAACAAAAGATGATCATAGAGTAATTATCTACAAACGCTGTTTCAGGTTCTTCCGTAAAGATCAAAATAGTGATAGAATTTAAAAGTCTATTCAGATTACTACCCGTACGATGACTTGAAAGGGGACATCAGTAAAATGTACAGAATGTTCATAGATTTCCAAACATCGTATTACGGTCAAAAGGAAAGCGACCTGGCATACACTTATGCAGATTTCAGAAAGGATGTACCTCTGTACGTGATCGATTGCTATCATCAGAACAAATCGCTGAAATCGGTCTTTATCGATCACCTAATGGTCACCTTTGCAACTGATAATGCCGTAACTGCAAATAGTACAGCTTATTGTGTATTAATCTACGAAACGGTTGTGAAGTTCGCGCCTTTGAATGGTGAGGTGCAGCCTATGAAATAGGGTCAGACTGCCTGCCATGTTACACCCCGATGTAACGTAACTTATATGTATAATTGATACGTACTACACATTATAGACCCACTGTAACAGATATATAATGCTCGATCTAAAGGATTATTTCTGCCGTCGTTTTAATGCTATCGCTAAGGCAAACAAATCAAGTACACCGACAAAAAATCCTAGAGAAATGATTGTTGCTAAGCCGTACTTAATCTTAGAAATGAAAACGGTAAAAAATCGACAGGGACGTTCTCTGTTATCCACTGTAGATGGTGACACTGAGAGGCAATTTAACATATTCCTTCCGATTAGATACGCTAATGCCTTCGATGATGAGGAATTACTGCAGTTTAAAACTTTAGAAAAAAAGTTGATTTACAACGATATGTTTAATAGGTTACATCCGATTCTATTTTTTAAATGTGAATACAATAAATGAATTACATCATCAGTCTTGCAACTCGTTTATGCTATTGTATCGGCCGCGACTCGGAGATGCATCTCGCCATTCGATACCGGCTCTGATGACATCACAGCAATATATCGGCGATAACACAGTTCAGGGTCATATGACGTCACTGCACTACAGCCGGCCACTGTTTCAAGGTCACATGACGTCACAACTATTTAATAGCAGTTATTCATTTCGATAAATTGTATAGTCTACCGAAGGTAAAGGCTACCAACTCCCCCCAGGTACCGCCACTATCACCGTGAGAGATTAACAACCTCCCAAATGACGTCACTGCGCTAAAACCGGCCACCGCTTCAAGGTCATAACATCACAACTATCTGACAGCACCTCTTTCCTGAGATAAAGGTTTGTTTTTTAACAGTTGGAAGAACCCCATTTCCGAGCGCCGAAGCAGTGTCGGACTCGATAACAGGTTCTGCAAGATAGTAAAAAAGGCGTATGTATTCCTGCGCACTACCGACTAAACCTCCATCCCTGGCAACCCGCCTCTCCAAAAAAAAAAAAAAAAAAAAAAGGAATAGCTGGTAAAGCATTACTTCAGGAGGGGTATCATTCAGATCCAGCACAAAACAACATCAAACACACTTGAACCAAATAAACAACACATATGCATCATCCGCGTACAGACACACGCACACCAACTCTCGCAACACTCATACTTACCATACGCATACTTACATGCCATCAGCTTTAGCTAGGAAGTGAGGGAAGTCCTCGAGACCCCAGCAGGTAGAGTGACCGCAGCTTCATTGCATCCAGTCGACCCCCACAAGATCGGGGGACTCTCTAGACACTCGCCCGCACCGGGACACCAAGGCCTCTACTTAACCTGTGGTTTTCTTCCACAGAACGTAATTTCTCCACAACTGCTTTAGCATATCGGCTACCTACTCCCAAGCCACTGCCTCTGACACCGCGACAGATCAAATACTATAACCTCCCATAACTCATTTTCATAATAAACTACTCGCGCGCGCGTGCGCACAAACACACACACATATATATATATATATACACGCTTTATACCATAGTGTTCTTCTTTCATAAAGTATTTTTCCTGACTAGCCCACATGAAAATCCTTAAATTCCCCCAAATAATCATATCTGATATTAATTCTTATGTTATCCTTTGCTTGTTTCTACAGTATAATAGAACCTGTAATTGTGCTGTGGTAAATTATCTATTTCTACATGTACTACTAGAAAATACTCATTTATCATAAATGATCACACTTGAAGACATGTTTCTAAAACTATTAAAATAAAAATATTTTGTAAAAACTCCTGAATCAAATTTTTATTTTATAAAATATTTTAATCTATTAAGTAAAATAATATTAAAATTTGTAAGAAGAATAAGGTTGACTTTGATTGATTGCATACTTTACTCATTGTTGTTTGGGTCAAGTAAGAATAATTCATACTAAAAGAAAAAAACTGAAAGGATAGGCGTCGCATTAAATAAATATGTATGAACTAAAGAGGAAAAAACAAATAATATGACAGTATTAATGAGGAAAGAAGTGCAGGAAGGGGAACGTTGTTAAACTGAATAAAAAAAAAAAATAAAGATAGTTAAAAAGAGACAGCTTTTATCTGAATATGTCAGGAAATAGTGTTTTCAACTAGGAAATACATTCATTAATTTTCTATATATAGTATTTTATTTTATATTTTTATGTAGCGTATATTTTTTGAAGTCTTCATCGATCATCATGATAGAGTGGTAGCGTATTATTTATTTTTTCAAAGATCTGGGTTCGAAACCAGGTCAGTTAAATTTTTAATTCGTTAATAATCTAATTTTTTATCAGGATTTCTGTAATTAGATACTTGTTTATGATTGGAGAAGTGAATAAATAGAGATAAATATCTTTTTAATTTTTTCTATTAAGATAAACAATTATACGATATAATTCATTTCAACTAAAATAGAAGAAAACTATTTTTTTTTAAATTTAAAAAATATATAAATTAAAAAATTTTGATAAATTTTATAATACATTACATAAATCACATCGTTATAGGATAAATTATAAGATAAAAAAAAGCTGATAAATGTGGGATGTTTCTGATGCACAGCTTAACTTAAAATATTTATAATTTTATTTAAATATAATAATTTTTCATTTAATTAAATGAATCAAACTAAAATGCGCAGGCGTACCATATTTATTTCGCGCAGATGTGGTCAGCACTAACTAAAAACTAATGTAATTTCACAATTTGCATAGAAAAGATTTCGCTTGTACAGTTGGCAGACTGATATAGCCACGAGGCTTAACTGACCAGGTACCAAGTCAACCAGGCAATCTGGTTCGTGACCCAGCCATATTGAGTTACTTTTTTTTCACTTGAAATATTATTCATTTATTTAATTTTATCACTCACTTGTGACGTCAGAACATAGCAGACGGTTATAACAGGTATATGTCATTGTTACCAATCTTTGAAATATTAATGAAATTAAGTAAAATAAATAATAAGATTTAAAGTTGAAAAAAAAAATTTGGTCGGCAACTCTGTGGAATTTCAAATTACCTGATCCAACAGGACGAGGGAAAAGGAAATTTCTCACAGAGAAATTTGCTATTCCAAAATAGCAAACTGCGACACTAGCGCTACTTGTGTTAAGAGGGGGTACTATTGACTCAGTATGCTCACTTAGCCACTAGTTTAGAGTATTTTTTTGGGGTGGGGGTGCGATTTTACAAAATGTTTATGCAAATATTGTTATTTTTTAATCGTTAACAAATGTGCCTAAGAAAAAATTTTCTTAATTAAGAGAAATCTCAAGATACTGAGGCTGGACTTGCTCTGTAGCCCCTCACCCCCTTCATCTTTTAAGTTGAAAATTTAATGTCATTAATATAATCTATTAATTATATAGAAGTAATCTGACCAAGCCTGGTCAAAATTGATTCCGTAGTTCTGGAGATAAACAGTGAGTTACTGGTCAAAATCGAAAACACACACATACATACAAGCATTAACATCGAGAAAATTTTTATCCGGTTTATTGGGCTCCTTAGGTATCAAAACATCAAGATCTGGTGAAAACCAGATATGACCAAATTGGACGATTATAATACTTTCCCTTCTAAAGTTATAGCTCTGCTATAGCACTATCTAGACGGAAAAGTAATAAATGTAATTAAAGTCCATATATCCCCCCTATATTAAAACATGGAAAGAAAAATGTTGAAAATATTAAAATTGTAATAACTCGAGACCTAACTGATCTACTGGGATGAGCAATGACTTAAAACAGTTGGAAAATCAAGTCACATCTAATGAGGCCTCGTTCATGATATTTCCTCAACTCTTGAGTCGAAATATATGAATATTGTTAATCCTAAATCATGAACATTTTAAGAAAAATGCTAAAATGTTGGCTTCAAAGCAGCCAAGGTGCGCAGCACTAATCAAAATTACAACAAAACATTTCATATTTCAGAACCCACTATTAAAAATTATTTTGAACATATATTTATGTACATGTTGTATGGGATGCGGATAATTTTTTTTTTTAATTCATTTAAATAACAATAATAAAATTCAAGAGTAATATTATTTATGTAAATGAGTATCATTTAATTTTACTTAAATAAATTGATGGGAAGATTCTTCAAATAGTTCAATACTTTATTAAAAATGGCAATCTAAGCATAATACCCTTCCTAGCTGAAGTATTGTGTTGAATTATCAGAAAACAGTTTTGTTTGGTTTGGTAAAGGTGGATTTTGTTATTTTTGGAGGATAAGGGACCATTCATTTTAACAAAGATTGCACATTCATAAACACAAAGATATGTTAAATGTTATTTATTATTTCAACCAGTTTTTTCGAGCTTGCTGCCAGATCTGAGTGTTAATGTGTGTGTGTGTGTGTGTGTGTGTGTGTGTGTATAGGTAACTGCAGTTACTGCTACTGGCTTGCCAGGCCTGTAGCTGCAAATATAAGTGTAGATCTACTGGTAAACATGTAGTCCTGAACAGACTCAGGTTGAGAACTCCTGAAGATGTGTGGTAGATTAAAACCCAACTACTAAAGAACATCTGTATCCACAGTCTAGAATTTAAATCCATATAAAAGCAACTGCCGTTACAAGAACCTTAGAACTCTACACTTTGAAAATCAGCTGATTTTGTGATGACAAGTTTAGCCACTTGACTACTCTGGTGGATTGATAAGTTAAATTTAATTATCTAAATATCGTTTACACTGTTCATAATTATGGGGGTCAGAAAATGATCTGATGGCCCATTTTTGTATCTTAAAACTCTTTCTGATTTTTGAGGGAGCCTAAGAGATGACATATTTTATTCCGAAATAATAAGTATTTAATAAAGATGACAAGCTTATCATTTTATTAAGGTGTTTCAAAGCAAAACAGTACGATTTGATCTTGCTACAAACAAAATTAATTTCATCATCTCACGTCAACTTGTCTAATAAAATATCCAAAGATTTCACTTTATGGGAAATAAAAATACTATTGTTATCTTTAATATGAAATCTATTAGGTTTTTCACTCTGTAAATTAGCAACATGCAATGGCTTCATCTTCTTTTCTTTGATCTTAAAACAAAATCTATGTGAAGAAACAGCATGTGATAAATAGTATTCTATACATAAATTGAAACTGTCGACAGTGATCCGGACACAGTATCAATTGTAGGTGTGCATTTTACATAAATGTAAATCCACCTTAAAGGCTTTCATTTTAGTTTTTATAACTAAAATTTAAGGTATATTTTAAACTAATTACAGGTATAGCTTTAAGTTTTTAGTTTTAGTTTTAATTTTAGTATTATAAACGATTTAAAAGAAGATTTATTACAAAAAGAAAAAAATAGTTAAATATTTATTAGTACAGCAACCAGAAGAAACATTATAAAAAAATTTACAGAACATTATTGAAAAGACAAGATGAATTTAATTTTAAAAATGCTTAGAAATTTGTTTTTTTTTAGATTATATAAAAATCAAAGGTATTATTATTATTATGTAATGATGAAATTGTAACAATTTCTTTTAATAAACCTGAATAATAAATTGTTCTATTTTTAACACACGCCACCTTCATTGCTATATGTATGCAATCTCACAATGCACATTTCATAACGCCAGCTTCATAAAAACTATCATTCTGTGGGCTTTTAATACGATTTGTAGAATCTGACTTGACTATCTTGCCTGAATTACAAATAATTTTTATAAAATTTATGAAAATTTAAAACTGTTTTCTAAACAGTTAATTATTTGAATTTGTTGGTTATTAGAATTGTTATTTCTATTTTACAAGGATTAGGAGGTTTGATTTATCTAACAGAAATTTTATCTGTTATAACAAATGTTGCAGATGGATAGGAAACAAAATTTTCAGGCTGGTCCATAGGCAGCCCCCTCCACCAAGTAACATCCATGAATCCTCAGTATGGTCCTAGTATAATCAGAGCTACACCAATTCCTTTTCCTAAAATGGGAATAAAGAATAACGGATAAGGAAGAAAAGATAAAACATAACAATCTGTCTTTTGAGAAACAATCCTTTTCTTTTTCTGTTTAGCCTCTGGAACCACCTTAAGGTAAGGTCAGGGGATGGATGAGTATAATATGTACGAATGTAAATAAAATGTAGTCTCACACAGTCTCAGGTCGACCATTCCTGAGATGTGTGGTTAATTGAAACCAAACCACCAAAAAACACTGGTATCCATGATCTTGTATTCAAATCTGTATAAAAGTAAATGCATTTACCAGGATTTCAATCATAGAACTCTCAACACTGAAATCAACTAATTTGTCAGATCATGATTTAAATCATGATTCAAATCAATGATTTAAATCATATTCGATGATTCAATCGATCATTCAATCAATGATTCAGATCATGATTGTCAAATCAACACCTTTTTTTCTTTATCTATTTAGCCTCTGAAACCACCATCATTATTACTTCAGAGGACACATTTCTGAGATGTGTAGTTAATTGAAACCCAACCACCAAATAACATTGGTATCCACTAGATATTGTGGACACCGGCGTTATTTGGTGGTAAAAGTAACTGCCTTTACTAGGACTTGAACCTTAGAACTCTGAACATCAAAATCAGCTGATTTGCGAAAAGTTCACCACTACACCAGCCTGGTAGGTTTTGGAGAAACAAGAAACAATCCTACCCAAATGAAAGCTCACATCCTTCCTTAGGCGGCAGACTCACCTACCATTTTTATTCAACCAAGAGATCAGGCCATCTATATCAGATGTGTTAGTTTGTTGATTAATATACTTTTCATAGATGTAAAATGCTGAAAGTTACTAAAATTCAAAATAATCATTTAAGAATTTAATTATTTTCAGGATTACTAAAAAATACCAATCGTTATTTCAAAAGGTTTTATAGCATTCCACTTAAATGTTTAATTATCACTGAAAACATTGTCACTACTTTTGTATACGTAAACCAGTTTCAGTTAACTTTACTTTCTTTTAGCTAAAAGTATTTCTTTCCCACTCCTGCCCTAATAACATCACTTCAAAATGTATTTAAATATAGATACAACTTTTTGCACTTCCAAAAAAACAAACATGTTTTAGCTTACGTACTATTTAACACTCATCTTGTAGTCACTCACGTTTTTATTGCCTATTTCACTGTAGGCACTGCTAGCACTTATAAAAATTCAACTTGCTTTTGTGTGTATCTCTCTCTCTCTATTTCAATCTTGTCTTTTAGAGTTTATAACTATCAATTTAAGTTGGAGTCATATCAACATTTATTTTGTTAGAAAATCTTTAATTTTCTAATGATAAATGAGATGATATTCAAACATCTCATAATTTTCAAGGTAGCAGTAAAACATTTAGGAAAATGTTCTGGGGAAAGCAGGTATTACAGGATATGCATCCTGTTCGTTCCAGATAGAATACTGTAACTTCGGCAGCACTCAAGTTTTCAATCATAATCATATTCGTTAAGTTCTTGCACAAGACAAATTATTTTAAAGTTTGAAATTTTCACTTATTATTGTTCGAATTACTGAACTTTAGCTACTGTTATGTTCTCGTGCTTCTTTTCAAGTCGAGGAATGAGGATTTTCAATAAATTCTTACATAATCTCTAACGATTTGTTATTATTTGTTGCAGATTTAGGCCTACCTGGTTTTGGTTTTTTCCTATTATTAATGTTCCCTGCTTCTTCAAATCATTTGATGGTTTTAGACACTGTACCGTTTGAAACGGATTATGATTATTAAATATTCCATTAAACAATTTACAAACTTCATTATAACTTAACTCTTATCACCAAACAAACTTCATTATAACTTAACATTTATCACCAAAGCCCCTCATCATTAAAAGTGTGACCATCTCCTGTTCACCAAGTTACTGGTTGATTGCAATGTTAGCAGACAGCACAGAAAAGATTAATTCAGTAAAAAACAATGACAAAAAAGGTAAAAAAGATGTAAATAACATAAGTGGCTTACAAGTGCGGTAAAGGTAAAAAAAATCAATTAGCCAAGCCAACCACTCACAATAAATTCTCATAAGAAACTAAGTGTAGTAATGAAACACTCTAAATGCAATATTTCACAACAATGAAGTAAGCTCCATTTTTGCAACAACAGTAAGAGACCATCAATGATCAGCTGATCAGCATGAGTAAGTGACAAAATTTTCATTTATTACTCATTAAATTAGAACAAAAATAATTTTTTTGTAAAAGTTAATTTTTTTTAAATTTATGTTTAACTTTTAAAATAAATTTTAATTTAATTCAGTTCAGTTTCTTTTTATTTAATTTTATTATTTGAACTTACTAAATTTTATCATTTTCAAAATCCAAACTTTATCCTGCTGCCTATTTTGGGTTCAGACATCATACCAACTTTCTATTTATACACCAGGTCTTACAGATTTATTTTTTATTTTATTTTTTTGTTAAACGTCTTGGACCACCATTAGTTAGGTATTGCTACATAGGATGAGATGAATGATTTGTAGCGTGTGTGAAAATGCTATGCCTGACCAGGATTCAAACCTGGGACCTCTGGATAAAAAGTCGAGATGCTACCACTTGCACCATAGATGCCGGCAAATACCTCTAAAATGATGTATCACACAAAGGCTGTTACCATGAAAAATATTTGAGTTACAACCACTGGGCCATCCCCCAAGAAGAGGTTGAAATTCTATTTCTTGTTGTAAGGTAAAATAGTTGACCAATACCTTGTCCTGAAAATTACAGTATTCTATCTGGAATGTTTTAAAATTGTTAAGGGGTTTCCATAATTTTTACTTGCTCAGTTTAAAAATGTAGATATTTTTGTTGCAACTAATTCTCTTTTTTTGTAAAATTCAAACTTATTATCTTACACATAAAAAATTAAGAAAAAAATCTATATTTTAAAAAAAAACCTTTTTTTAAATTTTCTCTAACAAAACCTAAAAAAAAAAAAAAAAAACATTTTAAATAGTATTCCAACATATTATTGATACTCATTTCAATTGTGTAGTGAAATTCATTAAAGTAATATGTCATTTACTATATCATTCTATGTTAATTAATTTTCAGTCTGTAAGCATGTAAGTAACATACTTCTTACGATTTGCTAATATAAAGAAAATTAAAATATTTGTAAAACAATGTGTTTGTTTCAAAATGTTGCAAGATCTTATGGGAAAGAAGATAAGAGAAATGTAGCATTATCAAACACATTAAAAATAAAAAATAATGTGAAGATGATGTTCATCATTTCTGGAATAATATTGTTAATTTATGAATTCGTTCTTTAAATTATTTTAGTCATGATGCTCAAAGCCCAAACCTCAGCAACAATATGGTAATTTATTTTACAACATCTTAGTAAAATATAGAAATGATATAGAAAGAAAGAAATAATAAAATATATAAAAACAAATGAAAACTTTGTAACACATGACTAAAAAACGTAGGCAAAGCAAGGAATGGAAAAATACGACTTTTCGACTAGATCAAAAAAATGAAATAGGATTTGTTAAGTATAAAATAGTGGTTCTTAACACACTTTTTAAACCTCAAAAAATAGGGTTCACCATTTTCTAAAATATGCTTCATCAGTTTTTCCAACATATATTCTTTAATCCTACAGAATACTCATAAAAAAGCTGTACATTTTTTCAGTAAACATAATGTTTTCACAGTTATATTAAAGTTCATTACAGTTGATCGAAATGCATTGATTAAAAAATAATGAATAGTAATTGCAATATTTGAAATGAATTCAAATGAATTTTTAAACAGTTTCATTATAAGTGTAACAATACAAAAAGATGAGCTGTATCAGTTACAAATCTTACATACAATATCAATTGAAATAAAATTTACCATACACATACAACTTAATGTTATATAAAAACAATGAAAACAGTTACTTTTCTTAATTATTTATTCTCCTTTTTCTCTTTCTTTTTTTTTATAAAATATAATTACAAGCAAATTAATATTTTACATAACTAACTCAGCATATTCTACTTCTATATAACCGTAAGTAAAAATAAGAGCAAATTAGATAAATATAAAATCATACAAAAAAAATTCATTAATATAAATAAAAAAGAAATAAAGGATCTTTTTTTTAAATAATAACTAAAAATTAATACTTAAATCGCACTTAAATTCATTTCTTATTCTCATTATTAAAGCTGATCAATAACAAATGAAAAGACCAGTTAAAATTTCTTATCGTCGTAAAAACTCACTGTTTAAATTAAATCAGATTTTTATTAATATCCACACGTTAATTATACACACTGCTTCATGTTAATAAAAGTTTACGACTGTTGTTGTTCAGCTTCAGATTTGTCTTGAAGTTCCAAACTTTCAGAAGGAGGATATCCAGGTATTGTATCATAACATTTTTGTAATTTGGCTTTACTAAAATCCATTCCAGGATTCTATAACAGAAATTTAAAAAAATATATAAATCAATAAATTAAATATAAAAATAGTTTCTATATGATAAAATATTAACATAATTTGAATACAAATGAATGTATTTTTAAATACAGCTACCATTGGTGTTTCTGAATAATCCTGGCATTCAAAATTTAATCCTTTCCTTAGTAATAAATATTTTAAAAAAATTTTTATGTTTATACCTTCTTATTATACATGTATAATTCAATTATCTACTTGTCACTACCTGATAATTATAAAAAATGAAACAAGAAAAACAAAAAAAGTGTAAATATCTATGAATTGTAAAAAACAAGATGAAAATTAAAATAAACTTATTTTTATTTTTTTCTAGTTTTAAACAAAATTTGTTTGTTAGGTTAATAATTGTTAAATTCAAATAAAATAATAATAATCAAATATGAAATTTATAGTTTTTTCACAATTTATTATAAATACTATTATTTTTTTGAAGATGCATAGGAAGTTCTTCAGTCTTTTTTAGATTTTCCAATCCCCAAATTTGACAATTTTGTTTATTGACAAAACCAGTAAGAAGAAAACATGCCTCATTTCTAAAGATGATATTTTTTGAAAACTAATTAAATTGTTATTTTTATAATTTCTACGTGTTTTTCAAGTATGCACTTTTGCACAATTGAACCACAATGTTTGCTGATAACAATATATAAAAATCTCTACTCTGGTTTTACCGTGAAAAAAATGGTCGAAAATTAAAAATATCAGTTCATTTTGGGAAACCCTATATAATCAGTGTGATAACAACTTCTAATATTTTTTTTTTTTAAATATATATTTTATTATATTTATACATTTAAAACTTCCAAACAGTTCATTAAAAATTACTGATTTTTGCCTTCACACCTTGATTTGCAACTCTTACAACTACTGGCCTAACAAGGCCAATAACAGTCATACATGTGACTCCCTCTGGTGAAGGGACCCCTCAGTAACTATATTCTGTCTACTTTATCTTGAAGCCTGAATTAAACAATCTACAAATGCGATATGTAAATACACAACACACATATGACAACCTTCAATGAGTTGATGCAATCTACTAAGTGGACAAAATGACATACCACTTTTACAAATAGCTACCACACGATTAGAACATGAATCATTACTTACATCTGTTATTAATCTCAGATTATCACATTATTAGTATTATTATGTAATTATAAATATGTTAAGTCTACAGCAATGTAAACAATACAATATTATTAAAACATTTATACTAATTTCAGTTTCCTAATTTTATGATATTTATATTACTTGCTACTTGATGTGTAGAGTAAACAAATGCTCTGTATGTTAGTGAAAGTATCTCAATTGCAATTCCGTACATATCACGTATGATGTTATATAAACAACAGTTACACTTCATAGCTATTTATAGTTTTCTGACACTATTTTAAAAGTGATTACTTGGTCTTATGAAAGACCTCTCCAAGATTCCCTTTCTAGTGCGTCATTTCATTTCAGTATACCCCCTACATCCTACATCCCTAACAATTTGTTTTACATATTCCAAATGTTGCCTGCCTGCACAATATTTCCCATCTACCTGCTCCTCCAATATTAAAGTGATTATTCCAGGATAATACATGGCCTATATGTCTGTTTCTTCTTTTAACTGTATTTTTCCAAATGCTTCTTTGCCAAATCAATTTGCCGCAACACCTCTTCATTTGTGACTTTATCCACTGATCTGATTTTTAAAATTATCCTATAACACCACATTTCAAAATGTACTTTCTACGTTCATCCACCAGCTACAATAATATTTCCTCCGATATCCAAGGTTTTCTACCAGTTCTCTTTGTTCTGCCTAAGTTTGTTTCTACTGACTTAAGAATCTCGTTTTTAGCATTCTTCCATTTTTCTTCTATATTTTCCACCTTATCGTATTTACTCAGACCTCTTGCAATGTCTTCCTCAAAAATCTTCTTTACCTCCTCTTCCTCAAGCTTCTCCAAATTCTACCGATTCATCGGACACCTTTTCTTCAATCTACCCCAATCTACATTTCATTATCACTAAATTATGATCACTATCAATGTCTGCTCCAGAATTAGCTTTGCAGTAGACAGTTGATTTCTCTTTGTTCAACCACGATATAATCTATCTGATACCTTACATTGTGGCTTTTTCCATGTCTATATTCTTCTATTATGATTTTTAAATTGGGTATTAGTAATTACTAAATATACTTCATGAAGAACTCTGTAAGTCAGTCCCCTCTTTCATTTTTTTTTTGCCCAGCCCATATTTACCCACAACATTTCCTTCTTTGCCTTTTCCACTGCTTGCATTCCAATCTCCAACTATTATTAAATTTTCATCCCCTTTTATGTGTTTAATTGCTTCATCAATTTCTCCGCGCACACACTTTACCTCATCATCATCATGGGAACTTGTAGGCATACAGATGTTACCAATCGTTGACGGCTTACATTTTGATTTTATCCTTATTACAATGACTCTATCGCTATGCATTTTGAAATACTCTACTCTCTTTCCTATCTTCCTGTTCAATATGAAAACTATTCCTACTCGCCCTTTATTTGAAGCAGAGTTAATTTTTCTAAAATCACCTTACCAAAAGTCATTTTCCTCTTCCCAATGACCTCGCTAATTCCTACTACATCTACATTTAACCTATCCATTTCCCTCTTAAATTTTCTAACCTACCAACCTTTTTTATACTTATTACATTCCATGCTCTGACTCGTAGAATTTTATTTTAATTTTCTGGTGACCCCTTCCTTAATAGTTTGCACGCGGAGATCTGAATGGAGGACTAGTTTACCTCCAAAATATCTTACCAGGGAAGGCGCCTCCATCTTGGTTACATGAAAATGTAGAAAGCTAAATTTTCTTTGAAAAAAACCAGCTATAGTTTTCCATTGCTTTCAGCTGTGCAGTACTCAGAAGACTTAGTGATGTTGATATAGCCGTTTCCTGACTTACACCCTAACTACTGAAAGAACTACTGTCCTCTTTCAAGAATCATTCCTTGGTCTGGCTCTCAACAGATACCTCTCCAATATGGTTGCACCTTCAATCCAGCTACTCTGTATCACTGAGCACTCAAGCCTTCTCACTATCGGCAAGGTCTCATGATTCATGGAGGGAGAGAATGAGTAAGTATCATACTGAAATTTATGACTTATTTACTTTATTACAGTGTTATCTAAGTTTTTCTTTATAAGTGTTTTTAAGTGTCATTTAATTTAATAACTATGGCCAAGAGTCCTTCTTTCTTGCCATATAATTAAACATAGAAGTAAAATATTAGGAATCGGAGTAAAGAAAATAGTTCTTAATGTTTTCAATAAATTTCACGAAAGATACCCTACTTTAGAAATTAAACTAGTAGAAGCACTTTATAAAGTTAACTAATAATGCACAGTTAACAAATCCATCTTCATTTTCTACATGACCTACAATATACCATTTTCCTTTGTTACTTGCTGATTTTACACTGGTACTTAAACTGCCATAGTCAACTTCACTGACTGAAAGTCAATAAAATTTGATGTTTGGTATGACAAATTTATTAGTTTATTGTCTTTGAAAATGAATAAAGACAATAAAATCGACAAGTAACAAAGGAAAATAGTTGATTGTAGGTCATGTAGGAAATGAAGATGCATTTTTTAACAGTACATTATTAGTTTTCAAATCCAACAAAAAGGGTGATTACCATAAAGATATGAATGGTAATTTTTTTAAAAACTGGTTTAACATGATTATGATATTAATTCTGTCGAATAGTGTTACTGTTATGGATAATGCACCATACAATAGTGTAAAATTTAAAAAAATTCTGAACACATCATGGCTAAAGGATGGGAATACAATCCCCAATTCCATCCTAAAACAAAACAAATATATATAAAACTGCCATTAAATAATTTTAAAAAACCACCCAATAATAAGAAAGACGCAGCAGCAAAGTACTGTTGTCCAGGTTGTGCAATTAATAGAGGGATATATATATCCCCCAACATCCTTGCATTCTGTTATTTACAACTATACTTAAATACATACACTACAGTGATTATTAAAATTTACCTCAATTTGAAATTTTTCTAAATCAATCTTTTTTCTCATTTCATGGAACGTCAATGGATCAGGTTGATAACTACGATCAGCCATTAAAGCTTCCCATATTTTTTCCTTACCAACATAATCTGCTTTAGTCAATACTACACTTAAAACACGCTGACCACCCTCTCCATCTTCTATTGTCCATAACGAATCATCTTCTCTTATTGTACTAAATGGTTTACCCTAAAAAATGAAAAGAAAAAAAATCAAAATTAACTTTAATAAAAATAACAACAAAAATCCACACTTACTTACTTACAGCAGCATTGAGCAATATTTTCCACAACAATGGTAACAATTTCATCAATGTCAGAAGGTCCAAATATAGAATATGAGTGAAATAAAAATAACAAATATTTTAAGTTTACCATATAATAAAAATAGTGGAAAAAGAAAAATTACAATCAGGAAATAGAAAATTCAGAAATTATTATGTCATACCATAAACTATCATAAAATTTGTGGTTTTATAACCAAAGGTATAATTAAAAATTATTACTCCACTTTTCTATATGCTGGTGTAGTAGCAAATTAAACTTCCACTGAAAATATTTCAATCTCATTAGGCACAACTTTTATATAGTATAAAATTATCGTATAGATTTCTATGAACAATTTTCAAGCTTATGTAATAAAGTCATTGTTACAAAAATGAAGGAGTTGATTTATACACCAGAGTAATCTCATTTTTCAATTTCAATCAATTAAAAACCAATAATATAGTAATATTGTATTACATATAAATTAATAATTTATAAATAATTCTTATTATAAGACACTAAAATTCTAATTGTTAGAAATTGTAGACAGTTTAGAAACATATCTGCAATAAAATTGATCTTCCTTGGTTGTATCTACGTTACCACCCATCAGTTACCTAGTGTTCTTATATTACGTTAAAAAGATAAAGAAAAAATTTCTTCATTCCATTATTTATTTTATAATTTTTATATATTCAAATGCTGTATCAGGATTCCCTTTTTTTGATATCAACTCTCTTAAACTAAGACAAAGAGCTGCCGCCTTACTTTATCCGAGTTGCATTTTGCTTTGAGAGTGATAAAAAGTATCTATTTAAATACTGCAATAAGTAATTCAAGATTGTGACATTTATTTTACAATAGAACTTACAGAATCAATTATGCCCTGAATTCTCCCGTATCTTTTATGAAGTGTTTATATAATAATATCAGTTCTCATTCTGATGCCGATTTTTTCCCGATAATAGAGATTTAAGATATCCATAATAGTGGCCTCTTCAACTAAATAATTAATATGTGCATTATGTATATGTTTGTTGTAGTTTTTCCTTGAGCCTCTCAGAGGGCATTGCAGATTGGGTAGATTCTATTTTGTATAAAATTTATTGGGTATACTTTGTTCTTTATTTATATATTGTTTTATATTTTGTTTAAATCTTTGACATTGAACTAGAGAACATATGTGGAATTAATTTGTATCACAGTAAATTTTTATTTTTCAAATAAAAACTGAAATGGGAATCGAGGCGCCCTATGTGGCTCCGGCTGGTAGGCCTGGCACAATATTAAAAAGACTACTTGAGTGCAAGGAAAAGAACAGCTATTATACCTGCACAAGGTGGCAGGTGGCAAGGTGGTGAGGCAGGAGGAGTCCTCATGCACTATGGCAATTAGGGCGGAAGGACGTAGTTTCACAGAGTTATTTAAAATGGTTAAGGAAAGTTGGCAACCACGTGGCAAATGTACTATTGGTGAGGAAGGGTACTGAGGACGAAGTCCAAATCCAAGTTAGGGCGAAACAAGCAGAAACTTTAAAGAATACTATCAGCCATAACATTGAGGTAATGGCGTTCAGAGAGTACATCCTACACATCTCCATGTATAGGATGAAATCACAGATATCCGAGGGTGCCACACTGATGGCATATGCTGACAATTTGACCCTGGTGTTAGTAGGAAAAACTGAAGACTGCCAGAGAGGGAGCGGTCAGCGTAGTACAAAGATGGTTGTCCACTAATGGTCTTTGCCTTGAGAAGGAAAAGATGGAGGTGGTGATGATGTCAGGCCAACAGAGGCTGAGTCCTATCCGTTTTTGTGTAGGTGATACTATAATCTACCCCAGTACAACCAAAAAATATCTGGGTGTGGCTGGACAGGAATCAAACATGCTCAGTCAGTGGTTTTATAGAGGGTACAGATTTGGTGGGGAATTCTTTCCAAAGCTCAAAGTGTGAGTCGACTAATGAAGCTGCAACGCAGATTTAACCACCAGATAATTACAGGATACAGAAACATAAGCACAGAGGCAGCATCGGTGATTCCTTTGATGGATTTGCAAGCTAGGATGATCCTCATTGTGAATGGCAGAGACAGGAGGTCATCAGCAGTAGATGAGCTGTATGCAGAGTGGAACAGAAGTTGGCAAACGACACCCACGGGTAACGATATAACCATGGGTATATGGACATACAAGTTCATCGGGAATGTCAGAAGTTGGGCAGAGAGGAGCCATGGAGACACAAACTTTGAGTTTACCCAATTCGTGTCTGGCCATGGGTGTTTTCGTAGATACTTACAACGGAAGGGTAGGAGCATCACCAACCAATTTCATGATTGGTGGGAACATGACACCGCGGAACATGTGGTGTTTTTCTGTCCAAGATGGCGATATTTGAGAGTCAAACTGGTGGAACAAGGAATAGTGGACGCGAGCAATATAATAAGAGTAATGTTTAGCAGCAAGGACAAGTGGGATGAAATATTGGCAGTGGTCTCCACCATGATACGTGAAGAGGCTCATGAGGAGAGAATTTGACAGAATATGGATCAATGATGAACCAAGGTATGGAGTCCAAAGATGAATGATCATGAGGGTGGGCAGAGGGGGCTTTCCAAAGTCACCATCTGTCAATTGCCCCAAGGGAACACCACATGGTTGTTTTGAATCGGATAGAAGAGAGCCCAAACGATCACACGGGGGCCAAGTACATGCCATAGAAATTATTTCTGGCCCCTGCGTGACTTGAGGAGGAGGATTTTTAGCAGGCAAGAGCCCTGAACTGCCATCAGAGCGGGCCTGGCATTGGCTGGAGAGCTTTTTCCTCCCCCTGTGGAAAACAAAAAAAAGTTTTTATTTTTATTTTTATCTTTTTTGTTTTGTTAAGTTTGATGGCAGAGTAATACATCTCTAATTTATGCATTATAATTTTTATTATCATGTGAAATAATTGGACCTACCTTTGGTAGGTTGTGAATAAATAAATATAAATATACCCTAACCAAGAAATTTTGATAAAATCTAACATGAAAATTTAAGAGTGTACAATATTGTACAGAAAAAAATGAAATATTCACTATTTTTTATATTAATTACAAAAGCAGTTACATATTGATAAGGTGGCCAACTTTTTACAATGAAATGGAAGACACAAATAAATTGAAGAAAAAATATTATAAATAAAAAAAATATTTTATTCATTGCAACAATAATACAGAATGCAGAATATAATATGATAAATGCATAATGAAATATTAGTGGCATTTTATATTGTAATTATGCTTACATGCCTATTAATTATTATTTAAATGAGTACTTTTCCAATGGATGAATATTTTTTGTCAATGTACCATCTTCTAAGAATATACACTATATAAAATATATCACTTCTAACAATACACATACATCACATCACACACAACAGATCAGCTCAGCATCGAATATAGAAATTTACAGATAAATCTTCAAATATTTTAAAGGAGGACATGTAGATGGATACTTTTCAAGGAAAGACAGAACTTGCAAAAGAAGGACTGTCCTTCCTAAAGGAGGATAATTGGTCGCCTTAATATTAACAAATTTATGAAATAAATGCTCAGTTGATGTTATGAAAAAAATGTATAAAATGCAACAATTTGTTTAATGTTCAAGAATATTATGCAGATTTATTGTATGCTCAGTTGATGTTATGAAAAAAATTTATAAAATGCAACAATTTGTTTAATGTTCAAGAATATTATGCAGATTTATTGTTGTAAAACTTATATAACTGAATAAATTTCTGTGGAAAAAAATATTTAATACATGCTTAACGAAGTTATAAATTTAAAAAAAATTACAACGTTTCACTGATATATTTCATTACTATTTTGTAATTCAGCAACTCCAGAAAAAACTATTTCTTACAGTACCTTTTTTTTGATTCTAAATTCTAAACGGGTAATAACTTGTTCTTTAGTTCATGACATTTATTACATTTGAATGTTAATATTTTATTTGGTAAAAATTTATAAAATAGTCCATTTCTCAAGATTAAAAATGTCAAATTTATTATGAATAATTATCCTTATGAACAATCTATAATCTCCTTAGGTATAGTATTAATCCACTATTATAAAATTTGTTAATATTGGTACTTGCTCATGAACGATTTTAAAAATCATTCTATGTCTTAGTTCAAATTTAATAAGCAAACTAATACTGGATTTTGAAATAATAACAAATTTGGCAACATTGAAGAAAATAACAAGAGTACAAATTAGTAGTACATTTTAAACAATAACTGAAAAAATTAATTTTATTATTATTTAAAACATTATCTGGTGATTAATATGATTTGTGTAAAAGAAAATATTAACAATATTTATTTAATATTAATATTTATTTTATGTTAACAAATAATAAGATATCTTGTTACATGACAATGGAGCATGTTACAATGATTTACAAGTTCTGTATGTTATATACGCAACTTTCTTGCAGGTTATACTCTTTAAACAAAAACTTTGAACCAAGATAACCCATCCAAATTTTACCTATATATGATACACTACCTTCCACGAAACTGAAACACTAATGAGTGTTGTTCTCTCCCCCATTTCATCTGATCTCTCTTTCAACATAACTTTTACTGGGAATGTTATCACTCTGGTGATAAAATTAAAAAAAAATAATAACTGGGAGAAATATCTTTTAAGTGGATTGGTAATTAATTAAAAAAGAAAATGTAGCCACATATTTATTAAATATACAATTAATTTATAAATAAAACCTTTGTTGTATTAAAATATTTTAATTTCTTCCGAAAATGTACTTTGCTGAAATGAGTGAAAACATTCTGCCATCAGGTTTTTTTGATGGATTACAAGTGCTTTTTTTTAAGTAACAACTTATTTTTTTTTTTTTTGAGTGGGGCAAAGAATTTAAAGAATATAAATTCAGTTATAAGCTAGAACGTTTAATTTATTAAATATCACTCTACATAATTCATGTTAAGGACCCCAATCACCTTAAGCCAATTTCTATATCATGGAAATTTGTTCTGAACTGCTTCAAGTAACATCTTTAACATAAATTAAAACTCTCAATTAAAAAAAAAAAAAAAATTACCTTAATAACAGTATTATTCAATACGGAACACTCTAGAAAATTCGGCGAAATTTTAACCTTAATGTCTTTTGATTTTATATTTGATTGTAATAAAACTTCTATGTGAACATCATGAACTGTTTGCCACCATGAACCCCATGATGTATGACAAAGTATAACTCCACTTTTTTCATCAAAGTGACTCAGTGACATGGTTCAGAAACAAAATTCACTTCACTGTTTAATTAAACATAACCTAATAAATAACGTATATTAGATTAGTTAGGTTAGAATTTATGGTTCAGAATAGCCAATATAAAAATTCGGAAATTCCAACAAGTTTTCTAAAATATTTTGCAATTTAAAAATTATTTGTTCAATATTTTGTGTAAATAAAGGTAACTCTAGAGTTCTGTTGCTCATAAAGTCTTTTTATTAAAAATGTTTTTATAATACATAGCTTAAATCAGATTATACGCAATATATCTGATAAATGAATTAAAATGTATACTGAAATTCATTTTATACTAAAATTAAAAATATATAAATCTTTAATAATCAATATTACTAACTTTTTGTTACATTAGAAAACCTTTTCCAGTCTCTGATCAGCTGGTAAAACTGACAGTGTAGCATTTTACCTAGTGTTTTTATCGTGTTATCGGCTGTGAAAATTTGTATGAAATAAAACTTTATTTTATCATTTTGTGCTGTTTTCTACAATAATTTCTAAATTATTTGTTATCATTAGATTATGGAAAGAAATACACCATATGATATTGTAAGTTGCATTTTTAATAAAATTAAATATGCTATGATTAATCTACCTCTAGTTTTAACGAACGTAATGTTTACCTTCATGTCGTAATTCGTTAGATTTTTATACATTTACTTAAATTTAGTCTTATAATCATTTATGTTAGTTTAACTTTATGTAATTACAGCATTGGTTTTATGTTACTTGACCAGTTGAGTCCAGATCGTTGTTGTTTTTACTCAGTTAAACCATATATATCTGCATTTATCTTTATACAGTGCTTAAAGATTTTATTACTTTTTATCAGTGAACTTAATTGTAATGCAGAAAATGTATCTTAAATCCCCTGAAGATGTTTTTCAATATTCTGTAGGTCATACTAGTTTTTGTGTTTTGTTGAAAATTTTAATTTGATGGTACAGTAATAAATAAAAATGAGTTCTATAGTTAACATCTCAGATAGAATAGGTTTTTCAGTAAATATAATTATTGTACACAGTGACTAATTTACTTATCTTATAAAAGTTATTGTATAATCAAGTTAAATTTTGTAGACCTAACTGGTAAAACACGTATTTTTTCTTATATCATTTGAATTTATTTAGTGTAATAATCTTTTATATTCTATTCTAAATACAAAACTACTTCAAATGATTAAATTTATGGTGTGTTATATCTCTAAACAAAATAACCTTAATTACATCTGAATTACAGAATAATTTATGCTTTGTTAATATTATTTAGGAAATCTGAAGAGTTTTATTTTTCATTTCACCTCTAGTAGAAATTATTTTTCTGCTAATAGAAGTAATGTATTTATATTTTTACATTAATTTTTATCTAAGCTTCCCTTTTATTACTATATTAGTTTTTGTCTATTAAAAAATGTGTTATTAATTAAAAATATAAGCCAAATTTTAAAGTATCCATACATTAATAATTTAATAACTGATAATTCATCCTGCAAAAACATCACAAAACACTAAGCTATTAATTATCTAGGTACTTATCGGTTATGCGGGACCCCTACTGTAGTTAGTTAGTTAGTTAATTCTTAAATGGTGCCACTGAAACGCTCTATTGAAATAAAATTTAACCAGATTAACCTAGGCTTGCTAACCTTGACTAGCGAGCAAAGTGAGCATAGGTTAAGTTTGGTTAAATTTTATTTATTTATATTCTTATTTCAATATAGCATTTCAGTGGCACCATCCAAGAACTAACTTCAGTAGGGGTCCCATATAATTGATAAGTACCATCATCTAACATTTTGCATAACTAAAATGTATATTATTTTGATACAAAATAATATAGTAAAATGTACCCATCACACACACATTCACTCTCAAAAACACATAAGCTGGTTGCTTGAACGATTCAAAAAAAAAAAATATTAACTTACCCACACTAGTTTCCTACATGTCTCAGGACCTGGACCTTAACACTATTTTTCTTGTAATTTTTATTTAAGTAGTTTACCTGTGGTGGCCATTTTTGTTATGGTGCACACACCAATTTTTGTGATTGTAAGGGTTTTTGGAAAAAATTGTAACTAAAAAACTATTGGTCCTGGAAGGATGAAACAAAAAACAATTTATTCAGATTTTCTCAAGGTAAAAGATTGGCCCAGTGGTTTATTTATCTCTCTCTCTTCTTTCTATGAGAAAAAGAAAAAGATTACCAAAGTGAAATTTCACCATTTTTCGAGTTCAACTTTATTGATAATTGTCTTATAGAAAGAAGAGATAGATAAATAAACCACTGCACCAACTTTTAACCTGAGAAAATATGAATAAATTGCTTTTTGTTTCATCCTTCCAGAACCAATAATTTTTTAATTTTTAGTTGATTTTTTCCGTAAACCCTGACAATCACAAAACTAGCTGTGCGCACCATAACAAAAATGGCCAGCACAGGTAAACTGCTTAAATAACAAATTTAAAAAAAATAGTTTTAAGGCCCTGAGCCATATAGGAAACAAGTGGGTAAGTTTATTTTTATTTTTTTTAATTGGTAAGCAACCATCTTGGGTCACTTCAGATGGATTGACCCATATATGATGAAAAATATATGGTATGATAAAAATAATATTAACATAATACCCATAATGATAAAAAAAATTAAAAATATTAAAAGATATTAAGGGTATTATTATAATATACTACTACATAAAATACTATAGATAGTTTTTTATTTGTTTTTATTCTGAACTACATTTTTAGGTTTTTAAACTTTTTAAACCATAAACAGTTGAAAAATATATTCCACTATTTAAAAACAAAGTATTGAAGGTGAGGTATGCAAACATTTAATAAAATGACTGTAAGTAATTATATAAAATGTATAGCCTGTAAATGAAATCATAGTGTAGCATAATAAAGAGTTTTTATAAAAGAATATTTCATTATGGTAATTAAAAAAACACTTCGTTCAATTTCGTCACCATTATTGTTGAGCTGGTGGCTTAGATTATAATTTTTATTTTATTATTATTATAATTATTTTTATTTCAGTATTATAGATTTATTCTAACCTAATTGTTTTTGCAATTTTTATGCAGTTCCCAGATATTACTACTGAAAAAATGTAGTTAGAAACTAATTTCTGTGTTGAACTGTATTAAATTTTAATCCACCATTTTCTTATAACTAATATATTATGAATGTTAAAATAAATAAAATACTTACTAACAATAAAAATAAAAAAAAGTTTTACATCATTTTCTTTATAAAATTTATATTGGTTTAGATTGCAGATCACAGACTTTCTTTATTTGGTTCTTTTAATTAACTTCCACAAGAAAAAAATTTATTACCTTAACTCAATTTTTTGGTCCCTATCTAGTCAGGTTTGTGGTCATTAGAGCCTTTTCATATTATGTTAATATTAATTTTTTTTTTTTTTCATTTTACATTTGTAAATGGAAAATGTTTCCCTATTAAATAAAATTTAAAGTAAAAATATAATCTTTATGTTAAAGAATTAATCACTAGATATCATGTGAAAGAAAAAAAATTTTTGTTACCATATTATTGCCACTGTGGCAATATTAATGAAGTATCATTAACATAATGATTTTCTTTTTTAAATAAAATAAACTAACAAAAATGAAGTATTCTGACATTTACTTTAAAAGTAGAACTATGAGATGCGTCTATATTGTTAAAAACTGTATTGGAACAACAACAGAAATAGATTTTTTAAATTAATCCCTATAGTAAAATTAAATACTGTATTATAGATTGCTGATGTAATCATTTGAAAGCAAACATGAAAAAACATGTTGGCAGAGGTGTAGTTACCATACAGATGGTTGACAATGTGTAATTTGGAGACATATTTGTTTTTCACTTTGTATCTAGTTTAATTTTCATCCAAAACTTATGAATAATATTCGCAAATGATCTTTACAAATAAGAAAATTGTTTTTATTTTTTCTTTAAATAATATATTTAATTAGTTAAAACTTGATGATAAATATGCATGTATATTGAAGAATTTGATCCATGCATTTAACACAGATTTGGAGAAACTTGTATCTGTAGTCATATTTTACCTCCCAGATTTTTAGCACAGTAATTACAAATCATTTATTCTTTTTTATCTAAAAACTAAATTATTTTCAAATTGTATAATTCTAAAACAAACAAAAAATTTTACATGTTGTACAGTAATGTAGTAAAGTATTCTACAGATTTAGCTAAAATTAGAAAAAAAAGCCCATTCAATTACCGTTAAGTAAAAATGCAATAAAAGTGGTTGTAATATAATATGATTACATCTTTTTTTTTTTTTTTTTTTTGGAAAGATACTAGTAGATTAATGTTGATGTCCATTTTGGAGTGGTAACATCTTCCCTTTCATCCAGAATTTTCTAGGCTTGAATCCCAGTTGAGTATGACTTTTTTTATTCCCTGCAAATTGTTAATTTCGTATCCCCATCCTCAAATTTTAAACTTAATGAATTCAGTACCAGATTAAGGCTCTACCAGGTCCAAGTAAAAATTTAAATTTGGGACCCACTTATATAAGTTGCAGACAACTTCAAACAAAAAGACTACCTTCTCATATTTTTGTTTGATTTTAAAAAGAATAAAAGAATGTTTTTTGCACTTTTTAAATTTCAAAAATATTATTTATCTTTTATTTTTTAAAAAGTACTCTATATTGACCTCATAGAAAAAGGCATGACCCACCCCTTGGATCTGCCAGTGTCACTGATTTGATTTTATTTGTCAATTATTATGATGACTTCTTTGTATTATATAAAAATAATAACATAATATTCTATATTAAGGATAAACAAAAATTTTTTTTTTTTTAGTTAATTTATTTTTTATACTGAAGCCACACCCCTCCAAATTATAGTCCCTATACATTTGTCAATTTGTTAATCTGACCCTGGGTGAATCAGATCATTTTGAAAGAAAATTACATTTAGTTTCTTAACAGTAATTTGCCTATAATTGGTATGTATTATTAATAAAATGATCATTCATTTCACTTACCATGAATAAATTTACAGATTAAAATGATTTTCAAATTAAATCATTTTTTCTGTATTATTTTTTTATAAATTTGACCTGATCATATAATTGCTGATTTATATTTGGTGTCTACTCAAGTGACTTGAAAGTTTATTTTATATTAATGGGTTTCTTATTTTATGTATTGTTCTGATATTCATAAATAAATAGTGAATGTTCAAGTACGACCATAATCATTATGAATTGAAATGCTGAAAACATAATAATTAGGAGAACTTTATATGCTGTTTTGAAGTTTTATATGCACTATATTGTTTTAAAAATTGACTGCAGTACCTTTATTCTCCAAAAAAATTACAATGAAATTGTAAACCGTACGGTGAGAGTCTCACAGATATCATTTCTTCTGTTCAAAAAATAAAAATTTCTGTAATTTAAATAAAACTGTTTTCAACAAAATGATACTGATATCAAAAAAGGTAAGACACTACATGTCTATTATCAAAATCTGTTATTAATTTAAAATTTTGTTTAATAAAAATACAGTTAAATATATGTAATAGATATGCAATAATAGATAATAAACTATTTTTAAGCGTTACATACAAAATATAGAAAAATTTGTTACAAAACTCTTACCGGCCCAGTTTCATTTATTAAACAACGAATAATACATATCATTTACAGAAATAATACAATTCTTATGATTAGTTATTATTTAATAAATGAAATCGGGCTGGTTAGAGTTTTGAAAAATTTTTCTATTTTTGCATGGAAAGCTTAATTAAGCATCGTTTATTATCTATTGTCTATTGCATGTATTTAACATGTATTTTTTTTTTAAAGAATATTCTAAATTAATAACAGATTTTGATAATAGAAATATAGTGTCTTACTTTTTTGATATCAGTATCGTTTTGTTAAAAATAGATTTATTTATATTACAGAAATTTTTGATTTTTGAGTGGAAGAAATTTTATCTGCGAGACACTCACCATATGGCTTAAAATTTCATTGTAATTTATTTTTTTATATCATTACATTTTGTTAGATTATTCTTTTATTTTTTTTTGTGAATTACTGATTTTTATCTTATAGATTTATTATTAAAATTTATTACATTTTTTGAATTTCACGGCAAATTTTTTTTGTTGATAATCATATCATTCACTTCATTCCATATTTTTCCTTTTTAATAAAACTAGTATAATGACCTTCATGAATCGAAGATCAGTGATATAATATTGCACTTATCACTTTATAAGTGCAACCCTCGATTTTTATTGTTAAATTCGATCATCAATTGAATTTATTTCTGTTTTATTTATTCTTTTTTTAATAAAACTACATAGAATAATCTGTTGTAAGCTAATACTTAAAATTTGTTTTTAAAGAAGTGATGGGAATTAAAAAAAAAATTTTTTCATCTTCATACTTTCATTTTCATAATAGCATTTACTATTAAAACAAGCTGTAACATATTTTCCTTTAAATTTTATTATTTCAAGTACATTATCAAGTTTTTGTACGCTACTTAATACTATCAACTACTACTATCTAGTGGCACGATTTGTAAATTCACATTAAAGAAATGAATAAAATGACATATTTGAGGCCTGCAGTTCATAAAATGGAAAAAAAAGGTTGTCTAACAAAATTTGATATTTTGGTATTTTTGAAAGTATTCTTTATTACAGATCTAATTGAACTGAAATATAATGTTTTCATGCTTATTTTTTATTCCCATTTTCATTTCACTTTTTGTAAGGTCCTGTTTAGAACTGTAAACATTGTTGACTTCACCGTGTGCGAACTCTTACTGAGGTCCCAGGTTCGAATCCTGGTCAGGCATGGCATTTTCACACACGCTACAAATCATTCAACTCATCCTCTGAAGCAATACCTAACAGTGGAACCGTAGGTTAAAAATAAACAAAACCAAAAAAGATAGACTTGCCGACAAAGTTCTAACAAACTTCGTGAAAGTGAATGTTATGAAAATTTTACCTTTGTCTGAGCTAGCTTTTGTGTTATATTAAGCATGTCTTTAACATTGAGCAAACGTTATCTTGCAATTAGAATTTTTATTACTTTCTAATTAAAATGATTTTTTGCAGTATTAAAACACCTAAGTTTGTCATTTGCTGCTTTCTATATTCCAGTGCTTCTATACTCTTATTCATCTCTATGCAATCATTTCTTCCTCATTTTGTCTCCAATCTGTTCATCCATCTTCTAGCCAGTCTGTTATCTTCGATCCAGCTTATACACCAATACCAAAGAAGCCTTTTTGATTAGCGACACAAAGACTGAATCAGTCATTCATTCACAATTTTTTTATAACTTCATTCAGAAAATGCTCCAATCAAGAGAATCTACTCTTGAAAATCCATCTCAACTATCCTTAATTTTTGCTTACTCATTAATTTCCCACATTTGTGCTCTATATATCATTATTGATTAATGTATGCCCCTTCAGTTCTCCTCTTAATCTCCGTTTTTAATTTTTTTTATTTTTTAATAATGTGACATGAATGGATTAATTTAAAACTCCTATCGCTGCAGAAAGTGTGTGCACTCGAGTTTGAAGCTTTATAAAAATATTAATGAATTCTTAACAAATATATATTTAGTAACACCTTTTAAAATCCTGTCCTGTGTTTATATATTGTATAAATCTTAAGATAATTTATTTTATAAATCTAATAATAATTCAAAACTGGTTAAAGATACTTTTATTACATTTTGTAGACAATAAGATAATAGAATGTGCTAGCTTCAATTAAAATTTGAATGTGATTGGTTCACAGAGGATGGTTTCAGAGGATAAAATAAGAAAAAGAAAATTTTGAAAAACCTTTTCTGCATTTTAAGTTCAGGATCTACAATTTTAAAAAATTGTAGACATTTCTGAAGTATAAACTTTCAAAAAATATTTGTAAACTATTTAAACTGAAAGTAGATAGAGGAAAAGAACAAAAAAACATATATTTCAATTTTAAGAGGTGGTGGTTGAGTTGTTTAAAAACCACCTTTTTTATTATTTATATGTGAAAATTGAGTAACAAATTTGCTTTAGTAAAGTTTTCTCTAAAATGCCTCTGTAGAAAAATAAAATTGATTATTTCGCTTCATCCCCCACCTCCTTAATGAGTTTAAAAATTAAAATTAAATGATCAAAGGCCCTATATATAGAAATACTTGAACAAAATTTGAAAAAATTGGTTCAGTCAGTCAAGGCCAAAAGCAGTGTGACATACATATGTTTGGTCTAGATGAACTAGTAGGACCCTAAAACAAAGATTTGCAAAAAAAAAAACAAATACATGACTTTGGCATGACCACCATATTTTTTCCCTTCTATATAGCTGTTATAGATATATTTGTCTGGAAAGTTGTGTTTGTGTGTATATATATATATTACGATAAAAGTGTAAAAAATTACAAATGAATAGTACTTACAGAGCACTATAAAACTAGCATTTCTTAGCAGGGGTTTTAATATTGGAATAAAAAATAAAGTAAAAGGTACATACAACTGTTGTTATTTGAGAAGGTAGCATTTCCAATAGAAGACATGAACTAAATTCAAAAGCATCTAAACCATATAAACCTCCTTTTCAGATTGCTTACCACAACATAAATGTATGCCTCTTATACTGGTTAAATGTAAAAAACATATCTTTTTAAAGATTAAGTTAGCATGAACATTGATCCAGTCAAATAACATATCCTTGCATTTGAACAAAATTTTAGGGAGGAATAACCATTGTTTAATATTCTTTTGATTGAAAACTTTTCTAAAAAGAATTTTAATTTTTATTACTTTGATAACCTGAGTTTCCAAATTTTTTATTTCATTGAATTCTTAAGTTTATTAGATTCAAATTGCCCATTTTTTAAAGTTACATTGATAAGTAAAATTATTATTAAGCAAACTGAGTGAAGATACCGAGTAATTTAATAAAATGGTACAAAAAATATAAAATTGTAGAAGTCATTAATTCAAATTATTTGTCTCTGTACATTAAAAATATGGAGGGAATTTTATTTTTTAGCTCATCAATAGATTAATATTTTGATATTCTCTAACAAGATTTTTTATCCTATTTTTCCTTCATATTAATCCCGTTGATCCTCCTAGAGCATAGGCCCTCCACTATTCCTCTCCATCTGACCTTGTTGGCCTCCTGCTTGATCTCCTTCTACATCCTTCCTCTCTCCCTCAACCCATCCATCAGTGTCCTCCTTCAAGTATTACTGTACCTATCAACTCTTTTTCTACCAGCAGGAGTCCGGTCAAGGACTACCCTAGCCACTTCACCGGTGTCCTTCCAAATAGTATGGTGGACCCACTGCTACTTCCTTCTTTTGATTTATACTTTTATTAATTCTTGGTTAGACTGGTGCCATAACTCTTCTTTTGTTATGAAGTCAGGCCATCTCACACCCAATATTTTCCTCAAGCACTTATTGACACGTACTTGAAGATTTTTTGTGATAGTTCTACTCAACTTCCAGAATGTTGCAACAACATACTTATGACAATGAGTTGAAACCACATATTTTATTCTTTTCAGAAAACTTGTTTGATTGACCCACATCTTACTCAACATACTGAATGATCCAAAGGCTTTACTAATTCTTCTTATATCACTCTCAATCTCTCCACTCCTGTCCACGACACACTCTTTGTTGTCATCCCATTTTATTTTAAATAAATTGTACAGAATATCTTTTAAGTAGGTTGTTTATTTAAAATACACTTGTCTGTTTATCACAATCTCCCCACACCACCACATATTATTCAGAAGTAGCAGAAATAGCTCATTTATAAAAGTAAAGCTTAGATAAGTTAAAATCTTATATGTATTAAATATTAGTCTACATGATATGTAGTTATAAATGCCAAAAAATGATTTAACTGTCTATTTTTGACCCAGATTGTGGTCTTTTAACAAGTGATTCTGAAAGTTCCTTGCCTGACGTAGAGATGACCAAAATCACTATTTGTCAGTTATGATCCTTTAGATAACATGCTGTGAAGTTTCAGATGCATGGATTTAGTTGCTTTGTTTGCTTGTAGCAAACAAACTTCTTTGTAAGAAAAAAAATGGATAAAATTGAATTTCTACCTGTTATAAAGCGCTTCATTTTAAAAGGTTTAACCCTGACAAGCATACAGAAAGAATTAGATTCCACTTTAAGTTCAAGTTTTATGAAAAACTTTTCCGCTCAATGGGTACCATGTTTGTTAATAGTCAACCAAAAACGCATTCAGCTGAACTTCTCGAGGGTATTTTGACTTATTCAAGTACTATGCCATTGAGATTCATTGAGGTAGATGAAAGCATGGTTTTACCATTACACGCCTGAGACCAAATAGTGGATGGGAGCCAACTAAAGTGCTACAAAGAAAGTGAACGCTGTTCTTTCAGCAGGAAAAGTCATGGCTTTGGTCTTTTTTGGGATTCTGGTGGTGCAGTTCATAGACTACCTCTTTCAAGACCATCTCCAGGAAGTGTTACTCTTTGCTACTGGTCTAATTGAAGGGTGCTTTTCTGATTAAAAAGAAAGTGCTCTTTTACCAAAATAATGCCCCTGCATGCACATCTTAAATTGTTGATGAAAACTCCATGTCCTGTGCTCCAAAGTGCTCCCACATGTACCACATTTGGCTCTCAAAGATTACTTCCTCTTCCCATATCTAGAAATATAACTTGTTAGACCAAGATTCACTTAAAGTTATGAGATCAAACCTGAGACAATCGCTCACTTATATTTTGTAGATTTGGAGATCACGTTGTGAGGTTATTATAGAGTTGGAAAGTTGTTTGTCTAAATGTATCAAATTGATTACTTTTTGAAGAATAAAAATAAATTTCTGAAAAATGTTTTGTTTTCTTTGACATGTCGAGAACTTTCCACACAACTCTATGTAATAGTAAATCATTAGTGATTTTGCTGTTAATTATCATGTTATGTTTACTGTATATGAAATTGTCAATGAATATACTATACTGTGCTATATACTAACACTAACTATATGCTTAAAAATTAATTTGAATAATACTTATTGTAAAGTTGTGGTTTTGTTAATAATAAACATTTGGCGGTTTAGTTATATTTGACATAATTCTGATTGTATTAAATTATTTTTAAGAACCAAATTATGTATGTGGTGTTTTGCGGTTTAATATATTCTAAACTGTACCTCTATTTTTGCAATTGAATCTGAATTTAAAAAAGTGAAATTTCATATTGAATTCTTTGTTTTGACAAATGCCCTTCATTCATGCAGAGTATGCTGATATGATTTTTGTGATGAAAATGCTCCCTCTAGCTGCGGTGGAAGAATATCAACATAGGTATCCTGGACAAATAGTTCCAAACTGTAATATATCTTTTAGATTTCTTAATAATCATCGCTGAATTTTTCTGTTTTACATTGGATATCATGAAAACTAGTTCTGGGACCTGTTATATTCAATTTTTCAGATCAAAAAATCATCAACTTTACCCCTTATATAATACCTTAAAAATTTCAGTATGACCTCATTTCACTATTTGAACTAAAGTCCGGGTGAAATTTTTCACTAGCCATAACTTAATAAGAAAGCATTTTCAGATATCTATCTTTGTATGAATATTTTTCCTTATTTCAAGTTCTGGAATCAGTTTCCAAAATATCCCTTTCCTTCTGAATCACTGTGTATTATACATATATATATATATATATATATATATATATACTTTTTTTTTTGTAAACATTAAATGTGATCTAAATTAGAATAATAATATTCCAGCAGAGTATATAAAGTTATATAAAAACATTCCACTCATGATATGATATTTCTGAGAATTATTTGTCATTGCATGACAAATAAATATTACACATCAAAATGAGTTATTGTACAAGTGTGTAATTCCCCTCTTCCCTTCCTGTTATTTAACTGTCTCTAAAATTTTAGTCTTTATTTTTCCTGCAAATAACTAAAGGTAATTTACAAGGAAAATGAAAATAAATTTCACAATAATGAAAATATTTGATTAAATGTCTAATATATAGTAAAAACAAAAAAATCAGTGTATGTCAAGTACATGAAAATTGTTTGTGTTTCTTTGTTTTATTTACTCATAATGTAATTATGCAGTAAAAACAAAAAAATAGTCACAGTTTTAAGTGAATAATCTCTTTTGATGCTTTTATTGTGCACAAAATGAAATAGGCCTACCTGATTTTTTTTTTATTCCATCTCTTATTTATTATCTAAAAGGGAATACTAAGTTACAATTTCAAAAATATTTTATATGCAAGTCATTTTACATTTCACTTGATTCTTTTTCATTAATTTTATTATTTTTTTTTTATTTAATCGTCAGCAAGTAAATAAATTAAAGAGGGAATTATTTGAAATTTAAATAAGATTCTAAAAGCTTTAAATAAAATCCATGTTTTTTTAATTTTTATTGCTTGAATTTTTTATCTAAATTGCATCCTTAGTTAATGAATAATGGAAAGGAATTTCTCCATCCATTCAGAACAAATATAAAAAATTCTTAGACGTGTTTCAGGTTTTTCTAGTTAAAGCTTTTTGCTAAAATGCATCTTGAAGTGTAAGTTATGAAACCTTTTCAGCAAAAAGGGAGTAAATTTAATTTTTATTATGTTGGTTTTTATCTTCAATAAGAAAATTACAAAAAAAAAATTCATTTTTTTCCTAAAGATGGAGAAGGCCCATTCATAAATATTTCAAATGAAAATATACAATAATAATATACATAACTAAGATTTTATTTGTATATATATTGCTATGTTTTGCTAAAATAAGTTAATTCTGTAAGTTTTGTTGAAACTTTCAAAATTTGTTGTTTATGCATAATCTGCGTGGATTATATATTAGACCAGGTTTTGATTATCTTCCAGTTTTTTTTTCGTATTTAATCTACTACTAACTATAAATATCAGACAGATTGAAGTAATATGCTTTTACTTCAGTTTTTTTAAAAAGTAATTTAGAAACATTATGGTTTTATAGATTACGCTTTGTATAAAAAATTACATGACTTGCTTGATTATATAACTACAAAATTGCTAATATCTCAAGAACAGTTTATCCTATTTTGATAAAAGAAATACCAAATTAAAATTACATCTGCTACATTTCATTTGCCAGATCACAACTATTTGATTAGAAAACTTGGTTTAGTCAGTGACTCAGAATATTACTACAAGAATAATTATTAAGTAAAATTAGGCATATTGTAATTTCTGCCAGTTGGAGAATCGCAATTCTCTAGATGATAGAATTACAGGAATTTTGTATACAAAAAAAATCATAAAAACCCTGAAGTCGTGTAGTTATTGTTCTACGTTATTGATTTATTTCTTCATTTCATTTATTTCTTACATTTATTTCTTCATCTCAGACTCTTGTCCAGGTTGTGCCTTATTAAGCACAAATACATCATTATTCAAATCCATTTAAAAATAATAATTGACTAGATATATGTTTACCAGCACATTTTTCATACAGGGTGGTGCACGAAATATCCAACATTCGTTTTGGCAATAATTGTTTAGGTTAATTATTAGTGTGTTTTATATTGGCAGAAATGACAAAAGTTCATGAATATTAATTTCTTCTCTTTCTGAGTGCATCGTTTGTATATTGTTCCAGATGGCTGACAAAGAAAGACTGACTGTTGTACAGCGCGTAAAGTATTTTAATGAAACAAAACGTATGGTGCTTTGCTTACACAAAGATGGTTTCATGTACATTTTCAAACTCTGTGGTCGGCCTCATTTAAAGCAATATGTAGATTTTATGAAAAATTGAATAGTGATGGTTCAGTATTTGAGAGTAAGCGCGAACAGCCTGCCAATGTTCATTCTCAACAGAATGTTGAAGCTGTCAGAGCAGCATTGCTGAGAAGTCCGGGTAAATCAACAAGAAAAGCAGCAGCACAACTTGGAATTTCTAGGCAATCTGTGCAACAAATTTTAAAAACTGATTTGCTTTTGAATTCATACAAAATAACAGTGTTGCCAAAATTAACAGTCGACAACAAACATTATAGAATGGTATTCACTGAATGGCCTGTGAACCAAGACATGTTGTTGAACAATGTTTGGTTTTCAGAGAAAGCACATTTTCACCTAGGCAGGGTTGTTAATAAACAAATTGTACATTTTTGGGCTTTTGAAAATCTACATGCGCTTCATGAAAAGGTGCATCCAAGAATTACGGTATGGGCCACTATCTCAAGTCATGGGGTAAGAGGGCAATTCTTTTTTGAACAGACTGTGAACACTAAATGTTATCTAAACATGCTGTGTAATAATTTTGTTCCTCAGCTTCTTGCAAAATGGTTTCAATTAGAAAAGAGTGGTTCATGCAGTATGGAGCCAGACCACACACAACAAAACAAATATTGTTTTATACTTCTGCATGAAAGTTTTAATGCAGATGTCATTTCAAACAGATTTCTTTATGTTTTGCATGTGAACAGAACTGGCCCTCAAACAGTCCTGTTTTGAATCTGTGAGATTATTTTCTTTGGGGATTTCTAATAGAACATTTTTTCCCTAAGCATCCTCGTACAGTGATGGAACTGCAAATGCTGATCATTGAGGCCAGCAACGAGATAACCGAGGTTATGTGTCATTGAGTTTTTAACAACATAGGAGTTCATGTTGAAGAAGTACCTGGGTGTGATATTGAAGAGGTCATATTGAACATGTGATAAGCAGAACACAATCTCCAGGTATATAGAGTTATCATAAAAGAATGGTGCGGTTTTGAACATGGTTTAAATTAAAACAGAATTACTTACAGTTTATGTTTTTTATTTTTCAAATTTGTCGTCTCAAACATTTTTAAACATAATTAATAAATTTCAATATGTGCGCCCTTAGTCGCTCAACAAATGTCCAAACGATACTCAACTTCTCTCCAAACATTAGTTAATATTTCTTCGTTAATGGTTGTTGTTGCTTCATTAATTCTGTTTTTTAAGCGATTTAGGTTGCGAATTTTTTGTGTATAAACAACGCTTTTGATGTACCCCCACAAGAAAAAATCGCAAGGTGTCAGGTCTGGGCTCCTTGGAGGCCAAAGTATGGGTCCTTGTCGACCTATCCATCGATCTCCAAATTTTTCGTTCAAAGCTTCCGTGACCAATGCATTGAAGTTTGGGGGAGCACCATCTTGTTGGAAATGAAGTCGATGAATGTTTTTGAGTTCATCCGGCTGAATAAAGCAATAATCGGTTAACATGTCAAGATACACAACTCCATTAATTGTTTTTTCAGTAAAGAAGAAAGGCCATTAACATTAACTTTACGCTAATCGCGTTGTTTCTCAATAATTGCGTGTGGGTTTTCAGAGCCCCATATTCGTGAATTGTGTCTGTTAACGCATCCATTTACATGGAATGTAGATTTGTCTGTAAAAATTATATCGTCTAAAAATGATTCGTTTTCACTTATTCTGTCCCAACATTTCAACAGCGAAATTGTAACGTTTTACACCATCATCGGGTTTCAATTCCTGCAGTATCTGGATTTTATAAGCGTGTAATTTCAGTTTTTTATGTAAAACTTTGTGAACTGTTGGATTTTGGAATACCGTATTCGACGCTTTGACGGGGGCCAGGACTTCTAATTGCCGATTGTCTAATTAGTTCAACCGTTTCGTCTGGTACACTTTGTCTGGCGGTTGATTTCTGTTTCTTAACCGATCCAGTTTTTTTGAATTGTTTGAACCAACGTGTTATGTTATTTTTGTGTGGTGGATCTCTTCCGAATTCACGTCTAAACGCACGTTGAACTAAAATTATGGATTTTAATTCAGCCATCAATAAAATACACTTGGCTTTGTCTTTATCCGAGAACATAGTAACTCACTAAACTCACCGCAGCAATAATACAAGAACTGAGATTGTGGTTACAAGAGCTAATAAACAAACTTTTGGGTTGGAGGCTTTCAGGGATACCAATATAACATCTAGAAATTTCCCTACAATCTTCCTATGAATTACTGAAACCGCACCATTCTTTTATGATAACCGGTATAGTAAACACATATTTTACTATTCTGTATTGTGATTTAAATAAATATTTTTTCACAAAACCAAATGTTTGATCATTTCGTGCACCACTCTGTAGTTTAAATATTTAAAACTTAAATATTTTTTTAAAACTTATTAAATAATTTAATAACTTTTTCAATTGTTTTGTTTTCAGTCTGGCACTACTGGTACTACATTAACAGTGATGTTACCACCAGAGAATATATCACCATGTATTGATATTACTGTAACTGGTGGTAATAACACTGTTATTACACCAGTAATTACTCCATTAAATCAGTGTAATATTTCTGCACCACCACCACCACCTCCGCCTCCTTCACAGCCTTCACATGTAGTAATGACAGGGTTACAAAATGTTGGTGGTTTAGACCAAGCTGCTTTTCGACAACCTAGTCATTTGCAGCATCTCATGGTAAGTTTCCATTTTTTTTTATTTATGAACTCTTTGATAGATTAATTGTGCTTTAATATTTTATTTTATTTTATTTTAAAAAAGCAGACAAGATTATTGTAAATGTATTTGAGGATGCAAAGTGGTTAGTTGAGAATAGTAATTGTAAAGGATATTTAATAAATAATGCACTGTCTTTTATGCTCACATATATTTTATTTTGTGCAACATCTCTGAACAATTCTTCCAGCGAGTATCATAGTTTTCCTACATTTTGAAAAATTTCTTATTCCTTTCATTCAAACTTTACATACACCAGATAACTGCTGTAGAAAATGTTTCCCACCCTAAAAAGGAAACACTGTCTGCACTTAGGCGTTTTTAATTTTAGTAACAAGTCTTTCTCTGGTAGACTTAATGTGTAATCTTTATGGTGTATGAGAAAACAATTTCCTTTATTCATCAAATTTGTTATAATTTTCTCTAATTGTGGTTGTGCATTATCATCCAAAGTGATTGGCTCATCTGAGCAACCCTAGTCAGTTTTAGTCAAAAAAAAAAAAATGTATTTATTCTACACAATATTATTTTCAGTATTTTGTAATAATAATTATAACTAAATAATTGGATGCTGTCATAACTTTTCCACTTGAAAGTGTAATTATCATGATGATTCTTCAGTAATTATCGGCAGAGGTCATTTGCCTGATCTTTGATTGTGTTCATTATTATTTTCTGGGTCACAAGGAGGCTGATACTCAATATATTTAACTACTATTTCAATTATAGTTCAAAAACTTTATTAGTAGTAATAATCAGTCCAAAAGTTTTCTTTTCAACTCATTGTTTTTCAAAATCCAGTCTGATGTTGCCCGATTCCAAGTATTTTGGGATATTTTCTTTTATGTTCCTTGGTAATCTTCAAGGAAGTCCGTTAACAGCTTATCTAAAGTTATCTTAGATCAACTGTTGATATTTTTAGTAGTTTTTGGCATTGGGTCATTTTTTATCATTACATGTTCTTCACAAAAAATAAAAAAATTACTTAATTGGAAAGTGAGGTGCAATCTACTACTCTTTTATCCATCAAGTTGGAAAAAGTAAACGTACTCAAAAAGACAGCACATAGATTTAAACACAAAAAGGTTAAATTAACATGTTTTGAAATATTTATATTTACTACATTTAAAAAAAATATATTCAATTTTGTTATTGTTAAAACAAAAATAAAACATCAATTTATACCGCACAGTAAGAATGTAAACAAACAAAATCACTGTGACTGCAAATATTCTAATGTTTATTTCATAATTCATCACAAGTATGTAGAGATAACTATGTAATATTATGTTTGTTATTTAAAAACGCTTGAATAATACAGTGAAGGAATAAAAAAATTAGTTGGTGGATCAAAGTCGAATTAAGCACTGAAGGGAAGTTTGACTAAAAAATTATCAGTGAGAGGGTTAAAGGTTTTCAACTGTTGACAATGACGAATTACATAAGTAAGTTTCAGATGCCATTACATTTGTAACTTAAGGAAGCTATAAGTTACTATACTTCAAGGAAAAATATTAAGTGCCTCTTCCTTTTATCTAATAATGCATTTATATATTGATTTTTTTTATAATTATGATTACACAAACAGCAAATTTACGTTTTGTTACAATAAAATATTTTCTAATGTTTTTTTTTTATATTAGTATGCTTGTGCAGTAATTCAATAAGTGCTTTTAATAATTGTGTGGGTAATTTGTGTAAAAGTTTATTTTTTTATTTATACCTTGATAAAAATTGAACAAATATTATGTTATATTGTCAAAATTATTTTTAAAAAAATCTGATCTGGACAACATATGACTTCCTTGTATGTCTATTAAATTTTACACATTTAAAAAAAAAAATGAAAACTAGGAAAAATTAGGGTTCAAATACAGAGATAGAAGAACAATTGCTAACATTTACAAGAACCAAACAGCAACAGTAATAATTGAAGAACATAAGAAAGAAGCTGTAATAAAAAAGGGAGTCCGACAAGGATGTTCCCTATCTCTGTTACTTTTTAATCTTTACATAGAACTAGCAGTTAATGATTTTAAAGAACAATTTAGATCCGGAGTAACAGTACAAGGTGAAAAGATAAAGGTACTACGATTTGCTGATGGTATAGTAAATCTAGCTGAGAGAAAAAAGGATTTAGTAGGAACAGTGATGTCCTACACAAAATGAAGTCATACAAAAAACTACCGCATGAAAATAAACAAGAACAAAAAAGTAATGAAATGTAGTAGAAATAATGAAGATGAACCACTGAATGTGAAAATAGGCGGAGAAAAGATTATGGAGGTAGAAGAATTTTGTTATTTGGGAAGTAGAATTACTAAAAATGGACGAAGCAGAGCGATATAAAATGCTGAATAGCACAGACAAAACGAGCCTTCAGTCAGAAATATAATTTCTTTACATCAAAAATTAATTTAAACGTCAGGAAAAGATTTTTGAAAGTATATGCTTGGAGCGTCGCTTTATGTAGAAGTGAAACTTGGACGATTGGAGTACCTGAGAAGAAAAGATTAGAAACTTTTGAAATGTGGTGCTATAGGAGAATGTTAAAAATCAGGTGGGTGGATAAAGTGACAAATGAAGAGGTGTTGCAGCAAATCGATGAAGAAAGAAGCATTTGGAAAAATATAGTTATAAGAAGAGAGACTTATAGGCTACATATTAAGGCATCCTGGAATAGTTGCTTTATTATTGGAGGGACAGGTAGAAGGAAAAAATTATGCAGGCAGGCAATGTTTGGAATATGTAAAACAAATTGTTAGGGATGTAGGATGTATACCGAAATGAATCGACTAGCAGCACTAGATAGGGAATCTTGGAGAGCTGTATCAAACCAGTCAAATGACTGAAGACTAAAAAAAAAAACCAGTAGTGACTAATTATCTGATTAAAAAATATTAGCTTATCAAATTACATGTTTCCTAATGTTCAATTAACATCATTTTTTGTTACATTTATGTTTTAAAAAGGGGCTTAATTGCATTGATTACTTGAGCAATAAGCCAAAATTAAAGCTGAATTCATTTAGCTTTCTTATTCAGGAAATGGTTACCATTATTGCCATCCATTATTAACCTGTCATTTTGGTCAAAGATCAGTTTCCAATCCATTTAAAGGTGTTAGTAGTTAACATTTTACCCAAAGATTGGTATAAAAAAAACTTTATTAACCATTTGTTCCTCAAATAATCAAAGTTATAAGTAGCCCTTCCTTGTTTTTTTGTATCGCTCTGCTATTTTTACTACAGTGTTACAGTTTCCTCATTATGTTAAGACTGTTATGTTTGAATAACCTCTGTTTGAAAGATTTATCCAATAATAGAGGTGCTAGAGCTACTGCATTTTCCTTCAGTTTTCTTTTCATTGCTCTGACTTTTTTTTTGCTTGGTCGATAAATTAATTCACATAAGCTTGGTGCTTGCGCATTGGAATATGAAAATGGAAATTTTGTAGCATATGAAAAACACCATTCCTGATCAGGATTTTAACCTGGGATCTTCAGATGAAAGTCCCAGATGCTACCAAACCATCATCGAGATTAGCAAATTTTGTATTTTTGGAGTATCATATGCATTTATATCAGCAATTAACAAAAATCACCTATGAATCCACAAAAATTAAAAGCTGAATATATAACTTATTAATTTATATAAGAAAAATTAAAATCTGTGGATTCATCATCAGTTACCAAATGCTTTATCAGGTAATGGCTTATTTATATACTATTTCATAACTGTTGATAAATACATGAATTTGAAAAGCTTTTTTATAAATTAATGTTACAAATATAGTATGACATCATTGTAACTAATCAACATTTATCCAAAAATTACACACAATCATTTTTTTTAAATGCGTAGTCCAATTCAATAGACTCATTTATATATTTCAATGTATATTTTTATTAAAGGCTGCAAACTTCTCTTTTAGAATACTATTTTATTTTGATATTATTATTATTGATTATTTATTACTTTGAGAAATAATGTAATTTTATGTCCTTGTACAATGTTAATTAGCAATTCAGTAGTTTGTAGCGAGCGATAGCTGTATAACATAAAAATATTTAAAATGTTAAAAAAAAATATTTTCAATTTAAAATCAACAAAAATAAATTATTTTATCACATTCTCATTTATATTGCATATTCCTTTATCCTTAAACTTATTTTTAGTTCCTTGTATCAAGTAAAGGAAATATTGTAATCACAAAAAATTTCGGTTTTCAGATTTCAACTAAAATATTCATTTTAACCATCCCTGGATCCATTTTGACTGGTTTCAGTGTGATGTCTGTGTGTACATATATATATATCTCACTTAACAAAAACAGTTAGTTGTAGAATGATGAAATTTGGATTTAGGACTGTTGTATAACATCTAGTTGTGCACCACTCCTTTTGATTGCAATCGACTGGACCAAAAGTGTCCAAAAAGCTCGAAATCCAAAAAATTTGGATTTTGGACTTTTTCTTAACTGCAGTAATAAGCCCTCATTGAGAATTTTTCAACAATATATCACATGTGGTACTTCTTTTTACCGGTTCCAGAGTTATAGTCAAATACAATTTTTTATAATGAAAAATTTAGATCTCACAAGGGAAAGGCACATCAGTTCAAATCCGACTTAATTTCTTTTTTTCAACTTTTTTTTTTTAAATGTATTGATTTTTTAATTATTATTAGCCTTTGATTGAAAAAATAGTGAAATAAGATTTTATGTACTTTTCATTTTAATTCAAAGATTTTTACAGGGGTCAATAATTAATAAATCAATATATTTAAATTAAAAAAAAAAATATGTGTATGTAGTCGGTCGAACCGATGTGTACATGGTTACAGATCTGACACGTTTACACTTACACCGCATAACTACTTGAGCAACGTGAAATAAAATTAATATATAAACTAATATAAAATGATGATGCAGAAAACATAAAGAAATGTGATGCAGTTGTTTAACTGTCCACTTTATTAAAGAATTGGAGGAGATCGTATCTCACTTTCAAATAAAATAAGTTTAATTGAAGTGCAGTAAAAAAGTTGTATATGGAATTTAATAGGCGTACAAGGAAGACATATAGTGTCCACATCAGATTTTTTATTTTATTCGTTTTTCTGACTACCTACAATTGAGTGAACCTTTATTAATTTAAAGTATTCTCCTAAAGTTATTAACCAATCCCATCATTGTTGCAATACCTTGAAACATGATAGGCCTCTTTTGGGATCGCTTTTAGGTCCCATTTACAGATCTCATATATATAGTGTCCGTATACCTTTAATCTACCTTTAACCTATAAAGGTATACTACCTTTAATCTTGAAATTTTTTCTTCAAAAGAACATTTTAATTTATGAAATAAGAAATGTCATCTGCTAGTGCCAAGATGGGTGAGAAATATTGCTGAGATAGAATAGTTTCTTTTTTAGTTTCATCCAAAAAGTCATGAAATAAGAGTGATGTGTGCTGGCATTCAGTCTTGTTGTAGGACCAGCATTGCTATCTGTGACAATTAAAACATACAACTTTATGAATATATGCGATATGAATATCATCACATGACAAAAGAATTCTTGAATATGGTTGTTTGTCTGTTGATAGTTGTCCATCCTTAAATTACTTAAAATATTGCAACAGTGCAAATGGATTCTGAATTATTCTCTAAATGTTTTTTTTTTTTTTTTTTTTTTTTAATTTTATATGTTTCTACAAGTGTTTTACTACGTTTAAATAATTAAAATTATTTAACCCATAAGTGTCAGCAACCTCAGTTATCACAGAACACATTCTATTCATACTTGAACAAATACCTGTAATTCAATTAATAATCCCAATCAGATGATTCAATTGACATTAAATTTGTTACAGAGAATGCCATTGTGCAGCATCGCATACCAGGCGATGACACAATTTCTTGTTAGTATAATATTTAAAAAATTCTTGTTTTGAACAATATCAACGCTAATTCGTGAGACATATAACTTATTATTTTACTTAGGTTGCTGTTATATGGTAATTTGAAGAATCTATCACCAGCACAATTTGAAGTTTTAGTTGTATGTTTATTGATGTAGAGAGAGAATTGTGGATAACTTTGCTTTCAAATTGAATTTCCAAAGAATTGTGGTCTGGGGGATAATGGAATGGAATGGAATACAAAGGTAGAGGGGGTTTCACAAATTCTCCGTACAAATCACAGAACCTGGACAGTGTCCCTTGCTGCTGTGTGATTCTATAATCGGGCATGTTTAATGGTTTATTTTTAATGACGAGTCTAAGTTTTAAGTTGTGTTATTTTATATTTTAAGGACGGATTTATTAGCATTCCAGTTCGATTTTTACCAGCGTTCTCGAACCCATTTTATGGTCCGACTGCGGGAGGCTAGGCGTTTTGAAACCTGTTCTCCCGACGTGATTCCCCTTCAGACCGTCCACTGAAGTCCTTTCGTTGCTAACGCTTCATAGGCTAGCAGGAATACGCCACTACAGGGCACTACTGTGTGAAGGGAGCAATGCGCATCCTTCTCCAGAGGGAGTCGCAATTGCTGATTTAATTTAATTTAATTGTAAGTGTTTTTAGGAATGGATAAGGAGAAAATCTTCATCCACTTCTTTTATGGCTGCTCTTCTCGGTGCATCTCTGCTGGGCCTGGGGAATAAATAGTAAAACTAATTAATGTATATATTTTTTTAATTGTTGTATAAATTATTTTTCAGGTTGAAGAGATTCCACCTCCTAAAGCAGATTTTTCAGCTCCCCCTCCTTATGATTTAGCAACTAAGTTGCCATCATATGAAGAAGTTCAGCGGGAGAAAACACTTCAAGGAGAATTGCCTTTACCAAGGGTAATATTGCTGCTAATTATTTTTTTTTTTTTTTTGAGTCCATCTACAGTAGTTTTCAAATTATCAAAAAACTCCCAGTGTTCGTATTAATTTCATCATATCTGAAAATGTACTTTCAATTGGGATCAAATTGTTTTATAAGATTTTGATTATCTGCCAATTTAATAGCTTCACTATTTTTTCTAACTGAAATAAAAATTATTCAACATAATCATTGATTTATTTTAAAAAAAATTAAATTAACAATTCAATTGCACAAAATAACTGCAAAATAGTAACAGTAATAAAAAATTGTATGACTAATTGTTGTAAGTTATATACTATAGATATATACTTAACATATTATCTCAAACACTTAAACATTGCTATTATGAATATTAATTATATTCACTATATTATTATGCAAGATTTGTTTAAGTTTCTGTAAAAATGCTGCTTGTATTTATTGCAGTAAAATTACTGTAGGATTGTACCGTTTAAATTTTTATTTTATTTACTTTTAACAATAAAGTTTTAAATTTCTCAATTTTATTAAAAGATTATACATTTAAAATATTTACTATTTTTCTGGTTAAGTGTTGTTCTTCTATATAAATATTAGTACGACTGTTATTTACTATTTATTTGTTTAATAGGGTCCTGCTTCACATCACCGTCAACAGACATTGGCATTTCTCGCCATCGATACAGAAGCAGGAGATGCTGATGGTGAAAATAGTCTTTTGGGAACAGATTTTATGTTTGCCATGGCTTTTTTTGGTAGGTTTTTCTTTTGATATTTATTAAAATGATTATTATATAAAATGAAATAAAAAATTATTTTGTTTTAGATACTTTATTTAAGTTTATAAGCCTTTCCTAAAAAGACCTGACTTTTCCCATTCAGGATGTCATAAGTTTCTAAAAAATTATTTAAATCAATTCTATTTCTGTAATCTGAATCTTTGCAGTATACTTAAAAATAATACATGAACACAGTTTTTACTAACCAGATTTTAGAAAGATTATTTTCTATATTAGATCACTTGGGAATGTGATTTTGTTTTACCATTTTATAATAATTGTATAAATACCAATGCAGTAAGAGGTAGGTAATCTGATATTAGACAAAAGTGTAGAATGAAATGATTCCCTTAACTTGAAAAAAAGTTCCCTTTTTTTATGAAAAAAAAAACATTTATTGTTTATGTATTCTTATACTGTTATACAAGATCTGTTCAGAGAACAACCGAACATTTTTAATTACATGCCAACAGAGGTATTTAGTGTCATGTAGTTAGCAGCATTGTTTCATATAACCTCCTCTGTAACCACATGTTCTTGGATTGTTAATATCTCATTTAGTTTTTGTTATTGTTATTTGAGTGCAACGTATTTAAGGGTTAATAATGAGTTTTTTAATGTACTATTTTCAGGAGCAACGATGCAATGTAAAATTTTGAATGAAACTAGGGAAAACTTTCACAAAAACAATTCAGCTTTTAAAACAACTTACGGATATAAGCTTTGGGTTGTACGCAATGTTACAAATAGTTCTCATGATTTAAAAATGGTCATCAGAAAATCAACAATCTGGTGCGTGCAGATCGTCAGTTAGCTGTCAGAAAACTTTCAGAAGAGGTTAGCATCTCGATTGGATTATGCCATGACATTTTGTCTGAAAAATTGAACATGCATTAACTTGCAACAAAGTTTGTTCCTTGTTTGATGACCGAACAGCTGAAAGAACATCGAGTGGATGTTTGTCAGCAACTTCTTGAACAAACCGATGATGAAACTTTAATGCAAAGGATCATAACAGGAGATAAAAGCTGGGTTTATGGCTACAAAACAAAAGTTCAATTATCACAATGGATTGGCAAAGGATCTCTATGCTCCAAGGAAGCACATCAGTCTTGTTCCAATGTCAAAGTGTTGTTTTCTTTTCTTTTTTTTTATTTTAATAGATTTGTACATTTTGAATTCATGCCTCAAGGTAAAATGGTGTACTGTATGTCAGTACATACAGTAAAAATGCCTTGATAGTTCAAGGCATTTTTCTACAGTTACATAAAAAAATCTATAAATAGAGATCAGAGTTGTGGCGAGACAACTCAAGGTCTTTCTCCATGACAATGCGCCCTTACACTCAACTTTCTCAATTCATTAGTTTTGTGGCAAAAATCAGATGAGTGTCCTCCCTCAGCCTCTCTACTCGCTAGACCTGGCTCCTTGCAATTTTTTCTTATTACCAAAATTAAAATCAATGAGAAGGATGCTGTTGTTTTGAAACTATTGATAATAATGTTAGAGCAAATTCATCATGAACTGTAAAGGCCATTTCAAATGAAGCTTTCCAGGACTGCTAAGCGAAGTGGAAAGATCGTTGGGAATAATGTGTGATTAGGGCAGGAGCGTACTTTAAAGGGAACAAAGACCAATAACCTGTAAAATAAATAATAAAGTTTAAAAAGTAAAGTTCAGTTATTTTCCAAACAGACCTTGTACAATACTTTTCAAAGGTAATAAATGAAATTATACGTATCAGCTTAACTAAAGCTATTGTAACCTGGTAAGGTTAAAGAGTAATAGTATATATCCTCCCTGTATAATAAATTGTAAGAGAAATACTGAAAACATGAAAATTGCAGTAACTTGAGACCTAATTGATCTTCTGGGTCTGACAATGACTTAAAACACTTAGAGAATCAAGTCACACCTTACGAGGCTTCACCAAAAAATGTTTCTAACTCTGGCTACAAAGCAGCCAAGGGCCTAGCCGGTGTTTAAAAATAAAATAACTAATTTTTTTTTTCTAATTCAATTTTTCATTTTATTTTTGGAACCATATATGCATCTTTTAATTTTGATAACAGCCATTCACTAATATACACTTGTTTCATTCTTTCCAATTTCATATTTTTCAGTTCTTACAATAATTGCTCCACCCCATTACTTTTTACTTTCCTTTTTAAAGTTTTTGATGGGAACATAGTTTTATTTTTCCTTCTAGAATTATTCAATTTTCAATCCTGTTAGTTTTACTATTTGTTATAGTGTTATTATTATTATTTTACAATGAGTATTTCTATAATTGTTATGCCTTTCTCCTATCCTCCTTTCCTTCCTTCTCTTCTCTCTTTTTTGTTTTTCTTGTTTTTAAGAAAGACATGTAAACAAATCATATGTGAGAAAGAAATTAGGAAGAATTATACAAGAGAGTGAGAAGAGTAAGAAAAAAGGAAAGAGGAAGGATTATGTGAACAAATATTGTTGGAATATAAAGTGAAATTTGTTTAATTACATGTGTAGTTATAAATTATAAGTGTTATAAGCTGTTATAAAAATGTATATTAAATATATACTCATATATTTTTTAAATAATCTTTAATATTTATCCTTCTTTTTCTGCCTTCTCTTTATTTTTTGTCTTTCTTGTTTTTATTGCCATTATTTCAATACCTGTCTAAATTATTACTTCTAGGCATTTCCTTTTTACTGTTTTCAGACTAATTGCTTCTATTACTTTTTATTTCTCTTTTAGGTAGGAAGGTTTTCTAATTTTTTTTTTCATTTCATCCATTTTCAATTCTGCTATGCTTAATAGTTCAACATCTATCAACATAATTATTATCATAAATACTTCCTGTCTCATCTGATATAGTAAGAATTTGTTCAACTTATCTATTATTGCATCTACTTTCTGATATATTAGAACTCATCATTACATTAATGTAACGTACAATATGTGCCAAAATATACAGTACTGGATTTTGCGTATGTTCGTTCATCGGCGTATTGTTGCCACAGCATTATGTGTTGTTAGTAGTGCAAAGAACATGGTGCTGTAAGGCTGGAGTTGAAAATGGGTCTCACGACTGAGGAAAAAGTTTTCGTTGTGAAGTATTATTTTTGCTTGTATGAAAATGACAAACAAGGCAGACCGAGTTTGAAGTTAGTGGTGGAACAATATCATGAACAATTTAATAAAGCGGCACCGAGCAACACAGTTATGCTGTTTATCGTTATGAAATTTCATCATACTGGTAATGTATTGTGTAAACGGAAGGGAAGATCTGGTAACTGTGTTCACAAATTAGATTTATGACATGTCCTCGATCAGGTTTTGGAGTCACTTAAACAAATTCCTTGAAATGAACATCAGCAATACACCACTTCGGCGATTATTTAAAGACGTAGGTGGATTTCCGTACTGAATTCAGGTTGGACAATAAAAATAATACAGAATAACAGCTCCACTACTGTATATTTTGGCATATTCTGTATTACTACATTGATGTAATATATTTAATACATTATTAATATATTAATGTATTAATATATTATTGTATTATATATTAATACAGTATTAATGTATTACATTGCATTAATATATTTGTTACATTCATATAGTTTTTTCTCCTTAATACATAAATATTATATCAATATTTTAAAAAAGATATAATTTATCTTATCTTCCATTTATATATGTTCACATTAAATTTTATTTTGCATGAGTCATTAATCATTTATCAACGCAATATAATATGAAAATAATTTATCATTAATCCAGTAATTTAAAATTTGTTGATTATTAAAAATCAAAAATGGAGTATTCGGTTCTTGTAAAAATGTTTACATTTTAGGGTCCAGCTGGATCATCTTGACCAAAAAACATATGTATGTGTGTACATATGTCTTTGACCTTATATCTCAGTAGGATTGACCTAACTGATATTCTTTAAATTTGGCTCAAATGTTTCTATAAATGGGGCATTAATCATATTAATTTTTTTTTTCAGAATTCATTAAGGAAGGATAATGGAAAAAAACCAATTTCGATTTCCTTCAGAGGCACTTTAGATAAAACTTTATTAAAGCAAATTTTTTGCTTTTGCAATTTTTTTGCTATTATTGTATACAAAACATAAAAAAAAATTGTTTCACAAAGTGAACCCCACCTCTTAAAACTGAAATTGTGCTTGTTTATTCTTTTGGTCTCTCTCTCATTTTTTGAGTTTGTATATATAGAGCTATCAATGTGTTTTTGTTTGTTTTTTTTTTTATTATAGACCCCTGGGCCTGAATGCAGAAAAGTTTTTGAAAATTTAAAATATTTTTATTATAAAAGAAAAATTGTATTTTTCTTCATCACTTTAAGGACTGTTAACACTAAAGTAACTTTGACACTTATATTTGGACATTGACTTGTTTAATCTTTGATCTGTTAAAATTTTATTTATATGATATCAATTATAATTTAATCTTCTTTTATTTATGCAGCAAGTATTCAGTTTCAGTAATCAGTTCTGTTTAATATATTTTTATAGACTAGGTAAATTAAATGCAGTTGAGATTTAGTAGTACAAGTGACACCCTTTCGCTCTATTCACCACAGCCGTTGACTACATAGTGAACATTATCCTGACTTTTATTCCTTGTACATTAAATATTTTCTAAATATCATTACCATCATAAAAAAAAAAGATTGGGGCATTAATTTAAAGCAACAATACTTCCTTTTGCTGAAATTCAATTTTTTTCTTGATTGATTAGGAACAGGAATAGGAAGTCTGGCTTTACCCATTAAGACACCTCGGCCATTAGTTTGGATTTTTAAACAATCCGTAGATAGAAAACGTAAGAGTTCTTTGATAGTTCTGGCATTCAGGATCACAGGCACCATTTCTGACTATTAGAAAGTCCCTCAGATGGAACCAATTCAATTCCCATGACAATTGTTCAAAAAAGAAGTAATTAGAATAAGACAGAGAAGAAAAGAGGAAGGTTTAGTCCTCAGAAGGACTGCCTCTGATCAAAGTTGACCAGGACCATCTCCTCCTAGACTCAACAGAAAGACTTAAAAAATTTAGGAATTTTAAGATATCATCACTGTTGTGCTGATATTAATAGGATATTTATTTGATAATACGTAAATTTTTTTATATAAAATATATTTATATTTTTCAGTTGCATTTCTTTTCAATTGGATTGGATTTCTTTTGTTGATGTGCTTTTGTCATACTGTTGCTGCTCGTTACGGTGCTTTATCAGGATTTGGTCTTTCATTGGCAAAATGGACATTGATTGTTAAACATTCCACTGAATTCGCATCTCATGAAAACAGTTGGCTTTGGTGGCTCATAATGGCTTTTGGTAATTATAATCCTTTTTTTTTTTTTAATAGTTTATAATTTCATAAAAAGTTAAAATGTAAGGTAATATAAAATTCTTAAACTATGATCTGTAAAGTGAATAAAATGTTGTATAAATCTTGACATATTTCTATCTGTGTATTTGATTTTTTATGTTTCTGTTCAACAAAATGGTAGTTTTTTGTGTGAAATATTTAACATTTTGTTAAATTTTTTAAAAATATTGTATTTTTATTTAGTCCCTTATGTTTAGTACCGCTCTGCCTTTCATATAAATTGCTTGAGTTGAAATCCGAACAAATGTGTTTAATTAATTATAATTTTTCATATTTTTGTTTATGTAGAAGGCTGCATTTTGGAACATGGAGGCCAGATTACTAAAAGAAAAGCCTTTGGTTGAAAGAAAAAGTTACTAAATTTCATTCTGTCTTATTTGTGGTAGGAGTTTATTGAGGTAAACCTTCCAGCAGCAGCCTGGAAACCCAATTACTGTTATACAATTGTCTTGTTTATTCTAAAATCAGCAATTCTGAAATCAGCATATTCTCATTAATTGAGATACAGCAACTAAAGAACATGAGGAAGAGTTTCAAATTCAGTTTTATTTTATCAGATTATTAAAAAAAAAAACCAACAAACAACAAACCTTTGTTATGCAACAAAGGCTTGCATAATTTTTTTTGTGAAGCTGAAGAAAGTTTTTCAAAATCTTACATAGTTTTAGTCTTAGTTCTCACTAGTCTGTTGAAGACTAACCTTTCAACTGTCTACTATTTGGAGAAAAATAAAGTGAACATTAAAGTATGTAGTATGCAAATGGTTATGTAAAAAACATTATTTTACTCTTCGAGAAAAACTTTTTAAGATATGGAACATATGGTGACCAATAGCAAGCACAATTAAATGGCATCAATGATAACCCAATTGTTACTCAAATATCCAGAAATCATCATACAAAATTTTATTACAATCGAGCCAGTATCCAGTCTGATAGTATCAACAAAACAGTTGGTAAAAAAAAAATAGTCTTATTATCATTCACCCCTGAATAGTATTTCCCAATTATACAACCAAAGTCACAGTATATTGGAATCGTTTAATTATTAAAAGAACATGACTGTATCCAGAAACAAGAAAAAAGAAAAGAGTTTGTTTGCCCCTACCCCTTTATAGAGATTTGAATAAGACCAAGCACAATCAGAAAACATTTTAACTTGCTTAGGAGTACTAAATTATATGAAAAAAATTTGCCTATCCTTTGTGTAAAATTTTTAAATATGGAAAATGTAACATATATATCTTCATTCTGCCATCTTCCAATTGTGATCAAAATTTAATTGGTATCAGTACCTTATATTCAGAAATCATCATGTCAAATTTCATCCAAATTGTGTGCCCTGTTTGGAAATATCAAGAAAATAAACAGGAAGATATGTTTGTACATAAGTTTGTAAATACATTCTTCTGGAATCTTTTAGTGCTAAATTATTTTTTATTTTTTTGTTAGAGGGGAAACATTAAAATCTGCAATTCACCAAACATGTAAAATTTGACCTGATTAAACATTATTCATCTTTATTCAGTGTAACTGTAGCGGAAAGCAAAAACAAAGAAAAATCTTAAAATAAAGATACAGTTAATGTAAGGTAATAAAAATCTAGATAAAAAACATTCTCAATCGTTTTTTACTTTGGTTTACACTAGTAAAAGATTATATTTGAAAGTCATTTTATTATTGAATTTGCTGTTAATAATCGAAATAAGTTACTAATGTTATTAAATGATTAATCTGTTTCTCGTATTTTTTAATTTACAGTTATTTATGTAAATCATGAACAAATTACTACGGGAAACTAACTGCAACTGTTTTTTGTAATTATTTCTAGAAGAAGATAATAAAAAAAATTATGTAATTCTTACTATCTTATCAAATTGATAAAATGCCATTTTTTAACCTGAAAAAAATAGCATAACTAACCAAATCTTCTTTTTTTTCTTTGATGAATAAAACTATATTGCACTACGCAATTACTTTGCAAAATACTATAATTTTCTTTTTTTTAAAGTATATATTTTTTTTGCTTTTGACATATATATATATATTTTAAAAGAATGTACTTTTACTTTTATAATCTATAATAAATGAAATGTATCGTCTCAAAAAGACCTATTCAGATATATATATATGGAATCAGAGGAATATTGTTGGGTGAAGCATATAAGGAAGAGGGAGAATGACTGCATGGAGGTTTTTGAGATCTGAATATGGAAAAGTAAGGTGGATAAATAAAGTGAGAATGAGGAAATAATAAACAAGAAAGATGATTTAAGCGGGTAGTAGAAAAGAGAAAAGGAAACTGGTTGAGATATAAACTGATTAGAGGAAGTGGAATATTAATAACTGCATTGGAAGGTCAATAGAAGGCGAGAAGGAAGTGAGGAGGAAAAAAAGAAAAGTTAATAGATGAGATGAAGATTGGAAACTACAACAGGATGAAGGAGAAGGCTTAGGACAAAAATGGATGGAGACAGTTGATAGCACGAGGGATCTATTGCTATTAAGAACACCAGATGATAATGAAGACTCAAAGGATCATGATACAACGAAGTCTAGCAAAAAATCACTTACTGAAATGTGATTGTTGGGTAAAGTTAACTAAGAAAAAACACAGCTCGTATTTGCTAAAAGAAATTGGACTTTAATTGAGAAAGAAAACAACTGAACTTATGTTAAAGCATAACCTTAAATTAAAATGAAATTATGAAATAAACATAACTTAATTTCACATAAGAAATATCAACTGAAATCAGCATATCAGTAATAATATTATTAAAATGAGATTTACAATTATAAACTTAGAAAAACAAAACATCAATAAACATAGTATGACTGGAAAACTATTGCATTACTGACAAATGCTGTAATATTGAAAAATTAGCAATGAATAAATGTCATTAACTTAGAAAAATAAATTACAGTAAATCTTAATTGGTACTGGCCTTTCCTGATTTGTGAACAACAAACTTAGCATTAAATAATTCAAACATGTAATTCTAGTTTAATGTAGAAAAAAGGCCACAATAATATTATAGTACAAAAAGAGTTAATTACAATAATCAAATTGAAACAAATAAACATATAAATAGAGTTCCTTTACTAGTAAGCTTTCTTGAAAATATAAAATACAAAGTCCTAAAACATAATTGCACATCAGGAACAAATTGTTTTAGGTTAATTTTAGAGCAGTAATGAACACAGTTCATGAATAGAAATGGATTAATCTCGGCGATTAACAAGATATAAGATTAAATTGTAGAGTTAATTATCATAACTACAGAATTGAAATTAATAAAACACGTGAAATAGGTTGCAGCTGAACAATGACACAACCTTATGTAAGTAACCTGTCGTGACTGTACTTAAGTGAAATTGAAACTTGAAAGGCGTAGATATGATGAACTGAATGTTCCACAAATATTAATGATAAAATAACTGTTTAACGTAATAAATGATGAAAATTAAACTTGCCTGTAGCACACCAATATTAGTAAACGACGAACTCGTAAATGAAGGTAAAACGAATACATACAGTAAATTCATGGGGGTAGTCCGCCGTGGTGTATCAGGAATACAGTGGTGAGAGTGTGGCTTCGAGGTTGAGCAAGACTCGGCATCTGAAATGTATAGCAACAAGTTTGAAAAAATTCTGCTTCGCTGAAATTCTAATAAGAAGCTGGAGAAAATTCGGCGTCGACAGAATTGACAGCTTGTAGTAATTGAAGCACTTTCAGGAAAAACGAAATATAGTGAATTTGAAGAATAACTGGTCTATTCTGGACTGCGTTTGCGTTGTACGAAGTAAAGAAGTGAAGTAGGTCAACACACCAAGAAAGTCTGTTCTGGACAGCAACTGTACGAAGATAGAGAGAAGACCGAGTCCTGGGTCAGCACACTACGAAAGTCTAATCTGGACAGCGTTGTACGAGAGGGAAAGAGAACGATCCACAAATGGTGAGAGTAAAATTTGAACTGCAACTGTAAGAGATAGAGAAAAGACCGAGTCCAGGGTCCGCACACTACAAAAGTCTGGTCTGGACTGAAGAAAATGAGGGCGTGAAGAGTAGAGGGGGAAACAAAGAAGGCGATAAACCAACGAGAGTATGTGTGTGTGTTGACAACAAGAGCTAGTGTGCTGGTATTGGTAAGACAAGAAAATTAGCATAGACGGGAAGTTTGGGTAAGAAACAACATATCGAAAAATTAATATTATAAGCAAACAGACCATTAAAAGAGTTATATAAAACTGATAAAAATACTGAAGTACGAATAAGTACAGGAAATGATCGCAGACAAAGAAATGTATATTTCTAGGAACTTGACAATATTAAAATGAGCTAACAAAAAACAGTTAAAAATTAACGTGGTTAAATAGAAATTGCTTTTATGAAACATTGCGACCACAGCAGATGAGATAAAAACAAAAAACATTATTGAAAATAAAAACAACTTTACGGCGTAAACAGTGATCATATATATATTGGTTTTGGTTTTCCTTGATATTTTAGTAAGGAATTTATATAAAGACTTAAAATTTGATCAGATGATTTCTATACGTGCAACATTAACATCGTTAAATTTTTTTAAATTATCTGCCTAGGGGCAAGGAAATAAGAAGATAGGGGTCATTGAAGTAAAAATATGGGTAGTTATATTAAAGAAAAAAGTATGGCGATCATATCAAAATTAGGATATTAGGTGTTTTGCAAATCTTTATGCTTCAGGGCTTCTAAACCATTCGTGACCAACCTTTTTCAATAAGGTGCCCTTTTTTGAGTGTTGAATCTTAAGAGTGCCACTTTCATGACCCAAGTTCTTTCTACTGTCTTACCTTTCCTTTATTTTTAAGCTTATAACTTCACTTACGTCTTAAATGATAATTTTCTTAACAGACTTATATTTTAATTTTAAATATTATCCTAAATATTGCATCTGACAACAAAAAAAAATGAAAAACTATACAAAAAATTTTTCCATTCAAAATAACTTTTAATCAGATGGTTATGGATACACTGGTAGCATATTTCATGTTAGATATATTTTAATTTTGTACTGTACAAATTTATGATGCTAATGCAATGTTAATAAAAAAATTATATAGATTTATTGATTTAACAATAATGAGTAAAATATTTAATTTTGCAATGAATTATTGACAATTGAATATTAACATTGCTACTATATTACAAAATATAAATTGTAAAAAATTAATTCAAACATGTACAATTATTACAGATTTAAATTACAGTAAAACTAATAATGATAATTAATTCAGAAATAACATCGTACAAAAAATTAATTTTTCTACAAAGTTGTTTTAAGGAACAGATTATTTCAACAGAAAGGAAACTATCTCTAATGAAGTTTTTGAATTTACAAAGTCTTTACAATTTTATTATATCTGAGTTGATTTTTGAAGAAGGAAACAGTAACAAGTTTTTTTTAATAAAAATCAGTTAGCTATGATCAGAATTAATTTTTTATTACATTCATAATTATAAATAACTGTTTACAAACATTTGTGGAGCCAAACTTACAACAAAATTTCAGAGCAAACTCATACAAATTTGGAAAATCAGTAGTCGAGAGAAATTTCCAAAACTCATTTTCATTACCTGGGATTGAGATTGCTTTTTTAAATTTACTTTTAAAAACATTATGGTGCTGAAGATCAGTTATTTATAATATAGTTTACAAATTCACCACTTGATAGTGTTGCTATATTAGTTTCTCAAAGCGTGTACATGAATGTACATAAAGACAGACATTGATTTTGTTCCAATATTCAAAAATTAAACAGAAATATTAAATACTGAAAATTGTGTTTTTGTTGTTCCATGAATGTTGTCTTAAGATAAACCTTGTTGATATTTTAGTCCATTTATTCATAGTTAGTTATTATTTCTGGTTATAAGATTATTTTGTATTGTTTCTACATACATTTCTTTGTTATATTTTTTACTTTGTTTCTTTGAGTTTTGGTTTTTTTTATTCTGCAATACCAGGGGCTATTGAAGCCTAACCCAATCACGGCATTAGTGAATATTTTGATAATGAGTATTAATTTGAGTGAATCAGACAATGAGGCACTCAATAATATAATTGATGATGAAAATGATGAACAATTGGAAGACCTTGATTACTTGGAAACAATTGCTCCTGAACAGCTGCAGCCATTATCTCATGCGTACCAAGAACTTCCAGAACCAAAACACATGCCACCCATGGGATCTCCACCAATTGTGTAATTAATTTATTTTTCACTATAACTCTGTTAGAACTCACTGCTAAAGAAACAAATCGCCCTGCAAAGCAGTTTGTAAATAAATCTGCAAGAAAGTTTAGTAGCTCAATGGCTAGAAGCAAAAAACGCAGGTAAAATGATCCTTGTGGTAAACCAAGGTTGAGGAAATTACCAGGGAAGAAAGAAGCAAGATGATGTGTGTGCATATCAGAAGGAAAAAACAAAGCTCAATAACTGTTTGTACCTTGAGTAGTAAAGGAACATGGGGAGTCTTTTCCTAATCATAAATATTAACAAAACATTTCAAAAAAACTAATATCTAGGTAACATACTATCAGGCTTCCAGAAGCCATAATTTTGTAAATAGTGATCCAATTTTCATAATTTCTTTTATCAAGAAATTCATGTAGATATTTACATTCATTAGTGCATTTTTGTAATTGCTAATGACTTTTTAGAATATAGAAAAAATAAACATTTTATTAAATTTGACCATCCAAAACTAAAGTTTATGATAAATAAAAAATAAAAACAGTGTAAAATGTTATAATTTTTGGCGACAATCATATTCTGCAGGATGTTTTTGTTAAGTGTGAATTTTTTCATATTTTTAGATTGAATAATGTTCGATTTATTAATGTTTTGAAATACCACTACATAACAGTTAAAACTCCTGACATTTTTAGCACATCCCAGTTCAAAATGCTTGATGGCAAAAGGGTTAACAATCAGAATGACCATGAAGGTTCAGATTTTAAGTAAAAATTTTGTAAGTGGTTTTTTAGTATAATCTTGTTATACAGTGTTATTTGGCCAAATTTTGTTTTATATAACTCTTAAAGCCTCAAGGTAACGATATATCGTACATGAGTGCTTGTGCTAAAAGTCTCACCCATACGATATATCGGTATGTAGTTTTATGTTCATATATTTCTTTACGTTACCGCTACATAGCTCATATAGTATCTTTTCTTAAAGCTTAAAATTCGTAGATATCATTAGTTTAGGTAGTTTTCATTTTACGATACGTTTTTTAGAAAATAATCGATTTCAAAATTCCAATAATCTCTGATGTAAACAGAAGTGTGTTCCGTACATTCATTGTTATGTTTTGTTTACTCCTTGCGTTTAAAAGGGTTTTTTTAATAGGTATTATAATATTATTTTATGAAATTAGAGTTTCAATTATAGTGTTAGTTGTAGTTTTAGTTATCGTGATCCGTAAAATATTCAGATTTATTCGTTAGTTCGGTGTTTTTTTTTCTACAATGTCCGGGCCTAGTAGACATCTTACCGATGCAGAAATTTATAACTTTTTTGTTGATGATACTGTTAGCGATTTCGAATTATCTAGTGACAGTGGGGCTGAAGAAGATGATGAATTAATCACAAGCGATAGTGATGGAGATTCAGAAGAAGAAGAGGCATACAGAAACATTGAACCGGTAGATAATGTCCCTCTTCCACATCAATTTTTGGAACACCCCGGCCCAAAACATATGCCTAATCCAGGTTCCACACCTATAATTTATTTTTATTTATTATTTACACTTAATTTATTTGAACTGATGGTGAAAGAAACCAATAGATCAGCCGATCAATATTTAAATGCAAATAATAGAGATAGGCTGTCTGAACTATACCGAAAATGGAAAATATTACCATTTCTGAAATGAAATGTTTTATAGCTTGCATACTGAATATGGGGATAATTAGAAAACCTACTCTTAAGAGTTACTGGAGTACAGTATCATCACAGGCAACCCCTTGGTTTGGTAAAATGTTTTCAGCGCACCATTTTAGAATTATTTTGAAATTTCAAAGCATAAATGTTACAAAAAAATGGTAACACAAAAATTTCAATAACTCTGTAAATAATATGAATTTTTAAGTAAATTTTTTTTTATTTTGTTCACAAATAATTTTGGTTTTTAGAAACAGTGATAGATTAGATATAAATAGCAAGGATTTTTTTCAAATAAAGAACAAATTCAGTATTTTTTTTAAATGAAAAAAGTTGAATTTTATTTTTTAAATAATAATCAAGGGTGTAATACCATTTTGGATCATAGCACCACAATCTACATAGTTTACTGAGTAATTACAATTTTTTTCATAATTTTATCATATGCATTGTTATTTCTGTGGCATTTCTACCAATCATCTACTTTTTCTGAAAAACGTGCTTGAGGCCATAAGGTTAATCTTATATATCATTTTATATAGATGATTAAATGTAGTTTATTTGTAATTTGAAATTGAAAAACCTGAAACAAGAAGTAATTAACATTATACCACAAGGAGTAATGTGTAGTCATGTTTACGTTGTGAAATGTAGTTATGATAGAAGTTCTTATCATACAATTCTTACCCTGACGTCATTTCTGAAAAGGTTTATATGAATCAAAAGATTAATTAGAAAATTATTTTCATATTCTTTGATTATTAATTGTAATATAAAACTTTATTTTTATTTTTTTTGGTTTTTTTTGTTTAATATAGGTCTCCTAATTTGTGTACGAGCTGTTATTCAGTATTTAAACATCAAAAGAGGATGGAGACTTTTATCTGGTTCAGCTCAGGAACGACTTCTGTTCTTTTATTAATGTTAAATGTTAGAAAAGAGAAAAAATTACTGTATGTATATTAATTATTAAATTATTATTAATAAGCTGATTAATGGAAAAATACTCTATGAACCAGTATTTACAAATATATATATATATATATATATATATATATATATATATATTTATTTTACTACATATATAATGTGATGTTGCACTCATTGATTACTAGGAATCAATATTATTATTATTATGCTATTATTATTTTTTTATTAGAAATCACAGAAATTTACAGTTATTATCACATCAGTGCTGTTATTATGAGTAATAATATGTCTATATTTATTCATCTATTTTAGTATATTTTTTACTAAAGTAGACTTCCTTTTATTAATTTTTTAACAGCACTAATATTTGTTCCGGTGAACTGTCAGCTGGTTAAAATGGAAACAAACTAAATTAACAATTCAAATTTATTTTTAAAATGTAATACACTTTTGTTATTTACAATTAATATGACTATGTAATTTTACAGTGGATGATCATAAAATTTGTAGAATGTTTTTATAGTTTATTTAAAGCATTTAGTTATAAAATTAATCCTTGTTTCATATATTGAAATTCAGAAAAATGTTTACAGACTTAAAGTGTAATAATACTTTGTTATCCGATGGGAAAATTAATTATAATATTATGTCGCAGTCATTAAATACCATGAAATCATGCACCGATCTCACAGTACACCTCCATTTGTCATTGGATTTGAGTTTGAGTTTAATTTCTCCTGTAGACTTTTATACCCAGTAAAATTAAGTTACTGTAGAGCTCATCCACTAATCTTCTAAATTGTCTATTTGCTTATTACAACAAACAAAGCACAAGGCTTTTAAAGCACAACGCATAAGTAGGTATGTGGACAACATGCCTTGTCTTGGCTGTCTAAACCGTTTAACCAGAATAATATGTGATGTGCATTTTGGCCTCAGTTTCAACTCCATATAGAGAAATAGAGTGTATTATTGCACTGTACAACTTCGTCGTTGTTCTGTCTTACAGTGCTTTTGATTTCAATAGGGGTGCTACTGCATGTAAATGTTATGAACTCACAATGGTCCTCTTTTTGTTTTTGATTAGGTTGTTTATAAAAATCTTCTTAGGCATCTGACTTTCCACATACATTTGAAAGGCTGCAATTAAAGATCATAACATAAGTATTCTATTTTCCTTTCATCAATGCTAAACCAGGCCTCTTATCATTTGCAACTGGCCATTTTTCATTTAAATTAGTTCTTAGTTATACTCCAATAAAATTTCAAAATTATCCACATCTACTGTAATATGATAATTTATTTCACTACCTTTCCATTTATCCTGTCTACCTCCCTTATTATTTTTTCTGAAATTATATGAATGTAATTATTTCTTCTACTGTAATTAACAGAAAACTGTAAATTTTCCCTAAGCTGTTGTCGAGAGAAGTAGTGGCATGTCAAAACAGCTAGAGGCTCAAAGTATGCTGTACAAAATTACCTTTCATATCAAAAAAATCAGAACCAAATTTTCACGTCAAAAAGGTCAATGAAAGGTACATGTTGTCCAGAATTCATAATTGCTTTAAAGATTGTTATTGGTACCAAATTTTTAGCAACTTGGCAACAGCACGTGAAATTTTTAACAAACAAAAGTAGTTATTTAATAAATATATATATATATATATATATATATATATATATATATATATACACATATATATATACACATTAAGTTATTTAAATTAAATTATTGTAGTCCATATCTCTGTATGTAAAATCTAGCTCAATATATTATTCAAAACTTTTATTCAGTCACTCCACAGAATTAAAGAACATTCTTACCTTACTTTTTTTTTCATTATAGTGCTTTCGGAACATCTTCCATCATTTTTTATTAAATTTGACTTTTTTACATTTACACAATAGATAACATGATACGTTGAAATTTATAAAACAAATATTTCTTCAGTCAATAAAAAAAAAAAGGAAATTTTTTAAAGGAAATATTTGTTTTATAAATTTCAACGTATCATGTTATCTATTGTGTAAATGTAAAAAAGTCAAATTTAATAAAAAATTACTGAAGATGTTCCGAAAGCACTATAATGAAAAAAAAGTAAGGTAAGAATGTTCTTTAATTCTGTATTTTTTGATTTGGGTGAATAATTTTTATATCATATAGTTAGCTATATACAGTAAAACTTGGTTATAACGAGATTCAAAGGGCCGATCAAATGTGCTCATTACAACTGAGTGCTCAGTACTTCTGAATTGCCCTCTCTTAGCTGGAAATTTTTACGCTGTCATCTATATATTACAAAAATTATACGGTATACCTAAGAAGAAGCTGTTTTAAAATAAAATATCGATGTGTTTTGTATTATAGACTAACAAATAAAATTTAGATGTAGTACAACTTTTAGATTCTAATACGTTTTGCTTTTAACCAAAACTATTAGCGTTCAATGAATTAATAAAAAAAAATGGTAATAAATGGTAGTACTTATTTCTAAACTGAAAATTTTGACTACTGAATTTACCAGTGGGGGTAAGACAGGTAAAATTTATCCTTAACCACACCACTCTTCAGACTTTCACTTAAATCATTGAAAATGTGCTATAGAGTTCGATGAACCTGTTTGGACGGATCATTATTTGTCCCATCTTTCCTAGAATTTTGCAAACAGAAAAACCCAAGTAATTAAAATAGCTACCAGCCTTTGTAATACCGGATTGGAACTTGTACAATACGTACTTGAATTGTACATACTGTATAAGGTCCTGTTACAAATCTTTTGTTCACCCTTCAGACCCGACCTGAACAAGCCTAAGATAAAATGTCACAATCTCTACATATAAATCGTAAATGAAGAAATGGAATTTCCCGTGCGTTGAGATTATTTGGTTGTTATTTAACTTTTTTTGAATTACAGTATTTTAAAAAATGAAAATTCTCGTAATAACAAAGTTTATAATACCTCACTAAAAGCAAGTCAATTTATCATTAATGAGATAGAAAACCAAACAAATCCCGGTATTTTGCTCGTTACAACCAAGTTCTTGTTACGAGCGAGCTCATTATTCACGGGTTCGTGTGTGTGTGTGTGTGTGTGTGTGTGTATGTTGTTGTTGTTGTTTTTTAAATAGTGTATAATTGTAATTTTTTTCTTAGAGAATGGCTATGGCTATCCATTACTGGTCTAAAAAGGATCGTCCCATAAATTTACTAAAATTATTTTAATTAAATTGGCACTGCTTAATAGAAGCATCCTTATTTACAACACCAAAGATCCTATTTTCAATTACTGGCCAGAATCAGAAAGATGTGTAACAAGTCAATCTAGAGACTGATGACTGCAGTAGTTGGTGTAATTAAAAATAATAAAACTATTTTATTTTATTAAACCAATATTTTTGGAAATTACTAGGAGACAAAGAAGACCTAGGACAGGGATTGATGAGATGATATTTTTGAACTAATATTAACTCTGTTAATCAGTTTTTAAATAGGAGTAATACTGGTTGAAAAAAAATAATTTTTATTAATGCATTTTAAATTTTAATTTTTTTGTACTTTTTTTTTAATAATATTGATTTTAACCATTCATACTTTTTTTACTGCTGTGATAACAGATAGCCCTCCTGTTTTGCTTGAACTGTCTAGGCAAATGCATTGAGCCAGTTTCTTTTTAATTTATACACATAGAGCATGCGTATTCATGTCTGATATGATTTATATAATGTGTAATTACGTATTGATCTGAATTAAATAAAATTTATATAAAAAATGTTAATTTTTTTTTTAATTTTCAAAAATTTCTATTAACTATTTGTTCAACTGGAAATACTTGATTACTTAATCAAGATTACAAAACTGTTGTATGTTAGGATAAACCAATTTAATTGATTATGGCTAAAAGGAAGTCTGCTATACATATTCTACATACTATTTTGATTATTAATGTATTTATCTGCTATATAATTTTAACTTGAGCACTGTCTCAATTATTTTTATTATTATTAACTACAAATTGTAAATATTATAACGATTAGATATATGTAATATAATACTTGGTGTTTTGATAGATGATCTATTAGATTTGCTCTACAATGTAAAAGTATAAGTATACTTTTACATTTTATAAGTGTACTTTGTGCATTTTTATATGTTGTGTAATGTATGTTATTACTGATAAATTTCAAAAAATAAAAAGATTAGGAGTGGCACAGGTCTGGATTAGGTGATTCTACTTCATCTCCAGTGAGCAGTATATGTAATTATATAATATAATTTTAATAAGGGAATTGCTAATTTTTTTTAATCTAAAGACATCTCTGTTTTTGTGTGAATATATTTTTTTCCAATTTTATAAGCTTTATTAACTAGTTAATTTATATCAGATAGATCATTCAAATATAATGTTATAGAATTTATGGTTCTAGAGAAAGATTTCAAAAAAAGGTGGTGTATGGATAATCAGAAGTTTTAAATAGAATTAATCTATTTGAAGTGTTAAATATCTCAGTTTATAGTTTTATGTAGATATAAAATATAGGTATCTCACTCATCAGAGCTTTTTTTAGCCATTCACTGCAATTCATCATATGTTTAAATAGTTATGGCACTGTATCAGACTACATAAGTCCCTGATTATCAGTGCCATATTTGTTTCATTTAAACCTTTTTACTATGTTTTAGCTATAAAAATAAAAGATATATTACAAATTCTTGAGAAAAAACAAACTGTTTTGTATTGAATATTTTATTAAATTGTAATAGCATGTCAAACTTCTGTTTATATCTTAGGTTGACATGTTTGAAATATTTTTTTATTTCTTTAATACATCACCTGAATGATTTTGGGTATTTTTCCATTTTCTAATTTGTATTAGCTTGATAGGTTCTCAAACTTGTTGTACAGTGTGTATGGTTTTCAAACTGGATGCTTGTTAAATATAAATTTTCTGTTTATTTATTCATTCTTACATACTGAGAATTACAACTGCTGTCTTGAATGTAAAGACTGTTTTATTATTTATAATTAAAGCTGTATACCTTAGCTTACATCTCTGTTTATCTTATGTGATGTTACTTACTTCTCATTTGTCGTAATGATTTAAAATTCCCTCATCATACTCCTTTCCTGTCATTCCATTAACCTACTGTTACAGCTTCTTTCAATTTTTCCTCTTCCCTATCACTTGCTGCGCAAAATGTTTTTCAACCACTTAAACAGATTGATTTCAGCAACACTCAGTCAAGATTATGTGATGGATGACAAAACATCCCATCAGAATTTTTCCATTAATTGTATAGCTGCCAAATGTAAATGTGTTATTAGACTACAATACTTCAACATTATATTATTATCGCACAGATATTTTTTCCACCATTCCAAATTTATTTTATTCATTATATTAATAACTACATAAACAATAATAAGGGTATGAATTTTAGTTGATACCTGAGGGTTAAAAATATAATGCAATATGAATGAATTTCATAGGAAGCTGCTATGTTGATGGTTTTATTCATTTTAAATATATGTAACTTGCACATAAATGACCATTGGAAGAAGTGGCAAATAATAGACTACAACAAACTGTTTCTACAAATGATCAAACTTTAAGGCCGTTAAATGTGCTGAACCTCCACATAAATTATTGGTTGATAGTTACCTTTGAGATGCCATATTAAATCTCGTTATTATGCTGTATATTTTCCAGCCTTTATTATTCTTTATCGTAATAGGCCCAGAAGCAATTAGTTATACATAATTATTTGTGAAATTTATCTAGATTATTGGTTATTATCAGGTTATATGAATAATATGTATCTACCATAAACGGTTTATTCTTCTTCAGTCATAATTTTGTATTGCTTAACTCCTACACACTATATAGCATCTCTGTCTTATTTTCCAGAAGATCGAGATTAAATATCGGATTAGGCTGTCAATAGTGTTGATACTTGCAACAGCCTTGAACTTCCTCTCTCTCTTAAATGGTTATAATTGCACATTAGGATGGATGCTTAATAAAGACGCTCAATTCATGGTAATGCAAGGATCTGCTAGAAAGTAAAGAATGTTTTGATGTAGAAAAATCAAGATAAAAATTAAATTAACAATTTTTATTTTATATTTACAAAAACCCTTAAACTATGTTTCAACATAGCTGTTACACAAATTCTAATATTTGTCATTCTAATACTTGGCAAATTTTTGTGTAGCACCATTTTTTCTGTACCTTCTTTGAACACTTCTGCTGCCAAGTTCTTCATTGATATTCACAACTTCTTTCAGATCATTATCATCATGAAAATGTCTGCCTCCTAGAAATTCTAACAAAGTTAATAATTGTATGAAGTAAAGCTCATGAAATTTCAGAAAAGCCACTGTGTAAACCATCTAACATGAAACATCTATCCTCCTGCACTTTCTCAAACTTTTTTCTTGAGTTCTTCAGCGATGAGGTAGGGTTGACCAGAATGTTCATCTTCGTGTACATTTGTTGTCCCTCGTTAAACATAATGCACCATCCTAACCGATGCTTCATTCATTACACAATCACCATAAACTTCCTTTGTTTGTCTGTAAATTTCTTTGAGCCAAAATGTTTTTGCAATCAACTATCAAATAACAATTCACACTGCACATTTGGCAGGATTTTATATTTTGTTGTACATTTTAAATGCTATTTCTACCGATTTTGTGTAGAAAAAATACAGATGTCTGAACAATGTCTTGCAGTTTAGCTTGCACTGTGCTTGTAGTGGAGGGAGATCAATGATATGGCCACAATAGCTGGCAGGACTGGAGACATGTGCCAAAGTCAAGTGTTCTTTACTTTCTAGGTGACCCTCATAACAATATTATAACATATCAGTATTCTTTTGATTAGTTTATTGTACAAGTTATTTTTAGCTTTTACTAAATTTATGTATAATTAAAATTAGTTATTCTACTAAAAAAGAGTTTTGTAATATTGTTGTAACATTTGAATTTTAATTTACGTAAACTTGAGTTATAATATTTTCACTAATTCTTTATAACTTTTCGATAAAATTTATTTAAAAAGATCTACACGTACACGCAATTATTAAACTAAGTGTTGAAGTTTGTTCTCTTTTTTGAGTGAAAAAATACACATCAGTCTTTTTTAAATGCTTATGCATTTCACATAATAAATATATTTGAGTGTGATTTTTTGTACCTACTTACATCATTATACTGTTTAATGAGAAAGTATTATTTAATATTAGATATTTACATAAGACTATTATTGCAATTAGTTTAGTTTAAAATACTAATTTATTATTTTAGTATTACTACACTACTTTACCTGTTTTATATATATACTTATTATTAAGATAATTAATTATATTTAGTAATTGATTGTAAAATAGGATTATAAAATTTTACTTTATTTGTTAATATAATTGTTTTATTTTTAAACATTGTTTTATACATGTGGAAAATTTTATTTTAATTTTTTTAACCATACAAGATTTCATATGTCATCTCTTTGTATGTTATTACATCATGATTAAGGCTTATTAAAAAAATTAATATGGTAAAGTATACTTGTTGGAATTTACATACAGTAAAACTCAAGTTATCATATTATTCTTGTGGGACCATACATCAGACCAATGTTTGCTTTGAACTTCAGGTTACATCTTCTCAATAAGCATTTTACTCTAATGAATATTGCTTATTGTTGAGCCTTGTTCCTAATAATTTTCCACTATTGGGTCATGTTAATCCCTAAAAAGTCACCACTTCTGGTGACAGTTGACTTTTGAACTTTTTATATAAGGTGATTTTTGATGATCATTATTAGAGCAAGCAAAATTTTGTTGACAGATATCCAAACACACTAGGTTACACAATATTGTGAATTGTTTTGAGATCCACCGTGTACAAATTTTATGAAAGTTAAGTCTACTGTAGACTATTTTGTAATTTGGACATGACTAATTTATAGAGCATTATCCACTTTATAAATAATTACTCATTTGCGTTTAAGAACCATGATGCTTGCACTCGTTATTGTTGGTGTAGACAGGTAAGCTCCTTTTTATATAAAAAGCTTATACAACCATTTTTTGATTTTTCAACCAACTCGGATAGTTATAATTCATTGTGGTTAAACATTATTACCTTATGCCAAAAAGTATTTAATAGATTTTGGTCTCTTACACCTTCCAGTCACAAAAATCCAATTACCGAATGCTGTTCTTTATGTAAAAACAGAACCATGTACTCCAACCAGATTAGATTACACTTAGAGAAAAAAAATTGTTACCTGGACTATTAGAAGTGGAAATGGAAAACGGGCTTATAATATAATAAACGTAAAAAAATAAATGCATGAGCAGAGGTGATGGAGGGGAGATTTGGGTGGTTGAAAAAAGTATCCAATACAAAAGTTGTAGATCAAGCAAAAATCTACAAATTTTTAACATAAGCTCAAAATTTCTGACAAAAATGTGAAAATCCTTTTAATTTTGACGCAAACTTAGTGAAAGTATACGTTTCTGTGTTTAAATAACCACAAATTTTTTCCCCTCTAAATGAGTTATTTCAATCGGTGTAGTGATTAATATTATAGTTGCAAGAATAGAAGTGACTTATAAACTTCAAATTTACCAAGAATTGTTAAATAATACTACATCAGCATATAAAAACTTCAGTATTGCCAACAGAAACAAAAATTTCATTACATTACAGAAAATGATTGACTCATCTTCCTATTTACTAAGTCCCTTATTTAGTATCTTAGTATCTCTTGTATTGCTTTCGTCAAGATCATACTAAAATCATCATCTTTGGTTGTAAATTGAGAAAATATTTTAAATTGATTTGGAAAGTGCTAACACACTCAGTTCGTTTTTGTTAAAAGAAACTATTAAAAATGAAAATAAATATAAAAATCATCAGAACATTAAAAGTGTCGCTACAAACCAATAAAAAATTGAACAGTTAAGTTTCATGTACAAAAAATTAATAGGAATTAGGACAAATTTTGTAAGTTAGAATGAGTTACAGTATTTTTAAAGATTATTTCAAATTGTTCTAAAATACATTGTATTATATGATATTATAATTTCTCCTTGTTTAAATAAAATCTCCTTCATGCCAGCCATTTTTTCATGGTGGTGGAGAACTATTAACAGTCTGAAGGAGCCAAATCTAGAGATAAGGGATATGCGGAACAAAGTTTAAACCCTAACTCTATCGCAGACACAACTGCAGCGGCGTGAGCAGGTTTCTTATTTTGATGGAAAAGGACTTTTTCATATATATTTTTTTTTTAAAAACTTACAAACCCTGCATTCATGTTTAAATTCAACATAATAATCCTTCAAGAAAGAAAAGTGTACCATAAATGCAGATTTATAAATCAAATATAATTTTAAAGGGCATACTGTAAGAAACATCGAGCTCAAACAAAAAATTGTATTATAAATTCTAGGGTAATGTACAAAGTCGTCATTAACGTTTAACATTGTAAGTTGGGAGATTAAGAACAGAAGGATTATACATAATATGCGCCTCAACCTCGAGTTTAGCTTTTTGCAATTAGAAAGGTGATATATACTTATACCAACAGAATAAGGGTAGCTGATTCCTGCTATGATATGGAAAGTATGGAAAGTTATCATAACCTTTTGGTTTTGGCACTTAAAATTCATACATACATATAATGTAAAAAATTAGTGCAACTTAAGTAATGTGTTTAACTCACATTTTACATATGATTTGTATATATTTCTAGTATCTTTCAATTATATTGCTTATAAGCTAATTGTACATTTATGGTACAACATTGATTATATCCAGAAGAATGACTTTTCATATAATGAAGACACAGAATCTGTTATGAAAAATAACAGATACTATGATGTACTGTGGTGCAAGGTTTTGTGAAGTGTATGCTTCATGCCCTCTACAAGATTACAGTTAAGTCCATGGCGATGTTACTAGATATGTTTTTTACCTTTCATCTCCACTGCTGCCTACGTGTTGTCTCCACAATTACAACTCATACATGTTAATGATCACTCATTTCTATCAGACTAGCCTTTTTTTCTACAGTTACAGAATTGCTGTATTAATCTGAATGTTATTCAATTGAACGTTATATACACAAACACATGGTTGCAAATATTATAATTTCAGAAATATTCTATGAATGAAAACATCATAAAATAGATACTTTTAAAACTTTTTATATAAAAAATGGTTCATTTTTACTTAACCTAGTTGACTTTACTTTGATTACTCTATTCCCAACATTCCTGGATTGCTTCATTCAAGATACTATGTTGTTCACCTGTAAATTTTCTTTTTTTGAGTCTATTAACTCAAAAGATTTAACACAGGTAACACGTTAAGCTGTGCATCTGCTGCAATCTCATGTTTTCATAATGTTTGAAGCATTTCTAGGAGTATAAGCATCTCAACCAGAGAATAATGGGGCTGTGAAGATGTTGACATCAAGGGAAACATATGACGAAGTCAAAAACAGCAGATCCTGTCGTTTATATGTAAGCATGAGGGCAAGTGGACGGTGTCTAAAAACCAGTCAATATTTTCTAGAGCATTTGCATGCACATGAAGCATGAAGCAACCATTATTTTAAACTCAAAGTACTTCTTTTTTTTATGACGACCACACAATTGAACCTTCTTTTTCTGATGACCATACAATTGTGGGGTTTCTCAAAATATTTCTTGATCTCTTAACTTGTTCTTTGTAAGAAAATCATTATGAACAATTCCACCACTCGCATTATTGAGTCAGTTTTGCTTCATTCCTAAATACTGGTCTTTACATTTCAAACACGCATTGATGACAAATAGACATATTCAGTGTTTTCACTAAATTGCAGGCAATATTATTTGGTATATTAATTAAACAGTTGTGAGAGTTTACTAGACAAACCTCAAACCTGAATACACAGGAAAAAACGATCAGCTCAGTTCCAATTCTCTGTTAATTCAATTATGTGCACAATTGTAAACAGAACAAATTTTTTTTAAATTTATTTAAAAAGATTTTTTTTTAAATTATTTGTCACAATTTCAAAAAATTGTTATATAATATTTTATGTGTGCTTTAAAATTGTATAATTATTAAAATAAAACAATAAAATTTGTGTGCAGTTAATATATCCTTTTTAATTTTTTATTTAATATTTAGTAATGAAAAGAATTTGTGAAAGATGTACAAACTCTGTTCTTGACAGAGTAAATATGTAAATGAATAAGTATTACACCTTTTGCAGTCTCTAAATGATTTTTTTTTTTTTTAAGTATAATTAAAAATATATGAAATTTGTTAAATCTGAATGACAGCATAAAAAACTTTTTATTTTTCAATATCTGCAAATATTAATTTTTTCTTCTTCATTTGCTATGTTAATATTTATAACGAGGCATATTCATAAAGTAAGGGCCGTCAGCTTATATAAAAGTATTTATACAATTTAATGAAGGAACGTTAATAAAATTCTCATTTCAAACATCTGTGTTTCATAGTATATTTTCTTATTTATTATTTACTGTATATTTTCACCAGCAAAAAATGTAGAGCTGAATCGAATGCCTTGTTGAAATTACAAAAAGTTGAAGATGGAATATTTTTGTTTTGTATGGAATTTAAAATATTTTTCAAAAACTGAAAAATTGCTGTGTCAATAGACAATGTTTAATCAATAATTTGCTAAAAAAGTCATGCTAATAAATCATGTTTTTCAAGAAATGTTAATAGTCAATATTTCATTATTTCTTCAAAAACTAAAAAAAATATGGACATTAACGAAAATAACCTATAATTTTGGAAATTTAGTATTGAAGTTTTCTAAGGGTAGGAATAACAATGGAAATGTTGCATCAACTATGAAATATTGTTAAAAGATTCATTAATTAAATTTATCAGAATGATAATAATATCACCTATAATTTTTTATAAAGTACTGATAGGAATTTCATCAGTATCCATTGAATTATTTATCCCTTATATTTAAAATAAATGTTAACTTCCTGGATGTCAACAAGTAAAAATACTGACTCATCACTATTCAAAGTGAATGCTTTTGTTTGACATGACTTAGTGTTATTGTTATTTAAAATAATGGAAGAAGTAGATTGTTAAATTCTTCTGCTATTTGAACAGAGGACAAGGATAGATGAGTAATTTTGATATTTTTGGTGAAGTTATATGACGTATTTATTTCCAATTTTTTTTTCTGTTTAGGCTCCAGTATTTACCTTTCAGATAATACTTTAGAGGATGATCTGTGTGAGAGTAAATGAAGTGTAGTCTTATAAAGTCTCAGTTTGACCATTCCTGAGATTTGTGATTAACTGAAACCAACCACCAAACAACACCGGTATCCACAATCTGTTTTCAAATTCAAATCTGTTTAAAAATAACTGACTTTACAAGGATATTGCCAAACCTGCTTTCACTTTTTATAATTGCGCATATAGTTTTAAATTTATTGTTTGAATTAAATGTTAAATTATCATTAGGAAAACTCACTGGTATATACTAAATTAGGTATATAGTTACTTTTCAAACGCACTTTACTATTAATGAAGTATCAACTGAAATGGGTAAATCCAATCCTATCTGTTTCCCATCCAGTGACTGTAGAAAAAAAAATCCATTCTGGGTTCAAAGTAAAAACTTATTAAAGCCTTGTAATAGTTTGCAATAACTGAAAATAATCTTTAAAAAAGAATGACTTTTAATTCTGGAGCCCTATAGTTTATTATTTATTTTCTTTGACAGCTAGAGTATCGCCTACTTACATTTACTAAAAGATGATTTTTGTAATGTGTGAAATCTTTGATCATATTTTTTAAATGAAAGGCACAGAGAAGCTATTTATTTATCTTGAAGATGTGTATAGATATTATTAATCAGTTCACCAGATCACTTAAAACCTCATGACAAAGTTATAAATCAATATATTTATATTATAATTGGCTTGCCAACTAGTTTACTGATTTCTTGATCTGCTGATCTGCGGTTCAATACCTGACAAAGATATGACATTTTTTCTTTTACCTCGTTCCCTTTATTAAAATCCACAGTTAGCACATGAGAGGTTATAAAAATAAAAGAATATATTTTCATTTTTTCTGTAAAAACACAAATAACTCAATTTTTGTAGATAGGAGAGAAAAATAATTAACAAATATTAATAAATGTTTTTGATACATTAAACAAAACACAGTATTATATGATACAATATACAAATTTTATTTTTTATTACAATTTTTAAGACATGTTTCATTACATAGCCACTACATTTGCTGACCAGCCATAAAGTATATTATTTATCTAACTACCAGAAATTAAAAAAATACGTTATGTTGGCTACTGTTTCACTGAACACAATTAATTATCTTGCATATAAAAGAATATATAATCTAAGTAATTTTTAACATTACTTCTAAGAGTGCCAAGAGTAATGGAATGTGTTTCAAATATATATATATATATATTCTTGAATGTGAAGGAACTTAATTTCAAACCCAGCCAATCACAGTTCACCTTTTTTTCAGAAAAACAAGAAAAGTGTTATACCCAGTAGTAGGTATATGAGTGCTGATTATTTTTTTATAACTCTTTTATTTGTTACCACCCACATAAAAGTGTCCCAGAAATTATTTTAAAATTGTAAACTTTTAAAAAATATTAATTAAACCAATTTTATGGTTAAAATGAAAAGTTTTTAATAATTAAAAATTTTATAAAATATATACTTCTAAAACTTGGTTTGCTTCTGTTTGTTTTATAATTTCATCTAATTATAATACAAATAGTTTCCAAAATGTTCAAAAGATTTAAAGAAATCATTTAGAAAAATGGAAATCACTAACTTATTCCTTGTAGATAATAACCAATTTCTTGTATTACACTACAGTAAATTTGCTTTTTAAAAATAAAGATAAAATTCAGAGATATGAAATCATGGAAAGTTTTCTTCATTATTAAAATTATATTAATATTGTGTATATTAATTTATGCACTTGTTTGTATTTAATTATGTTATAATGTACACTGATTTTTGTAAATTATCATTTTAATGAACTGAGTGGAAAAAAATTATAGCAATTGGTATTTCATTTGAAATTTAGAAAAAATATAAATAATTGGAAAAATAGTGTTTTAAAATTGAAATTGAAAATTTGGTATTCAAGATGACACATATAATTATTTAGATTAGATTATATACCATTGTTATAGTATTACTCAAACATGTTTTAATATAAAATGGAATGCATGCAACCACTCTCACATAGAAAAAAAGCTGCTTTCAAAATATTTAAATACATGATTCCTCTAAATTTTTGAAAAATTTCTTGTACAATGGATAGAAAATATATTATTATAAAATGATTTACTGGAAGTATATACCAAAAACTTTAAAAAGTGACTCATTTTAAAGTAATTTCTTTATAAGAATTTACATTATACAAACTCATTTTGCTTTTCTAGAATCTAAATTTTTATTTAATGTAACTTACTTGAATATAGGATGACATTCCATTTTTTAATTTAACTTTCAGAAAAAATATTGGTTGAAATGTTTTTCTTTTTACCAAATAAAATTTTACCTTCAATAAGAAATTAATTTTGAAATTTAATTTGCATAACTATGTAATATTATACATACTTTTTATTATATTAATATTTTATTATACTTTTTATAATATTATACATCTTCTTCTAGGTGAGTGTTTACAGGTATAAAAGGCATCCATCTCTCACATCCCAACCGCCAAACTCTTCTTCCCGCCAACTTTCCTTCTCCAAATTCCTTCTCTCTATTGCCTCCATCACTCCAGGCATCAACTGCCTTGGAGGTCGTCCTCCAAGTTTCCTCCTCTCTCCTGGAGACCATTCCAACATCCTCCTAAGCTATCTACACTCTTCTATTTTCCGAAATTGCCCAAACCATTGTAGTCTTCTTACCTCCAAAATATACTGTACCAGTTGCCCCAATTCTTCTTCTGATATCATTTTTCATGCACCACATTCTAGAAACTGCGCAACTCCTGCACAGCACATTCATCTCCACATCTCAATTTCCCAATCAGCTCCATCGCAGAGTCCCGTGTGACGTTTACCTTCTTCCGTTAACCGCTGTCGAAACGCCACTGCAAGCCATCTAAGCGGCATGCAGCTACATTCCGCCGACAGTGTCGTATGCTCATAAAAAAAAAATGCCTCTGTCGAACTGCGACCGCACCCCCCAGGACAAGGAATTCCATGCCCGTTGGCAGCGGCCGCAACTCCGCCGATGGCTTATCAAACATTCATCTCCACAGCCAACACTTTTCTCTCATCTCTTTATCTAATTTCTCAAGTTTCTGGCCCGTACAATAAAATGCTCTCAACAACACTTTTGTGCAGCCTAATTATACTCAGTTGCTTTCCATATCCATACACAACCAGACTACCATAAACAACTGCACTTCTGGACAGCCATCCGCCCCAAAGCCATACAATGACTTATATCTTTTATATTATTTCCATTCTTATTTGCTTAAATTTTATATTTAAATAGCATCGTAAAAAAATTCCTTTAATTGTTTACAAGATTTTTAGTAAGAAATATTTTAGAAGAAATAATGATTGCAATTTTAAAATTTTTATTTAAATTGTTTTTTATATTTTCATGAAAAAAGAATTGCATTAAAAAATTCATTACTTAACAAAAATTCCTCACAACATATGAACACTTGAATTGATGCTATCATCACCATTACTGCCATCTGAAAATAAAATGTTTTCTTTATTTGATTCTTCCTCCCACAGAATATCATCTTCAGTTTCATCTAATTTATTGCTAATGCAACATTTTTAAAATTCTTATCTAATGCTATCTGGTGTTATCAAGTCCCATGATTTAATAAACCACCCACATAACAAGCTCATAGAAGGATTTTTTATTCTTCCAATAGGAGTTAACTGATGACTAATTACTTCACTTCTAAGAATTATAATTTTTTTAAAGATTATCTTTAAATGGCCTGTCCAAAACTGCTTCCAGATCCTGTAACTGTGAAGTCATATCTCCAGGTATTGTAACTAAATTCATGTTTAGTTTTTTTTACTTCCAATTTTAGAGTTTCAGTAAAAATGACCCTTGAATGCATCTAATATTAACATGGCTCATTGTCTTCTAAGACCTAAGTTACTAGACCAGACCATTTTAACCCAATCTTTGACCAAAGACTCATCCAACCAATCTTTTTCATTAATTAGGTACTTCTATTAACAATAATAACTGATGATTATTATTACTATAAATATAAATTGTATTACATTCCTCATCACAAATAAAAAACAAAAATAAACCATGAAACAATTTAAAAGCCTGTTCAAATCCAAACATAAATCAGCCATGCATATAAGTTGACCCTCTCCATTTTATGGGAGAAGATTTAGGAAAAATCCAACTTATGTGGGAAAATATGTTAATATTGATGGTAAGCCAGTTCTGTTTGTAGTAATTAAATGTAGGATTATTTAAAATCATTTTTAAGTTTGCTCATTAACTGATAACATTTTAGTCAAACTAATTAAATACAAAACTATTAATTTTTTTTTTTTTGACAAGGGTTGATCTGATATAATTTTGAGATTAATGCTAGTACATTGCGAAACCATAGTTTGTTTCTCACTTACAGAAGTATAATTTCTAATAAACAGTCCACTAAGATTACAAGGTTTCTCTTATTTACACAGTTTATAATATGGTGTGTTTAATATTCTACGTAACTATAACTCAGACTTACTGAATTTTGTTTTTTTTTCTTTAGAACTATGAAAAATTAATTTTTTATTATTCAAACAAATAAACTTTTTTTCTTATAATAATATAAATAACAAAATTTAAATTTATGAAGTAATTAAATTAATACAAAAAAATTACATTTTATTGCACTATAGCACGAAAGAAAATTAAAAGATTTGTAATCAAAATGTAAATATAAGAACAATCATAACATCAAAATAAATAAAACATAACATCAAAATCAGATTAATATTTAATAACATGTTTAATCTATTACCAAAAAGAAAGAAAGAAATGAGTAAAGAATAATTGAAATCACTGAAAATGAAAGAAAAACAAAATAAATTATCATTATTTTGCAATTCTAATAAAGTGAACTAATTTATTATTCAAGTCTTTTATATTCTACTTACTAAATAAACTATAAAATTTCTAACTTAAAAACATAAACTTAATAAAAACATAACCAATAATTGATATTACTAATTAAAATTAATCTGGAAACTTAATGGAATATTTTGTTACTTATATTGGTAGCCCTGATATACAGTTGAATCGAGCGTCATTCACCGCTAATTTAGTTGCACGTGGAGATCAGCTGATGGGTGTTGCTAACTTATGTTGCTCTATCGTTAGCGTTAGGGTAACTATTGCAATAATTATATCAGGAAATGTTTGTTAATTTAATCGTTTCACAAAGTTTTATGTTATTTATGGTAAGTTTTGTTTGTTCTATTTTAATAAATTATTTTGTTTCTTATAAGTGTTATTAAATAATAGTTTAATAATGCCATAAACTGTTACATAAATTAATATTAATTACTTAATTTTATTTTAAGAATTGAAATTAATGTCGTTTTTTAAGTCACGTAAATAATATATTTTTCATAATTGCAGTTTGTATGAAATACTGTTGTTACTTTTAATGTAGGCTAATGATTTAACTCTGACCTTAATTTAATGTCATCTAATAACGGGTTTTTTTTAAATACCTTATTGGTTGAATATTCTTTATATTGACTTATTCCTTTTTTTATTTTTTATCATGAAATTTGTGCATATATTTTTTTTTATAACTAGTAGTATTCTTAATATTTTAGGAGAATGTAGACATTTTGCAAGTTATAAATAACATAACCTCTACAGAGATTTCTGTTGGCTGGGCTACTCGTATTTGAATAGTATCTATTTCAAACTTTATTTGTTAGCATTGATTTTTAGCTCGTGGTTAATATTCTTTGTTTATGTCGGTTGCAACAAGTTACACATTAGATATTTTAAGTACACTCATTAACTATGAAAATTATATTAAGGTTAATTTGTGTTAAAAATAGAAATATAATTTTGTATCGTACTTCGATTTACGTGCAGAATTACTTTATAATAAATGTTTTGAAAAGATAAATTTATGTCTGCATGTGAGGTGATAATTGGCATCGTATCGACAGAAATTAAATAAGTTAATATTTTCAATAATTTGATAGCAAAGAATTACAATTTCATCTTTAAACGATGTTATGACACGTAAGCTAATATCATTCATTGTAATAAGATCTTTGAATTATTGAGGTCCGTGCGTAGAAGTTAAACACGTGCAACTGACACAGCAACTTGTGTTATCGCTTACTCCATTCTTTAGCTTTGCTCTGAAATTGTAAAAATACACTAAATAAAACAAATATTTAATAAATTGATCTCTACATATGCAAATTCCAAAAAAAGAAGATTAAACATTATTAAAAATATAATCGCATAAAATAATATAAAGGTAAATACTTTCAGACATTTAAAAAAGTAATAAATAAATCGCAATTAGAAGACTATAATGAAATATTCATGTTGAAGAATAAAAAAAAATTCATTTAATATTTAAAAATTCACAAAGTAATAGTGTTTGTTAAAGAAAATTTTAATTTTACATTAAATATATTTGTGGAAGATTTTTAAATAATTGAGCAATTAATTATATGTGACAATAGAGATATAATAAGAAACCCCCTTGATTAACCTAACTATTTACATGGCAATTTGTTACGGGGTTTTTTGATTGTATTATTTATTTATAAACATTCACAGTAGGGAAAGTATGGTAATCAGTCAAAAAATGAAGTACAGGGTTCTTTTTTGTTGTATTTTTCGAAATTTCATGATCCAGGGACCCTCGCTCAAAAAAAAAAAGTGGGAGTTAATGTTCGTACATAGGTATCTTGGCAGCGTGTTTGAAGCTTAATAACGTTTGACTAGATAAACTGATTTTGATGAAATTTTATACAGAGATTCGTGTACTTTGGGCAATGTTCGTACATAGGTATCTTGGCAGCGTGTTTGAAGCTTAATAACGTTTGACTAGATAAACTGATTTTGATGAAATTTTATACAGAGATTCGTGTACTTTGGGCAATATACATACATAGGATAACATTTTGCAAGCAAAACGCTACTATATAGCTCAGTACATGCGTGCCTGCTTTTCTTACCATTTTTTATTTATTTTTTAATGCCCTAGTCATAGTTGTAGTGCAAGTGTTCCAAAAAAAAACACCTGGGGAAATATTGGGGATGGGGAACCGATCAATGTTAAAAGCTATCGATTTTTTGAATTTTTAAAAACTGGTTTATCGAAATTAAAATTTCATGAAAATTTATCCCCTCATCAAAAAAGAAATCCTAGGTAACCTTTTACTGGTTGTACATTTTTCAGTGGAAGTTTTGTTTTTTATTTTTTTTCCTTTAAAAAAGTAAACGTAGAAAAATAAAAAATAAATTTGGTGGTGGGGGCCGAAAATAATGCCGATTTTTAAAATTTAAAAAATTTTATGTTTATTTAAACAATGATAATTTTAAATTATAATCATAAATGAATCCCACACTAAAAAAGAAACCTAAGAAATTAAAAAAAGAAAAATATTTTTTTTCATGTATCATTTTTCCACTGTATAAGAATAAATAATTGCCAAGAAAGTAGAACTTGCTGTCAGCTTTTGAATATTCATGCGTATGAATATTTCTAGATTAATGGGTTTTTTTATATTCGTCACGCTTTGACTTCCATTTACTTTTAATGTGTTTGGACTAACGTAATTTCTAGTTATAGCTCTAATTATAATAAATAACTATTTCAGTGTGAAATAAAAAAAAAAAAATTCATTTTGATTAACCGAATAAGAAATCTTCACTTTAATTTTATATAAAAACAATTTATATATAATATATAAACCCTCGGGTTACTCTAGTGGTTGAACTCGTCACCACCAGTTAAGTTGATTTTCTAGGTCGAGATCGAGTCCTTGTAAAGGCAGTGCTTTTATATGGATTTCAATTTTATACTGTGGATACCGGTGGTCTATGGTGGTTGGGTTTTCAATTGATCATACATCTCGGGAATGGTCGACCTGAGAGTATACAGTACTACACTTCATTTACATTTTTACATATCATCCTCTGAAGTATTATCTGAAAGGTAATTACCGGAGGCTAAACAGAAAAAAGAAATTGAAGGCAATTGCAAACCACACGTGAACCGTGAAACCTGCCAGTAAAATTCCAATGGCAAAAATCATTGTTATATCGTGGATGACGCAATATTTATAAATAAAAATATTTTCAAACATTTAAGAGCACATATTTCTTAAAAGAAAATATTTAGAAATTAATAAAAAAGCAGCAGCACATATAACCCACCGGGTTGCTCTAGTGGTGAACGCGTCTTCCCAAATCGGCTGATTTGGAAGTCGAGAGTTCCAGCGTTCAAGTTCTAGTAAAGACAGTTATTTTATACGGATTTGAATACTAGATCGTGGATACCGGTGTTCTTCGGTGGTGGTTGGGTTTCAATTAATCAACACATCTCAGGAATGGTCGAACTGAGACTGTACAAGACTATGCTTCATATATACTCGTACTTATAATCTTCTGAAGTAATACCTGAACGGTAATTCCCGGAGACTAAACAGAAAAAGAAAGAAAGAAACACAAAATATCATAATGACAGTATAAATAGTTGTTAACTTTCATTACTACTTTGTCTCTGTTTTAAAAGATTATTATTATTATAAATAGATTTGTTTAGAAAAATAAATCTTATCTTTGTTTTCTTAATTATTAGCAATTAAATATTGGATGAAGACAGATAAGAAAAGGTTAGTTATTTTATGCAGTTGGATTTCCTTTTAAAACCTATTCTGTTCATTTACCAAAGCGTAACACGATTTGAGGAGAAATAAAAGTTGTTAACAGTGATAAAGGGGAAGAAATATTACAATTCAATATACATTATTTTTAAGAGAGGAGAATGTTTGTATGTTTATCAAACAGCCTACTTCGAGTAGAGAGCGTAGGTTTAGTTTGGTTTGATTAAAATTATAGTTACTCTGTAAATGGTAAAATGTTTAAAAATGCTTAAAAAATGAAAATTACATATTTTAAAGAAATTGAAAAACTTGCAGGTCAATATATAGGTAAACTAAAATATTATTATTACTTAATGATTTGAAATAGATATTCTTAAAAAAACGGGTACTTACGTATTAACGCCACTGCAGCTACAGGTTTATTTAAAAACAAAGTAGTCAATCGGATTTCGGTGGAAAATGGGCCGATGTAGAGTTTAACATAGATTCAAAACAGTCTCTTTATTAATTTTAATAAATGGTTAGTTATTTCAACCAAACTTAACCTACGCTCGCTAACCTTGACTAATTAACAGGAGTTTTAATTATTTAAATAATTGCAATAATTACTGAATTTATTAAATAAATACTAAAATATTACGGTGTTAATTAATCAAGGTTAGCGAGCGTAGGTTAAGTTTGGTTGAAATAACTAACCATTTATTAAAATTAATAAAGAGACTGTTCATTTTCCACCGAAATCCGATTGACTACTTTGTTTTTAAATGAAGCTGTAGCTGCAGCGGCGTTAAGCACCAAAAAAACATTTTTAAGATTGATTAAAAAATACGAAGATACAACCAAAATTCCAAATAAACAAAGTTGTAATTTTCCCAGAAGAGGTAAATATTTTTGGCATTTTTTTTTCTTCTAGAAATAGTTATGTGATGTAGGTGTTTTCTTTTGTAACAAATTCCTGTTTGTTACCGTGGATTATTAGACTGGGTTGGACAAAAAAGAAGTGTAGTGGTTTGAAGGCCTATTAATGTTGAAAATTTAGACGCATAAAGCTCTCATTAACTCCTTTTTAGGAGTTAATGAAGGAGTTAAAAAAGATTAATTTTTTTTTTGAAAGTGAATACTTAGTAAAAATTTTTTGTTAATTTGTAATCCTGATTAGAAAAGTATACTTTAAATGAAAAACTTCTGCTAAAGTGCCCCAGTAAAGATTTGAAATTTGATTTAAACCGAAACACCCCCACCCTTTTTTCTTGTTTTTTGCAAAAATGTAATACAATCTTTTCTCAAGAACGTAATACCTTTACTAAGTATGAAAAAAATCGGTCAACGGAGTACAGAGTTATAAGATGAAAACCAGGCCAACATACATATAACGTAGGTATATACGTATTGTGCGTACATATACTCAAATTCGTCTTTATAAAAATAGATTTTCTGGAGTTTGTGCACTGAAATAAAAAAAAAAACTTTTTCCCGAGTATTTACAGTTTATTTTAATCTTCTTTTTTTATTTCCTTGTACGAAGTAAAGGTAGTTTTTTGATCGCGAAAAATTTCGGTTTTCAGATTTCAATGGAAATATCCTTTTTGACCATCCCCTGAATCCATCTTGCCTAGTTTTGGCGTGACATATGTATGTATGTATCTGGCATAATTCAAAAACGATTAGGCTGTTTAAATTTTGGATTTAGGACTTGTACCGTTTTTTTTTTTTTTTTTTTTTTTGAAAATAGATTGATTTATTAATCTCTGATTGTAAAAGAATTTTTACCATTAAATAATAACTATATTAGAAAAAAAAAATTTTAAATCAGAAGTTATTGGTGAAATAAAATTTCATGTACTTAAAAAAACTGTGTATGTAATTAAATAGGCGTACAAGGAAATCATGTGATGTCCACATCAGATTTGGTGAAATATCTGATAATTTAGAATCGTATTATTTTTTTTTATTTATGCATTTGTTTCGGTCTACTTGTAAATAAATATCGCTATAAAATAATAATTTCCTCCTGTTTCGTTTTTGTTTTCATTTTGTTGATTGTTACATCATAATAATTTACAAAACAGTATTAAATACATATAAGACTTAAGGGTCTGTATTAGGTAAATATAAGGATATAGGGGAAAAGGGTCAAAAGTGGGTCGTATGTGTTGCTATGCCATTGAACCGGTTACGATGAAACTTTGGTGAATTATACGCAGGCCTGCGAAGGTTTCTGGATTAGTTTGGACCCGCTAGTTAGCGCTGGAGTCGAAATATTTCGAAAAATTGTGTTTATAGTCCGATTGGACTCATCATATTCAGAAGCCACCGAGTTGGTCTAATGGTGAACGCTTCTTCCTAAATCAGCTGATTTGAGTAGAGAGTTACAGCGTTCAAGTCCTAGTAAAGTCAGTTATTTTTACACGGATTTGAATACTAGATCGTGGATACCGGTGTTCTTTTGTGGTTCTGTTTTTATTAACCACACCTATCAGGAGTGGTCGAACTTAGAATATAACAAGTCTACACTTCATTTACACTCATATATATCATCCTTATGCATCCACTGTCGTAAAATCTGTACGGTAATTCCCGAAGGCCAAACAGAAAAATAAAGAAATATATAATATGGAATGATTATTTTCCATTTGAATATAAAGCATACGTTCGATTGCGTAGCTTTACACGGCCATTGTTTTTGGTGGTGGTTTTTTAGATAATGTTGTATGAAGATTAATTTTAGTTAGAAATTGGTCAATGATTGGATAAAGAATAATGTTTTGTGCATTAATACAATTAAAACCGAGGTAGTTTATTAAAATATCTTCGGACAGATTTTGATTGTAATCTTAAGTTTAATATCCATATAAATAATTTGGTTAAGAAGGTCAGGAGGTTCTTTTACAAGTTTACGATACTTGTCTTGTGAAGACGACACTTCCTTCATTTACACTCATACATATCATCCTCTGAAGTATTATCTGAACGGTAATTCCCGAAGGCTAAACAGGAAAAAGAAAAAGGCTCATATTCAGAATATGCGTTACATGAAAAGAAGAAATACATCTACAAAAAAATGGTCCCGTTAGATGGCGCTGGTGTTAAGATATTTGAAAGAAATTACATTTATGGTTTGATTTAGCTCATATTCAGAATATATATTAGTTACGTGAAAAATATTTTTGCGAAAAACGGAAACGTGGTGAAGAAGAAGGGAAAGATTAAATTTTTTTTTTGTCTTCAGTCATTTGACTGGTTTGATGCAGCTCTCCAAGATTCCCTATCTAGTGCTAGTCGTTTCATTTCAGTATACCCTCTACATCCTACATCCCCAACAATTTATTTTACATACTCCAAACGTGGCCTGCCTACACAATTTTTCCCTTCTACCTGTCAATATTAAAGCGACTATTCCAGGATGCCTTAGTATGTGGCCTATAAGTCTGTCTCTTCTTTTAACTATATTTTTCCAAATGCTTCTTTCTTCATCTATTTGCCGCAATACCTCTTCATTTGTCACTTTATCCACCCATCTGATTTTTAACATTCTCCTATAGCACCGCATTTCAAAAGCTTCTAATCTTTTCTTCTCAGATACTCCGATCGTCCAAGTTTCACTTCCATATAAAGCGACACTCCAAACATACACTTTCAAAAATCTTTTCCTGACATTTAAATTAATTTTTGATGTAAACAAATTAAATTTCTTACTGAAGGCTCGTTTAGCTTGTGCTATTCGGCATTTTATATCGCTCCTGCTTCGTCCATCTTTAGTAATTCTACCTCCCAAATAACAAAATTCTTCTACCTCCATAATCTTTTCTCCTCCTATTTTCACATTCAGTGGTCCATCTTTGTTATTTCTACTACATTTCATTACTTTTGTTTTGTTCTTGTTTATTTTCACGCTATAGTTCTTGCGTAGGACTTCATCCATGCCGTTCATTGTTTCTTCTAAATCCTTTTTACTCTCGGCTAGAATTACTATATCATCAGCAAATCGTAGCATCTTTATCTTTTCACCTTGAACTGTTACTCCGAATCTAAATTGTTCTTTAACATCATTAACTGCTAGTTCCATGTAAAGATTAAAAAGTAACGGAGATAGGGAACATCCTTGTCGGACTCCCTTTCTTATTAGAGCTTCTTTCTTATGTTCTTCAATTGTGATTGTTGCTGTTTGGTTCCTGTACATGTTAGCAATTGTTCTTCTATCTCTGTATTTGAACCCTAATTTTTTTAAAATGCTGAACTTTTTATTCCAGTCTACGTTATCAAAAGCCTTTTCTAGGTCTATAAACGCCAAGTATGTTGGTTTGTTTTTCTTTAATCTTCCTTCTACTATTAATCTGAGGCCTAAAATTGCTTCCCTTGTCCCTATACTTTTCCTGAAACCAAATTGGTCTTCTCCTAACACTTCTTCCACTCTCCTCTGAATTCTTCTGTATAAAATTCTAGTTAAGATTTTTGATGCATGACTAGTTAAACTAATTGTTCTGTATTCTTCACATTTATCTGCCCCTGCTTTCTTTGGTATCATAACTATAACACTTTTTTTGAAGTCTGATGGAAATTCCCCATTTTCATAAATATTACACACCATTTAAGTATGTTTAAATAAATTAAAAAATTATACTAATACACAATTGTCACCCGCATGCTCTTTGATTTTCCGATAATAAAGAGAATTTTTTTTAAAATTTGTGTTTAATTTTTAATATTTATTTTGTTTTATATGTTCAAACAGTACCGTATAGTACAATTTAGTACGCAAAATATGTGTAAACGGCGAAAATAAAACAAATTTCCAACGATGTGTTTTGGTTTTTTACTGCCGTGATAGTATGTACTAGTATTATTATTTTTAGTTAAAATTGTAGTACATGTTTTCTTAAATATTTATGTATTTTTTTTAAATATTTGATTATTTTTTCTACATTTATAATTTCTTAAAATATGAATTGTGAATAGTAGTTTGAACTAGTGCGGCAGCTTGTAATTTAAGATATGAAAATAGATATCGATGTTATTAGATAACAATTTCGAAACGTGTATTAGAGTTTGTTTATTTAATATTATTGTTATACACATGCTTTTCATAGATTATCGTCTCATCGGGTTTGGTAGACAGACAACATTACTACGTCATTTTATGCGATTTTACTGTCCACTGATATCCGAGAGGGACGTACTTTTGTACCAGCGTAACAATAGAGCGGCGCGCTATTGTTTTTTTTCTCCGTGTAAACACCCGTGTTGCTCGTTCAGTTGATGTAAGTGGTATCTTTCTTGTATCGTCTTTTCCGATATATTTTGTGCCTCCTTGATTTATAATTATATTTATTACGCACATGTCACGATATTGCAAAAAAAAAAATATATCTTTTTTTTGCAACGCAAATCTCGCGTAACATATTGTCGCGTGTTATCCGTTCATCAAAGGATATTTGATATTTTACTGTAAATATACAGTAAATACAAGTAAATTGTATGTCAGAATGCAATTATGATTACTATGAACTTTACAATAATACTAAATTAACAAGTCAAATAACTATTAGAAAGTCAATAATTAACTTTATGTAGCGCGATTTTCTTCATCCGTTTAGCCCTCCGGAACCACCTTAAGGTATTACTTCAGTGGATGAATGAGGATAATATGTATGAATGTAGTAAATGATTTGTAGTCTTGTACAATCTCAGGTCGACCATTACTGAGATGTATGGTACGTACTGCACGTTGGTCAAGCCGTTCGATAAAAACACCGGTGCCCTAGCCCGTGAATATAGGTGGTCCATCACTACCAGCTTCGGTGCCAGCGATCGTCATAAAGATCGCTGGCCGTGTTGCCTTCCCACATTCTCCAGTTTGCAATACGGGCAGCAAGCTCAGGGGAGACAAAAGTCACGTAGATTATAGAGCCCGAGGGCCCTCTCCGAAATGTACATGCATCGCTAACATTTAACACTACTAAATCCAGTGCTGTCGTCATGTCCATAAGCAACGAACCTCTTGCGTTTGTCCTGGCAGATCCTCACTCGGTCGACCAGGCATTAAAATCGCCTGCCACCAGCACTGGTCGACGTTTAGACATATTCCCTCATCATAGTAGTTAAAATCTCTTTATAACACTCCATGCTGATGTTGGGGGAAAGGTAGGCGGAGTACTCCTCCCACCCTCGCCCTGACAAAGTCCCGTCCCAGCCGCATATCACAGGCAGGGAGTCCCGTACAGCACCAGATCGCTGTAGTCCCGTTCTCAGATATCAGCCAACCAGGACTCTGTCGAGAAGCGTACGGTTCGGAAATGAGCGCGACGTCCGCGCCCACCTCCGCTGTATAACTAGTCAGGAGGTCCTGTGCCAGCACTGCATGGTTCAGGTTCGTCTATAGTATGTATCTTCATCGACGAGTTGGAGCGTGTCCAGTCTTCCCCTGGCTTCTACTACGTCTCTCCGTAGTAGCCTCTCCATGACATGCTGCCGCTCCGGTACGGTGTCCCTCTAAGCCACATCTGAGGCACTTTGCAGTATTCCTACACTCAGCAGCGGGGGGTGCCCTTCACCATCGCAGTTGAAGCACGCAGCTGACCTATCACACCTTGGCAGTTTCTGGCTGTATGGCCAAAATCCAAGGATCGATAACACTTTATAAGTAGATCTAAAACATCTACTTTGCATGACACGAGGTCTATCTTGACCCTTTTTCTATGCATCAGTGATAGACGATCGGCGCAGGAAGTCGACACGTCGCCCCACTGTAGTTTCTCCGAATCCAGGTCTGACGATCACTTTGAGATCATCCGGCATTTCCTGACCGCTGGCCTCAGACAATAAATTACAAAGTTCCTGTGTGGGATGACTGGAATATTACAGAACTGGTTTCTTACGAATTACCTTTAAAACACAATACGTTTTGTTAAAGTTTGATTTTAAGCTTAATATTTAGGGTCTTCTGTTTTTCCCCCACATTTTTTTTTACGTTACGTATAACGTATTAGTAATTGCTCATGTAATAATTATATGCTTATAATTATAAATAAAATTAACCAAATTTAACCTACGATCGCTAACCTTGATTAGCGAGCGTAGGTTAAGTTTGGTTAAATTATATGTATAATTTCAATGCAAATACCTCCAAATTCTATATAATTATAACATGAGAAATTACTAATCTAATATGTAACGTTAAAAAAAAAACATTGTGGGGGAAAACGTAGAAGACCCAATGTTCAGATTTTCGACTCTTAAGTTTTAGCATGATAATTGTGGGATGTTAATTACTTTTTAATTTTTTTTTAACCTGCCAAGAATTTCGTCAAAATATTTGGAAAAAACATTAGGTCTTGAGTAAAAAGGTTTTTTTCGTTATTAGTTTCGATTGTGCCTTTCTGTTTAGAAACTGTAAATAAATGAAATAGTATTATCGAAATCTGAAGAACGAAAAACGTGGAACTCTAACATCGTATCTAAATAACAACTGATATCATTCTTTGGCGTTTTTTTTTTTATTTACATAAATCTCTTATGCTCTTTAACCTTCTTATCTTTCACGCCTGTATCATTTCAATAAATTCTGCCTCAATTATTTCTGATAAATTAAAAAAAAAGATCATTTTTACGGAAGTTTAGTCGGAAAGCGTCAATCCCGATAAATTTCAAGGTTACTATTTTAATCTTCAAATTAAATTTAATTGTTATTTATTTGATTCATTTTTAGACCGTTTACAGTCCTTTAATATTTTATATAGTTGACGTAGTTCCAAATGGAAACTTGTAGCTATGAAAATGCCAAGCCTAACTGGGATTCGAACCCGGGACCTCCGGATGAAAGACCGAGACGGTACCACACCATGCAGTTATAAATTTTCTGTTAAATAAAATAATTTTTAAATTAATATTCTCTTTAAAAAAAATTAATACTCGTCGTAATTTAGAGAGCGTTAACATATAGATGCGCAGTTGTTTGTTATCTAACTCACCGGTTTGGTCTAGTGGTGAACGCGTCTACCCAAGTCGGCTGATTTGGAAGTCGATAGTTCCAGCGTTCAAGTTCTAGTAAAAGCAGTTACTTTTATACGGATTTGAATACTACATCGTGGACACCGATGTTCTTTAGTGGTTTGGTTTCAATTAACCACACATATAAGGAATGGTCGACCTGAGACCGTACAAGACTTCACTTACACTCATACATATCATCCTCGTTTATGCTCTGAAGTAATACCTGTCGGTAATTCCCGGAGACTAAACGGAAAAAAGGCCAGTTGCCGGTTCACCATTCCATCCCAAACTTCGCGCCAAATGAATTTTTCAAACGTTTGGCTAATAATAATAAAAAAAGGCTCAATATTTTCACCGTTACAGTGTTTCAGGTTCATTGACGATGATGTAACGTATCGCTAAGTCTCACCGTATCTCTTCGTGTCGTGAATTAAAATCGTGATACTATGAATCGTAATAGCGTTATAAAATCGTGGGTAGCCTTTAGTTGTATTCCGTAAAACGTTTTATTTATTACTGAAACTTTTTTAAAAGCCTCTATTTAAAAAAAATAAAATAAATTTTAGTTGATATTTGGAATAAAAACACGGGAAATGCGTTTTTTTTTACATAAGCAATATTTTACGTAATAAGTAATGTTTTATTATCCATCGCCCAATTTGAACGGTTGAACGGTTTTTTGGGCTAACCGATCGCTTTACAAATTAAAGTTGTTTTGGTTCTCCCATTCTCATTTCGCCAAGTTTTCATTTAATGAATTACAATGACGATTTTCATCACTATCATATTTTTATACTACTATAGCTATTAAATATTTGCATATTACAGAGATATAGAAAATATGATTATATTAAGAGAGTGACATATTTGAAGATGCGCCTATTGGCATGTTTCTATTTCTTCACTTCACGAAAGTGTTAATACTTTTCAACCGAACGTTTTTTTTTTGTTTTTTTAAAAACTTATCCGGTTTCACAGTAGTAGCGTTTAAAGTTAGGTTCCTTTTTTTTTACCGTATTCCTATTTTTCCCGTTTTCTGATTTATTTCGTTTTTACGAAATAACTTTTCTACTTGAAAGTTCCAAGATATGATATTTTGCCGAAAAATAAATTAAGTAATCGCGGACACAAAACTGGTTTTCAAAGTTTTAGTATAGCAGAGAACGATGGCGTTATAACAGCAAGGAATGCCTAATTGACGTTCAGCTGTGTCTTGAATATATTGTTGCAAAGTTCCAAAGTAAGTCCGGCCAAAAAAAAAAAAAAAAATATATATATATACGGCATTATTCTGTAATAAATTCACACACATAAATATAAGTAACTTAATTAAGTTAAAATTAGCAGGAATGTGTTCTAAATTTCATTAAAATGACTATTAGTATGATATTATCAGTTTGTGATTGTTGTATTATTGTAATGGGTTTATTGATTAATTATGTGTAGTATGGTTAATATTTATTTTCACTAAATATTGAGATGTCCGATGACAACTAAATTAAAAAATCGAAACGTCGTAAAATTAATAATTAGTGTAATTAATAAATTTTCATCCACATTACTACTAATTTTCACTTAACATCATTCTAAAAAAGATCCTCCTACATATTTTTTTATTTATTAATAATTTTGATGTTTCATAACCATGTAACAGCTTAATTAATCTATTAATAAAAAAATGGAAGCACTGTAAAAAAGTAACGTAATTAAAATTTTAGTAGAAATTTTTCTCATTCTTTATTTTAACATCTATTTTACCAAATTTTAGATAATTGTAAATTAAAAATAATTTTAGAAAACTTTTTATAAAATTAATCAGCTAAAACATTATAAATTCAATTTTTTTAATATACTTTCAACTTATATTATATAAGTAACTTATATTTTTATAAATGTTCAATACTTCATAAGTTGCATAGAATCAAATGAGAACCGACAATTTAGATTTGTAGGTTAAGTTGATTGTTATTGAATGCACGTGTATACATCATTAAAATTCATGAAAAATCATATAAAATACTCAATTCAATTCTGCACCTTACAAATTTGCACGATGTACATTTTTTAATTAAACTTTAAAAGGTTATTTCAATAAATAATAATATAATATTCTCAATAAGCGCGCAATTCTAGCAGACTTGGCAATGCTTCGCTATTGCTAGATCTGAGTATACATACGGATTAAATGACAACAACTGAAAGTTTCATAAAACCTTAAAAAACTTAACATTAACAATTTAACAAAATTTAACCTTTCACTTTATAAAAGTCAGAATGTAAATAAATCCAAATGGCAAAACAACAGCACTACCTATCGGATTTAATTCACACCACTCTCTAATCACAGTATTCGGTGGAAAATAATTTTTTAACGAAAAGTGTTGTGGCTGCAAAATCATTTCAGTTAATACTGAACATTAAGAAACTTACAAAACATTACGGAACCTTATAAAATTTCACCTTTAACTTTATAAAATTCAGATTGTAAATAAATCCAATTGTCAGAACAGCACTACCTATCGGATTTAATTCAAACTATTCTCTAAATACGAATATTAATGTAAGAACAACAAGATACGACGCAAGTAACTGATATGCGAAAAAGCAACAAAATAAAAAAAATTCCTAGAATCCGATGGCAGCACCAACTACCGGGATTTGACTGATAAACCAAAAAAAAACCTTCTAAAACGTGATCGCAGCTCTGCCTACCGGACCCAGTTGTGAATCTTAACCATCCCAAGATCAACAACACATAAATAAATTAAAAAAACATTTTTACTTCAATACTGTACCTTACAAATTTGCACAATTTATATATTTTAATTACACTTTAAAACGTTATTTCAATAAATAATAATATATTATTTGTCAATACGCGCACAATTCTAAAGGCGATCGCAATGCTGCCTACTTGTTACTTAATCAGTTGTGATTTTGTTTACATTGGCAACTGCCATACGGGCTCTTTGTGACTGGTCGTTGTGTTTGACAGCAGCCATCTTGCATTGATCTGATTGGTTTTCCTTTGTTTACATTTCCATCTGATTTATTAGCCCCTTATTTATTAAAAAACTGTTTTCTCGCGATTTTTTGTAACACAATAATAACACAAAATTACGAAATATTTTTCTCAATTTGATCGCAGCACCAACTGTCGGGACAAACTAAAATTAAAATAGAACATTATTGAATATTCGATACTGCGATGGTAGTGCATTCTGCCGGATCCAATGTAAAACATTCCAAAATCAACAACTACTTATAAATAAAAAATTAATTAAAAAAACATTTTCCAGTGAACCAAATTGCGAATCCAAATCATTCTCGAATCCCCTTGAACACATACAAAAAATTTCATCAAAATCGCTCCAGCCGTTTAGGAGGAGTTCAGTGACATACACACGCATAAAAGAAATATATATATATATAAAGATATATTCATGGAGTTTTGAATTATTTTTCGTTAAATTTTGTGAACGTGATTTAGAGATTAACCACAATACATATGTTGACTACAGCGATTACGTGGCGGGGAGATGTGTGCGAATGAATTGTTGAATAATAATCATGTTATTGGTGGTCGAGGAATAGAAATTGATAAATCTATGTACGTTATAAAAAAAATACGATGTCCTCAAAGTACCGCTAGAACGATTGGTTTTTGTCGAGATCTACCGCGAAAAAAACGAATGTTATATGCTTGCTGATCGAAGTATGGATTCGTTACTGGTAATAAATCGATTTCATCGAACCGGGTTCCTTAATTATTTCAGATCAGTCGCCGGTCTACAACTGGTTACGAAATTTGAACCGTAGTTATGTACAAAAAGAATTTTATTGATTCAATTTACTGGGATCCACCGGGGGTTGGTGGTCTAGTGGTGAACTCGTAATCGTAAACTGATTTCGAAGTTGAAAGTTCTAAGTTCGAATTCTACTAAAAGGCGTTTACTTTTATACGGATTTGAATACTGGATCGTGGTTATACCGGTGTTCTTTGGTGGTTGGGTTTCGATTAACTACACATCGCTGGATGGTCGACCTGAGACTATCAGACGACTACACTTCATTTACTCGTATATATTCTCATTCTTCCTCTGAAGTAATACCTTACTGTGTTGTCGGAGGCTTAACAGAAAAAAAAAGATCAGTTGCTGTTTATGTGAATTTCTCATCGGATTGGAATCCGTTGCAGTCCTTTCTAGAAGACGTCGCCTTCTTTTAACTCCTGTACGTACAGTAAGTCAATAGTCGGTTTTATGTTGTAATATAAACTTTTATAAATGTGTTACTTAAAATCATTAATTAAATTTTATAAATTTTAATAATTAATATATTAATAATAATGGTTAGTTCATTAAAAGTTGTGGCAGGATAACGGAAGACAAGAGTGGTTAAATCAAGAGCGGAAGTTCTTTCTTGAAATAAATTAAGTTTTTTTTAAGGAATATATATATATAAAATAATATTTATTTTTATCTAATAAAATTTTAATAATAGGTTCTTCATTTTGATCAACAATATCAGTTCTTTATTCTACTGAATAAAAAAGTACGCCGCAAATGATTTTTATATTTGTAAATAAAAATGTGATTAAAGATCACATGCTTCCGAACGAAGAACAATAACATTACAAGAAAAATGAGATAGTCATACATTGCTTTAAAAACACTATTTCACAACTTATGTTCACTAATATCTTTTGTTTTTTTTTTTGTTTTTTTTTTTGCTGTTATAACTATTTATTTTTCTATTCGGTATTATGTCATCTGTATAGATTACAATTAATAATATACAAATAATTTTTTGTTCTGACCTTCGCTTTGAACAAATTTCTTTTTAATCCATTTATAAATGATATTAAAAAACGTAGCACCGGCAAAATCAGTATTGCTTGAAAATAGATTTGATCAGCGAATTGTGCAAATCAATTTGATTACACCACCGATAACGCAAAATACAATGAAAACGGCTGTAAACTGCAAAATAGAGTAAAATACCGAAAGTAACAAATCTACGTAAGTACAATCTCAACTGATACAATAGTTTTAATTCCCCGGCGAATATAGGTAGAAATAGCCATACTATTAGAGAATGAATGGTTATGTCAAAAATATTTTCGGGTTTTTTTAAGGGCCCAACTAGTTCATAAAAAAAAGAAATAGAAAAAAAAGAAACGTATGTGTCGGCACTGCTTTTGATTTTATATCTCAGGATTGACCCAACAGGTTTTCTTAAAATTTAGCTCAAATATTTTTTTATACGATGATCATAATAATTTTTTTTCAAAATTCGTTCACGGGGTGGAGGGATATCGCGAAAAAACCAATTTCGATTTTCTTCAGAGAAAATTTTATTAAAACAAATTTGTTACCTAGAATGCATATATATATAATCAAAAAATATTTTTATTATTTTTTTTTTTTTTATTCAAAACTGGTCCCACATTTTTAAAATTTAAATGTGTTTTTGTTGTTGGTTCTTTTGCTCAGTCTCTTTCGGTTTAAACATTTTCCAAAAATCTTTTTAACGTTTATATTTCATATAGAGCAGTCAAGAAATATCTACAGATTTTTTTAAAATTATATAGAACCCGGACCTAAAATGTAGAAAAGCTTTTTTAAAATTTCGTTTTTGTATTTTAGCTTTTATTGAAGGGGCTGTTAGATTTTGAGAAAACTTTAAACAGAGTTGTTAAGCTTAACCTACGGATGAATTTTTAGAACAAACTTTCAAAATTTATTCTCCGTCCCTAAAACTTTGTTTTTTTTTGGGGGGGGGGGCTCTAACTTTCTATTTTATTATTTTTTCTTATTATTTAAACTTTTCAGATCATGTAGCCATTAAACTGACGTTTATACGATGTAAAATGTTTTATTTAGACTAGAAGGAATACCCACATACTAAGGCATCCTGGAATAGTCGCTTTAATATTGGAAGGACAGGTAGAAGGAAAAAGTTTTGTAGGCAGGCCACGTTTGGAATATGTAAAACAAATTGTTAGGGATGTAGGATGTAGAGGGTATACTGAAATGAAACGACTAGCACTAGATAGGGAATCTTGGAGAGCTGCATCAAACCAGTCAAATGACTGAAGACAAAAAAAACAAAAGAAAGAATATGACCATTTTTTTCTCAGAAATGTGTGTGTGTGTGTGTGTGTGACTTGTGTATTATAATTGCTATGAGGGTTACGGATTTATTTTATTATTTAAAAAAATAGCTTATTATATTAGCAACATATCTATTTATTTAACGTATTTATGACCACAATCATGTGTTTGAATAAATAGTCACTTTTACTTAAATCTAAAATATCTTTTCTGACAAAAGATATCTGTAAATATGAAACACATTCCGATTCGTAATGAATAAGAGTATACAGTAAAAATGGTTTTTTGTCAATTTGAATAGCCTTTTGATTGGTGGGAATTTTTATAAAACGTAGTTTTCTGAATCTACTTTCATTTATACTAACATATGTTACTAATCTGTGATTTATGACACGGAGTTTTCATCATATTTTGCCCAATTTTCAACCGATTTGCTTGAAAGTATTATTTTTAAAATCAGCAAACTATGTTTCATAAACACAAAGCAAAAAAAATAAATTTCACTAATAAAAAAAAACTGTAGAAATGCGCAAAAAAATTCTGCAATTAAATTATCGTAATTTTTGTACTGTTTCAATTTTTTTGTTGTTTCAGGCATAAAAAATATCCAATCGTAACGGTTTTTTTTTGTCAAAATCTGTTAAATCTCTTCAATATACTGTAATTTTTTGAAATTTTTTTCACAAGAGGGTAGCATAAGACTATGAAGGGAGGCAATAAGATACCAAAATATTTTCGCGGAGCGCTAATCAACCGCGGATCATTGTGATAGGAAAAGGTTAAAGGTCTATTAAAATTAAAGTAGCTTTGGTACCTATATTATATTCCTTTTCCAAAATGAGAAGCAAGTTTTTTTCTTATTATTTGATCTTTTTCAATATTTTTAAGCGATTTTTTTTAAATTATTTTTTTTAGGCGGATACGTTTTTATAAATCATTTTTATTGTAATTAAAAATAAAGAGTTAATTTTCATAAATTTTTATTTACAAACTAACATTTTCCGTCGCTGCTTCGCTCGCGAATACATAATTAGATTTGCAATCATAAATTACCAACCATCACAATTAAAAAATCTGATAAACATTAGTTCAATAGCGGTTGCATAAAACGGTAAAAATGTTGTAAAAATAAACAAATTACTTTTTTTTAACCTCCTGAAGATATTCAAATCCAAAAAAACCGAAAATGATTTTTAGATATTTATTTGAAGGATGTTGCAAGCTTAAATCATATATCTCGTTTAGTATTCAGAAATGGGGAAAATTTTCAATCGTGCGTTTTAAAATAATTTTTTTTTTACCCCTTTCAAGGTCGAGTTTAAAAAATCTAGATTGACTTTAGATATTCATATGAAGATTAAACACATACAAATTCATATGCCATCTAGAAATTCAAGAAATAGTTTAATAATTTAAAAATTAGTCAAATTCAGTATTATCTCATTTTAACCCTTTAAACGGGATTTAAAAAATAATCCTCTCTTAATAGTGGTAGTCAACCTAAATTTTTGTTTTAAGAATTTCGGATTCTTTTGCTGTTCTGGTATGAAAATGCACTAGTATTCAAATCGTATGGTTAAAAAAAAAACATATTCATATTTGATTTACAACCCCTAAAATTGTGGGTAGGGGTAAATAGTCGTTATTTACGAGAAACGTTCATGTCTCAGATATGATTTATCCTAGAAACCTAATTCTTTAACCAAAATAAACTAAGTTTTTCTCTGTTTTCTGTAAAGATGGTTATTGTTTGCCAGTTTTCACTATGTCGGAAAACGTTTTTGCCAAAATTAACAGAAATGATAACGTTTCCTTGATATTTAATTTCATGTGAATTATTTTAAGATAATATCCCTACAGTTCACAGATCAGGAATTTATATACAATTTATAAAAAAAACTTATCATAATAATCATGCATACAAGTTTAATTCTAAAGTTTCTTGCGTTTTAAAATCCTGGAAAAAGGTTTTTTTGATGATGTAAAAAACATTTTTTAAGACATAATTAATTGATAAATTCAGGTCAAACATCATATATTTGTTCTGATTTTTGAAAATAAGACAGTCGTAGACTAAGATTTTCTGTGCTAATGTCACATTTACTTAAATGAGAAGGTGCTAGCCTTTGGTACATTATGTTATCCCGGGGGCTACCCGGGTAACTAGAGTTTTTGCCAAACATTTTTCGCTGATAATTTGAACTTTTGATTTTCATCCACTTACATTTTGTTTTTCTAAAGCAAGTTGTTTTTTCAGTCCCATAAAAAGAAAAAAGCAATTGTTGTAAATTGCTTAAATACCATTAATATGGACTAACTAACCTAAATACTAGAATCACATGTGAACAATGGTTTAAAAATTGCACGTTGTATATTCCAAATAACTACAAAAGAACAGTAATTAATGATACATTGTAAATAATTTACGTTACGAATCCAAAAAAAATGGAAAAAATCCAAAGGCATTTGTCAAAATACAGGTGTCCCATATAAAACGCAACCCAACCTTATATTGGTAGGTATTGAAATAATAAAAAGGCATGTGTAAATGTAAATGTAATTTTTATTATTACCATCCATTACCTTACATTTAGAGTAAATGTTGGAAGTGGCCGCCATCTTCTTGAATACGAGCTTCAATTCTTTTTACAGCGTTTCTTGCAACTTTTTTCAAAGTTTGTGGCTGGATATTTAATACAGCTTGTTCAATATTGACTTTCAATCGTTCAAGTGTTCGTGATTTGTTGCTGTAGGCTTTTTATTTAAGGTAACCCCGTAGAAAAAAATCCGCCGCAGTCAAATCTGGAGATCTTGGTGGCCACAAGCCTCGACCGATAACACGATTACCAAAGAATTCCTCGACGAAATCAGAAGTTGAACCTGCGTAGTGCGATGTCGCACCGTCATGTTGTACCCGGCAGTGTCTGTCTTCCTCTTCCAAGAGTGCGATGAACTGAAATAAAATATCCTGATATCGTTTTGCATTAATGGTGTACTCGAAAAAAATAGGACCGATTATTTTCTTCCGCGATATTGCGCACCACCGACTTCTGCGGGTGTAATTGTTTTTCGTGATAAACGTGGGGATTTTCAGCGCTCCAAATTCTACTGTTTTGGCTGTTTACGTAGCCATCCAAATGAGACCGTGCTTCATAGGTGAAAAATAACGAATCTATAACATTAATTCCCTCACGCAGAAATCGACGGAACCGTTGATAATAATGTAGCCGTTTTTCTTTGTCGGGCTCAAGAAGTCGATGAACGGTTTGAATGCGATAAGGTCGTAATTGTAATTGTTTGGTCGCCCGATGAACAGTTGATTTAGACAAATTAATTTCAGCAGACAAACGACTAATCGATTTATTTGGCGAGGCGAGTAATCGGTCGTTGATTTCAGTGACTGTACCTGTATTCAACATTGACGCAGATCTTTTGTGTTCCTTGTTATTAACAGAACTAGTCTCTAAATTTTGCAACTAACCTTAATACTGATGTTTTGTTAGGAGCTGGTTTATCTGGGTACTTATGGCTAAACAAATCTTGCACTGCAACCGCTGATTTCGTACTGAAGTACGACTCAACAATGAAAACACGCTCATCTAGCAAAAACACCATTTTGTCTCTAGCAATACACTGAACGTTAGGATTGCATTTTTGTTACTATCGGTAGTGTTCTACTGCGTCGCTGCGAAGTTCAGATGTTGGACGAGTCCATTTCAGTAAAGAGAGTAGGGGAAGCTTGACTTTTGAAATTTCATGGATGAGTTGATTGATGGGTTGCATTATATATGGGACACCCTGCTGTATTACTCAGTAGAGAAAGATTGTACTAAAAGAAGACAGCAAGAATTAAAATAAGGCCTTTCGTTTTCTGTTTAACCTCCGGTAATTACTGTTCAGGTATTACGTAAGTGGATGAATGCGGATGATATGTATTAGTGTCAATGAAGTGGTGTAGTCTTGTGTTGTTTCAGTTCGACCATTCCTGAGATGTGTGGTTAAGTGAAATCCAACCACCAAAGAAAAAACACCTGTGTCCACAATCTAGTATTCAAATCCGTATAAAAAAACTGTCTTTACTAGGACTTGAACGCTGGAACTCTCGACTTCGACTTTGATTTGGGAAGATGCGTTCACCACTAGACCAACTTGGTGGATTTAAAATGAGTCCTAAATGACCTACGTTTCATTATTAAAACCCCAGAAATAAATTTTCAAAAATCGACGAATTTTTTTGTTCAAAAAGAAGAAATTTCATCTAGCAACGACCTATAATTTAAAATCCACTTCCATCTTATGAAAAACGTGTATATAAATTTTCATCAATTTATTTAAAGGAATTTTTGTTTGGCGTTGATTATGAATCGGATTTAAATAAGTAACAAAGTTTCAAATTCAAGACTTAATGATGCTTTAAAAACCTTTTTAAGTTAACAGTAAGCGTGTTAGTGTTTTAAAGTATTTTATTTTAAGGCTTTAATTTCATATTACGAAAGAAGAAAAAGAATTTTAAAAGTCAAATTTAAAAAGTAATAAAAAATATGATGTGGACACCACATGACTTTATTGTACGCCTATTAAATTACATATACATATTTTTTAAAAATATATAAGGTTTATTTCATTAATAAGTTTGATATTTTTAATTTCTTTTTCTTTTATTTTTATTTAATTTATCATAATTTTTTTTCAATCTGAGGTTAATATTATTAATAAATCAATATACTTAAGTAATACGATTCTAAATTATAATTTTCAATTAAGATTATGTAATCGGATGTTTCATCAAATTTATTACGTATACACATAAATGCCTATTAAATTACATTTACACATTTCTGAAAGTACGTAACACTTTATTTCACTAATATTTTTTTCTTTTTTTTATTATCTTTGGGTTATTATTTATTGTAAAACTTTTTTTACAATCACGGGTAAGTAATTATTAAACTAGTATATTTAAATTGCTCACAGGGTTGGTCTAGTGGTGAACGCGTCTTTACAAATCAGCTGATTTTTTAAGTCTAGTCTTCTAAGGTTCAGATCCTAGTAAAGGCAGTTACATTTATACAGATTTGAATACGAGATCGTGGATACAGGTGTTCTTTGGTGGTTGGGTTTCAATTAACCACACATCTCAGAAATGGCATATCTGAGACTGTGCAAGAGTACGCTTCATTTACAACTCATACATATCATCCTCTGAAGTAATTCTGACTCTGATTCCTGAGGTTAAAAAAAGAAGCACATTTAAGTTAAAAAAGTAAATAAAAATGTAGTTACAAAAAAAAAAAAGAGATGAAGTCTGATTCGAAACTATGTTGCCATCCCTTTAAGATCCAAATATTTCATTAATTACAATTTTAATTTCGATTGCAATCAAAAAGGATAGGTGCACAACTAGATGTTACAACAGTGCTAAATTTAAAATTTCAACATCCTACGGCTAATCGGTTTTTTTTTTTAGTTATGCGAGATACATACGTCACGTCGAAACTAGTTAAAATGGATTCAGGGATGGTCAGAATTTTATTTCTGTTGAAATATGAAACCGAAATGTTTCGCTATCACAATACTTCTTTTATTTCCTACAAGGAAGTAAAAAAAGATAGTAGAAATAAAAAAAAAAAGGCGGTGAAATCTACAGATTTCATCGCCTTTTTTTTCTTCACTATCACAGTACTTCCTTTACTTCGCACAAGGAAGCTAATTTTATGCATATGTTGTTTTATGTATATTTGTAATTTTGTATTTAACATTTAAATGTATATTAAAAATTAAAAAAAAATTGAATAGAAAAATGTTTCTAATTGTGTTAATACATTTTGTTATTATTATTTTTTTTACAAGATAAAATTATTTTATCATTAAAATAAAAGTTCGACCCGGAATGTTTCAATTGCAAAATGCTTTATTTTTTTTAAGCCGGAAAAGACGTGGAATACGTTTTTTAATGGTGGTGGTTGCTTTTTTTTTTAATGGTGAGTGATCAAAATCAAGTAACGCGACAGAAGGCTCAGAAAATGGTGTCATGTTGACTTTTTACTACCATAAAATACTATTTTAACACGTTTAAATATAGAATAAATTATCTGAACTGTGGTAAGACGTTTTTTAATCACCAGGAATAGTTTTATCATTTTTTAACGCTTCAGTTTCGATTATATATAATGATTGTGCCAACAGTAATAATTGGAACAGGTGTTGTTGAGGTTAGTAATGTACTATAAAAAAAAAGTTATTCAATTTTTTTTTTTAAATTTAGGAAATTGATAATGCTGAAATTATTGGCGTTAAAATGCTTTAACGAATCGAGTAAATAACATTACCATGCTAATAAAAATAATTACTTTTGTTCAACAATTTAAACTTGTTTAATTATTTATTCGTAAATGAGTCATCCGATGTGCTTGCAGGATAGACCTTTACCATCGAAATAAGTACATAATTGTTATGCGTGTATATCTTTTTAATCTTACAAAAATTTCACTCAATTACCTCGAAATACATTAATTTGTAAGTTATTAAAATCATTAAGCAAAAAATAGTACTTATGGATATTTCTAAGTAGGGTTGGAAATAAAATTTTAATTTAAAAAAAATAACGAAAAAGTTTAGCGAGATAAGTTTTTTGTGTCTTATTTCTAAGAGAACCGTGATTTTAATAAGTATTTTTATAGACTTATCATTTTTTAGGCAGGTAAAAAATTTAGTATAAATACAAATGTTATGCTTGTAGCTTTCTTTTAAAGCTCGTTAAAACGTTTCTTTGAAGAAATCAGCGTTCAATTAGTTTTTTTTATATTATTTATTTAACTGGTTTGAATAGAAGAAATAGTATTTTCAATTCTACCAGTATGTATGTTGAAATAATATTTTTATTTCTTGCTTTGAACCTTACCGTTATCATTTCAATGTGTTTTTGTAAATTAAAAAAAAAATTAAATGTTTTATCTGTCACATCCAAACCATAGGGGGAAGACCTTGTGACGTAACCGGTCGCCACACCATCTCCTCCGTTCCGAGCCCTAAGGGGCTTTACTGGAGGTAGTTTTTAGACCCTCTAACTGATTACATGTCACAGTCATCAGCCAGGTCTCGGTCGGGATGCCACCGATGTAAATGCCTCTGCAGATATTTGCATCAGTAAAATACATATCGAATTTGACCTTCACATAGGCTTCAAACGGACATTTTCACATCCAACCTAACATGATTCCCTCAATCTAATTGACCGAAACCGCGGAAGCACGAACCCCGCGCCTAGCCAACATTTGACAACACCATTCGTGACTGTGAATGGCTCGAAAAACGAACGAGTTTAAAGTTAAATCAGTGTTACACTTATACCAATCAAAATTGTGTTTTACGAAATTCAGACCTACACCCAAACAATTCGACCAATTTAGGTCACTTAACGAGGGGAACATAACCACATTCCGGTCCGTGCAGGAGCCGGGGACAAACCCTGCATCACCACCCGATCCCATCATGGAGTCTCGCGCGGCATTACCAAGTCACAAGCAGGACTGCCACCGACGGAACAAAGCCACGCCCCCGGTCGCACGGGCAACCCCACCAACGGGAACCCCAAGTCGAATCGCAGACAACACCAATATAACCGTGGCACGATGCCAATGAGTCTACCTCCAACCAATCCAATTCCTAAGCCGAAACCCTAGCCACCCGGGATCCTACCTCGATTAAACTCCCTCTACAGCAAATATTTTATTTTATTTAAATATTTTTTCTGCAGAGTGATTCAAAACTATACGACAGTCTTTCGGTACCTGATTCTACAGCTAAAATCAGGGGAAAAAAGTTCATGTAAATATGGGCCGAAAACGTTTTGTTAGTGAGTTACGGCTAGCGAAAGATTTAGCCCGGATTTCGGTTTTACCTGGGAAATGAAGACTTCCTGAAATTCTGGGACTATAAATTAAGGGTTTTGTCTTTGGTTTTTGACCTGAAAATATTTTTAAAAAATGGGTTCCAGAACTGCGCCTCCATTATTTTTAAAGATATTTGATGTAAAACACAAAAATTGGGGATAAAAAATAACACGTTTTTGGATTTAATGTAAGAAAAGTTTGTTAAATGGTTAATTAAGTTTTTTTTTTTTCAATTAGAAATATAGAAAATTTAATTCTGAAAAGATCCATGTAAATTACTTAAGAAAAAATTGAATGTAGAATATTGAAATTTAACTTTAAACAAAACGGAGTGAAGTGCGATAAAAAATTTTAACGGCGTGAAATAACTAATTTTGTCCATAGGTTGGAAACAACTTTTAACGTAAAATATACTTTAACCTTGAAAAGAACGGAAAAATGACTAAAAATAAATGAAGGCGTTATTAAGTTATATTCAATGTTGCTCGAAGTGGGCCCCTCGGTTTAGTTCAGTACATGATTTTGCTCGACGAATCCATTCTTTTCTAGTGCGTCTCATAACGCTAGAAGTTTTCTTAATAGTTTCTGCAGCTTTTATTATGCGATTCCTTAGCTTTTTTTGTGTTTTAATCCGTTTTGATTAAACAAATGACTTCATTCAATCTCACAGAAAAAAATTCTAATGACGTGAGGTCGGGAGATCGTGGTGCAATTTCACTGGTCCATTTCGACCAATCTACCTTATGTATTATTTAAATGATCCGTACATTGTTAGAAAAATGCAGAGGTGTCCCGTCGTGCATAAATCACATCTCTAATCTGTTTTCATAAGAAATATCTTCCAAGAGGGTGGGCAGGTTTGTTTCCAAAAATTCGGGTAAGTACATGCTTCGTTTGTAAGCCTCCTTGGTATGAAAAATGGACCAAATTATCAGCTAGAACAAAACCAAAATTAATTGAAAATCTGTGCTGAAAATTTCTTGCCGCAGTTTAGTGTCGGTTTTCCGCCCAAGTATGGGTGTTAGGAAAATGTACTATTCCATTTTGTGAAGCATGATTTATCAGTTACCAGAATATGACGAAGGAAATTGCAATGTCATATCCTTTTGTTAGTTAACCATCGACAGAATATCTTCCTTTTATTATGATCTTTTGGTAATAACTTGTTTAGATTTAATTTACTAAGCATAATAGTCGTAGCATAAGTCATAGAGTAATTAAGTAAGTCATATAGCATAGCACAGCACAATTAATTTAATAAGCATCTTTAATACAAGGGCTATTTAGAAAGTAAGGAACGTTTCCACCTGATGCCGCCAGGCGCACGCCAATCGCGTATATATTGGTATGCTCGTGCTCGGCACCTCAGTCAGCGTCCAGCCGTGACAACAGAAACATCTCCGCACTGCCCGTTTTTTTATATACAAATTTGAAATGTGTTTTGCAATCGAAAATCCCGCCAGTTGTGGTCTGTGATTCGTTTTTTGTCGGCAAAAAACTTAAAACCAATAGAAATTCATCGGGAACTGTGTGAATTCCTAAAGATGAAGTAACAGCTCCGAAAGTACTAGGATTTACATTTTTTAAATTGTTCGTTTTAAATCGTTTGTTTGGAAATTTAATTTGTACAATAACACTTGCACCCATGTTACATGGAACGGATATAACTGTGCCTAATGAAGTACTTGCCATACCTTAATTATGAAATATTTAAATGCCGTGATACCTGTTTGGTGCTTGTAGTTGGAGGTAATTGTACAGCATTTATTATTGCTTGTTCATTATTATGTTTTCTCGCACTTCGTTGATGACTTGGAACTACTCGTTTTGTTTTAAACTCGTTTGATTTTTCCACGTCGTCTTTTCAAAAGTTTTGCGACCAGGTTTTCTTCTATGTGGATAAGTATTTCGATATTCTTGAACTGTAGCCAAACCTTTCTTGTTTACTTTACCGTAAATTAATATCATGTCCGTATACTTGCCAAATGAATACATATTAGCATTGTCTCCCATTAAATAATAAAGAAAATATTATTAAATTTTGTTAACTGTTCTCTGAATGAACACAGAATTTCGCTTATACCTTAATCAGGCAGTAGGTAGGTTTTTTTGCTGGGAGGGGGAGTCTATGGGCTGATGGGAGGTTATGATAAAATAATAATAATAAAAATCATTTTATATTGAAACAGTATTTTTTTCTTTATTGCATTTGAAGAATACAAAAAATATGCTTAGATCTAATACATTATTTACTACGTAAATAAAAATCATAATTTTAGTATATAATTTTTTCATAATCCACACTTATACTACACACACACACACATATATATATATACATTTACACTCCAATAAAAGTTATAAATTATTAGAAAACTAGTTGTCGATTTTCGAGGGGATACTATAACGACTACTCGTCATGGTATCTAAACTTCATCAGGATTAACAGTAATATCTTTATGCACTGACAAAGAAACTAACGAACTTAATCTTCCATGCCCTGACTTGTTACATGCAATTGTTTTGACTCTTCATTGTGAAGAACGGGTGTTCATCAGTACAAGTTACCAGAAAAGTCACTAAAATTTGCGAGAGATAATGGATATTCGGCAAATCTTCTTTATTGCAGTGATCCAATATTTCAGTCACTTTAGCATTTTAAATTTAATGATTTTATCTCCTCGCACCAAATTAGATAGCTTGGAGGACAGATTCAGAACATTATCATAATACATCGCTAAAATGTTTAGTTCATCCGCTTTTCCAGGACTACCTGAACTTGACAAAAGAACTTGAAAAACTTTTTAAGATTCTTGGAACGCCTAGCTGCCAATGCACGTGTTAGAAAATGTGACGAACAATTTGTTGCATTTCTGGCTTGCGGGAAATTCCCAGTATTCAATTATTTTTATAGTGTTGCGTCAGAGTGAGCGAGGCGCTCACACGTCGAGTAACGGGTTAAGGTATATAGGAGGGGTTAATGGCTAGGGAGTTGATTATGTAACCGATTTATCTGAAATGATGTGAAATTCTTTTTAGATGAGGGCTGTAGCCCCGTCGCCTGACAATTTCAGCGGGGGCTATAGCCCCATTAGCTCCCCGCTCGCTACTTGCGTGTACAATACTAAAACTACCTTAATACAATATAAAAACACCATCAAGATTATTCAAACACTTTCAAAGAAATCGAGCAAAAAAGAAGTTGTTGATCACCCGATATTGCCAACCTTTGAAAACAAATTAATTCATTCTGATAAGAAAGTAGTAAATAAATGATGGGTTGCTATTTCCAATCTGTGGACAAAATTAGTTATTTCATATTTTTTTTAAATTTTTTCACAATTAATCAGTTTTGTTTTGTAATCAATTCAAATTACAATATCCTGTATTAAATTTTTGCTTAAGTAATTTTACATGAATCTTATCAGATTTAAATTTTCTACATTTCTAACCGGAAAGAAAAACAACTTAATTAACCATTTAACAATGTTTTCTTATCCACATACGTGTTATGTTTTACTCCCAATTTTTGTGTTTTACATCAGATATCTTTAAAACCAATGGAGTTACAGTTCTGGGACCCATTTTTAAATATTTTCACATCAAAAACCGTACGAAATTAAATTTTCTCCTTAATTTACCTTTCCAGAATTTCAGGAAGTCTTCATTTCCCCGGAGAACCGAAATCCCGGCTAAATTTACCGGTGTTCTTTGGTGGTTGGGTTTCAATTAACCACACATCTCTGAAATGGTCGAACTGAAAATGTACAAGACTACACTTCATTTACACTCATACATATCATCCTCATTCATCCTCTGAAGAATTATCTAAACGGTAGTTACCGGAGGCTAAACAGAAAAAAAATAAATAAATATAAACCTATTGGGTTTGGTCTAGTGGTGAACGCGTCTTCCCAAATCAGTTGGAAGTCGAGAGTTCCAACGTTCTATTCCTGGTAAAGTTAGTTATTTTTACACGGATTTTAATACTAGATACTGGATAACGGTGATCTTTGGTGGTTAAGTTTCAATAAACTACACATCTCAGGAATGGAACTGACTGTAAAAGACTACACTTCATATACACTCATACATATCATCCTCTGAAGTATATTATCTGAAAGGTAATTACCGGAGGCTAAACAGGAAAAAGAAAGATAGTATATAAATATCCAATTTAATTATTTGAATAATAGCATTAGTTAATATTACTAGTTATACGACTGTTTCAGGTAACTTTGTACCAAAAATAAATTTTCGTTTCTTTAAAAACATGTGCTACTTATTACCTGCATTTAAATAGTAATTAAAGTATTGTTGTCAACTAACCACAGTACAATAGAATATAAATTAGATATTTGTAAAATGGGAAACCCTTAAATATTGTTTGGAGATATACTGGGAAAGAGAAAAGGTTTATAAATTCCAGCAGATAAAGGTATGCCCACACATTTAAACAGCAATTTTATAATTAGACAATGTGAAGGTCTTTTGTTATTTGTCACATTATACTTCGTGAGCAGCTTAAAATCGAACCGTTACTGCTAAATTGAGTTGCAACATGTCATGAATTAAATAAAAACTTAAATTGTACTCTGTACTTACATTAGCAAAAGTTTACGTATTGTTACAAACGATTTTAATGGTGAGGGGCTGCACAGCGACGCACTTTTGTGTTTGGCTGTATAGTGCAGGCAATTTGTCATCAAAATAGGCTGTATTTGAAAATCCTTACCTACCGATTGATCTTTTATCTGCGTTAGGGTTGATGAGGGAAGCTTAACTCCAGATTTTTAACATCCTCTCCCATAGATTTTTGAAAAACTCAAAAAGTTTTTGAAATGCGTTTTTCTCTGAATCTATGCATTTTAAAGAAAAGTTTTACAAACAAAAAATGTAGAGGACATTCTCCTCTACAATTAATGTCTTTGAAGTTATGCCGTATAATTTGAAATTGAAATAATACTAGTGGCGCTAATAAACGTTGTAAATGAAGGAGTAAACCACTAGACCGGTTTCGAACACGTGCACAACATTTTCACACTTTCACAAGCTAACAGCTCCAAAACGGTAAGTCATACAAGAAAATTGTTTAAATAAAAGTTGTCTGTTTTTTTTTTTTGTTGAGATTAACAACTTTTCCAAATGCAATACAGACGAAAAACAATTTTTTTCCCGTGAAAAAACACGTTTTTTTACAACTTCAGCGCCACCTAGTATTTCAATTTCAAATTATACGGTATAACTTCAAAAACATTAATTGTAGAGGAGAATGTTTTCTAAATTTTTGTTTGAAAAACTTTTCTCTAAAATGCATAGATTCAGAGAAAAACGCATTTCAAAAACTTTTTGAGTTTTTCAAAAATCTGTGGGACGGGGGATGTTTAAAATCTGTAGTTAAGCTTCCCTCATCACCCCCTAACATATGGAAAAAACAACATCAATCGGTAGGTAAGGATTTTCAAATAAAAATACAAATTGACTGTACTCTGGTACGTATCGAGATTCGGTCACCTTACTACGCAAAATGCCGCCGACTTGGCCCGCCTTCAGCTCATCCATAGTATGGAATTGATTCATAATCAATTTTTAAAATTGCTTTAAAGTTGACAAAATAGCAACTAGACATATCCGGGGAACACGAAGATTGTCGTCCGCCGGTGATATTCCTTTTTCTGTAAGAACCCCATGAATGAATTCTAACGAAATGATGTTTGACACAGCGTTGCTCTCTCTGTCTTTTTAGATGATGCACTCCTTTTAAGGATTTGTTAACTCGATGAAGAATTATCCGAAAATTGTCATCTCTGAATTGATTGTCCGGTCAAAAAATCCCTCTTTCGGATTTACCCCCCTAAAAGCTTTCTATCTTTTTTATAACGATATATATTTGTAATATTTTGTACAATATCATAATTCATTAAAAATGCATGTATTTTAATGATTATAATTATAATTTTTTTTACATGGTTCAAGCACTCATTGGAGCAATTCTGTTCTATGTTGGGAAGATCATTTCTGGGAATTTTTCTTCTTCGCCCAATACTCTCTCATTCTTATAGACTTCTGGAATCATTGTTCCTCTGTGGCGTTGTAATTTCTTCGTTTCAGAGTTTTGATTTTTAATATTGTTTTCTTTTTTTTAAAGGATAATTTTTTCTTCCAGTTTCAGAATCATTTCTTTCGTAATTTTAAGGTCTTCTATTTCTTTTAACCAGTTGTTTTTAACTTATTTTTTTTGTCGGTAGATTAGTAATTTCTTTGTTATCCTTGCTAGATGACTATAGAAGGCTACGCTTCTTTTCCTCATGATGTTCAGTAAGGGTTCGTTCCCTTGAAATATGATTTCATTAGGGTGAAGTCTTATGTTTTTCATCTGCTATATGTGTTGTGTTAATGATTGTTCTTAGAATTCTTTCCATCTTCAGAATTTCTTCTGTTTTTGCTTCTAAGAATGAGTAGTTATTTCTGGTCGTGTTACTAAATTGTAGTGTCAATTTTTGTCTTTACTGAGAGGGATTTATTTTTGTATCTGGGCCATGTTAATTTCTATGCAAGTCGGGAGTTTATCGATTGTATTTGTGATTTTTGGTTTTTCATTTATATTTTTTGGTATTATTTCTCCGAAGTATTTAAATTTGTCTTTGGTATTAATTACTTGTTATTTTTGGGTGATTACTAAATACTCAAACTTTACTAAACTGTAATTATACTATAGGATGAAATTCACTAACTTGTCGAAGTATCAAATTGAACATCTTCCTCAACCTTACGTAGATAAGGCTGTAGAAATTCACTAACTTGTCGAAGTATCAAATTGAACATCTTCCTCAACCTTACGTAGATTAGGCTGTAGAAATTCACATAAATAAGAATCCAACAAACTTTAATAACCATCATTAAAAATTTTATCATAGTTGTATTTAATGTTAATTAGAGAAGGTTAGCGATCAAGTCCTAGTAAAGTCGGTTATTTTTACATGGATTTGAATACTAGATCGTGGATACCGCTGTTCTTTAGTGGTTGGGTTTCAATAAACCACACATCTTAGGAATGGTCGAACTGAGAATATACAAGAGTACACTTCATTTACACTCATACATATATCATTCTCATTCATCCTTTGAAGTATTATCTGAACGGTAATTACCAGAGGCTAAGCAGGAAAAAGAAAAAAAGAGAAGGCTAGCGAGCGAAGCGATCTTAGGTTATTTTGGCATTCGTCATAGATCGTTAACAAAAAATATACAAATTTGGGGAGGAGAATTCCGAAATACCACCAAAAACTATTGGGTCTGCTATACGATTCCGGAACAACGCATAGACATAGATTTTCTCATCGTGTAGTGGATGCTCAAACGTCTGGTGAGTATTTTCAATCATCATTGATACTTACTTTTAGTCAATACTCAATAATAAATCTATTAAAATAATATTAACTTTATTAACCGAATAAATTCTCAAAAAAATTGAAATAAATTATCAATTTATTAAAAATACTTTTGTTTTGGGAATTAATATGCCCAGATAAATTAAACCGGGTCTCCTCGCCCGACCCACCGGGTTGGTCTAGTGGTTAACGCGTCTTCCCAATTCAGCTAATTTGGAAGTCGAGAGTTCCAACGATCAAGTCCTAGTAAAGCAAGTTATTTTTACACGGATTTGAATACTAGATCGTGGATACTGGTGTCCTTTGGTGGTTGGGTTTCAATTAACCACACATCTCAGGAATGGTCGAACTGAGAATGTACAAGACTACACTTCATTTACACTCATGCATATCATCCTCATTCATCCTCTGAAGAATTATCTAAACGGTAGTTACCGGAGGCTAAACAGGAAAAAAAGGTCTCCTCGTCCGGCATGAAATAAAGCATCGACAGTTTTTTTTCTATAGAAATTCACAAAATAAGAATCCAACAAACTATTTTTTTTTTGTCTTCAGTCATTTGACTGGTTTGATGCAGCTCTCCAAGATTCCCTATCTAGTGCTAGTCGTTTCATTTCAGTATACCCTCTACATCCTACATCCCTAACAATTTGTTTTACATATTCTAAACGTGGCCTGCCTACACAATTTTTCCCTTCTACCTGTCAATATTAAAGCGACTATTCCAGGATGCTTTAGTATGTGGCCTATAAGTCTGTATCTTTTTTTAACTATATTTTTCCAAATGCTTCTTTCTTCATCTATTTGCCGCGATACTTCTTCATTTGTCACTTTATCCACTCATCTGATTTTTAACATTCTACTATAGCACCACATTTCAAAAGCTTCTAATCTTTTATTCTCAGATACTACGATTGTCTAAAGTTTTACTTCCATATAAAGCGACACTCCAAACATATACTTTCAAAAATCTTTTCCTGACATTTAAATTAATTTTTGATGTAAACAAATTATATTTCTTACTGAAGGCTCGTTTAGGTTGTGCTATTCGGCATTTTATATCGCTCCTGCTTCGTCCATCTTTAGTAATTCTACTTCCCAAATAACAAAATTCTTCTACCTCCATAATCTTTTCTCCTCCTATTTTCACATTCAGTGGTCCATCTTTGTTATTTCTACTACATTTCATTACTTTTGTTTTGTTCTTGTTTATTTTCATGCGATAGTTCTTGTGTAGGACTTCATCTATGCCGTTCATTGTTTCTTCTAAATTCTTTTTACCCCGCTAGAATTACTATATCATCAGCAAATCGTAGCATCTTTATCTTTTCACCTTGTACTGTTACTCCGAATCTTAATTGTTCTTTAACATCATTAACTGCTAGTTCCATGTAAAGATTATAAAGTAACGGAGATAGAGAACATCCTTGTCGGACTCCCTTTATTATTACGGCTTGTTTCTTATGTTCTTCAGTTGTTGCTGTTGCTGTTTGGTTCCTGTACATGTTAGCAATTGTTCTTGTATCTCTGTATTTGAACCCTAATTTTTTTTTAAATTCTGAACATTTTATTCCAGTCTACGTTATCGAATGCCTTTTCTAGGTCTATAAACGCCAAGTATGTTGGTTTGTTTTTCTTTAATCTTTCTTCTACTATTAATCTGAGACCTAAAATTGCTTCCCTTGACCCGATACTTTTCCTGAAATCAAATTGGTCTTCTCCTAACACTTCCTCCACTCTCCTCTCAATTGTTCCGTATTCTTCACATTTATCTGCCCCTGCTTTCTTTGGTATCATGACTATAATACTTTTTTTTAAGTCTGACGGAACTTCCCCTTTTTCATAAATATTACACACCAGCTTGCATAATCTATCAATCGCTTCCTCACCTGCACTGCGCAGTAATTCTACAGGTATTCCGTCTATTGCAGGAGCCTTTCTGCCATTTAAATCTTTTAATGCTCTCTTAAATTCAGATCTCAGTATTGTTTCTCCCATTTCATCCTCCTCAACTTCCTCTATAACACCATTTTTTCTAATTCATTTCCTCCGTATAACTCTTCAATATATTCCACCCATCTATCGACTTTACCTTTCGTATTATATATTGGTGTACCATCTTTGTTTAACACATTATTAGATTTTAATTTATGTACCCCAAAATTTTCCTTAACTTTCCTGTATGCTCCGTCTATTTTACCAATGTTCATTTCTCTTTCCACTTCTGAACACTTTTCTTTAATCCACTCTTCTTTCGCCAGTTTGCACTTCCTGTTTATAGCATTTCTTAATTGCCGATAGTTTCTTTTACTTTCTTCATCACTATCATTCTTATATTTTCTACGTTCATCCATCAGCTGCAATATATCGTCTGAAACCCAAGGTTTTCTACCAGTTCTCTTTATTTCGCCTAAGTTTGCTTCTGCTGATTTAAGAATTTCCTTTTTAACATTCTCCCATTCTTCTTCTACATTTTCTACCTTATCTCTTTTACTCAGACCTCTGGCGATGTCCTCCTCAAAAATCTTCTTTACCTCCTCTTCCTCAAGCTTCTCTAAATTCCACCGATTCATCTGACACCTTTTCTTCAGGTTTTTAAACCCCAATCTACATTTCATTATCACCAAATTATGGTCGCTATCAATGTCTGCTCCAGGGTAAGTTTTGCAGTCAACGAGTTGATTTTTAAATCTTTGCTTAACCATGATATAATCTATCTGATACCTTGCAGTATCGCCTGGCTTTTTCCAAGTGTATATTCTTCTATTATGATTTTTAAATTGGGTGTTGGCAATTACTAAATTATACTTCGTGCAAAACTCTATAAGTCAGTCCCCTCTTTCATTCCTTTTGCCCAGCCCGTATTCACCCACTATATTTCCTTCCTTGCCTTTTCCAATGCTTGCATTCCAATCTCCAACTATTATTAAATTTTCATCTCGTTTTACGTGTTTAATTGCTTCATCAATCTCTTCGTATACACATTCTACCTCATCATCATATCATGGGCGCTTGTAGGCATATAGACGTTAACAATCGTTGTCGGTTTAGGTTTTGATTTTATCCTTATTATAATGACTATCGCTATGCGTCTTGAAGTACTCCACTCTCCTCCCTATCTTCTTGTTCATCACGAAACCTACTCCTGCCTGCCCATTATTTGACGCTGAGTTAATTACTCTAAAGTCACCTGTCCAAAAGTCGCCTTCTACTTCCCACCGAACCTCACTAATTCCTACTATATCCACGGTTATCCTATCCATTTCCCTTTTTAAATTTTCTACCCTACCAACCTTTTTTTAAGCTTCTAACATTCCACGCTCCGACTCGTAGAATGTTATTTTTTACTTTTCTGGTGACCCCTTCCTTAGTAGTCCCCACCCGGAGATCCGAACGGGGGACTACTTTACCTCCGGTATATTTTACCAAGGAAGGCGCCTCCATTATTGCTTTTCAAAATGCAGAGAGCCACATTTTCTTGGAAAAAAAACAGCTGTAGTTTTCCATTGCTTTCAGCTGCGCAGTACTCAGAGGACTGAGTGATGTTGACATGGCCGTTTAAGTCATTGTGACTCACGCCCCTAACAACTACTGAAAGAGCTGCTGCCCTCTTTCAGGAATCATTCCTTAGTCTCGCTTTCAACAGATACCTATCCGATATGGTTGCACCTTCGGTCCAGCTACTCTGTATCCCTGAGGACTCAAGCCCCCTCACCAACGGCAAGGTCTCATGATTCATAGAGGAAGAAACTATTATTAACCATCATTAAAGATTGCATCATAGTTGTATATAATTTGTGTATTTAATGTTAATTATAGAAGATTAGCTTGCGAAGCGATCATAGGTTTCGTTAGTATTCGTACGATTCGTCATTTATCTTTAACAAAAAATAGAAAAATTTTGGGGGAATTCCGAAAAACCACAAAAAACTATTTACTCCTTTTATACGATTCCTGAAACAACGCACTAGACATCGATTTTCTCATCTTGAAGTGGACGCTTAAACGTCCGGCGTGTATTTTCATTCATCTTTACTTATTTTCAATCAATATTAATTTAATAATAAATCTATTAAACTAAATATTAACTTCATTAACCGAATAAATTTTCAAAAAATTTAAATAAATGATCAATTTATTAAAAATCCTATTGTTTTGCGAATTTATATGCCCAAATAAATTAAACCGTGTCTTCTTGTCCGGAATGAAATACAGCAGACAATTTTTGTTTTGAGAAAGCAGTTTCAATAGTTTTGTTTTTTCTTAAGTTGCGAAGTTACACAATATGATTTCAGATTTAAATCGTGAATAATCTTACGACAAGCCGTGTATTTTACACCATTATTTCGTGATAGTTTTTTTTAATTGATTTTATCGGACTGGCATAAATTTTATGAATGTCGGATACGAGTTATTTGTTTATTTAATTCGTTTGAATAGATGCAATACGATAATACACATATAATAAAAAGTTATAAGTATAGAACATTTAAATCAATTCTATTAATACACACATAAGCCTGCTCTTAAAAAGTAAATATTGAACAGAGAACAAGAGTATAAATACTGACTAATCAAACAAAAAAATCTTATCAAAATTATAATTTACATGTAAAACCACACAATTTACATTTATAGGAAACCAAAAATTACTACAAATAAAATACAAACACAATTTAACTTAATCATATACAACACGTACATCGTATAAGAAAAATAACAATAAAATATATCTTATAAAAAACAGTCCCGTAGAGGAATAAAAACTAAATACATAAATTAAAATACGCTGTTTAAAATCTTATTAATCATTTACATCCAGATTCCCGTTGGAGAAGAAATCCGCCCTGTGACGATCCCGGTCGCCTCACTGCCACCACCGTTCGTAATCCTGATGGATTTTACAGGAGGTGATTTTTTTAGATCCTGTAAACCTGCTAGTACATCACAATCATCAGTTTGGCTTCTGTCAGGATATTTCCAGGATATCCATCAGTGTATTTACAGAACCGATTATCGTTATCGTAAGGCCCCATCCAATCACGATTACCTATCTGTATAACTTACAGTCCTCAACTATCAAAATTAACAGATACGCGGAAACACGATCCCTGCTACTTCCTGTCACACCGAAGGGTTTACACTAAAACTCATCCCAACTTTAATTGTACTATGCACTCAGATCATTATTTTATCGAACCTTTAAATACCAAAAATACTATTCTTTTACCAACAAAACAAGTGTTGATCTCATTAACTACAATTTTCTCATACAATTCAATTTACTCAAAAAACCTCTTGAATTACTTAAAATTCAAGAAACTGATTCAATAAAAATCTTTCAAATATCTTTAGGTATTAAATAGAAACGAAATTATTCAAATAAATATCAAGCATTAACAATAGTCGACTATAATATAATTACATCATATAGAACGAGTCAAAAGAATGGAAACCCCTCAACAACTTTAAAACCGTTCCAATAGAATACTGTAAAAACCACCACCGGTTTGGTCTAGTGGAGAACTCATCACTAATTAGCTGATTTGGAAGTTGAGAGTTCTAAGGTTGAAATCCTAGTAAAGGTAATTAATTTAATATGGATTTCAATAATAGATCGTGGATTACGTTATGGTTCTTTCTTTTTTTTTTTTATTGTTTAGCTCCGGTAATTACCGTTCAGATAATACTTCAGAGGATGATAAGTATGAGTGTAAATGAAGTGTTTAGTCTTGTACAGTCTCAGTTCGACCATAACTGATATGTGTGGTTAATTGAAACCCAATCACCAAAGAACACCGGTAACCACGATCTAGTATTCAAATCCATGTAAAAATAACTGACTTTACTAGGACTTGAACGCTGGAACTCTCGATTTCCAAATCAGCTGATTTGGGAAGACGGGTTTACCACTAGACCAATCCGGTGGGTACGGTATGGTTGGGTTTCAATTAACCGCACATCTCAGGTATGGTCGATCTGAGACTGTACCAAGACTACACTTCATTTATATTCGTACATATCCTCTGTAACAATACCTTAACGATAGTTCCACAGGGTAAAATTCAGGATAGGGTATCTGTCAATTACTATACCTTTTGACGAGAAATAAAATTAAACTTTTTGTTAAGTATGTTTTGGGGTGGCCCATGAGTTGTAACTTCATTTTAAAGATCTCTTTAAGACAAGAAAAGTTGTATAAATAAAAGGTTAGTACGATATCTTTACCCAAAATGGCGGCGGGATTAAATTTGTATATTGAAAATTACTAAATGTAGTAAGTTCAAATGATAAATAAAAAGAAATTAAACTAAATTACAATTTTATCTAATTAATTAAAATTTATTTTAAAATTTACATTTAAAAAAATTAAAATATGTTTATTTTAAACACGAAAAATGTTGTTTTTTTCCAAGTTGATGAGTAAAGAAATAAAATTATTGTCACCTAATCATGTTCTGATCATTGATGGTCTCTTACCATTGTTGCAGAAATAAAGCTTACTTAACTTTATAATATTCCATTTAGTGTTTCATAATTACACTGTTAGTTTCTTATGAGAATTTATTGTTATCGTTAACCCATTCACTTTGTCTACCTTTACTACAATTATAAGCCACTTTTGTTATTTACATCTTTTTTTACGTTTTATGTAATTGTTTTTTACTGAATTAATTTTTTCTGTCCTGCCTATTAACATTGCTATGTACATGTTAACCGTGAACAAGAGAGGGTCACAATTACAAGGATAAAGAGGAGCTTTGGTGATAGGTCGTATAATGAAATTTATAAATTGTTCAGTGCAACATTTAATAATAGTAACCCTATTTTTTTTAAAAAGGAGTTGCAAAAACCATCAGACGATTTGAAGAAAGTGGGAACAGGAACAGTAATAATAGGCGGTAAACAACGGAGGCCTAAATCTGCAACAAATAATAAATTGTTAAGAGGTAATGCAAGAATTTATTTAGAGTTCTCATTGCTTGGCTCGAATTGCACGAACATAACATAACATTAGTCAAAGTTCAGTGATTCGAACATTAAAAAAAAAAGTCAAACTTTTCAGAATTCCGTCCAGTGCAATAAGTTATTGTACCGAACGAAAACTTGAGTTCTGCGAAATTATGATGAAAAAAACGTATGTGGATCTTAATTTATTGAAGAACATTTTTTTTTAGTGATGAGGCCACATTTTATTTTTTAATGTCAATGTAAACCACAAGAATTATCGATACTGGACTAATGATTTTAATTCACAGTAGTATTGTGAGGATATACCCAGTTAAAAATGTACGGGCAGGGTATTGGTGGATGATTGATTGGGCTTACTTTTATTGAAGGAAATTTAAACACAGTGAAATATGAGGCTTTGCTTCTCGACGTGCCAAACATTCAAAATTACTGCCCCCAACTTCCAAAACATTTGGTTTCAAGATGGTGCCCCGCCGTATTTCAATTTTCAGGTACGTGAAATTTTAAATGCCCTTTTTCCTGTAAGATGGATTGGCCGAAGGGCTTGAATAGATCACCTTACTTGTTACCGTCGGATATATTTCTATGGGGCCACTTATAAAGTATTGTTTATCATAAGATGCCTTCAAGATATCGATGATTTACAAAATATCGCTAGGGAATCGTTGAATAATGCGGTATCATCCTTTCACAACAGAATGGTACTATCAAACAACAGGAGGAGAACATTTCGAACATGTATAACATGAAATGTAAGTAGATGAGCAGAAGTTATACTTATTAAATAATCTCGTTTTTTTTGTTGAATAAATTTATTTGATATCCATTTAATCAAATTATTATAAATGTATTTATTTGCGATAACAGTTTCTTAAATTACAAATATAATTTTTTCAAAAAAAAAAAAATTGCGTTGCCATTTTGGGTATAGAAATCGTACCAACGTTTTATGCATACTATTTTTCTTAAAAAATCTTTAAAATGATGTATCACACAAAGGAGTTTACCATTTACAATATTTGAATAAATCCGTGAGGCATACCCCAGTAACGGGTTGAAATTCTTATTTCTTGTCAAAAGGTAAAGTAGTTGACACCGATGCCTTATCCTGAAAGTTACAGTATTTTATGTGAAACGGTTTTAAAGTTGTTAGGGATTCCCATACTTTCGGCTCGCTCTGTCTAAATCTCTCCTAAACAGAATTCTTATCATGAGGTAGACAAACATTACTCATCAAAGATTGTCCAGTTATTTAGAAATGATTATTATAGAATTTAAATAAATATTTATTTTTATAAATAAATAAGTTTCCAACAATTAAATTTTGAAGATTATCACTTGTTAACAAAGATTAAAGCAAATTACTAGGAAAAGTATACGGTTTAACCAAACAATAATAATTATTAGCGGTTGTAGTACATATCAAACGTATTTCCCCAAACCAAAATGCAGTATGCGAGTAATGTCTCTACAAATGAAACCATTCTAAGCTGGGTATAAGACAAAATATACCTAAGTAATCCTAAACTTGTAATAGCCTTCTAATATACCTTCTTAATCAAATTATTTATATGGATATTAAACTTAAGATTACAATCAAAATCTATCCGAAGATATTTTAATAAATTTCTTCAGTTTTAATTGCATTAATGCACAAAACATTATTATATATCCAATCATTGACCAATTTCAAACTCAAATTAATCTTCATACATTATCTAAAGAACCACCACCAAAAACACAATGGCCGTGTTATCAGCTAAGTAAACGAATGTATGCTCGATATTCAAATTTAAAATATCATACATATATATCTATATTTTTCTGTTTAGTCTCCGGGAATTGTTCAGGTATTCAGAGGATGATGATATGTTGAGTGTAAATGACGTGTAGTCTTGTACAGTCTCAGTTCGACCATTACCGAGATGTGTGGTTAATTGAAACCCAGCCACAAAAGAACACCGGTATCCACGATCTATTATTCAAATCCGTTTAAAAATAACTGGCTTTACTAGGACTTGAACGCTGGAACTCTCGACTTCCAAATTAGCTGATTCGGTTGGTTCTTTCATATATATCAGAAATAAAATCGGACCCAAAAACAGTATATTTTATGGAACCCTAGCAATCATCAGGAAGAACAACATTAAATACACCATTCTAACGGAAGATTGCTTATTTCGTTGTTCGGTTTCGAATTGAACCGGTTGTACGCCATTTTTCCTGAATAGCTCTTTCTTTTTCCTATTTAGCCTCCGGTAATTATCGTTCAGATAATACTTCAGAGGACGAATGAGGATGATATGTATGAGTGTAAATAAATTGTAGTCTTGTACATTCTCAGTTCCACCACTTCTCTGATGTGTGTGGTTAATTGAAATTCAGCAACCAAAGAACACTGGTATCGACGATACTACTATAATGCAAGAAGTATGATAATCAAACAGAATGGTTTTTTTTTGCATTCTTTACGATTCATGACCCAGGGATCTCCAAAAAACAAAATAAAAGGAGGTAATATTCGTACGTACTTACGTTGGATATTTAGTAACTTATTAACTTTTGATTAATTTCATTCAATGCTTCACATTTGTCGTTAACGTGTGTTAAATATGCTTGTTATAAAGTTTATTACAGTTCTCAATTACACAGCAGATGAAAATAGTTAATTATAAGTCATAAAAATTGATTAATAAATGCCAATTTAAACCTAAAACTAAAAGATTATATTATAAATTTACTAGTAACTGCTCAATTATTTTCAATTTAATTTTTCGCAAATTGTGTCCAACTTTAACTGAATTTTCCTGTATAATCTCTAAATTTTCATTTGTTAATATATTTTTTTAATACTGTTAAATTTAAATATTGTATTATTTAAACCCATTCAGACATGCAATTTTTCCAGAAAATTGCGTTAATATTTTTATATATTCCCTTGCAGTAAAATGTTATGTTTGGAAGTCGAGTGTTCCAGCGTTCAAGTCCTAGTAAAGTCTGCTATTTTTACGCGGATTTGAATACTAGATTGTGGATACCGGTGTTCTTTGGTGGTTGGGTTTTTCAATTAACCAAACATCTCAGGAGTGGTCGAACTGAGACTATACAAGACTACACTCATACGTATCATCCTCAGAAGTATTATCTGAACGGTAATTCCCTGAGGCTAAGGAAAAAGAAAGTAAAATGTTAAGTAACTTTTTTGTTTAAAAATGTGTTTCTTGTGTAAGAGATATGGATTGTTATTTAGTATAATTAGTTGTACATAGAAATAACATTTTTTTTGGAGTTGGCAAATTATTTAAAACAGAAAATATTGAAGTGTTCAGAGTTTTATTACAAACAAAGGTGCATATAATCTCGATTACCTCTTTGTTAAAGCATCACGTATTATCTCTTAAACAGTAATACAAAGAGCATTAAATATTTACACAGTTGGAATAGAAATGTAAGTAGAGGAAAAACAAATTAGCTAATTATTTTATAGATAATATAATGGTTTTTTTTATTTTCAACGAATTTAATTTATGGCTTACAATTGCAGATTTAAACAAATACATTTTTAACGTGCATATGTGGTTGCACAATCGCAACTTTTCTGCTTGAAATGTTTAGGGCGGTTTCACCCATCAAAACTACGAAAGAGGTTAAACCTTTATTTTTGTACCTATTTTGTTAAAAAATATGGTTTTACAAATGGTTTTCATTATTTCATATGTAGATCTGGTACTTTCTGAATATATAATTTATTTACGCCAGAGATATTTTGATTTCAGATTAAGATATTTTATGATGTAATCATTTATGAATTGATTTGTTATTTTGGATTTTTTCCTGGCAAATTCCGGAGATATGCTGCAAAAAGTAAATATTGCAATCGGTCAAAAAATGGAGTTTTTTTTTAATCCCTACATTCCCGGGCCGGACATCCAATTAAGTATGCTCGGCCCGGGGGACGTGTCCTTTAACTCCCCACCCCCCGGCACAGCAGGTCGCCCCCCCCCCGGTTGGATCTTCTGTTGCCTGCCTCAAATCCCCAGCGGACGGTAACCAGGCCCGACTGTGTCGTTTTCAAGCCCGCCCGCCAGAGACCGAGTCTCGGTCATTAGCATTACCTGCCTCTAACCACGGGAAAGGGAAGAACCAGGCCCGCCTCTGCCGTTCCCAGCACCCCTTCCCCCCCCGCAAACGGGTCTCGGTCTTAACTTTTTTCCCACCTAGTGGCCTTCTGGAGTCCCCACCGATCATTAAAGGTCGCACACCTAAGCATGCGACCACTCACGGACGAGGCTGTCCACCCTTTCCTACTCTTGACATCCTCTAGATCAGGGCTTCTTAAACTTTTTTATATAGCGACCCCCTTCAAGCTTAGGAAATTTTAAACGACCCCCTCCTCCATATAATGAAATATATATTAACCGTAGATGTAGATGTAATATCGCACTATTTTACAATGTAAATAAAATAAGGATTAAAGAATACGTACCCATTCATTTCACATATATATAATTGGAAACGTTGACGGGATATCGGTCGTAATAAAACACAATAAATAGAATGACATAAAACTATATATATATTTATTCAATAGAAAAAATAAACTTTTGTAACAATTTTTTTATAAGAAAACATAAAACTATATCTATATATTCAATAGAAAAAATAAACTTTTGTAACAATTTTTTTAATAAAAACATATTATTAACATCAAACAATATTAATGTGACGGATGTGATTGTTTATTTTTACACAAATAATTAAATCTAGGCTCAATTTGAGTTAGTGCAGATCGTAATAAATTTTCAACGTTTATTAAAGTTGAACGGTATTTTGATTTTATGTAAGTTAATGTGGAAAAGGCTGATTCACATAAATATGTTGTACAAAATGGCAGTAATTTGTTCATTGCCATTTCCGATAGTAGGGGATATTCTGATTTGATTTCTATCCAAAATTCATGCACAGGCACTTGAGAAAATCTAAGTCGCAAGGTAGTATCACTTGTTAATTCGGCAAATTCTTCTTGTGCTTTTAAGTTTAAAAAATTAATTTCTTCCATTTCAATTGAAAATGGATTGCAAATCCATTGTTGTGTATCGATATAATTGGGAAAATACCTATGCATGTAAACTTCCATATCCTTCAAATGATTAACTATAATTTTTGTTATAGGAGTATCTTTTTTTGAAATATTGTTACTAATTATATACTCGTCAGTAAATGGAAACATTTCGAGCGATCCACTTTCCACTCTGTTCTTCCATATAAGAATTTTTTTAACAAAGGCCTCAAGTTTATTTTTTAACATAAACATATTAACGCAGACTCCCTGCATTGATAAATTCATATCATTGATTTTATCAAAAATATCTGCCAAATAGCATAGCTTGAGAAGCCATAAATTATCTTGAAAATAATCGGCCAAATTAGAATTTTGCTGTGTTAGAAATATAAGAACTTCATCTTTTAAAGTTAATAATCGTTTCAAACTTCGACCTTTTGATAGCCACCTAACTTCAGCATGTAACAATAAACTTGTATAATCCGAATCCATATCAATGCAATTCCATCCTTGGCTCTTGTAGTGAAAGGTTGTGTTTTGTTGTGCTCTGTGAATTGTCAGTTGTAACCAGTCCAGCCAGGTGTTCAACAGTTCTTCTACCTGCGTCGCCAGACAATGTGAGAAGGGTCTGCTAGGACATCAGCCGGGCGGCCAGCTACCTGGACTACAGGCCAGTCACATTAAGAAAAGGATAATCCTTTTCTTAATTTTACTTTTATACTATTCAATATTTCTAATAATGTAAAGTGAACTCTTGTAGTCATTGTGAATACGTTAAGTAAATAGCCTATTATTATAGGACTATTGTGCTACTTTTAAAATAATTTTATTTTTTAATTGATTTTCTTGTCAGTGATTTTATTTTACAGTAAGTGTAGATTAAGAAGTGTAAATTAAGTTTAATTTTAATTTTTAAATTTTTCTTCCTTATTTTCCTCAATGGAAGGAAAAATAAGGCCTCCTCCACCCCGTTCTCCCACCACGGAACTGTCCGACGGTGGAGAGGAAAGCGGGTCTGGCGCTAGGAAGCGCCAGAAACGCCGGGACTCCGCGCCTCCTATGGAGGCGGAGCCCGTAGCGGGCTGTAGCAAGGCTGCAGCAGCCGCCAACTCGCAGGCTGATGATGGGGCCCCATCACAGCCTGCTACCGTCAGGCGGGAGAAAATCCCGCCGATAATGCTGGACTGCCCGAAAGAGTGGCCAGCATTGGCGAGGGACATAAAGTCGAGGATTGGGGGGCGCCTGGTGGCTAAAAGCACCGGGCTCTCGATAAGGCTGCAGCTGGGCAGCGAGGCGGATTACCGGGCGGTGCAGAGTTTTCTGCACTCGAAGGGAATCGCCTTTCACTCCTTTCAGCTCCCGAAGGACAGGGAGCTGAAGGTGGTTATACGGGGGATCCCCTATGGGGCTGCCCCGGAGGAAGTAAGGGAGGAACTGACCTCCCTTGGCTATGAGGTGGTTTCGGTTAAGAAGCTCCTCACAAGGGACGGTCGGGAAACCCCGACCTGCCTAGTGGCCCTTAAGAGGACCCCTTTGGCCCGGGCCATTTATGACCTTGGCAGTATTTTTTACTGCAAGGTCGCAGTGACTGCATTTGTGTCACGAGGGGGGCCACCCCAGTGCCACAGATGCCAGAAATTTGGACACTCGTCCAATTACTGCCAGAGGGCCCAGCAATGCGTAAAGTGTGGTGGAAACCACGACACTTCTGCCTGCGTCAAGCCGCGTGAGGAACCAGCCTCATGCGTCAACTGTAAGGGGCCACATCCGGCCAATTACAGGGGCTGCCCCTATTATAAGGAGCAGACAAACAAAGTCAAGGGACTTAAAAAGCCCGCGACTTTGGACGGCCGCAGCTGGGCCCGTGTTGCCGGTGGGGGAAAAACAGTCCCCAAACCGGAGGTGCCGGCACCCGTGGCCAAAGCGGTCGTGAAAAAAGGGGAGGTAACCTCCCCAACACCCGCCAAGCCAAAACCGGCGGCAACCACCAAGAAGGTGGTAAAACAAAAGGCGGCGACAAAGCCGGCCCCGGCGAAGAAGGCCAAGCCTTCCTCGACGGGAAAGGCAAAGCCGGCCCCGGCGAAGAAGGCCAAGCCTTCCTCGACGGGAAAGGCAAAGCCTGCTCCGGCTGGGAAGGCCAAGCAGGCTGTTAAAAACACCGCGGCCCCTGTGGCCCCGCGCCCCACCAAAAGGGCGGCCGCGCCAAAAGGCACCCCCAGCGGCAATCCGAAACCGGCTACCCCGTTGGAGACCACTGGCATGGACTTCCTGTCGCAGATGACAGTGAAGGATATCCTGCCAGATATCATGATGGTTTTGCCACGCCTGCTCCAGGCAAAATCTCTCAAGGACTGTATTCAGTCCTTAATAGAGTGCCTCATGGCTGTACTGTCAAGGTATGGTTAGGCCCACCCTCAGACTCTTGCAGTGGAACGCCAACTCAGTAGTAGGCCGGACGGAGGAACTATGCCGTCTGGCCGAGGATCTACTGATAGACGTGATACTGTTGTCTGAGACGTGCTTGAACCCAAACAAGCAACTGACCCTTCGGAACTATTTTACATATAGGACGGATAGGCCAGTTCGACCCGGATCTCGCACCTCTGGTGGAACTGCGGTTTTAGTCCACAGACGCCACATGCATACGCGCGTTGTTCTTCATACAAACGTGATGGAGCAAACGTGTGTGCATGTGGAGCATCTGGGCACGGTGTATCGGCTGGTTTCGGCTTATAGCAAGCCGAACGACGCGGTAACCGGCGCAGATCTGGATGCCGTGCTGGAAAATTGGGATGGGCCCGTGATACTCATGGGCGACCTCAATGCCAAACACGTGTCATGGAACAGCATTCTGACAAATCCGAATGGCAGATTGCTGTACGAAAGGGCGAGAGCCCGCCGCTTGGTCGTCGTAGGCCCTGAGGTGCCCACGTTCGTGCATCGCTCAGGCAGATCTAGGCCTGACGTGCTGGATATCGCAGTCATGAAGGGGGGTACCCTCCCATTCATGATTGAAACGATAGAAGACCTCAGCTCGGACCATTCCCCTGTCCTGTTGGAACTAGGTCAGGCAGGGGGTGGCCGAGATCCCCCGCCTATACCCCGAAGGTCAGTCAACTGGAAAAGGTTCTACGAGACCCTCCAGCGGGAGTACAGGCCGGTAAATCCTGAGCTCCTGAACACCCCGGAGGAAATCGACGACACTGTCGGGCGCGTCACGTCGTCAATGACCGAGGCCCTGGCAGGCAGCTCATCGGCCAAAACTCGAGCAGTTGTTCGAAACGACCTCCCTCCTCATATCTCCGAAGCCATAACGGAGAAACGACGACTGAGGAGGAGATATCGAATCACCCTGTCCCCCGCTGATAAGCGGGCCTTTTATAATCAAACGGACAGGGTAAAACAACTGCTGACAAGCCATCGAGAGGATTCGTGGAACGAATACCTCGCCTCGGTCTCTGACGACATCTCCTCGGTGTTCAGGTTGAACAGGAGACTGCGAGAAGGGAAGAAGCCTCGCCATCCGGTTGTGGGGCAGCGAGGTTTTCTTGCATACTCGGAGGCGGAGAGGGCCGAGGTATTCGCCGATACCTTGGAGGAGCAGTTCACTCCAAACCCCCCTCCCTCCCCGAACGACGAGCACACAACCGAGGTGGAATCCTTTCTTGTAGATTATTTCTCACAGGTGGAGGACGCCCCTCTAGAGATTGACCAAGTCACTGAAGCGGAAGTTTCCGCAGCCATTAAGGCCACAAGCCCCGACAAGGCCCCGGGTGTCGACGGGATCAGCGCCCGTGCATTCCGGAACATACCGGCCTCCGTGATTACAGCAATTTCGGTGATATTCACGTCCATTTTGTACGTCGGATATTTCCCGAATTGTTGGAAAACGGCCAAAGTCGTATGTTTACCCAAACCGGGGAAAAGTTTACTTTTCCCACGGAATTATAGGCCAATCTCCCTGTTACCGGTATTGTCTAAGTTGTTCGAGAGGATTTTTCTCGAAAAACTGAGGCGATACATGGAGGGAGAAGTGCGGCCCGAGCAATTTGGGTTCAGGGAGGGTCACTCAACCACCCTCCAACTGGTAAAAATAATAGACGACCTTGTCGGAGGCCTGAACAGGAAACGGGTGACTGCAGCCGTTTTTCTGGATGTGGCCAAGGCCTTTGACAAAGTTTGGCATAGCGGGCTGCTTTATAAGCTAGCGCGATCGGCGATCCCGTACCGCTATGTCAGACTGATGCGGTCATATCTGCTAGACCGACATTTTGTCGTGCGCGTAGGGGAAACGATTTCCTCTACCAGAGAAATAGCCGCTGGGGTTCCCCAAGGAGCAGTACTTTCCCCGTTCTTGTACACTTTGTACGTGAACGATATGCCGCTGTCGGAAGGGGTCAAAACGGCCCTTTACGCAGACGACACGGCATATTTCTACGAATCCGCAAATGTGGATTACGCGGTCCGGAGGCTCCAAAGGCAGCTGGACTTAGTGGAACCGTGGCTCGACATGTGGAGAATCAGGGTCAACGGTGAAAAATCGGTGGCCGTGATGTTCACATGCAAGACACGTAAACCGACCAGAGAGCTGGAAATCTCAGGGGAGAAAATCCCTTTTGAGAAAACAGTTAAGTACCTGGGGGTGGTGTTGGACAGGCGGCTTACCTTCGGCGAACATGTAAATTATGCGACCCGGAGGGCTAAGGCCGCCAGAGCCTCGCTATACCCAGTGCTGAACAGTGCCAGCCCGTACCCACTGGCAACTAAGCTCCTCATTTTTCGGCTGTACGTACTGCCGATTCTAACATATGCTTACCCGGCATGGGGGGCAGTGTTGAGCTCCTCGCTTCAAAAGAAGATCGAGGCCGTCCAAAACATCGCGTTGCGGACGATCTTTGGAGCTCCGTGGTTCGTCAGGAACGCCACTCTCCGATCTGATGCGAGATTTCAATCCGTGTCCGAGGTGGGGGTGGCGCAGGCGCGCAGACTGTTCGGGAGAGCGCCTGTGTCCGAACACAGTCATCTTCGGGACATCTGCCGAGAGGACCCAACTCCGACAGTTGTAAGGAAGCGGCCTCACGCCGTACTGGACGAACCACCGTGATGGTGCGGTGCGGTAGCCGAAAATCGACAAACCAGGCTTAGGGGCCTCCATATCGCATGAGCCATAAACGGAATAGTGCGTCAGACGCGTTTCCGGGGTCGCGAGTGAAAAGTTTTCGCGAAGTTATATAGTTTGAAGACGTCAAACACGGTAAGTCGCGCATAAAACAAAAACGCGGTCTAAATTTTAAAAAAAAACTTACAGTAAGACAAAATATCCCAGCAATTGCGACTCCTCCGGAAAAGGGGACGCATTGCTCTCTCCTTATAGCTAGTGCCCCGTTGTGGCGTATTCCTGCTAGCCTATTAAAGAGTTAGCACCGAAAGGACTTCAGTGGACGGTCTGAAGGGGAATTACGTCGGGAGGACAGGCTTTATAAGCCTAGCCTTCCGCGGTCGGCCCATGAAATGGGTTCGATAACGCTGGTTTAACAACGGATTGGAATGCAATTAAATCCGTCTTAAATTCACTAAAATAATAATAGACAAAACTTGAAAAATTAGATCCGAGATTAAAAAATAACCCTTTTAAAAACAAGCCCGATTAGAATGATCCAGCAGCAAGGGACTCTGTCCAGGTTCTGCGATAAAGTAGGGAGTAATAGACTCCTGCCAACTTTGCATTCCATTCCATATCAATGCACAAATTTTTAAACAATCGACTATTAAGTGCTCGACTTTTAATAAAGTTAATGATTTTGACTGCATCAAAAAACACAGTGTTTAATTCTGGTGCAATTTTTTTAACAAGTGCCTCTCGGTGAATCATACAATGTGTAAATGTAATATGATCATTTCCAGCTTTAACAAATGCTGTAAAACCAAGATCTTGTCCGGTCATTGCTGCAGCACCGTCCGTGCACACACCAACACAATTTTTCCAATTTAATCCTTCTTTTTCAAAAAACTCATTTACTTTTTTATATATATCTTTTCCACGAGTATGACCTTCCAGAGGACGACAAAACAGTATATCTTCATGAATGCTTCCCTCATAAATATATCTTACAAAAAGTAACAACTGTGCCATTTTTGAAATGTCTGTCGACTCGTCCAGTTGTATTGCAAACTTTGAGCTGTCTTTAAGCCTCATAAGAAGCTGTTGAAATTGATCATTGCTAATGTCTGAAATTCTTTTGGACACAGTGTCATTTGATAATGGAATTTTACTAATTTCAGCAGCATACTGTTTTCCATGAACAATTTCAGACATTCTTATAGCTGCAGGTAGTAAAAGTTGCTCTCCAACAGGAAAAGGCTTTTTCGTTTTTGCTATCAAATACGAAACTTCATACGATGCCAATAGATATTTATCATTCAAAGTAACATACTTCTCCAAAGTGTTCTTTTCTTTATTTGATGTTTGCAAAAGACGCTCAAAATATTCTATTGGCTTTTTTGATAACGTTGCATGTTTAGTATTCAAATGTCGTTGCAGTTTTGACGGTTTCATGCTTTCTGCAGCCAAAACTTCTTTGCAAATTAAGCACACTGGTTGTTCTTCATTGTTGTGAGAAGAGCATGTGAAGCCATACTGCAAATATGATTCGTCATATTTTCTTTTTTTTGTTTTGCTAGAAGTCGGATTTGAAGCACTGCAACTTGGTTGTGACGGCGTGGCAGACTTATTAGTTGGAATTTTAATTAGCCATTTATCCATGATGGTTAAATAATAATAAATAATTAAACAAAATGTAGTTGAACTTTAACGTAATAATTAAAAACACCAACTGAAAATTACACAGTAAATACACACATGTCACTACGAAGACAAAGCTGAGTCCAAACTGAAGTACAAACAGAAAAATAACTACACTCGAATCTTTACCAGTGCAATGACAACAAATTACGATCAGATCAACCCCGACGCATGGCGTGTTCAAAGTGTGCAGCGCACAAAGGCACCGTATCACAAAGACGCCGAAAAAGAAGCTTTCATTTAATTTTTTTTATTATTCTTTTATAAAAATAATATGCCGATTCGCCTAGCCTAGCTTGATTATGCTTCCGTATTGTATGTGTAAGCTGTAAGGCGACGCGGCGTCTGGGTACTTATAATCACTAAGTTATCTTGCAAACACGGACGCCGGCGGCCAGACATCAATGTCGAACGTTCAGTTGAAAATCGAGGAGCGCGTTGTATTTATTATTTTAAATGCTACTTCCATATTTTCATTTATAGGCCCTACATAACAGTTTTGAATTGCCACTTTTTTCAAAAAATAGTTATAATAAAACTACAATAGTATTTTGTATGATTTATATTTGTACGTAGTGTGTATACTAATTTTAAAATTTTATTTATAATGATTGAAAAGTATCAGATCTTTGCGACGACCCCCTTTCAGCAGTCTCGCGACCCCCCTGGGGGTCGCGACCCACAGTTTAAGAAGCCCTGCTCTAGATCTCTCTTCTCCTCCCCTCTGCCACCTTGGCGGTGAGGACTTCGGTCGCGAAAGTCTCAAACTTCCTCCAGTTGGCCTCCAACCCTAAAATAAATGTCAAAGGATTCTTTACCTGAAGCTCATTAATCCGCCCGTTCTTCTCTGATTCTGCCATTCATTGCATACAAATATGGTGAGTTCTGCGTCAACCTCCCCGTCAATTTACGTGCAACGGGGAGAGGACCTTCTTTGGAATTTGTACAGGTAACTTTCAAAAGCATCGTGTCCTGTAAAATATTGAATCACGTAATAACCGAGCTCACCGTGCCGCCTGTCAAACCAAAGGTCAAGATCCGTGACAATTCGTTTGGTCCAGCCTGCTCGGTCTTCCCGCCACCTCTCCTTCCACTTTCTACAGATTATATCTGTAGCCTCAGCCCTGCCCACACCGTCAAACCAGAACTTGGATTTTTTTCCCGAGGTTTTTTGGAACCCGAAAATACAAAAAAAAGAAGGGGATGATAATTTTCGTAAGGATGTGTGTTGGCGTGTTTGAAAGTTTAATAATTTTTGACTGGATAAACCGATGTTGATGTGAAATTTTATTATAGGGACAATAGTTTGAGAGTCAAATACCCCCGGGGATGGGGTAGATTATTTAGGATCAATTTCCTCAAAATTATTGCTAACATAATCTCAGTTTATATGAAGTCCAGTACTTGCATACATGCTTACTTACATTAAAATAAAATTTCCTCCCAAATTTTCTTAGTTTTTTCTCAGAAATTGGAAAAAAGATACTTTTTACTTTCTCGTCTAGATAGCGCTATAGCCCTTGAAGGGAAAGTATTGTAATCGATCCAACTTGAGTATATGCGATTTTCACTGTATCTTGATGTTTTTGATTCCAGAGGAACCCAAAAAACCAAATGGAAATGTTCTGGATCTTAATTTTCGTATATTCGGTGTTTGCCTATAAATCATTTTATATCTTCAGAACTACTGGACCGATTTTGACCAAACCTGATCATACTTCTGACTTACTTCTATATATGAGGTATTGATGCCATTAAATTTTCAACCGAAAAGGTCGAGGGGGTAAGGCTGTAGAGCAAGGTCATCTTCCGTATTTCGAAATTTCGCTTGATTAAGGTCATGTTTTTCGTAGCCACATTTGTTAACAATTAAAAAATAACAATATTTGCAAAAAAATGTTTTTGAAAAATTCTACCCTCAACCTAAAAATGCTCTAAACCACTGATATGTTGTGATGTCACAAGTTAGCGGTAGAATTAATTATATTTCAAGTGTAAAAAGGTAGCTAGGTCTCAGCGAGACCGAGCTATCGATTTTGAGACCCAGCCGGTTTCGCATTCGATCGCCCGGGATTGACTCGGTATCTGGTGCGTTAAATCTTGTGGTTACACTAGTTTGTCGATCGTACAAGCGAAATTTTTTTCTACGTAAGTGGTGAAATTAATTTGTGTCTCGCGACAGGCAAGTGAGGATGCCGAACTTCAACGAAACAGGCCTATTGTAGTCACGCGCCACACTACTCTTGGCGCGTTATTTGAACGCGCGAGGATGCATGAACATATTAAGCAATCGGATTTATTATTGAATAATATTAATATTAAGGGATAAAAATTACGACAAAATTCTATTGTTTGTTTAATAGAGCAAATGAAAAGTAATAAAATAAAAACAGAAAATAAAAAAGAATGAAAAAAAATTGAAAATGAGTAAAAAAATGAACGAAACATTAAAAAAAAATGTTTAATTATTAAAAATATAACAAACTTATCTGTAGTTTGAAAAACAAATTATAGAATGTTATGAAATTAGGAAATTGACCAAAGCTGAAAAATCGTAAAATCGTAATAAAGAAAAGTTTTAAAAATTAATAATCTTGGGAAGTAGAGAAAACAATGCTACTATTGGATAACAAATTTATAGCAATATCGTGTGTTTCTTGTATAGTGGAAGCAATTATGGAATTCGTCGGTTTCTGCCTTTGCTTTTTGGTAGACAGAAATTTCCGTTTCATTGGCGGTTCTTCTGATGAAAACATGACACTTTGTGTCATAGAATTTGCCGCTCGCATGGTTGTTTGAGTCTGGACAATCATCTTACTAATAAATTCTGTCTGTATCCGAATTAGCTTTATTTTTTCATTATTTTTTATTTTTTATTGTTTAAATCTGGTTATGGTTTTTTTTTTATTTTATTACTTTTCATTTGCTGTATTAAACTAAGAATAGAATTTTGTCCTAATTTTTATCCCTTAATATTAATATTATTTAATAATAAATATCCGATTGCTTGATATGTTCATGCATCCTCGCGCGTTCAAATAACGCGCCAAAAGTAGTGTGGCGCGTGACTACAATCGGCCTGTTTCGTTGAAGTTCGGCATCCTCACTTGCATGTCGCGAAATGAAAGTGTGAAACTTCATTAGTTTAATTAGTGCCGACCGTCGCAACTAGTACCGCCACATCCGCGTGAATTACAACATACCCGCGCGCTTTAGTTAAAATCGTTGAATTAAATAAACGAAAAAAACATTATTTTTTAGTAAAATTATAAATAATTAAAATTAAGTTGTGTGTGTATGCTGTGCATCTGAAACAACCCTCAGTTGTAGGACTTTCCCGGAACGCGGCTTTAGCCGCCTAATGGGAAGTCTTACAAATATGTTGTCAGATTTTTTTATTTATTGCATATTTTTTAACCGGATTTTTTTTTACGTCCTCCTAAACATAGTAGTAGTGCATGTACTCCCAAAAAATTACTTTACGGAAATATTGGGGTAGGTGGAACTGATCAAAGTTTAAAAATATAGATATTGTTAATTTGTTTATTTTTATGTATCATTATTTTTCTTCTATATGGGGATAAATAACCAGTGCAAGGAAATAGTTAACGGGAATTTAAAGAAATAGGCTACGAAAAAATATTTCGTGAAAATATTTTTTCTTGTTTTATCCTTACTTTAGTTGTGAACATAAACGTTTAAATGGAAACTCATTGGATAATCGAAGTAATGTATTCCGGAAGTGATGGAATAATTTTTATTTATTTTATTGTTCTTTTTTCTTCTTATTAATTATGCAAATTAGTTGTGGTATTTCCAAATGGAATAAATATTAAAGAATGATTCATATATTCTAAAGAACCTGTTTAAACGACTGCTGTACACAATTCTGACGCGTAAATAATTAATTTTATTCGCTAACTGATTAACTTAATACAAGTTTTGAAATTAAATAAATTTACGTTTTACTTGAATGAAACACGAAAATTTTATACACGAAATTAACACAAGTTAATGTTTATATTAATATTTTAATATAAAAAAAAAGGCTGGCAAAGTACTTACGACTTTGCCGTCTTAGTTGGTTAAGAATATTTTGCGTAACTTTTTTATGGCAGCCATAGGGTCGTTTGAAAATATCGAAAAAATAAATTATAACAAAAGTAATGCAAAAAAAGAATATGGATTTTCATTTGGAATATAATGTCCAGAGTTACCTTAATTTTATTAATAGCTTTTTAAATGAAGAAGAATATGACAAAAACGATTTCTAATTATAAAAATTAAAAGAGAGTCAAAAAAGGAGAGGCATTCTGTTTTGGTGGAACAAATTATTAAAACATTTTTTTCTAAAAACATTGTTTTATAGGTTAAGCCTAACAAATATGCTTAAGTAAAATTTTATCTAAATCTAACACCTACTTTAGTAATAAAATTATAAGTTTTAATAATAAAATAATTTTGTCTTGTTTTTTTTTTTTGTCTTCAGTCATTTGACTGGTTTGACGCAGCTCTCCAAGATTCCCTATCTAGTGCTAGTCGTTTCATTTCAGTATACCCTTTACATCCTACATCCCTAACAATTTGTTTTACATATTCCAAACGTCCTGCCTACACAATTTTTTCCTTCTACCTGTCCTTCCAATATTAAAACGACTATTCCAGGATGCCTTAGTATGTAGCCTATAAGTCTGTCTTTTAACTATTTTTTTCCAAATGCTTCTTTCTTCATCTATTTGCCGCAATACCTCTTCATTTGTCACTTTATCCACCCATCTGATTTTTAACATTCTCCTATAGCACCGCATTTCAAAAGCTTCTAATCTTTTCTTCTCAGATACTCCGATTGTCCAAGTTTCACTTCCATATAAAGCGACACTCCAAACATACACTTTCAAAAATCCTTTCCTGACATTTAAATTAATTTTTGATGTAAACAAATTATATATCTTGCTGAAGGCTCGTTTAGCTTGTGCCATTCGGCCTTTTATATCGCTCCTGCTTCGTTCATCTTTAGTATTTCTACCTCCCAAATAACAAAATTCTTCTACCTCCATAATCTTTTCTCCTCCTATTTTCACATTCAGTGGTCCATCTTTGTTATTTCTACTACATTTCATTACTTTTGTTTTGTTCTTGTTTATAAAACAATAAGAATTGCCTTCGCTTTGCGGACGATTTAGCCCTGCTATCCCAAAATATAGAAGAGGCCAGATACCAACTGTCAACACTGGAAGAGATTGCAGGAAAAATTTCTCTAAAAATTTCATACGAAAAAACCAAAATTATGGTGAGAGACCCACTATGCATAAGTAAAGTAAAAATAAACAATAATGACATAGAACTAGTAGGAAAACTTTAAATATTTGGGGGAAAACATCACACACAACCTCCAAGAAAATCCAAACTGGAATGAAAGAATAAATAAACTCATCAAAGCCACAATAATAACACAAAACATTTATAACAAAAAATGCATGTCCATAAACACAAAAATAAGACATTATAACTCAGTTATCCAACCGGAAATACTTTACGGATGCGAAACCATATTTGGACCGTACCAGACAAGGTTTACCGACAAACTGGAAAAGATTGAAAGAGAGATTCTACGACGATGCTTCGGGAAAAACATTATAAAGACGGGATTTTGAGAATTATTCCAAACGAAGAGATTTACAAAACGATCATCCTGATAACGAATAAATTTAGAAAGAAGAGAATTTCCTTTCTAGGACATATTTTCAGAATGGACTTATCAGACGGATAATCGAACTTTTCTGGAACAAGAAAAGCAGACCGAACTGGTTATACGAAGTACAGAAAGACATGGAGGAATTAGACGTAACCCGTGAAAACCTAAAAACGAAAACCGGAAACTATGAGAAATTAAAAAATAAAGAAACAAGATTCCTTTCAAAACCCAAGAAAACAATGAGCCGGGTGTACTCTGAACAAGATCTGAAACCCTTAGAAATTACTGGCAAAAAAGAAAAGCTGAAAAACAACAAATCAGCAAGAAAAGAAAGAACTTGCCAAAAAAAAAAAATGAACTAAAGTGATCCATTATGGTCTTAAAAGTAAAAAAAAACCCAAGAAAATGTTTTGACACAATTGGAAAACGTTTTTTAAGGAACTTTTTTAATGTTCTTAATTGTTAAAATAATAATACATTTAATTGTTAAATAGAAAGTTAAAAATTTTAACTTACAAAACATTTTACATTTGGAATTTCACTTTTTAAATTTCTTTTTCTTTTATTGTAATGTAAAATTAAAGCTTTAAAATAAAATATTTTAATTAACACTCTACGCTTATTGCTAACTTGCTAAAATTTATTAGTATCATGAAATTGAAAGTTTTTGCTTATTTAAATCGAAATTTATGAAATAACAAACATGTTGTAAGCGATTCGTATCAGCGCCGAGCAAAAACTAGTTAAATTGTGGAACATTTATATACATACGATCTTACGGTGGAAGTGCATATTAAGAAACGATTTTTTTTTGTTGAAATCCTAGTTTAAAGGGTTAAAATGGGATAACATTAAATTTGACTACTTTTTGAATTATATAACTCTTTCTTGAATTTCTTGATAACAAATTAAGATATAAACTTGATTTTTGGTGTTTGTAATCTTCATGTGAATATCTATAAACCAGTTAAAGAATTTTTGAAATTCTATCTGGAAGGGTGAAAAAAGTAAAAAAAAATCCGAATAGTGATTACAAATTTTCTTCTTTTCCGTGTTTACTAAACGAGATATATTTGCTCGAATTGGGCTTGCAATATTCTGATAAATATCTAAAAATCATTTTCGGGTTTAGTTGTTTTTTTTTTTTAATTTTAATATTTTAAGGAGGTAAAAAAAGTAATTGGTTTTTTTTTACCGTTTAAGCGACCGCTATTGAATTAATTTTAATGACATTTGTTAACATTGTGATGGTAATTTACAATTTTAGTTCTTATTATGTATTTCTCGAGCAGAGCCTCGACGGAAAATTGCTAGTTTCTAAATCAGAATGAATAAAGATTAAATTTAAAAAAAATCTTATTAAATTGTAAAACATAAGGAATGTTATAAACATGTAATAAAAAAATATTATTTATTTTTTTAAAATAAGTAATTATTAGTAAATAAAAAAGAACCACCTTTAAAAGAATTTTTAGAAATGTTTAAGATCAAATAATAAAAAAAAAAATTTTTTTCATTTTGGGTCCGAAATATATATGTTTTTAGGGGCGGGAAAAAAATTCTATTAAATATTCATACATAGGTTAAGCTGAACGAATTTATTCAAAATAAAGTTTTCTCAAAATCTATCACTCCCATTTAAAAAGGCTAAAATAAAAATTTTCATAAAACGTCTCTGCATTTTAGATCCGGGGAGTATAATTTAAAAAAAAAATAATTGTAGACATTTCTTGATAGCTCTATACACGAAGTATAAACTCGAAGGATTTTTTGAAAAATATTTTAACCGAAGGAGAAGATCGAGCAAAGAACCAGAAAATAATCCAATTTTAAGAAGGTGGGAGAATTTTTTTTTTTATTATTTGTACGTGCATTGTAAGTAATAAATTTGCTTTAATAAAGTTTTCTCTAAAAATGCCTCTGAAGAAAATCGAAATTGTTTTTTCGCGATATCCCCAACCCTCGACGGATTTTCAAAAAAAAAAATAAAAATACGATCAATGCCCACCCAATATTTAGAAATATTTGAACCAATTTTAAGAAAATCTGTTTGGTGAATCCTACAGCCAAAAGGTGTACGACACGTACATCTACATTAAATAATTGGATCCTAAAACGTAAAGATTAGAAAAAATCCGATACTCTATTTTTCTCATTAATGTAACTATTATTAATATTCTGGGATGTAAAAATTATAAAATAAATCAATTCAGCGAAATTAATGATAGAATATTTTTCGACATATAAAATCTTTTAAATGAAAAATAGTAAATATTCTAGGAACTATAATATTGTGACCCTTCTCGTAAATTGAAGAGTACTGTGTTGAGTTTGACATTAACAGTTCTGTTATTGATAATAGTTCTTTTTATAAGTGACAATATTATACTTTTAGACCAGTTTAAAACTGTGCATACAAGAGAACTTAGAAGTTTGTGCAATAACATTACGAGATTTTAAAAAACCTTGGAGGTATTTTTACATTCACTTTTATTACCGTCTTTTTTAAAATGAAAAAAAAGTAGTGACCCTTTGCTACACTGCAGCGTTATTATTACAAAATAATGATATATATATATATTCAAAAACATTAATAAAAACCTGGTGGACCCGTGCTACTCCACAGCATTATTACAAAGCAGTGTTATGTATTAAAAAAAATAGAAACCGGCTAAAAACTTCCATTTACAACGCGTCTAATTCTCAACCTCCTTGTTTTTCTCTTGCCTTTCCTACCACAGGTAAAATACGTGCTCAAAACCCATTTCCATTCCGGATAGATGTTCTGTTGGATGGATTGGGCTGGGTTTTTTTTTATTATGCTCGGACTATCCCGTGGATATATCAAGTATCGACGGATGCATAAACTAACCCACTGTAGTGTAGTGGTGAACGCATCTTCCCAAATCAGCTGATTTAGAAGTCGAGAGTTCCAGCGTTCAAGTCTTAGTAAGGTCAGTTATTTTTACACGGATTTGAATACTAGATCGTGGATACACCCGGTGTTCGGGTTTCAATTTTTTTCCCCTACATCCCTGGGCCGGACATCCACTCAAGTATACACGGCCCAGGGATGTGTCCTTGTGACTCTAAGGGGGCCTCCCCACCCACCGGCTGTACGTCCGGCACGGCAGATCAGCCTCCCCCGGTTCTGGATCTTTTCTTATTGCTGCCCCCCTGTAATCCTCCGCACGTAAGGGAAGGTCCGGCTATGCCGCCCCACTCGCAGAGAACCGAGTCTCGGTCTTTACTCTTTTATGCCTGCCTCAAACCGGCGGCGCCAGCCCCAGCAAGCACCGAAACGCCCCCAGGAACCGACACCGCCGGCCGGGACTCGGTCTTTTCTTTATCCCTTTCAGGCAACCGCAGGAGTTCCCACCCCATCACCGGAACCCGCATACCTAAGCATACGGGACCTCCGGGGTTGGACTGTCCTCCCTGCCCTATCTTCGCGCCTATCGTCTGTGATGCCTCTCCTCTTCCTGTTTAGATTTGAGGATGGTGCTCGCAAAATTGGAAAACCAATCCCAGTTGTTATTGGATTGCATTAGCCAGCTAACCAGGTTGTCAGGTGTCAGGTTATTATGCCTTATTACATGTCTGAGACCCTCCCATCTATAGCAGTTGAATACGGTGTGTTCCGCGTCGTCTTCTTCCAGACAGTACGGACACCTTGACGTCTGCCTTTTCCCGATTCTATTAAGGTATTTCCCGAACGACCCATGTCCTGTCATCAAGTGAGTGGTGTGGAAATTTAGTCCGCCTTTCTCCCTACCCAACCACTCTTTCAGATTGGAAATAAGTCTCCTTGTCCACTCTCCTGTTTGAGCGGATGACCATGCGGTTTGCCAGTTGCTAACGATTGTGTCTTCTACCTCGGCTCTTGGCACACCTGCCGCCCTCATGCTTCGGCCTTTTATCTGTAATTCAATGGCAGGCGTTTCAACTAAGACACATAACGCATCGTAAGAAATTGTTCTATATCCTGAGACAACTCGTATTAGTGCTACTCTGTGCACGCTTCTAAGTTTGCGTTTATTGCGTTGTACATTCATTGCAGTGCCCCAGACTGGTGCCGCGTATAAGATAGATGACATCATTGCCGTTGTGATCAACCTTCTGACCACCAGTTTCGGTGCACAGTGGTTATTAAATAGACCTCTTAGAGCCTTAATTGTTGGGGCAATTTGTCTTTTGACAAATCATATTTATGTGATAACCGTACTTTAGACTCTTTATCTATGAATACGCCCAAGTATTTGACGTTACTGACTTCACGAATAATTTCCCCCCTTATTTCTATATTTATTCCTCTGACTCTTCTCCTACCAGAGAGCAAAATGCATTTTGACTTAGCTGGGGCTACTCGGAGTTTGTTGTTATCTAACCGTTCGTCTAATAGTTGTAAGGCCTGATTTGCCTTAATTTCAAGACGGTCCACTTCCCTATCTTCCACCAGTACCGCAACGTCATCTGCATAGCCGACAATACTCGCTCCTTCTGGATAAGGAAGCCTGAATATTCCATCATAGAAAACATTCCAGAGTATGGGTCCTAGAACGGACCCCTATGGAACGCCACCGAAGATCTGAAAATTTACCGTGCCCTCAACAGTCTTGACCTCAGTATGTCTATCGTGTAAGTACTGATTAATCTGATTTACAATGTAATCACCGATGTTCATGTTTGTTAGAGCATCAATAATCGCCGGCCACGGTACAGATCCAAATGCATTTTTTACATCCAGTAACACAAATAATGGCAGACTTCTAGATCTCCGAGTACCGCCTTTGGCTGCTGTTGCCCATTCCGTAACTCTCTTAATCGCCTTTATCGTGGAACGCCCTTTCCTAAAGCCGTACTGTTCTTGGTGTAGGCAGTTCTTCTCCTCTAACTCATTCTGTAGTCTGGAGGCTATAAGTCGTTCAACCGTCTTCCCCATATTTATGATAAGACTTATGGGCCGGTATCCAGCTTGATCTATATTCGCGGCTTGCTTGGGCAGGAAGACGGTTCTTGCCGCCTTCCAGCAGCTTGGAAACATGCGGTTTTGAAGTCCAAAACGGATTTTGGGGATTATCTGAAAGGTAATTACCGGAGCCTAAACAGGAAAAATAAAGACTTATAAAGGGGTTTCCAATGAGTAATAATCGCGGAAAGTTCCCCAATTAAATAAATCAGGATTTTTTTTAAAGGAATTCTTGGAGGAGACTCAAGTTTAGTCGTATGAGATGCTCATTAATTTTCTAATATGAGATTTTTTTTTCTTTCTTATAGATTGAATAATATAATTCTACTTAAGTATTATGCTTGAATTATTCAATGAAAAATATCGTTTATCGAACTCTTTTATTTCTAGAATGAAGTATTAATATGATATAAAAATGAAAGGAAAAAATAGAAAATGGTTCTTGATTAATGGCGCTGATGAATGGATGAAATTTTTTTCCAAATGTGTAATTAAAACTACAGAATGCTTTGTATGTATAAACACATGATTTCTGTTGTGTTTTTATTAATATTAACATGCGGCATTCGCTTAATTACTTTTGAAATGTTCAGTATCATTGTAAGATTATTTTCTATCCGCATAAGTGTTCAGAAGGTCATCTGTCCATCTCAAGACATAGTAGAACAGTTAGTTCCTTGTACATCTTCGTTCGATGGAATTTACTCACTTTATTTTCATTTATAGTAATTATTATGAACTCTATTTCGTTCATTCATTTTCTTATCCACATCTCAAAAACTTCAATCTAGTTTTTCCCTATTCCTCATCATCAGATCTTCATTTCCAAACAAGTCCTGTATCGAATTAAGTATTTACCGGACCCTAGACAAAATTTTAATTTGGGGTTCCATTTATATAAGTTACGGATAAGTTCAAACAAAATTTAAAGGTAGTCGGAAAATTTCCTTTTCGGCATCAGAAAAGAAACAAGAACAAAAACCCACCACTTCAAAATGTACCTGAGAGTATAAGCATTATTATTTATAAGTATAATCTAACCAAACTTCGCTTCGCTAGCCAACCCTGAACTAGCGAGCGTAGGTTTAGTTTGGTTAGATTATATTTCTAATTTCTCGGGTTTAAACATGAAAAATTACTGAATACTAAAATATCCGAAAAGTTACCCTATGTTTTATTATACGTACGTAATGAGATCGCATTGTTTTTTTTTTTTTTTTGTATACGTTAGAATAATAATGAAATAATATTCAAGTAAATGTTACTTAATAACATTTGTTTTCTGTACAAAATAAGGTGTTCTGTTCTTCTTTTCTTATCTATTACTTTTAGTCTCAATGAATTTAGTTTTCCCTTATTTAATTTAGTTTTCCAAGTTATGATCATACATATATTTTTTGTTAAAATGAAATCTGTGTTTCTTAGCATTTTTATGCAAACCAAGTTTTCTTTTGTCTTGGAAAATAATGTAGGCTTTTTGTGAAAAACTTTAAGCAATCTTTGGTGAAAACCAAGTATAGCTGGTACGAAAATTGCTTTTGTTTGTTTTTATTTATTTTTTCTATTAACCATGATACCATGATGTTCATTTTTATGCAAGAAAATTATTGTTTTTTTTTTGTACTTTGCAATTTAATTTACCGAAACAATTTATCACAAAAGTATATCTTAATTTTAAATGTATATTTAAAAAAAAAATAACTAAAAAATAAACTTTTAAAAGGAATGTAATAATAAATAATAAAAAAAAGCATGAATTAAGCAGCTATGAGCTATTTTGCGAAATTTTGATTTTAAGTGGTTTATATCGATAAAAACTAAATTTCGTGTTAACAGCGCTATCTGTTGGACGTAAAAGCAACATACGCTATACTAAATATTTTACGATTGAAATGTTTCCGATATGTGTGTCCGCTATAAACTAAAAAACTACTTGACCGATTTACGGCGGGATAGAAGGGAGAAAGGGGGAAAATATAAAAAGGGAAAATGGAAAAAAGAAGAAGGGGGAAAGGGAAATTGGGGAAGAAGGGAATTAAATAAATTTAATTAAAATTAAATAAAATAATAATTAACTTAAAATGGAATTAAAAAATTAGAATATGTAAAGCAAATAATTAAAGATGTCAGATGCAACAAAAAATTGATTGTGATTGAAAGCGAAGGTAAAGCATGGAAATGAAGTAATTCATTGCATCTATCAAATAAGTTATATTAATACATCGTGCGTGCGCACAGAGCTACAAAATGATTTCGTGAGTGCTCCAGAATGGCGTTAAATTTTACAGCTGTATTTCTCTGTTTAAAATAACAAAAAAAATTTATAATAAAAATGTGTCCGGAAAAGGCTTTGTTTTTAAATTAGGAATAACAAAGAATTTTACCATGATTTCTTCTTAGCGGCAAAATGAACCTATACCAAAATTCATCGAGAACTGGGGAGGAAGGGAAAAATCGATAAAGGTAAAAAGGAAGAAGGGGAAATGGGAAAACGGGGAAAATGAAAGGGGAAGAGAAACGGGAGGAAACGGGAAGGGAGAGCGAAGCGAGCCATGACCCTCTGATCGCGACGGGAAGCGCAAGTAACCATAGAGCACGGGCGAAGCCGCGATGGGGATGCTAGATTTAGGATTGTGATAAATTTTTGTTTATCTTTATTGGCCTGTTTATTTTTACTTTTAAGGCCGCAAAGGACCACTTTAGTCAGAATAATTCAAGTCTTTTTTGCCGATCTGTTGGCCTTTAATTTCTTAGCTTTTACTTTCTCCCAATATTTAGTCATTCTTAATGATCTTGCTTTACGATCCTCTCCTGAATAAACCCTTTTTTTATAATTAAAAGTTCTTATTTTAAAATTGGTTTTCGGATCTTTAATAACAAATTTTAATTTTTCGGATTTATTAAGTAAATCTTCGTAAGTCAAATTTAATTCTTGCATGTCTTCTGTAATTTATTTGATCCATAATGGCGGATTTTTTAAAGACCAAGATTGATTGATAATTCTCTTAGTATTCCTATCCTGCGGTAATCTTAACAAGCGTGCACAGAAAGAAATTCGCTTTTTTTTCATAGTTATCAATTAAGGATTCCAAGTTTTCGTACAGAAATTTATTAGGCAATAATCTGCACTGATTTTCGTGTTTATATTTTTTAGATTCTAAGAATCCTGCGTTCAACTTTAAACAAAGGTTATTGGACTTTTATATTGAACTATTTTAATTCATTCGTAAAATGGATTGGTCTAACAAATATTATTCAATTTTCTTATCTTCATTTTTTTGTTTTCCTTTATTTAAGTTTTGAGCAACAATTCATTGTTAATCGTATATATCTTCGAGTATTTTTCATAAAAAAATTATTTACCGTTTTATTAGCATTTAATGAAAATCTAAATAATGTTGATTAAATATTTTTTATTTATAAAAAAAATAAGTTTGCTATTAAAAAAGCATTGCAAGTACATCTACTCGTATATTGTGGGCGAAGTCGCGACGGGGTACGTTATTTATACGCTATAAAGAAAGGGCCAACGTTTTAAAATACAAATGTCGTTATGATATTCGTCTTATCTCGTAGTATTTTTTTGTAATTTAATTACTGATTTTTTTTTTTTTAAAGTTATAATTTTCAAACTAGATTTGCATTTAATGATATTTGCATTGCTTAAATTTCGGTGGACGTCGGCAACAGGAAAATCATAATTCTTGTCTACTAAGCGTTTGGTATGTTCAATGAGTTTGTGATGACTGGTCATCTCGTTTATAAACGTTACGATTATCACAAACACAGACACACAAACTCTCTCTCTCTCCTCTTCTCCCTCCCAACACACACACACACACTCTCTCTCTCCTCTTCTCCCTCCCAACACACACACACACACTCTCTCTCTCTCTCTCTCTCTCTCTCTCTCTATATATATATATATATATATGCACACAATTTTTCCTTAAGATAAATTGTGCCAAACCAAATGTAATGGTTACCATTACATTACCAAATGTAATGGTTTATCACATTTTAAACCATTAAAATGTGATAACATTTTAATGGTTTAAAATGTTATCACATTTTAAACCATTTTGATGGTTTAAAATGTGATAACCACATTTTAAACCATCAATGTGGTTATCAATGTGGATAACCACATTGATTATCCTTGTGGTTTAATCAATAAACCACAAGGATAAATTGTGTATAAATAGACCACAAACAGTTGAGTAGCTCAAAAAAAAATTCGACACAACATTTCTGACATGGCTCATTTGTTAGATGTTTTGTATCACACATAACCTCCACATTACTATTTTCTAATAAAGTAAAAATATTATTGCTATCAAATAAAATATGTGTTTTATTTAAAAAAATAAATTCAGCTCATCTTAGGACATTCATTAGTTTCCAAATGGTTCAGCCCGTTCTTGAAATTCACTTCCACAGAATTTTCATTTGGTTCAGTAAGATTCTCAATGTTTAGATTGATGCCAATTTATGGAGTTATTATACTGGTTTTTACGAAAAAAAATTCTCACTGTTTTACTAGTAACTTGTTTTATAGCCATATGAATCCATAAAACTGCATCCAACACACTAATCATTTTAGAAACCTCATCAGCATCCGTAACTTTCATTATTGACAATAAGCATACCGTAACAACTTTTTTCTGTATTGAATTATTAAGTTCTGAATGATCCCCTGATCAAGCGATTGGCGTAATGCAGTATTATTTGGGAGAAAATGATCAATTTTACATTTTCTAAGCTGACTTCAGGGTGGGATTTGCATTACCTAAGAATAGTATGCCTTAACCCACCGGGTTGGTCTAGTGGTGAACGCGTCTTCCCAAATCAGCTGATTTGGAAGCCGAGAATTCCAGCGTTCAAGTCCTATTAAAGCCAGCTATTTTTACACGGATTTGAATACTAGATCGTGGATACCGGTGTTCTTTGGTGGTTGAGTTTCAATTAACCACACATCTCAGGAACGGTCGAACTGAGAATGTACAAGACTACACTTCATTTACACTCATACATATCATCCTCATTCATCCTCTGAAGAATTATCCAAACGGTAGTTACCGGAGGCTAAACAGGAAAAAGAAAAAAAAGAATAGTTGTTTGAATACATTCAGTTTGTAATGAATTTTGTTCATGCCGTTAAAACGTCGAGACTTTGCGCGATTATTTATGGTTTTTCATATTTACTTGACATATTCATAACCATTATAACAGTCACTCTTTTGATATTTTCTTCTCTTTACATTATTCCTCTTTCAAACGAATCGTTGCACTGGACAAGCCCGGATAAAACGACCAGTCTCATCACAATTAAAAATGTTTCTTTCATTATAACTCACGGATATTTCATTTAACTTTTCCTTCACTCAGATGCAAAATTCTCATCTTAAGCACCAGCTTCACAAGAAATATTTTATATGTCTAATTCGGAATTTATCTAACCAACTCCCTGATGCTGTAAACTCATCCTAACCGAGTTGTTTAACAATTTCTAGGGCTTTCTCATGTATCAAAGTTCCAGAGACGGGGAGGTTCTTAGTACGAGCACCGCAAAACCACTCGTAAGTCAAATTGTCAAACGCTAGCCCTGGAGTTTTAGAGATGCACGTTTGCTTTGTCATTTTCAGTCCATGACTTAGGAAACTCACCGGGTTGGTCTAGTGGTGAACGCGTCTTCCCAAATCAGCTGATTTGGAAGTCGAGAGTTCCAGCGTTCAAGTCCTAGTAAAGCCAGCTATTTTTACACGGACTTGAATACTAGATCATGGATACCGGTGTTCTTTGGTGGTTGGGTTTCAATTAACCACACATCTCAGGTATGGTCGAAGTGAGAATGCACAAGACTACACTTCATTCACACTCATACATATCATCCTCATTCATCTTCCGAAGTATTATCTAAACGGTAGTTACCGGAGGCTAAACAGGAAAAAAAAGAAAATCCATGACTTAGGAGATCAAGTTTGCTTTTTAAGATATCGTTTATTTGAAATTTCTCGACGTTAAAACGTTTTGCCATATCACTCACGCTAACGTATTTCGTAGACGTTTATAACTGCTACTTTTTCTTTTAATGTCAAGCGTTTTCGAGTTTAGATATTTTAAGTTGCTGTAACGATTTTTATAAAATATACAAAATTTAAATAAACGTACATACAGAAGATGTACTAGAAGAAAAAATAAATGCTATACCTAAAAATAATATTTTACGTGTTTAATGTACATTGTACACTTGCACAGCAACTGATGAGGAATCACGCTGGATGATAATGATTAGCCCACCGGGCTAATGGTTAAATGGTCTAATGGTTAACTTATCGTAAATCTCGATTTCATAGTCGAGAGTTGTAAGATTCAAATCCTACTAAAGGCAGTTACTTTTATAAGGATTTGAATACTAGATCATAACCAACCGGGTTGGTTTAGTGGTGAACGCGTGCGTCTTCCCAAATCAGCTGATTTGGAAATCGAGAGTTCCAGTGTTCAAGTCCTAGTAAAGGTTACTTTTATACGGATTTGAATACTAGATCGTGGATATCGGTGGTGTTCTTTGGTGGTTGGGTTTCAATTAACCACACATCTCAGGAATGGTCAAACTTGAGACTGTACAAGACTACACATCATTTACTACACTCATACATATCATCCTCTGAAGTAATACCTGAACGGTAAACAGGAAAAGAAAGAAGAAGATTTACTAGATCGTGGATACCGGTGTTTTTTTTGGTGGTTAGGTTTCAATTAACCACTCGGTCGACTTGAGACTATACAAAATTACACTTCATTTACGTTCATAAATTTCATTCTCTTAAATATACCTTTCGGTGGTTCCGAAGGCTAAACAGAAGAAAGGATGATTACTGATGAAATCATAAAATTAACGTGTATGCAGGAAGTGATGCAATACACATTAGATAAACAAATTAGTGAAGTCAACAAGTATAAATAAGACAAGGAAAAATACAATATTTATTCCTGTTGTTCGTTTTTCTGAACTGATAAAACCGTTTTTATATGTAAATTCATTCCGCATCCGTTATTGAAAAGTATTTTATTCATTAATATCGTTATAAAAATACCGGGAATTCTTAAAAGTGCCCGATGTTAAGAGGAAGTGTCCTTTAAGGGAAGTTAACTGTAATAAATAATAAATTTTATTTTCATTACTCAGTATTACTCAGTGATTTAAGTTTATTTTTTCCACAAATGATGTTACTTAAGATTATTCTAGATCTTTACGCATTTAAAATTTGTGTTTGAAACAATTTTGCTTTTTTGTAAAGGAATTATATTTATGATAAAAGCAAAAACTTGTGAAGTTGTAATGACTAAGCGAAATTTGTCAATAAGAATAGGCGAATTGTATATAATAGTTAAAATTAAATATTGTCAATTTAAAATGTGTTGTGTATGAATGAGTAATTATTTTTGACATGTTTGGTTATCGATCATTTGTAATAAATTAACGTTATTTGTAATAAAATGTCATCATAGTTTTTAAACATGTAATTATTTATAATGGCGGATTAAAATTTATAATATTTAATAATTAATACTGAATCATTAAATGAAATAAAGTGTTATTTATGCCAGTAAATTGTATTTTCTTTTACTGCGTGTCTATTGGGGCGTACATTCATTCAATATTAAGCTGATTTTACATCGACACCAACTATCGTACGACAATGCATGCGTTACTATAGTGGTACTTCAAACCAGTTATTTTTACACGGATTTGATTACTAGATCGTTGATACCGGTGTTCTTTGGTGGTTGGGTTTCAATTAACCACACATCTCAGGAATGGTCAAACTGAGACTTTACAAGACTACACATCATTTACATTTAAACATATCATCCTCTGAAGAAATATCTAAAAGGTAATTACCGGAGGCTAAACAGGAAAAAGAAAGTGGTACTACAAACTCGCGCATGTATGCATTAAAGTAGTAGTGTTGGTTGTTACTAAGTAGTTTTACAATTGGTCAAAATGATGCGAATAAACAATATAAGAACAACAAACTGGTAACTAACTAGTCCAATTTAATATCATTCGGAAAAAACTTAAGTTTCCGCTGTACTTAGTAATTGCTAAGTTTATTTTATATCTGGTTATTATAAGTGGTAAAATGAAAAAAGTTAGTAGTTACTATCGCTAAGCTGTTTTTAAGTAACTACTACACTGTTGTGTGCGCGTATGAACTTACAGGGAAGGTACTTGTAAGTACAGTGTCCTGAATGTACATAACAATGTACGTGAGTCCACATGCGCGTATGCACCAATGGGTTAAATAAATATTTTTTATTTTATTTATTTAAATTTTTGAGAAAGGGAAAAAGTTTTAGAAGGTATTTTATTTTAACGAAAGAGAACAAAAAACTAAAAAATCTTCCAACTCTTCGTTAGTTTGAACAAATTCCCTATGATGTTAACGGAGATAACATTCTAACATTTCTTAAGCATGTTTCCCTTTGCTGTGAGAATATGTTATATTCGAGCACAATGTGCTCTGCTTTGTCATCCTACCTTCCGTAATAATATGTATTGTGTGCTTTGATGCCACTCGTACTCTGCTTTCCACCCAGCTATCTGTGAAGATCTTTCTCTTTTTCTGTTTAGCCTGTGGAACCACTGTAAGGTATTACTTCAGAGGGTGAATGACGATAATATGTATGAATGTAAATGAAAGTGTAATTTTGTGCAGTCTCAGGTCGACCATTCCTGGCCTCAGAATGGGGCCAAGATACGGTGGGGTAGTTTTCTTCCACGTCACACCGGGTGTAACCATGAGGTAATGCTGAAAAGTGATGCCGGTTACTCCTGGGGTGGTTAAAATAAGGTCAACCATTCCTGAGATGTGTGGTTAATTTAAACCCAATTACCAAAGAACATCGGTATCCACGATCTAGTATTCAAATCCGTATAAAAATAGCTGACTTTACTAGGACTTGAAGTATCCACGATCTAGTATTCAAATCCTTATAAAAAGTAACTTTTTTTTTATAAAAAAAGCCTTTATTAGGATTTGAACCTTAGAACTCACGACTTCGAAATCAGTTGATTTGTGATGACGAGTTAAGCACTAGATCAGCCCGGTGGGCTACCTCTGAAGGTCTGGAATCGGTCTACGAATCAATTTAACCTTACTCGACTACTGCAAAGCATTTATATCACTGTGGTGTATGAGAAATCTGCTTTAAAAGATTGTTCTCGCATAATTTTTTTTTTTTGCGTATTTTAGGTAGAAACTGGCACCACTACAATTTCGTGAAAAATATTTATAAAAATGTTCTTAGATTGTTGCTTATCTGTTAAAAAAAAAAAATAATAATAAATGAGCAAATAAATAACAGTTTAAAAATATTTGTAGATTTAAATATATGAAATACAAATTAATAAAATCTAAAACCAAGATATTATTTGAAACATCGAAATACTTACATATGAACAAAAATATTGTGTAAGTCAAAAAGCGGCAATATATTCCAGAATTATTTGAAACGCATTATGATCATCCGTTTTCCCCTCTTCTCCGTCATAAGAATTCCCAAGTTGCTGTTTTTCTTTTCCTTTTGTATTGGCTGAACTTAAATTTAATTTAACATAAGTTTTTAAAATTTAACTTGAGTTTTTGATTTAACTTAATTTAAACTTAGGCTGGGATGAACATTAATTTCGTTAACTGAGCATTTTATACGTGCCGCAATAAAATTAATATAATTCCCGTGGTAATGAGTAATTTTCGACAGTTGACCGGTTGGGGGGGAGAGTAGATAGCAGAGAACATCGACCTTACAAACATGGACAAAAAAGTATGGAGATATATAAATTTTACGAGTATATATAAATCCGTAAGCTTGGCTGTTTACAACAGCAACACGCGAAAACCAACCTACAGATTGCTTTCAAATTTTCAGGATACATTTTATCCCAGGAAAGGTTTTAAGCCACAGATTGAGACCCTAGCCTCGATATGTGGCTAAGATAGTCATTGCCCCCTGTTTATTTTTTTGTTTAGCCTCCGGGAATTACCGTTCAGGTATTGCTTCAGAGGACGATTTTTATGAGTCTTGTACAGTCTCATTTCGACTATTCCTGTGATGTGTGATTAATTGAAATCCAAACACCAAAGAGCACCGTTATTCACGATCTGGTTTTCAAATCGTAAAAGGAACTGCCTTTACTAGGACTTGAACGCTGGATTTCTCGATTTCCAAAATATTACCCCTTTCTTTACCCTTAGATATTTTAATCACTTTCTGGGGAATCTAGCATACGTGGCCGGGTATCAAAATGATACTTATGAGAAAGGTGATCAGTGCCTGATAGTTGAATACGAAAGTTTCTCTCGCAACCATTAGGATAACGAACGCGTCGTGGGTCCAGGGGGCGGAGATATACAATAAAATATTAGTTAGGATTTCAGATTCTTACTTCAAAAATAACTCCTACTATTCATTAATCTTGAAACGTGGCGAAAAACTTAAGTTCTTTTATCATATTGTGCAAGTCATGTAGCTTAAACAACATGGCTTAAGTTCGGCAAACTTATTTTGCAATTCTGTACATCGTCCTTAACAAAGTTTTGAAATTACAAAAAAAATCACTTCATACTAACCGGGTTTTCTATTTCATCTCATTGTTTCAACGAGCGCTGAAAGAAATTTTATAAGCTTTGTAACGCGATATGATTGCACAGTTTAAAATATCTAGCTATTTGAAACGATAATATAATTTAAAATAACGTCACTGTTATGGAAAACTATTGTAATAATGTTTTTCTTTCTTATTCTGTAGAACCAAAATATTAATGTTCAAAAAGTTATTTAATTCAAATTTTTAAATAAATTTTCTACTCGTGATAAATTTGTCATATTTAAAAAAAATTAAATTGGCTATTAAAATTTATAAAAGCGAATTTTATGTCAAAGCAGACAGTGTAAGCAATATACGTGCCATGATTTTGTTTAACCTATTCTAGATACTACGATTCATAACAAAATTCTATTCGACTAATTTAATTTCTAAATTAATTATAAATTAGCAGTTAATTATAATAATTTATTTAAAATTTTCTTATTTTGCTTATCTGAATGAACATTTTTATTTCGTTTAAAAAAATTGTTTTTATTACCAGATAATTTATAGTTTTTTATTACCAGAATTAGGAGTGGATAATAAGGAAAAAGAATGTTAATTAGAAAAAGTTAATTGATTTTTTTCTCGTAGGCGTTGTGGTATTAACTGAAAAACGTTAAATTTTTTTTCTGTTATTGGTATTCGGAAGCTAACTAGATATAAAGATATAATGCGACTACTATTATGCATCATCATAGAAACAACTTAGCTTATCTTAACAAGTTATATTTATCTTATAAATATAACGAGGTTATATTTATCTTATAAAATGCTTGATAGAAGTAATTGTTTATTTCTTTGTTATCTTTATTTTCCCGGCTGTAGCAATATACGAGGCGTATGAGAAAAGTAATGAGACTGACTTTTTACTTACCAATGTTTTTATTTTTTTCAAATAACGATATTATCCCCTTCAAAGTAGTTCCCTTAGGCAGCTATATACCGGCGGAGTCGTTCCCACTCCCGGTAGCAGCGCTAGAAGGGTTCAACTGGTCGGTCACAGTCTTTTCAATATTCTCCAGAGTTCCATAATGACGTCGTTTTAAGACGTGTTTGAATTTCGGATAAAGGAAAAAGTCACAAGGACTAAAATCAGGTGAATAGGGGGGTTGAAGAACCGTAGGAATGCGTTTTGAGGTCAAAAATTCGCTGATGGAAATGGCCGTGTGACACGAGGCATTGTCATGAAACCACCCACTTGTTTGCAGTGCCTGGTCTCATGCGAATCACTTTTTTCCTGACCATTTCAAGGACACCTTTGTAAAACACTTGGTTGAGTTTTTGTCCTGGAGGAACAAATTCTTTATGCACGATACCCCTATTGTCAAAAAGCAAATCAGCATGGTTTTGATCTTTAATTTGCTCATTCGACATTTTTTCGGTCGAGGAGATGACGGAGTGTGCCACTCTTCGCTTTGCCGCTTTGTTTCAGGATCGTACTCAAATATCCAGGATTCATCATCTGTGATCACAGGATTGACAATGACCAAGAATTCTTGGTCATTGTCATCCTCTCAAGAAAATCAACCCACACGTTTCTTCGATTGTCCTTTGTTCCTTTGTGAGGTTTTTCGGCACCAATTTCGCACAATCCTTTTGCATGTCCAAATCGTCTGTCAAAATCTGATGTAGACCAGCGTAGAAACATGGCTGAAAACACAGGCGGCTCCGTTCTATGACGAGGGTATTGGAAAGTTGGTACCACGCTACGACAAATGTTTAAATCGCAGTGGCGACTATGTAGAGAAATAGCGTAACTATAAGTATTTGTTACAAATAAACAATTTTTTATTTTCACTGTAGTTTTAATTTCGTGACCTATCGGACCTTGAAAAAAAACAACTCTCGTACATTACACATTTTTTGCTGCGCTTCATTTGAAAGTGAGGATACAGTCCTCCAATTCTTTAAAGTGGACAGTTACACAATTGCTGAAATATTAGTTTTTACTAACATGAAATATTTATACAGTTATTAATTCAACAATCTTAACATGAAATATTAGGATAGAATAAAAATCCCTTTATTACTGGTATTATAAATCACTAAATTTCGTCTAATTAACTTTAATAAAATTTTGGTTTTGAAATTCCGAAAATGTATTAAAGGGATACGAATAAAGTTGTAATGCATGGCCTTACTATGTACTAGTGACAACACTTTCATATCACTAAGTTAGCTTACAATAAGTAAGAAAACAAAACTTGTCATATGTTTAGCAAAATTTGTAACAATTTTGGAGTTTTTCTGTTGTCCCTAACCCTGGTTTTTAATTATTTCTCGCGGATTTATATAAAATTATAAAACCATTTAAATCGTCATATCAAATGAATTATGTAATATTGTAGATAAATAATTTCTTAAAACCTTTATACCTATGTTTGCCGATACGGCTTACAAAATGCTCTCTCCTCTACCTCACTTCTCTTTCCTTTCCCTGTTGGTTACGCCTATCTGTCAGAATCAAAAAAGTATATTCGTTCGTGTTCAAGCTGCCGCAATAGATACAATTAGAAAATTCTCGCCGATGGAATCGGTGAAATTAGATGTCGAATTCCCTGTGCCGAATTTGGACACATAGTAACCGACTTCTCACATATCATCCTCTGAAAGGTAATTACCGGAGGCTAAACAGGAAAAAAGAAAGTAACCGACCTCCCGTATCCCCTGGCTAACCACGGCCGTAAGTCAGAACTTTATTATACGCACCCGTCAGGGTCACCTCCCATTCTTCCTGCCACTCATTAAACAACAAAGCTGAAGCATCCTTCTTTCTTGTACCTTCATAAATACGCGTCCTCCTTCGGGCCTGGATTCCAGCAGCCGCGGCGGAAACGGTCCTATATGTCGACGCGACTTACAAATTCTTTATCCGTTGCAGGGAGCTCAGCTTGCGTCTCTTTCATTGGATGTTGAAAGCCCGGAACCAGGCTGGCGCCGCATATAACAGAATTGATTGTTTTTTGGTGGTTGGGTTTCAATTAACTAAACATCTCAGAAATGGTCGACCTGAGACTGTACAAAACTACATTTTATTTACACTGGTACATATCATCCTCATTTATCCTGTGAAGTAATACCTGACTGTAATTCCTGGAAGTTAAACTGGAAAAAAAGAGGTTCCGAATTCAACGAATATATTGGGGGAAAAAAATTCATAATAATGCAGAAAAACGAAGAGTACGGGCGCATAAAGAACATTTTATTTTATTTGTATTAACAAAAAAAAATTAAAAATAATGTGGTAAAGGAAAATCACACCGTTAATACGTGGATACATGATGTAATCGTTGATACAATTTTTTTTCTTTTGTACAAGCCTATCTTCTTATGTATGTTTTATATTTTTGTTAGATTCTTAATTCAGTTATTAGTTTGATTTATTATCATACTAGTATTAACATAACAGTTTGGTTTTTGTGTTATATTAATTTATGATTGAAGTACCATATATTTGCATTTAACAATTTTTATTATATACACGTTGTCCTACGTTATGTATAAATAGTGATTATCAAATCTTAAATTATATGAGTAAGTTCAGAGCTTGCAAACTGACGACATCTGACACGTGGCTTTCAAACTATTGTACGATCAGCGTTTTGAAAGAATATTACTTCACTTGGTGAGTAGGAATTTTTCATTTCAATATTGCAAAATTATCAAATTTGTTAAAAATTTCTTTTGTTGTAGTTTAAAATTATTAATGAAAAAATTATTGGTTCGGTTGTCTATAGTTATATGTTGTGTCGTGTAATTATATTACATTTCTTTGCAATATAAAATGAGTGTCTTCAAAAATGTATAAGGAGTTCATTGTATTTAAAATCATCCATTATTTTACCTTGAAAATTGTCTTCCGTCTGTTTTTGGACTTGATGATAGTTTGGGCTTGGAGTCGTGATTTTTTTTTTTGGAAATTTTTTGCCACATTTAAATGTTGATCACATATTATTTCATCACCTTAAAGACAATTATAATTTTAATTGGCAGCTCAATTAACATCGCAGTTTTTTTTATTGTTTTTATTTGTTTTAGCTTTTTAGTATTGTTCCGATTTTTAGATCGTGGGATCTTTGCTTCTATTTCATCTTCTCCTTTTCCGTTTCATATTGATTATAGAAAGAACATTTGATCAGTATGATTTGATAAAAAGATCGAATTTTGGTGGTTTTGGTCAGTTTTATTCCAGTATTCTTTTTGCTTTTCAAATTCAGAGACTGGATAATAAAAATCGTGGTATTTTTCCGTTAAGTAACAGAAAATCTGACCCTATTTATAGGCAATTTTTCTTAGTGTTGGGTTTATTAAATATTTCTTAAGAACTTAATATTTACATTTAAAAAAATACATTTACTGTAGTTTTAGTAAAAACTACAGTAGTTTTACTAAAACACTTTTAGTAAAATTGATCTTATAACGAAATTGTAGTTTATGACAATAAATCGGTACATACCTCTTTTAATTGATAGAATAAAACAATAACTCACTGTCATTCAGATGTCCAAGTAAGCGGCAAATCTTGCAAAATCATAATATATTTACGCTGACGCCATATGAACTACGTCAGGTAGGAATAGTATCCGGGCCGATTTGATTCTTTCGTTTTGAAAAGTGCTTATTTTTATTTCGATAGTCATGGCAGGCTCACCACCGATTTGTACTAAATGGTTCATTCAGTGATGAGTCCCCACCTCTCTCATGTATTGTAGTTGCACCAGTCGTCTACCGTACTGTGGTTTATTTCTAATTTTTCCTTGTAAAATTTAAATAATTCCCAACCCTTAGCCTAACAAACGGAAAAAATTTCGGAAAGTCAGTTATGAACCATTTATACATTTTTCTTGTCGTAGTTTTTACCGAACGCAATTTAAGAAGACTACGTAATAACAAGCGATACTCAGACTGCAGCTGATTGCGGTAATGTAATCGTTGACGAGCGTGAATGAACATGAAACTTGTATAAACCTGCTGCTGAGTAAGTGAAATAGGAAACGTCTGAGATAACGTAAACAATCACATACAACGATAACTAAATACCAAAAATTAAGTAATTTTAGCCATTTGCATTTCTTTACAGATAACGGAAAGTTATTTAATTTATAAATAATGTAGAAAAAAACAATGCGTGGTGCATAATATAAAACAGACGAATTTTTTTAAAGATTTAAAAAAATTAGATTAATAATTATTAAAAAAGTATTAGTAGTTTTCTTTGATATTTTTAAGTAATCAGTGTGTTTGATTTCAGTAATGAAATTGAATTGCGTAACTTAAAAGGATAGCGATATAGAAGTAAAGATAAAAAATTACTTCAAGTTTTATTTATTAGTTTTATATATATATATATTTTACCGTGGTTGTAATAAAGCGAGACGTGTGAAACTCATTAACAAAGTTAATGTATGCTAAAGATAATATTTTGTAATTATAGAAACTCATTTTTATTACTTAATCGTTATTTGGGACTAATTCATAGAGTATCTATCATTTAGAGGACAATATGTCTCAAAATTACTACCTGAAATAAATTTCCACGCTTAACTGCCTTGCGAAAGAGCTGACTTTTCCTACCGTAAATCCTGTGAAAACATATTTTATAACCAGCTAGAAAGAGCAGATGGTTGTAAGTCGAAAAATTAAGAAAAAATCAGTATTTCTTAATTTTCTTTTATTCCTCTTTCTTCGAATATCATCTTTCATGTAATTTTTTTTAATTTACTGTTAAACGGGAAATTTTACTGTTAAAATAAAAAATGTAAACCAATAAAAGGTTAACTTAAGATTTCGCGCCTTTTCCCCCTACAATCGTTTTTTTTTATGTTACCTATTAGTAATTGCTCGTGTTAAACTAATTGCATTAATAACGTGCATAGTTTTAGCAACAGAGGTGTCATGCTTCCATCTGAGTAACAAGTTCCCTAATAGGGAGCTTAAAATTCTATTCGAGAATACATGGCTCTTTCACAATAAGACACCAAAATACCTAGGCGTGCACTTGATAGAACGCTTTCATTTAAGGAGCACCTAATGAAAACTGCAGGGAAATTGAGAGCGAGAAACATGATCATGCATAAGCTCTGTGGAACGTCGTGGGGAGCATCAGCTTCCACTTTGCGCACATCGGCTCTGAACCTGGTCTTCTCGGCTGCTGAATATTATGCGCCAGTGTGGTTTAACAGCCCTTATTTTCATAGAATTGATGCTCAACTTAATAACACTATGAGAATGATTACCGGGGTTATCAGATCTACTCCCGTGGAATGGCTCCCGGTATTGAGCCACATACCACCTCCGCGCTGTATGAACGCTCTATACAGCTCTATACCGCGCTGTATAATCTTCTAGTAGAAGATTATAGACAATCGAAACCTGCCAATACATGAGGACATTGAGGATGCCAATCGTGGTCGCCTTCGATCTAGGAAGCCACCTATCAAAACAACAATTGCTGCCACAGAGGACGGATTTAACCTAACTGACGCCTGGCGTCGAGAATGGACCACAAAGCAGAATAAACAAATCCCAAATATTACTCTGCCGCCGGGTTTTCACTTGACACGTAAGACGTGGTCAACACTAAACAGAATACGGACTCAGCATGATAGGTGCGCCTATTTCTTGTATAAATGTGGTAAAACACCGACGCCCCTTTGTGAGTGTGGTGAAAATCAAACTGTCAGACACATCACAAAAGTTTGCCGTAGGACACCTTATGAAGAGAATCCTGAAGATTTCCTGATGGCGACTCCAGAATCGGTAGCATATATTAGTTTGTTAAATCTTTGTTTGTAATTTTTGACTGTAATTGGTGTTATGTTTTGGTGCCATTCGCTAAATAAATAGTTTTAGCAAGTCAGTAATACCATATAATATATTGCTGGCGGTTTAATCTCCTTTTCTTTTTCTTTTTTATTATTTTGTTTTCTAGTTTAGGATCTTTTTGGGTAAGCGAGTACCACTTTTCTCTTTTCTTCCAAATCTGTGGGTGTTTGGAGGTATTTTCAGAGAAATTATAAATATAATTAACCAAACTTAACCTATCCTCGCTTCGCTTGTCAAGGTTAGCGAGGAGAGAACGTACGTTAAGTTTGGTTATTACATTATAATCTAATTTTACCAAAAAATAAGATATTAAGTAAAGTAAGAAGTTTTTTTTAAAGTAAGTTACTAAAACATAATTATTTTCATAACGTGTTTAAATAGTCTCCTTAAAAAAAAAAAAAAAAAAAAAAAACATTGTGAGAAAGAAACAAAAATACGAGATTTCTTTTTACATGGGTGGGGGGTGAGTTATGGTGAAATTTTATTGTTTTTATTATGTAGACTTTTAATAATATTAAAAGATAAATAAAAAACGTATAAACAATTATAAAAATCAATATTTTTAAACTTTTTCGGTAGTTTCCTCCCCACTGAAAAGTTTGCAATTTTTCACCTGGAAATAATTTGAAATATCAGAAATTATTGGTATAACAATAACTAGTTTGGTGCAATATCTCAGTAACCCGATACAACTTTTTATATTACCACTTTTAAAACCATTTGTATGTACTATATTTACTTTTTAAATATAATCTAACCAAAGGATTTTCAAATACAGCCTATTTTGATGACAAATTGCCTGTACTAATAACAATATTTATTAAATTGAACAGCTATTTTTTATCAATATTCTCACAAGCATGAAGATAATGAACACAGCTGGGGTCAAGAGCCTGAAGGCTCGAGTGGTAGTTTTCTTATAAATTAAAGATTTTGTAGATTAACAGAACAACGGTTTTTGTTAATTGTGCATCATTTAATACAATTAAAATTGATATTTTTCGATAAAAATGTAAGTTTTATTTACAGTTTATACAATTTTATTAGCAGTAGATTATGTACTGAAATTAAACTTACAAAAACAAATATTTACTATTGTTGAATTTTTCATGTACTGTTAATCATTAATAAACCGGTTTTTAATTTAAAAAAAGAATGTTTCCCTCCGAAGTAGAATTTTTTAGGGTACGGATGAATTCGTTGATATAATATCAACGATTAGGTAAATAATATTATATTTTATTATTATGTACAAAATAATTTAAAAAAAAAAAGAAGAAATGACGCGATGTAAATTTTAAAATAAGAATTGAACACCAGCGCTATTAGTGAATCTTTTTATTTAGATAATTATTTTTATTATATGTCATTAACAATCTTATTTTTATATAGTAATGAAACGTTAACTGTGTTAGTTAATTAACGCTAAATACGTGGTAAATACGTGGTTAGTAAATAAACGTGGATATAATACGCCGGTAACGGATTCCACTCCGTATTTGATTGAAAGACCAGCGGCGCCCACAAGGCTGTGCCAATTCCCAGTCCTAGCGAAATCGCCAGCAAAATCCCCGATCGCAGATCTATCAGCTGCACGTATATGATGATGTTCTGTGGCCGATTCGTATCTACGGTCGTGTTCAAGCGCGATCTGATCATCGATGTCCACCGGGGGCCCGTTATCGATTGGGTTGCCAGGGCCGAGGTAATTGTGACCGGGGAAATTCATACAACAGACTGGTCGACGGTCGAGAAGTGCGGTCTTATATACCGCACACAGCTCACCACCCCACTACCGCATGATCGCGTACTGGATACTTGTCCGGATCTGGGAACCAGATCCCGCCTCACACCTCGCAGACGAACAGCATGTCTGAATGTATCGGAGGTTCCGGAGCACTATAAATTCAAATTAAAAAAATCAAGAGCCTGAAGGCTCGAGTGGTAGTTTTCTTATAAATTAAAGATTTTGTAGATTAACAGAACAACGGTTTTTGTTAATTTTGCATCATTTAATAGAATTAAAATTGATATTTTTCGATAAAAATGTAAGTTTTATTTACAGTTTATACAATTTTATTAGCAGTAGATTATGTACTGAAATTAAACTTACAAAAACAAATATTTACTATTGTTGAATTTTTCATGTACTGTTAATCATTAATAAACCGGTTTTTAATTTAAAAAAAGAATGTTTCCCTCCGAAGTAGAATTTTTTAGGGTACGGATGAATTCGTTGATATAATATCAACGATTAGGTAAATAATATTATATTTTATTATTATGTACAAAATAATTTAAAAAAAAAAAAAGAAGAAATGACGCGATGTAAATTTTAAAATAAGAATTGAAGACCAGCGCTATTAGTGAATTTTTTTATTTAGATAATTATTTTTATTATATGTCATTAACAATCTTATTTTTATATAGTAATGAAACGTTAACTGTGTTAGTTAATTAACGCTAAATAGATCTATTACGTCTGATTGTTTATAACTATTGGAATTTTAATAATAATAATTTTATCGAAATTATTAATATTCATTTATGTTAATTATCTTGCAATTGCCCAGTTTTGCTCTCTTTTATACTGTATGTACAGAATATTAAAAACGTATGAGTTCCCTTTATAACTTTTCAACCGTAAACATTAAAAAAATTATGATTCAGTAAAATTGGTCCTACTTCGAAATTATTCATTTTTCGTTGAGCCACAATCGGGTGAGGAGGAACCAACAAATTTTAAACGGGAAGAGTAGAATTTGGAACACAATTCTTTAGGCCATTTTATACAATTACGTAAAAAGGAAAAAAAAATTATACATCCATGACCACTGATGTCCAAGATTGGATTTAACTGCGTCAACAATTTCCCGTCATCTTGTCTGTCACCCGCCCACAATTTAGTAAGATCGTTTTTGATTTGAACTCGCTATCTCTTGTTTTGGTCTGCCTAATGGTTTACTTCTTTTTGGTTTGCCCTTTGTTGTTTGTTTTAAGACGGATTCTCTTCTCTTCGTAAAACTTAACCTGACCGCCTAATTTTTCTGCTTCTCACTTGGGACGCTGTGTTTTGCTCCTTGTATTTTTGACGCTACATACAAGTTAATCTTTGTTTTTCTTGATCCTGTATTTACAATCTTCATTTATGAAATTAAAGATCTTTAGGATTTTATTTTAAAACACGATTTCTTCTTTCGTCTTTTAATTTAGTAATCCATGTTCTGCCCCGTAGTGTACAGTTTGTTTGATGATGCATTTCAGTTTCAATTTTGATTGGGGATATAATAATTTTGTTGCACGCATAAAGGCATCTGCTGGCAAGATTAATTCTGTTCTTTATTTCTACTTCTTCCGTGTTTTTATTTGATAATTTATCATCGCCAAATATTTAAATTGATCTACCTCCTCAAAACAGTGTCTCTCTTACGAGTATTTTCTATTCAACTGTGAATTATTTTGTCTTGTAAAATTTATATATTTTGTCATATCATTTATCTTTAGGCTGATGTATGTTTTTCTTTATTCGGATCTTTGATAATCTCTTCAACGTTTTCTTGCTTATTTCCGAGAAAAGTGACGTCATCTGCAAATGCAAGTATGTTAATCTTTGTTTAAATATTTATTATTTATTATACATCTGACTGCCTCGCATTAAAAAAATTGTTTATCTTTTTTTTAAATAGAATGCTTTTTTTTAAATAAAAGGTCATCATGTATTACATATTTTACGTGTAGGAATTTTAAGAGGTTAACTTTTTTTAATCTCTACATTATTTTAAATAAAATACTATTTTTGGTGGAAAAAAAAATTATTTATATATACTAGCGGACCCGACAGACGTTCTGTTCAAAGGTTGTAAATCTAAAAATTAAAGAATTTTTCAAATAAACTATAAATTGTTTGGACGGTTTGATAAAATATGTAAAAAAAAAATAATTTTTAAAATACCTGACGCCACCACGCGTACACTTATGAGCACAACTCGACCTGTCAGATCTTTCAGCGTTCTATCGAGAGCTTCAAGTGAATGCTTGTGAACCATAGTGCATTCATCCCAGATATAATTTTGCATTTTCTCAAAACTACAGCCAAACTTAAATGCTTTTTTATGTTACACATTGCGTCTGGATTTGTGTGAATGTTCAATGGACCTTGAATGTTGAATGCGCAGTCCACCCACCATCAAGCAAGGTCGCTGCGTCGCCTGATGAAACAGTTGCCAACGCAAAAAAACCTTTCCAAAGTTGCCACTATTTCTCACTCCTCCATCTACTCGATGTGGTTGTATTGGCAGCGTGTGTTAATTTGTTGCTCCTCATTGCCCATGAAGTAGATTTCCAAAAATGTTGGATCGGCATCAGGCATTCAGAACAAAGAACCAATTTGATGATACACTTGACCCTTCAAAAATACATGTTGATTCAAAATTAGGATCATCCTCATTCTGAACGATTTTTGTTGCGCCAAATTATGTCATTTGGAAGTAAGAATTGGATTTACGAATTTTACGCAAAACAATTTCGATTGAGATGTGGCCTTAGCCAATAGTGTTTTCAATGGTTCTGCCGGCGAATTCAATGGCGGAAGTGAAACTTTTCCTGATGCGCAGCAAAGACCGACCGATTCACCTTTGTATTTAAATGCATGACAGTGTTGGCATTCTTTGTACATATTGCCGATGACAATTAATGCATGTGACGAATAGTCTATTTTCGGCTCATATTCGAACGCAAGGCGGTGAAGTGATGCACGTGTCAATGCGCGACGTCCTTGTCGCGCTGTCGATCATGTGCTCTGTGTGCGTCGGTGACTCATTGACGTGCCTCTCTTTATCTCTGCGTTAGTTTAGAGACGTTCATTGTGATGCACTCACCTTCATTTGTGTTTACAACTTCGTCTCTTTAATTTACATTGTCCGTCAATTGATCTTCTGCCGTTCTACTTAACCGACTGTTATGGGCTATTTGTGCTTGCCGTGTACGTCGTAAAATTAATAATTAGTGTAATTAATAAATTTTCATCCACATTACTGCTAATTTTCACTTAAGATCATTCTAAAAAAGTACCTCCTATATTTTTATTTATTTAATAATTTTGAAGTTTCATAACCATGTGATAGCTTAATTAATCAATTAATAAAAAAAAATGAAAGGACTGTAAAAAAAAGCAACGTAGTTAAAATTTTAGTAGTAATTTTTCTCATTTTTTATTATAACATCTATTTTACCAAATTTTAGATAATATTAAATTAAAAACTATTTTAATCGGCTACAAAAATTATAATTTCAATTTTAAATGTACTTTAAACTACAATTATTATAATTAACTTATATTTTAATTTTATAAATGTTATAATTTATTTTACAAACTTACATTTTTATTTTCAAAAAACCGTTCAATACTTCATAAGTTGGATAGAATCAAATGAGAACTGACAATTTAAGTTTGTAGGTTAAGTTGATTGTTATTGAATGCACGTGTATACATCATTAAAATTCATGAAAAATCATTTAAAATACTCACATCCAAATCGGCTGATTTGGAAATCTAGAGTTAGCGTTCAAATCCTAGTAAAGTCAGTTATTTTTATACGGATTTGAATACTAGATCGTGGATACTACCGGTATTCTTTGGTGGTTGGGTTTCAATTAACCACACATCTCTAGTACACTAGTACATACCATCCTCTGAAATATTATCTGAAAAGTAATTACCGGAGGCTAAACAGGAGAAGAAGATGAATGAGGATAATTTGTATGAGTGTAAATAGTATATAGTCTTGTACATTCTCAGTTCGACCATTCCTGAGATTTGTGGTTAATTGAAAACCCAACCACCAAAGAACACCGGTATCCACAATCTAGTATTCAAATTACCGTTTTCTTTCTGTTTCCTGTTTAACCTCCGGTAACTACCGTTTAGATAATTCATCAGAGGATGAATGAGTATGATCTGTATGAGTGTAAATGAAGTGTAGTCTTGTACATTCTCAGTTCGACCATTCCTGAGATTTGTGGTTAATTGAAACCCAACCATCAAAGAACACCGATATCCACGATCTAGTATTCAAATCCGTGTAAAAATAACTGACTTTACTAGGACTTGAACACTGTAACTCTCGACTTCCAAATCAGCTGATTTGGGAAGACGAGTTAACCACTAGAACAACCCGGTGGGTTAAATTACCGTCTGGACAGCGAATTTATATCAAGAAGAATAACAAACGACGTGTTCCACCTCTCCGTTCGATGAAATCCCTCCATCGATTTATAAGCAATCTTCGTCATCGAATTAATTGTTTGGTCTTGATTTCTTAAATATGTTTAGAACTTTACTAGTTCGCTATATATATATATATATATATAAACCCATCGGGTTGGTCTAGTTGTGAAAGCGTCTTCCCAAGTCAGCTGATTTGGAAGTCAAGAGTTTCAGCGTTCCAAGTCCTAGTAAAGCCGGTTATTTTTACACAGATTTGAATACTAGATCGTGGATACCGGTGGTTTTTTGGTGGTTTGGTTTCAATTAATCACACGTCTCAGGAACGGTCGAACTGAGAATGTACAAGACTACATTTCATTTGCACTCATACATATCCTTATTCATCCTCTGAAGTACTATCTGAACGGTGTTCATTCGTATTTCATATCTGTATAAAAAATTATTGTTGCCAAATTTAAATCGTTTATATATTTATTTAATTTCGACTGTTGATTGACTGGAATAATGCTACACTTTAAAATGTTGAATAATATTTATATTGTATAAATTAAGTTTCCACTTGCCAACAATTTAAAAAGGGTAAATCCTAGTACTTTCGGTGCTGTTACTTCATCTTCAGGGATTTTCTAACTGATGCTAATTTAAATTCAAATCAATCGTTTTTAAATTAAACTGTTATGTTCATAATAGTCGGTCTTCAAGAATAAAATTAATTTGTACGTCAATAAGATAGTAACGTCATGTTTTTAAAATGTTTGCGACTATTATCTGAAGATGAAGTAACAGCTCCGAAAGTTTAAAATTGTTGATTAGGGGAACTTTATACAATTGTAATAATACCAACGGTGCCAAATTCCTAGTAAATTAAATATTTATATGTCTTAATATTTTAATGAAAAAAAGAAATTTTTTAATATAGAAATTTATAATGTGATAATGGTGTTTTTTAAAAATAAAACTTTCAGTAGTAGTATAATGCTTTTTTTTTTACATTTTAGGCGATATAGTTTTTTTTTATACACTTAGCATTAAGTTTCAACTCGCTCACCACTGTGACTCACTGCGTACGCGTATGAAAATTAAACCACGACATAATTTAAGTTTAGATGTAAAAAAAATTTGGATCTTAAATTGAGCGAAACTCAAGAACGACTCAATTTTAAACAATTTTTTTCAGATTTACTCTGATGCACATTAAATTTCAATGATATTAACATAGTCGTTTGGAGATTTCCACAAAATTTAATACATAGGTGTGTGTGTGTGTGTATATATATATATTTTATTTTACGTGAATGACGTTTTCGTTCTCATATCTCACAACGTAAAGAAAATTCATTTTCACCCCCCGCTCCAACCATGGGACCGAAAGTAACTTTTTTTCCAAAAAGTCTGCAGAAATGTAATGAAAGTATCAAAATAGTCATAACTCGGCAATATCAGATTTCTCTTGAACAGTATTTACTGTAGTTATAATTCTATTAAATTGTTTTTGTACTGGCAGAACCAATTAAAATCAGTTGCAAATCGACAAACGCCATTTTTCGATTCACTTTGCTAATTGTTTCGTTGTACACCTCAGATTGTTACATTGTATTGAATGATAAGCATTTTATGAGTGTTTCTGATATTATTAATTACATTCTGATGAGTATGTTCTGTCACGTGGTATCTAGTTATCATTTCGCCTACTTACATGGGAATGCGAGTTATCAGCGTTATTTTAAAATATTATGAAGTTGAAATGTGAAGTACGTAATATTTTTTCTGTCTTGAAAATCTTTCTCCCTCTTTCCCTCCCACACTTCCGCTTCCTTTCTTTTTAAGATTTAAATAGTAATTTGTTTTTACTTTCTCGCTTGTAGCTATAAAGGGAAGGAAAATATATATACAAAATTTCGATTTCGATTTTTTATTATTATTGTTGGGAATATCGATGTTTCACGATTGTGTCTCAAAATTGTGGCTCCTGGAATAGACGGAATACCTGTAGAATTACTGCGCAGTGCAAGTGAGGAAGCGATTGATAGATTATACAAACTGGTGTGTAATATTTATGAAAAAGGGGAATTTCCGTCAGACTTCAAAAAAATGTTATAGTAATGATACCAGAGAAAGTAGGGGCAGATAAATGTGAAGAATACAGAACATATAGTCATGCATCTAGTATCAACTAGCATCAACTAGTCATGCATCAAAAATCTTAACTAGAATTCTATACAGAAGAATTGAGAGGAGAGTGGAGGAAGTGTTAGGAGAAGACCAATTTGGTTTCAGGAAAAGTATAGGGACAAGGGAAGCAATTTTAGGCCTCAGATTAATAGTAGAAGGAAGATTAAAGAAAAACAAACCAACATACTTGGCGTTTATAGACCTAGAAAAGGCATTCGATAACGTAGACTGGAATAAAATGTTCAGCATTTAAAAAAAATTAGGTTTCAAATACAGAGATAGAAGAACAATTGCTAACATGTACAGGAACCAAACAGCAACAGTAACAATTGAAGAACATAAGAAAGAAGCCGACAAGGATGTTCCCTATCTCCGTTACTTTTTAATCTTTACATGGAACTAGCAGTTAATGATGTTAAAGAACAATTTAGATTCGGAGTAACAGTACAAGGTGAAAAGATAAAGATGCTACGATTTGCTGATGATATAGTAATTCTAGCCGAGAGTAAAAAGGATTTAGAAGAAACAATGAACGGCATGGATGAAGTCCTACGCAAGAACTATCGCATGAAAATAAACAAGAACAAAACAAAAGTAATGAAATGTAGTAGAAATAACAAAGATGGACCACTGAATGTGAAAATTGGAGGTAGAAGAATTTTGTTATTTGGGAAGTAGAATTACTAAAGATGGACGAAGCAGGAGCGATATAAAATGCCGAATAGCACAAGCGAAACGAGCCTTCAGTAAGAAATATAATTTGTTTACATCAAAAATTAATTTAAATGTCAGGAAAAGATTTTTGAAAGTGTATGTTTGGAGTGTAGCTTTATATGGAAGTGAAACTTGGACGATCGGAGTATCTGAGAAGAAAAGATTAGAAGCTTTTGAAATATGGTGCTATAGGAGGATGTTAAAAATCAGATGGGTGGATAAAGTGACAAATGAAGAGGTATTGCGGCAAATAGATGAAGAAAGAAGCATTTGGAAAAATATAGTTAAAAGAAGAGACAGACTTATAGGCCACATACTAAGGCGTCCTGGAATAGTCGCTTTAATATTGGAAGGAAAGGTAGAAGGAAAAAATTGTGTAGGCAGGCCACGTTTGGAATATGTAAAACAAATTGTTAGTGATGTAGGATGTAGAGGGTATACTGAAATGAAACGACTAGCACTAGATAGAGAATCTTGGAGATCTGCATCAAACCAGTCAAATGACTGGAGACAAAAAAAAAACAGTTTTATTTATATTACAGAAAGTTTTTGGTTTATGACCGGAAGAAATTATATCTGCGAGACTCTTACCGTACGGTTTACAATTTTATTGTAATTTTTTTTTGGATTTCACTGCGATCAAATTACTGAAGACAAAAAAAAAGTCTCAAAACGTAAAAAGTATTATAGAAATTTCAGGAAGTTGTGTTACGTATGTTCTGCCATTATTTTGATTAGGTTGTTTAACGGCGAAAAGTTTTCTGTACCCATAAGTTTTTTGTCTTCACTCATTTGACTGGTTTGATGCAGCTCGCCAAGATTTCCAATGTAGTACCAGTCGTTTCATTTCGGTATACCCCTTACATCCTACTTCCGTAACAATTTGTTTTAGATATTCCAAACGTTGCCTGCCTGCACAATTTTTTCCTTCTACCTGACCCTCTAATATTAAGGCGACTATTCCAAGATGCCTTAATATGTGATGCCTATAAGTCTGTCTCTTCTTTTAACTATATTTTTTCCAAATGCTTCTTTCTTCATCGATTTGTCGCAACACCTCTTCATTTGTCACTTTATCCACCCATCTGATTTTTAATATTCTTTTATAGCACCACATTTTAAAATATTTTCTTCTCAGGTACTCCGATCGTCCAAGTTTCACTTCCATATAAAGCTACGCTCCAAATATATACTTTTCCTGACGTTTAAACTAATTTTTGATGTAAACAAATTATATTTCTGTTTGAAGGCTCGTTTCGCCTGTGCTATTGGGCATTTTTTATCGCTCCTGCTTCGTCCATCTTTAGTAATTCTACTTCCTAAATAACAAAATTCTTCTACTTCCATCATGTAAAATTTTAAAGGTCGAACAGACCTAAAACTGTAAAAACTGCCCCACAGAAATTTTTAATCCAACATCGAGGTCGCAAACAAACCTATCAATAAGAACTCTCCATATTTATAACGTTTTTATCTCTAAGATATCTAAATCTTTTAATCAAAATTACATAAATAAATGTAAAAAAAATAAAGATTAAAATTTTATTTGTCTCGCCAACAAAATTTAATCTACAATTAACAAATAAAAAATAAACTAAAAAAAAATTGCAAATAAAATAAGATCTATAGGGTCTTATCGTCCCTCTTCAAAATCTAAGCTTTTTAACTTAATAATAAAATTCAAATTAAATTAAAAAATTAAGTATAATTCTTTTCTCTAGTTCTTACGTAGGATTGCATCCATGCCGTTCATTGTTTCTTCTAAATATTCTTTATTCTCGACGAGGATTATTATACCATAAGCAAATCTTAGCATCTTTACCTTTTCACCTATTACTGTTACTCTGGATCTAAATTGTTCTTTGACATCATTAACTGCTAGTCCTTTGTAAAGATTAAAAGTAATGGGGATAGGGGACATCCTCTTCAGACTGCTTTTTTCTTTATTACGGCTTCTTTCTTCTCTTTCTTTTTACTGTTTACCCTCCGGTAATTACCTTTCAGATAATACTTTAGAGGATGATATGTATGAGTGTAAATGAAGTGTAGTCTTGTACAGTCTCAGTTCGACTATTCCTGAGATGTTTGATTAATTGAAAAATCTAACCACCAAAGAACACCGGTATCCACGATCTGGTATTCAAATCAGTGTAAAAATAACTGACTTTACTAGGACTTGAACGCTAGAACTCTTGACTTCCAAATCAGCTGTTTTGGAAAGACGCGTTCACCACTAGATCAACCTGATGGGTTACGGCTTCTTTCTTATGTTCTTTAATTATTACTGTTGCTGCTTGGTTCCTGTAAATGCTAGCAATTTTTCTTCTATCTTTGTATTTGAACCCTAATTTTTTTTTAAAATGCTGAACATTTTATTTTCCAGTCTACGTTATCGAATGCTTTTTCTAGGTCTATAAATGTCAAGTATGTTGGTTACTTTTTTTTTAATTTTCCTTCTCCCATAAGTTTAATATTTTATAACTCTCTATATAAGTAGGTTAAAAAAGTACTTTTATTTCAGATTTTCCACGTTTATATTTCATCATTTTTGAAAAAATTTATTTGGAATATTGTAGTACGCTTCTTGACTATTTAAATAATTTATCTTGATTTGTTAAAAAAGTTCATATATTTTACCGATGAATGGGATTTTTTTCAGCTTATCACTCGATCTGTTATTTAAGACTTTTATTTCATTTTTTCCTAACGTGTACCTTGTAATCTGTGAACCAGTAAACGATAAGCAATTCACCCGATAAGATGACGATGATATATATGACGTGTAAAGTAGGTGTACAGACTCTGTCGTGGTTGTCAATTGAGTCTTACACAGACTTAGGCCGATCATTCTTCGGAACGTGTGGTTAATTGAACCCCAACCACCAGATTACACCGGTATCCACCGTTTAGTATTCAGATCCGTATTAAAGCAACCTACCTTTACCAGGATGTGAACCTCAGAACCCTCGATATCGAAAATCAACTGTTTAACAACTGATTTGCGACGAGTTAACTAGTAGACAAGCCCGGTGGGCTATTTTTAACATTTTGAAATAACGATGGCTTGTAAATGGAAATGAAACGTTCTCTATAATCAGTTACTGCATTTGCTTATTTAAAATTACCTTTTATTATTTTTTTTTTTTTACTGTAACATAATTGCTATAAATTTTTAGTTCGCCGTTATGAATTTAACTGAATATTTACAGGGCAAATTCTGGTTGTTCTATATTCACGTGATGTGAGTATACTTTTTTTATTGAATGGAAATTTATAATCCTTTTTCATCATCCGTTTTTTTAAAATAAAATTTAACTGTATACGGGTGGACCTTTACTTAAACCTACGATATTTTCTATCTGTTTAATCCGTATATAGCACTACGAAGGTATTTTAATGTAATGGTTTGTTTTTACTTTCCCGTCTAGCGCTATAGTAGACTATAGCATTAGAAGGGAAAGTATTGTAATCGGTCCAATTTGGGCATATGCGGTTTTCACCGGATTTTGATGTTTTGACAGCTATGAAACCCAAAATACAGGATTTGAAATTTTCCCGATATTAATGTTCGTATGCGCGCGTTCGATGTTGGGCTCTTAATCACCTTATATCCAAAACTACTGGACCGATTTTAACCAGACTATGTCAGATTATTTATACATATCGATGCCATTAAAGTTTTAACTTATAAGGTCAAGGACATTAATTAAGCGAGTGGTTTCCAAACTTTTCCGAGTCGCGGCACTCTTTTTCAATTAAATATTTTCCATGGCGCCCTACCCAAAGTAAAAGTATAACTACTCGTAAAATTAAAAGAGAGATAAAGATAAATAAAACTTGCGTATCTTCATTATTTTTTTATTTGATTAACATTAAATTAATAATTGTAAATGTGTCTTGGTTCAATTAATTATGAAGCTTTTACAATATTTCGCGCCGCCCCTGTGAAGAGGTTGCGGCGCACAGTTTGGGAATCACTGGATTAGACAACAAAGCAAGGTTACCCTTAGTATCTCGAGATTTCGCCTAATTAACACTTTGACTCCTAGAGATATATTTGGTAAATCTTCCCCGGAACCTAGAACCCAAACTCGTTTTTTTTTATTGCCAGGGACCAGAGGAACAGATTGAACCATTTAAAACAATGCTAACTGTGTGGCTGCTAGATACACGATCCGTTGAAATGTGCCTCTACCTGAGTATCCAGGATATACTCATGGGCTGGCAGTGAATGTTTACTGTGTATCTGTGAGATACTCACGGGAGTATTATGGTCTTATTTTTTCTTGGGTACATTTGCTAACAATTAAAAAATACTTTCCAAAAAAGGTTTTTGCAAAATTGCATCCCCACCCCAAAAAAATACTTTAAATGAACTAGTGGGTACAGTGTGTCGTTAGTAACCACCACGAGGAGCGTTAGTGTTTCACTGACGTACAGATGTAGTCGTTTTTGAGACTGTCAAGCTTAGTATCAGGTAGCCATCCCACGGTTTATGAAAAAGATAGACATTTTTGTATGGAACTGTGCGCTTCACAGTTCCCGCGGCATGGTGTTAGGCTGTTGTGCGCATGCGTACATAGGAAGCTACATGCGAGGCTGCGAGGGAGCACTGTCGTTTCCGCATTGCCGACCCTGGCTTGCTGGTGGTAGTTTTTTTTTGCTCCGCGTGTTCATAGAACGGTTCCTTATTCGTTCTCCTTTCTAGTTTAGTCGGTGGAAGGAATATGAAAGCGGTTTAGTTTTTTCAGTAGTAATCAGAAGATGGCGGAAAGCAAGGGGGCTCTTTGATTCCCAAATCTGTCCAAAAACACAGTGAAAGGACGAATGGTAATTAGTTAAAACTAACTATGCATTTGTTTTTGTGTACCTAGTAATTTAAATTAAATAAGCACCTTTTGACTATAGTGTTTTTAAACGGAAATGTTATTAAGTTATCTAATAATACTAAAAAATATCTTTATTACCTTTTTAATATTTATTCGATTAAATCGAATAAATGTACCATACTTTTGAATGTGATGGTGTAGAATTAGATTAATTATCCTTCCAGCTGTTGTATTTGATTCATTTTTTCCGGTTCTTCTATTTTACAGAAAATTTCAACCATGTGCTTGAAAAAGCCCAGAAAAACATTTTCTGGGGCAGGATTCCTGCTAATTTTAGCTACGACCCACCACTGCGTCTCAAGAATTTGGTTTATTTAAATTTTAAATAGTAATATTATAAAAATAAAAAAAATTCTTGGAAATTATAGGCTAGGAAAAAGTTACTAGATTGTTGTCAATTTTTTTTTTAAATTAAGATTTTGCATTTTACTAAATTTGAAAGGTGTTACTTATTTTTCATATTTTTAAGAAAACATCATTAACCTCCGTGGAAGGGAGCCAAGGACCCATTTGGATCCGACACATTGCACTTTTCCGATGTTATTTCTTTGTTAGTTATAATGATGAAATTTTTTTCTTATTGTTTAAAAATAACATAATATTCTATATTAAAACAAATATATATTATTTATTTTTACTTTTCCTGTACTGAAGATAGGCCCCAAATTTCGCGCCCCAGAAGTTTGTCGTCTTTATTTATTTATTGGTTATTCTGTTCCTGAATCGATACGTAATGTTAAAATAAAACGTAGATCAGTTAAATAAAAAAAATAATTTTACGTAAAAGGGCAGTTTTATTTTTATTTCTTTCAAAAAGCAGTATCGGAACGGCGCTTCAGCTGCTGTGCATCCTTGTTTTTACGATTCATGTGAAATCTTTTCCAACCGTAATGAGGGAACAAGAAGCTTTAAAACCTTTTCAGATCATGTAGCCATTGAACTGGCTACGTACGGCGTCAGTTTTAAAACGCTGTTACAAAATCATTTTATATGGGATCTAAGTCGGTTATTTTTTTTTTTTATATTCACAAAGGAATCAGTTTTATTACTACACAATTTGAACGACGTTTATACGATGTAAAATGTTTTATTTAAACTAGAAAGAATATGACCATTTTTTTTTCTCAGAAATGTGCTTCTGTGTGTGTGACTTTTGTATTATAATTGCTATGAGGGTTACGAATTTATTTATTATTTACAAAAATAGCTTATCTTACTAGCAACATATCGATGTATTGAAACACATAATAAATTATGATATACGGCGCACAAAAAAAAAGAAGGTATTTGGGGTCATAAATACGTCACTTTTACTTGAGGCCTATAAATATCTTTTCTGGCAAAAAAGATATCGGTAAACATGTAACACATAGATTCGTAATGAATAACAGTATACAAAAAAATAAATGTTTTTTTTTTGTTAATCTGAATAGCCTTTTGATTGGTGGGAATTTTTATAAAACGTAGTTTTCTAAATCTACTTTCACTTATACTAACATATGTTACTAATCTGTGATTTATGACACGGGGTTTTCATCATATTTTGCCCAATTTTCAACCGGTTTGCTTGAAAGTATTATTTTTTAAATCAGCAAACTATGTCTCGTAAACACAAAGCAAAAAAAAATTTTCGCTAATAAAAAAACGCGGTAGAAATGCGCAAAAAAATTCTGCAATTAAATTATCGTAATTTTTGTACTGTTTCAATTTTTTTGTTGTCAAAATCTGTTAAATCTCTTTAATACACTGTAATTTTTTGAAATTTTTTCACAACAGGGTACCATAAGACTATGAAGGGAGGCAATCAGATACCAACATATTTTCGCGGAGCGCTAATCAACCGCGGATCATTATGATGGGGAAAGCTTAAAAAGAGAAGTTATTTGTAATTTTTTTATGAGTTTTCAAATAAATTATAGTTTAAAATAACGCGATAACTTCGGTACTTAAGATAATAGTACTTAAGACATAATCTTTTTTTCCCGATTCATACTGTGTAATCTTCACACAAAGTTTTATACTTGTACTTATAAAAGTGTTAATTTCCGAGTGAATTAAATTCGACGTAATTCTTTGATTATAATTTTTCTAACTACATTTGTTTAATGTTTATTTTATTCGTGATTATTTAAGAATAATTTGTTTAGTCTATGTTTTTCCTATCGTTCATGTCAACATTAATATTCGATAGCATTTTATATAAAATTACCATCAATTAATTACGTATTTACTTGCTTATAGCGTAATAATTCTTTTCTTCAGATTTTAATATGACTTAAGAAAGATTTTCAACTTTAAAACAAGATTTTTATGTATTATGTTGCATTAAAGTAACTTAATTTTTATTATTATTTTTTTTTTTTAATCTCATCTTGCTCTTATTTGGTTTTATTATTAATATCTTTTTTCGCCGAACTGCTTCGACGTCACGTAATTCATAACTTTGCAGTAGCCCTGAAAAGGGCCGTTTTTTAGCGTTAGCTTTCAGAAGAGCTGTTGGATCCGGAAGCTGGTGTCCGGTGAAGTCGGGGACTTCCCAAAGAAAAATGAAGAGGTCATCGGAAGAAGAAGAGGGAGAAGAAGAAGGAAGACCCTCTACTCGCCCCAACATCACGGACTGGAGTCCGGAACAGAGCCCAGCAGAGATGCGTCCTGGAAGGCAGCCATAACAGAAGTGGATGAAAAACTTCTCCTAACTATCTTCTAACACTTACAATGAAGTTAAATCAATCAGCAATTGTGACTCCTCCGGAGTAGGGGTCGCATTGCTCCCTCCTGATAGTTAGTGCCCCGTTGTGGCGTATTCCTGCTAGCCTATCAAGCGTTAGCACCGAAAGGACTTCAGTGGACGGTCTGAAGGGGAATTACGTCGGGAGGACAGGCTTTATAAGCCTTCCGCGGTCGGCCCGTAAAATGGGTTCGATAACGCTGGTTCAACAACGGATTGGAATGCAACTAAATCCGTCTTAAAGTCACTAAATAATAAACAAAACTTGAAAAATTAGACCCGCCATTTAAAATAACCTTTTTTAAAAAAAAAACACGCCCGATTAGAATCATCCAGCAGCAAGGGACTCTGTCCAGGTTCTGCGATGAGTAGGGAGATATAAACTCCCGCCAACTTTGCATTCCATTCCGGGGAGTTGCGGTTCGTCCATTGACCGGGCTTTCCCTCAGCGGCAGTTGGGTCTCCACTACAGTGTGGCAGTGGTGGCCCCAAGAGATTATAAGTTGAAAAATTTTGCGGAGCGTTAGAAAATTTTTATTCTCAGTATGGGAGATGGGCGAAAAAGTTTGAGAATCAATGGTTTAGGCGGTCTGAGAGACGACCTCTGATAAAGTCCATCAGGGCTAGGAATGGAGGTGATTATGTGGCGACTGGGATCGTTACAAGGCGGGTTTTTCATCTACCGTGATCAGGATGTTTATTATTATAATCTTTTTTCCTACTGGATATTTTTTTTTTTAGGCATATCATTATTAAAATAAAGGATGAGTTAATATGATATTTCATGATAAAAGGGAAGTACATATTTTAATTAGTTATGGATTATATAACCTTTTTTTTTTTGGAAACAGGATTAAATAACATATATATGAAACGTTTACTTATTATATATGAAATATATATAATATGTGAAAAGACTTTTCACAAAGGTTTTTTTCTTTTGGGGTTATTTTTTTGTCATTTTGGTGAAATAACATCTATTCTTCATTCTGTAACTATATTATTACATTTAAATTATTTATAGAATCATTTTTCAGTGATTTTATAAAAATATAAATGAATGTTTCCGTATAAAAGATGTATAATATAAAAGATCAGTTTATAATTTGTAACAATATATTTTTTATTATAATAACTAACTAATATATCATGTTAGGTTTTTCTTTTTTTACCGTCTTCAAAAAGAAGAAAGGTTCGTTGCTTTCACTTTGAAAAGGTCAAGTTTCAAAATCAAAAATATACTGATATTTTTGATTTTGTTTTGTCCGGGCATAACTTTCCGGCAAGTTCATCAATTTGGTTGAACGTTTCTAACAATATAGAATTATTATCCCACGGTAGTTTGACATCATTACTAAGTGGTACTAGAAATGCAGGAAATTCATTTTTGAAAATAATTTTTTTTTTTTAATTGTATCATTTTAAGTTTTTATCTGTTTCTTTATGAAAAATTAATTCCTTTTTATTGAAGAAAAATAAATTAAAATTATAATTTTTATTCACATTTTTATGTAAAAATATTTAATTCGAATTTATAATTACGTAGAAGAAATTGCAAAGAAGTTTTAATTTTTTTTTATTCCGATACTCGGCGGGAAAAATTTTCATAAAATTATATTTTAAGAAAATAATCCGTAGTTGATATATTTAAAAAAGAATTTTTTTAAATTGTTAAGAAATACAAGACATAGCCATAAAAAGTAGTTTCGTAGGAAGAGGTGAAAATTTTTGGCTAATTAGAAAGTTAAGAGTAAGGGTTATAAAAGATTATAAAATTTTTACAATTTTAATTGCGATGGATAAGTTGGGAGATGGATTTATAATTTTTTTTTTTATTAAAAAAATATTTTGTTACCATAGACCATTGTAATTCGATGGGCAAAAACGTTTTATTGTGGTTTGAAGGGCTATTAATGTATAGATGAATGAAGCTCCCATTACTCCATTTCTGAAGCAAGATATAGCTAAAAAAAAGTCGTTTTTGGGGAGGGGATGGTTATGAAATTAATATTTTTGGTGATTTATTATCTTGATTACAAAAAAAAAAAAATGTAAAAAAAGGTTTTTGCTAAATTGTTCCAGTAAAGATTTGAAATTTTATTTGGACCAAAACGCTCCATTCCTTTTTTTTTCATTTTTTGCAAAAATTCAATAAATTTTTTTCCCCAAAAGTAATACATGTTAATAAAGTTTAAAGAAAATTGGTTGGCAGGGTCCAGAGTTACAAGGCCAAATATAGACCAGGCAATATACGTGCAGACTTCGTTGGATAAAATTTTTTATTTTGGATTGAAAGCACTGGAATTGTTTTGTTGTAGATTTGCAATTTATTTTTTAAAAAAATTTTAGATTTTGTTTGGCCCATCTTTGTATGCTTCCTGCTATAGGTACAACAGCATATATTGCTATGGAAAGTAATAGCAATAGCATATATGCTTATTGGAAAGTAAAATTACGGTATATTTAAATCACGCGGGTCATTTTGTCTGGAAGGCGGTTGCGAAGTAGCCTATGCGTCATTAATGATTAGGGTTTCACATTTATGAGGTAATCATTTAATTTATATAATATGTACGATATCAATCTATTCAGTATTGTAATACAAACCGTTTTGTTTTAATTACAAACTCTGTGATTTAGATAAAATAAAAAAACTTTGCAATGATTAATTACTTGTTTTAAAATTTTAAACTATTATCAAAGACGTGACGCCAGACATTTGGAAAGGCTCCTTTGAATTTTCTCTTACATAGGCATTATTTCATACCCACCGGGTTGCTCTAGTGGTGAACCCGTCTTCCCAAATCAGCTGATTTGGAAAGTCGAGAGTTCCAGCGTTCAAGTCCTAGTAAAGTCAGTTATTTTTACGCGGATTTGAATACTAGATCGTGGATACCGGTGTTCTTTGGTTTCAATTAACCACACATCTCAGGAATGGTCGAACTGAGAATGTACAAGACTACACTTCATTTACACTCATACATATCATCCTCATTCATCCTCTGAAGAATTATCTAAACGGTATTACCGGAGGCTAAACAGGAAACTGAAAAAAGGCATTATTTCATGCGAAAACATTTTTATCGATCACTTTCAGTTTTTATTGTGACTACGACCGTTCACAACGTTTCGTTTATAATAGAATTACAGAATGAGGGGAAAAAATCAATTGCGTTCGTTCACTGTGTTAGAAAGTACTGAACAAGTTCAGATCAATTCTGCATTCTTTGCTTGGCGAAAGAAAGTAAACAAATTCCTCGTATTAAAAAAAAAAAAAAAAAAACAGGAGACTTTCCGAAATATTCAGGCAGGCAAGACGCCGGTCTGGAGCGTATATGTTAGTGTTCTTTGGCAGAGGTGCCATCTTTTTTTGTGTGTATGGCGGTCAGACGCCGCCTACTGTTAGGATGGTGTTTCGGCTGTAGCGGAAATGCTGCACAGTTATGGGGGGGGGGAGGTGGAAAAGATACGGGCACCCGGGTGCGAAACGTAAAACCGTGTGGGGTCAGGGGCCAAACCACAAACAAGAGTGGCTTGGTTCGTTACGGGCGCGCTGGCCGGGGACTATGCGTGGGGAGCATACTTGGACCCTGAGTAAATATATATACGAGAAGGACAGTCCTCTTGGGGAGGAGCACCCTGGCCTTCCAGAAGCGGAAGGTCAGGGAGTTCTGATGAGCCAGGAGGAACCCCGACGGGGGAGCCAGTAAGGGCCCTAAGCTAGGGTGGGTTTACTCGCCGCCACGGCCCACGGGTGCTACTGAGGTAGCGTTTATTAGGCGAATGCCGGTCGCCCCTTGCGAGTTGAAAGATAGTATTAAAAAAAGGCAAAACCAGTATCTTATTGAAATACCATCAACAGTTGTAATTTTAGGTGTAAAGTGTTGAAATACGAAGAACCGGTTTACGGGGTGATTGTGACAATATTTTCAGACGGAAAAAAATTATTCCCAAATCTAGTTGGGGGAAAAAATCTGAATAATTTCCACGCGATATTGGCGTACGAGCCCCAGAAAAACGATTAATAATTAGTATTGGACTTAATTAATTTCGTCTCGTGGGGTCGACTAGGTACTTCTACATTAAAACTTTCCAATGGACAGTTTTAGGGGTCATAGGATCAATAATAAAGCGAAAATGATTGCCGGAAAGTGCAATCAGGTTATCATTCCTGGTGGAAAAACATTTATTTTTTTGTCTCTAGATATCTGATTAAACGGATCGTTTAAAACCAAACTTCGTTACCGTTAACATTAGAAAAAGTGGATACATACACTACACTTCATCTAGTAAAATAAAGAAACCTTTGATAAGGATTTGTAAGCAGGTTATTATTGCTTAGTCAGAAAAACCGGATGATTTGATTAAAAAATCGTTCAAGAAATGTTTTTATTTATCGAATGCTTTCGATGGAAATGAGTTCAATTATTTACGGGAATGTAATTGCTAATAAATAGCAATTCTATGAATGTCGGAAACTCGATGACTGATTACAGTAATTAATGCATTAATGATTACAGTAATGTAATTAATATACATTCAGATAAAAACATTTTTTTTCCAAAAAGAAATATTGGAACAGTGTTCCAGTACCAGTGCACTTCTTGCGTTGGTAAAATAATGAATGGAGTTTATGTCAAGAAATAAAAAAATGTCTTTATGCAGACATCTTACTGGATATTAAAAATAATAATAAAATGTTATATGTATTAATACCCATATATGACCATTTATTTACTGATTTTCCCTGCAGAAAAATTTTAATAGGATTCCAATTCTATATGTTGATGATACTATCAGGTTGCCTTACACACCTCTGAAATTCACAGAAATTAAACAATAAATTTTAGTTATGAGGAAATAACACTATTTTTAAAAAAATTCTTAAATGTAATAATTATTAACAAGAGTTAATAAATTCCATGAAAAAAAGTTAATTTAAGCTGAGAAAGAAGTAATCAAAAATCGTCTAATGTTATGTTATAGTTAAGATCTATCTGTTTTATATTATGCATGCAGCATATATATATATATATATATATATATATATATATATATATATATATATATGTGTGTGTGTGTGAGAATATTTCCTTGCATGCATATGTGTTCACTATAAACACAAAATAATTTTAACCTATTTATAAAATTATATTCCACTTTAAGAGGGTTGGTTTTTAATTGATAGGTTCATCATCGGATAAAAAGTAACATAAAATGAAGTTGAACATTACCATTGTTTTATCTAAAACTTTACAGTCGCCATAATCAAATGATGATCATCAGTCATGATCACATTTTAATAATAGATTCAAAAACATTTTTGCGAGAATTGGTAAGTTAACCAAATGGTAATTTATAAGAAAATTTTGTCAGTATCAAAGTTATTTCATTGTATCATAAGTCTTATGTTTATTTTTTTTACAGTATAAGTTGGTGAAACAGAATGGCAGTTCCTTATAAAATGGATACAGGAAATTTCGTATTCTTTTGTACAGTTTGCAATAAACAATTTCCAGACGAGTCGGAGTCTTTTCACACTGAAACTGAACGGCATATATTAACAGAAACATTTTATAGCAATAGGTAAGTTGATTGAGAAGGGTCAAGAGTGTGTGAGTGGTAAGAAAAGGATATGAGTAATTAAATGATGTTGCAATGTGAGGTAATCTGTTTTTTCTGATTAAATAAGTAATTTTTTTTGTAGCCACATTTAAAGTAGTGAAATGGTACATAAATATAAATTAAAGATAATTAAATAAATTAAATGCAGAACATAAATTTTTATATATTGTAGGTTTAGGCAAGACAACTACTTTAGGGTAGCTGATTTCTGATGTATTTATATATTTTTTTAACATAAGAAGTAAATAAAAAAATCATTGTATCTATTTTAAAAATTTTACTTAAAGTTTATAAAGAATATTTTTAAAATGTGATCTTCAGTATACTTACAAATTTGAACCCTTTGAGGGCATTCTTCAAAGGGTTCTTTGGCTTCTCTTAGCTTTTAAATCTTATTCCAAAAATTTCCTTTATGTTTTTATGTGGTTTTTGATTATATGTGTAAAATTTCTCTTTAAGATAATTCTGGAAAAAGAAGTATAAAATCTACAGTTCTGGTTAGTTTTTGGCTACCTGAAACCAATATATACATGTTCACGTGTATTTTTTGTATCACAATTTGAAAAATATTTGCTAAGGAGGTTACTTATGATTTTTGTTGTTTAAAAAGTGCTTCATTTGTTCGAAAGCAGGATTCAACTTGTTTCCATAATTCAGTAAACAAAAAAAAAATCATTTGTGTTTCTGAAGTATTGTCTGTTTAGCCTCCTCTTCAGAAATAAAAATTTGGAAAGTTACTGCACACTGGAATTCTGGAAATGTAATTGTAAAACTTTCTTAATTTATTACTTTGTTTTTTTTTTATTTCATTATTTTATAGAAACAGATATGACAATAACTGGAATAGTTCATAAAAGGTGTTGAAAATGACCTCCTCTAACATCAACACAATACTACACACATTTCAATTCATTGTCAAACATGTTTACCAGCTGATATACTGGAAAGTTTCATACGTATGCTGTTATTGTGGTTTATAGTTCATCATTTGTGCATGGTCCGTTGTGATTCACTGCTTGTTTCGCTTCCCAACATAGAAAGTAGTCTTGGGGGTGTCAGATCGGGCAGTTGTGCATGCCGCAATCCTCTCGAAATGATTCGTTCACCGAATACATTTTGTAAAGAAGACCTGTCTGTGCTATGATGTCATCTTGGAACCAACCATGATTGATTTCCACTTCTGTTAACTGAATAATGAAGTTTGTTAAAACAGGACCATAACGACCACTATTTAACCGTATTTTCAAAACCACAATCTGTCTTCTATTTACACCCACCAAGACTTCATTGTAACTGTGTAATTTATGGAGGTAAATTGTCAATCACAGTCATTTATTTTGAAATTAATATATCCTCTCGGAAGAAATCACACTTCATCTGTAAAAAAAAGTAATAATGTGAGAATACCTATGGAATTTTGGTCAATAAAATGGTTTAACCCATTGACAATAATTTAGTTTTTTGGTGTGATCTGTAGGTTTCAGTTCTTAAACATACATTTGTTTATAGGAGAAAAGTTGCAGTTATTTTCTTACAACTTTATGCAGTACCAAGTCTGATATCTTGCTGTGCTAACTTACACATCGACTTTGATGGACTTTTGGCTATAACATCCGAATGCCAAGCAGCTTTGTTCATTTAGTTTAGCTAATCTTCAATGGTGCCTGTGGCGCAAAATTTTTTGATAAGCATTTCAGCTGCATTGCGGTGAGGAACAGAAGTATTTAGAAAATTTTTAAAAAACCTTTGTGTTTCACTAAATTAGTATAATGTGTCAATTTTGTGAAGGATGTTTTCAAGAGAAAAATTGTTCCTATATTGTGTTCAAGAGAAAAATACTACGTTCCTATACTGTGTTCAAGAGAACCATTATGTTTCTCGCAACTGTTGATTCTGTAAACAAAAAACAAATAAAAAAGAAGCATGTTTAATCGCAACTTCAACAACTGAGGTCTTAGTTTATTACTGAACAATACCCAACAACCTCACGGGACAACCAACCTAACGCTAAAAGAACAGTGTGCATTACATAATTCTAAAGCATACTGCACAGTAATTTCCCAAACTTCCTTTTATCATTTGCTAAATTTACTGGGTGTAAAGAACAGTGCGTAGGAGCCGTTTGTTGATTGGTAATAACTAACCTGATGAAAGATAAACTAAGTGGAGTTTTATGTTCATTATTATTTAATTTTTTTTTCGTATGAACTTTCAACTGAATTAGAATTATGTATCTTGCTTCTACAATGTGAAATAATGGTTATTAATGACAATTTAGTTTCTGTGATAATACAATGCATTCAAAATAACTAACTATACATTTATAAATACGTTTATATGTTGAGGGATTGCTACTAGTATTTTCTGCAAAGGTGTATATTTGTTTTTTGCAAGTGTGCATTTGTCTTGGTGGTGGGTGACCTTGAGATGTGAAGGTGTGTCTGATTCTTTGTTGTTCATTATGTGTTTGTTAATGATCGAGATATTCTCTATGTATGCTCAGAATGGTATTAACTTTTAGAACAGTGAATATTTTTCATTGAATATGTGTTTTGTGAGTACACGCATACACTGAAAGACCAGCAGTTTTCCATTATATTTTCAAGTACATTTGTTTCGTAATCAACATAGTGTAAGAGCGCTGCTATTCAAGGAAATTAGGGAAACATCATTGGTAATGATCTATGATCAGAGTAGTAGACTATTAGTAATGAATAAAGAAAAACTGCATGACTTATCAGCTGCTATGCATGGTAGACCCATCAAGTCTTGCAAAAGTTGCCCAGAGAAAAAAAAACATTGGTGTTACGACGACTGTACACGAGATAGTTTGTAAGAACTTCAGTCATATCACATATATAAAGTGAAAGCGGTTCAACAGTTATTGGCGAAAAAGTTGTGAAAAGTGAATTTGATACCGTGAACAGTTTCTAGCATACAATTCTAATGAAAATTTGGATTGTAATTTCTATACTGATTAGGCATGGTTCCATTTGTCAGGGTATTTGCAAGCACAGAACTTATGGTTATGGTCTACCAACAACCCCCATCTCATACATTAAATTCCTCTACATGACCAGATGATTGGGTTGTGGATTACAATATCAAGGAGAAGAATATTTGACCCAGTATTGTTTACAGAAACAATAAATTCAGCTTGTTATTGTGAAGCCATTCACCAGTTCATGGGAGAGCTAACAGAGGACTTAATTAGTAATGCTTGAATTTAACAAGAAGGTGCGCAGCATGCATACAGTCAGGCAGTCTTGTGAAGTTACTGCGATATAGGTTTTTAGAGATTGAATCGTATTTAAGGCTTGCGACCACCTTTTTCTCTAGGCTTAACCTTACTGGATTTTTAGTTCTGGGTTTATACAAAAAGTATGTTATCGAGGAACTCCTACAGCCTTCAGGAACTTCAAACTGCTATTTATGATTCCACCATGAACAATCCAGATGAACAACTTGTGAGAGTTTGAGAAAAAGAAGAAATGGATACAGATGTGTTTAGATGTTCATGGAGACCATTTTTAACATCTATTGTTAGCTAACTAGATGTCAGATATTGAACTCCTACTTTACTGGTGTATAGTTTATTTTTTGAAAGCAGTTAATTAGCATAATAAAAACCAATTATAAATGTAAAATAAAATATAACTAGATATGTAATATTTATGGAGTTAAAATTTAAATGTTTATCAACTCGTATAAATGAATACAAAGAATAGATTTCGCCATTTTCCCATTGTGGTAGGATATTTATAAAAAAAATTAATTCAAAACAAGATTATTACATCTCATGAAAAGCTACTCACATAGCAGTAATTAATTTTTTTTTTTTTTTTATTATATTTATATATTGTGAAATTTATGTAGTACCAGAATCATTGGTTCCGCCTGAAAAGCTAATTCAGAATCGTAAGATTAAGCTTCTGATTTAGTTGACTGGCTTTCAACATGCTCTAATAAATCAGATTGCCTGAAAAATAAACTGCAGTAATGATATTATGATTAAACTGCTAATACACTACTTTCATATTGGGAGAATGTTCAAATATAAGATTTTATTACATTTTTAAACGTATATATTTTTTTTTTGTCTTCAGTCTTTTGACTAGTTTGATGCAGCTCTCCAAGATTCCCTATCTAGCGCTAGTCATTTCATTTCGGTATACCCCCTACATCCCTAATAATTTATTTTACATATTCCAAATGTGGCCTGCCTACACAATTTTTTTCCTTCTACCTGTCTCTCCAATATTAAAGCGACTATTCCAGGATGCCGTAGTATTTGGCCTGTAAGTCTGTCTCTTTAACTATATTTTTCCAAATGCTTCTTTCTTCATCTATTTGCCGCAATACCTCTTCATTTGTCACTTTATCCATTCATCTGATTTTTAACATTCTCCTATAGCACCACATTTCAAAAGCTTCTAATCTTTTCTTCCCAGATACTCTGATTGTCCAAGTTTCACTTCCATATAAAGCGACACTCCAAACATATACTTTCAAAAATCTTTTCCTGACATTTAAATTAATTTTTGATGTAAACAAATTATATTTCTGACTGAAGGCTCGTTTTGCCTGTGCTATTCGGCATTTTATATCGCTCCTGCTTCGTCCATCTTTAGTAATTCTACTTCCCAAATAACAAAATTCTTCTACCTCCATAATCTTTTCTCCTCCTATTTTCACATTCATTGGTCCATCTTTGTTATTTCTAATACATTTCATTACTTTTGTTTTGTACTTGTTTATTTTCATGCGATAGTTCTTGCATAGGACTTTTAATGCCATTCATTGTTTCTTCTAAATCCTTTTTACTTTCGGCTAGTATTACTATATCATAAGCAAGTCGTAACATTTTTATCTTTTCACCTTTTACTGTTATTCCGAATCTAAATTGTTCTTTAACATCATTAACTGCTAGTTCCATGTAAAGATTAAAAAGTAACGGGGATAAGGAACATCCTTGTCGGACTTCCTTTCTTATTACAGCTTCTTTCTTATGTTCTTCAATTGTTACTGTTGCTGTTTGGTTCCTGTACATGTTAGCAATTGTTCTTCTACTATTAATTTGAGGCCTAAAATTGCTTCCCTTGTCCCTATACTTTTCCTGAAACCAAATTGGTCTTCTCCTAATACTTCTTCCACTCTCCTCTCAACATATATTTAATTTTTGGTATTGTCTAAAATTGAAATGTATATCTTGCATCAAGATCAAATTTTATTTAATTTGGTTTAAAAATGTTAATTTTAATTATTAAAATTAAATTATTTTAAAATTTATCAAAAGTACCATTTGGTAATTTGAGATAAATAGCACTGATAATTGTCTTTAATAATAGTTTTATTGATAAAAAGTTAAATTCATTAAATAAAAATAAGCAACAATGGTCTTGACAGACAAAGTAGGATTATTTGACTTTATGTTTAGTATAGTATTAAATTACATAATTGAATAAAAGTATTAAAATATTATGTTACCATTCCTGTAGAGAATAAGTTGATGCAGACATTTACTGGATGAGAGAGAGATGAATAATGGTTTTCTTTCTCATTTTATTTTATTTTGAAAATAAAGCTTATATATAATAAAGGGTCACATAATTCAGTCCTGTAATGCCAATCTTACCATATTTTATTAAACTTCTCATATAACGTTTAAAATATACTTTTATGAAATAATGTACTATACACAATCTTGTGAAAAGTTTAATGTAAATTAATTCATCAAATTGTTATTTTTTTCTGTAATTAATCTGAACGGTGCAATCTGTGTTGGAATAATGAAAGCAATCCTTTGGTCCAATGTAATAAGGATGATATGTATGACATGTAAATGAAATGGAATTTTTTTTTAAGATTTGGGATCTTTCTAGAGATGTGTAGTTAATTCAACCCTAACCACCAAAATACACCGGTATCCACTGCCTATTTATTTTTTTGAGATGACTGGCATCAAACTTCTTTTTTGGTCGTTTTACCATATGTGAATGGAAGTTTGTGCTTCGTAAAAAATATTCCATGCCTGACAAGGATTCGAACCCAGGATCCCTGGATAAACGGCTGACATGCTACCATGTGCCACCAAATATGTATAAAACTAATTTACCGTTACTAAGATTTGAACCTCAGAACTATCTGCTTCAAAATAGTTTATTTGGAATATTTTTTACCACTAGAACAAGCCGATTGGTAAAAAGTTATTTAACGGTTTTTTTAAGTTGTATATTTTTTTTTTGTCTTAACCACGATTATCATTAATTGAATCAACAGAAAGGCTTGAAATTTTTTATTTACATTGTAACATATGAGAAGTATTATACAATAATTAAATACAGATTTTATTAAAGTGGTTGAAGTATAAGGTTAATTTCCAGTATTCTAATAAATATTAATTAATTTTTATGTTTACTTAATAATAATAATATTGTTCAAACCAGTTTTTCAGTTACTGCTGGGTTTGGGTGTCTGTGTATAGGTAAATGCAGTTTCTGCTACTGGTTTGCCAAGCCTGATGTAGTTGTAGATTAGTACTGATAAAACATGTAATCTGGAACAGACTCAGGTTGACCATTCTTGAGGCACGTGGTTAATTGAAACCCAACCACCAAAGAACATGGTTATCCATAATCTTGCATTCAAATCCATGTAAAAAGCAGCTGTCTATAATAATAATAATATAATATGAATTTTTTTCTTTAATGTTTTAAGAGCTGTTTCTGTATGTGGAGAAGAAATCCTTTTTTCACTTGATTTTTATTTTGTTTATAAACATAATAATTTGTGTTCAGGCAGCGCCGTTGTCTGGCACCACCTGATATTAAACATTAGTTTTTTTTTCTTTTCAACATAATTATTTTATTTTGTATTTCATTAGACGTGTGTTTTTTTATTCATTAATTTTTAGTGCGTAACGTTCAACCATACAATACGGCTGAGTTGCCAGGATATTTAGATTCAATCTTATTATATTATCGTAAGAAGTATTAAATTATAATTGTTAATCAGTCTGTTTTATTTACAGTCCACGTAATATAAATGAACCAATTTGTTCTTACCTTCATTTACTTTTAATAAATTTTTAAAGCCTTTTCATTACTAATATGATGTGTAGTTTTGTTATAGGCAGTTATATATGTGTTCCTTATAAATATTATATACATGATTTCATTTAAATCATGACAGCTGATTTTTCCCATTAGATCCTGTGAATTAAATCCCACTTTAACAAAAACATACTATAATTTCATAATCCTTTATTCTTTTTTTTTTATTAAATAATGTAAAAATGATATTTACAATAACAAAAAATATGAGAAATTTTTTAATTGAAATGGTATGTTTTTTTTTAAAATAAAGAAAAAATACTGTCATAGTTTAATTCATGTATAAATTTAAACTAACCAGTTCATAATTTGGCATTAGTGTAGTAGTCGACAGAGACAGATAGAAGCATATGTTTTACTACTATGCGGCAGTAGATTTTAATATAAACCTTGATAACAAATGAAAGTGTTCATTCACAGTTAATGTATAGTTAAAAACTAATATTAATTTTTACTAATTGTTTTATATTATATAGTAATAAATGAAGAATTTTTTTTGTCATTCCTGTTACAATAACGTTAATGGTAATGAAAGTATTATTGCTAAAGTGGCTGTACATTTTTGATTACTCCTAATTGTGAGAATGAAGTAATAAATCTCAAAATATGCATGTTGATTGCGTGGTATATTTCACATTACTGAAAATCAGTAGAAAAAAACATGTGACATTTTTCATGCCCAGTATCGATTCATTAAAGTGTTAAAAATATGTTCAACAATCACGTTTATAACCTTGCTGTCAATATACTAATTCATTTTATCGCAGGTTCAGTGTAAACATTACTTACTATATGAAAGTTTTTTGAGATGTGACTTTTTGACATCCGTTTAAAGAATAATAACAAACACCCTTTTAGTTCATCCTCATAAGTAAAAATTCATATGCAGCACGCGCGTGCACACACACACACACACCACATTCATTCGTTCATTCATTATTAATTCTGTTAATCTTCTTGATAATTTAGGGAATGCACATAAAAATATTTAGAGACGTGTAGAAAGTATGAAGTACATAGAAAGTATTTAGTATCTGATTTAATACTAATCACAGTTAACAGAAATTAATTTTTTTTTATAAGTAAAATTATACTTTTCATAAATCTTTAAATGTTTTAGAATAAATTACAGTATTACTTCCTCACAAAAAAATAGGTGTGTATTATCTATGAGATTGTTAAGGTAAAGGTGCTTCTTGGTCATTAAATGATAATGATAACCTGATATTTCTCCCTCTCCTCTAAAAGTTTCTCTTTTCTGAGGTAAAATGGTTTTGTGTTTTATTATGGCAACAGTAATTTTCTCTTGATAAAAGAATGACATTTTGACAAAACCTGGGTTTACTTAGTTTATGGTTAAGAGTTTTTCCTTATTAAAAAAACAAAAAAAAAACCTTTCTGAGTTCCCTTCCCCATAGCAATTGATGTACTAAAAATTGAAAAGTTTCATGTTTTAATTAAAAAAGTTAAAAAAAAATAAAAAATAAATGTATTACCAAAGTAAAAAAAAAAAGAAAAAGAATTATAACAACGTTTTCTTTTTATTTATTAGACATTTTAGAACTTTAATATTATTTTTAGTTTAATTAATTACAATAATTGAATTCTTTTGAATTTTTTTTATAGGGCGTTATTTAATATTATCAATTCACAACATCCAATTAAAGTAACACAAAAACATTTCAATTTTGTGAATAATGTTATAAAGGTACAATGGAAACATGAAAATGTTGTTAAATTTAATATTCGTAACATAAGCAAAGGCTCAGTGACATTATTAGACATCTTTAGACTAACCAACGAACAGGATGTACAAGTAGTTAACATTAAAAAACCAACAAACCCAGTTGTAATTCTTAAGGGTAAGTTTATATAATTATTTTAAGATTAGCCTTCTTTTTATGATTTAGATTTTTGTACATTTCTTTTAGCATTTTATATTGTGAATAATTTCCTGAAATATTTATTTGTTTCTAATGTATTTATTCCTAGATTAAATTCCTAATGATATATAGTTATGGATGTTTTGTAATATGGAAAGAAAGGAATTTTTCTGAAAGTTGATTATTAATTGATAATGGCTAGAAATGAATATTTCTAACCAGCTTGGGTTTTTTTTTTATTGGTCTTAAACATATGAGGTCTGTTCCGGAAATAACTGAACTTTATATTTTTTAAAATCTTTATTAATTTTACAGATTATTGGTGCTTGTCCCCTTCAAAGTAGTACCCTCTCCTATTAACACACTTTCCCCAGCAGTGTTTCCATTTCGCAAAGCAGTCCTGGTTAACATCATTTAAAATGGTTTTTCAGATCTGTGACAAATTTCCTTTAATATCATCAATAGTCTCAAAACGGTTTCATCACAGATTTTAATTTCAGAAATAGGAAAAAGTAGTAAGAAGCTAGGTCTAGTGAGTATGGAGAGTAAAGGAAGACAATCATCTAATATTTGGTGCAAAACTGACAAATTGACAAAAGCTGATCGTACATGGGCATTATTTTGGTAAGGAACCATGAGTTATCTCGCCACAACACCGGTCTCTTTTTGCAGATTTTTCACGTAAATGTTATATAATGCCTTGATAGTATGTACAGTTCACTATTTCACCTTGAGACAAGAATTCAAAATGCACAATTTCATTAGAATTGAAAAAAAAAACAAAAATCGTATGAGAGCATTACTTTGACATTGGATGAAGACTGACATGCTTTCTTGGACTGTGGAGTTCTGTGCCAATCCATTTTAATGATTGAACTTTTGTCTCGATGTTGAAACCATTAACCCAGCTTTCGTCTCCTGTTGTGATCTTTTTCATGAATGTCTCATTATCATTGGCTTGTGCAAGAAGTTGCTGAAAAATGTCTACTCTTTCTGCTGTTTGGTCATCAAACTATGAACAAACTTAACTGCTACTCTGTGCATGTTCAGTTTTTCAGTCAAAATGTCGTGGGATGATCCAATCAAGATGCTAACCTATTCTGCAAGTTATCCAATAGTCAATCGGCAATTGGCTCGCACTAGATAGTTGATTTTCTGAATGCGAGTTTCATCAGTTGAAGTTCAAAGGCTTTCCTGGTCAAGGGTCAGTCTTCAGTTGACTGACAACCACTTTTAAATCGTGAAAACCATCCGTAACATTGCATATGAGCACCATCTCTCTGGAAGTTTGTTTCAAAAGTTTTTAAATGTTTACGTGAAAATTTTCTGTAGTTTATGCAGAATTTTACATTGTATTGTTGCTCATAAAAATCGCTCATTACAAAAATCGCTACTAACACTTAAACATTTTGCACTCTAATAACAATAACATGAAAACTAAACGGATATCATCAATCCAATAACATGTGGTTGTAGAGGAGGTTATGTGCAAACATTGCTGCCAACCACACATAACTTATCTTCATTGGCACGTAATTAAAAATGTTCGGGTTTTTCCTGAACAGACCTTGTATTTTGTAGATGTGTTAGCCATGGTGATTGATATTATTTATTAATAAATAAATATTTCTACAGAATCAAGTTTGAGGTTAAATTAATGAAGTTCATTAATGATGTAAAAGAACAAACTGTTTTTTGGTTAAAAATACTACTTTGAAGTTCATTTAAGTTCATTTACCATGGTGAAGACGGTTAATTTTCAGATTACTACCATCAGAATATTTATATGAACATAAATAATCAATGTGTATGAGGTAATTTGATATATTATACATTCTGTATTTTTAAATTTATGTTCATTATTAATTTTGATTATATATTTTTTTTACATTAGCACTTTCTGTTAACAACAGCTTATATTATATTGTAGTTTCAAATTACAGCTTCACTCTGTTTTTAAGTTTTTTTGTGTAGAGTTGAGAATTGATGTTTTCTATTTTGTTAGAAATCAAGGTAGAGCATTTTCTATAAATTCAAGATTTTGAAGATTCCCTAGGGAAAATGTAGTTGTTACTTCTTGTGTAGAAATGAGCGTGTTGGCTTTGAATATTTGCTGGATTCAACTTGAATCGGAGTATGTTTCATTTCAGTCATTGTACAGACAGAAAATAAAATTATTCTTCCCCTTCTTTTTGATGTAGAAGTTATGTATAAATTCCCTCCCTTTTTTTTTAGTTAGCTTGCATGGACGCCATTACAACTCATTCAGTTTGCAATTGATTTTTTTTTATTTTGAGTATGGTGGGCCTTATTTTTGAACTTTCTAAAAGTTAAGCTTCCACTCCCCTATCTCTTTCCAGCCATCAAAAAGCTGATTGTGGAAAATTTTAGCTCAATTTGACAATTGAGGTGGTGGTCCTCATAGATGATAAAGTTTTGAAATATTCGCTCGGTAAGTCATTGTTTCAGATAAACATTTTTTTTTTAGTTACTTTATTTGTAATTGCTTGTAAGCACAAACATTAGGGAAACTAATGGGCATGATAATAAAAACCTGATAATAAATTTCACTTTTCAACATTTTTTTTTTGAGAAGCAAGACACAGAAATTCAACTTAAATGTAACCATAATGACTACCAAGAATTAGTGTTGCATTGAAATCGAAAGCTTCTCCTAGGACTCATAGGTGTTGAAAAGGTTGATAGACTGTTAATAATGATAACATTTCAAGGCAAATAGTAATTGTTGGAAGTCCCTGCAATCCAAACATCTTTAGGAGAAGAGCAAGCTATGGCTGTTTACCAAGCAGTAGATAAGTGGGCTGTAGCCAACAAAATTCAGCACTTTGCTATGATTTGACAGCAAGCAACACAGGTTGAGTAAATGGTGTCTGTATAAATGTAGAAAAATTGTTCACTCATGACCCGTTGTATTGGGCAATACAACTATGATGGCGAGGGCTTGCCATCATCACAGTTTTGAATTTGTTTTGAGGAACTGTTTTGACTTGCTGATAGGTGGTGCAACTTCTAGTTTAAACGTGGCATTTTTCAAAAGATTTTGAGAAACCTGTTTTAAACTTGCAGAACTTTACGTAAGTGATCGCAATAAAGTGCCTGATGTCTGCTTTACTGTTCTTGGATTTTTGAACACCACCTTCTGTACAGAAGCAACAGCAAGATGATATCTGAGAATTGTTGGAGTTAATGATGGTGTTTCTTAGCAGCATTCCGAAGAATAAGATCTAGTTTTTTATACGAGTACTAGGAGCTGTAAGAAATGCTAGGAGGATGTCAAAAACAATTTATGTATTCAAGATATACCTGTTTCAAAATCAGTTCTGGTTATCTCCGGGAGAAGAATTCTTTAAGAAGAAACACATTTTCTTGTGCAATGTATGTTTGAGGATCGTTTTTTTTTCATCTGAAGCAATTTAAAAACCATATCATGATTTCTTATTCATGTGTCATTTGATAAATTATCAGGATATTGATTCAGAAATCGGTAAGGCTGCTGCATTAAAGTTTTCCAGCTATCTCTGGTGGTTGGTTGCTGAAACTGTGGTGATCTGTATTTGATGATAATGTACAAACAGTGGTTAAGTATTGCTTAAATTATAGGAAGTAGATATAAAGACGAGGAAAAAGAAAAATCACCTGAAGAGTGATTTCTTCTCAAAAATGATTTTTCTTCCTTTACAAACCATCAATTTTTCGTCTTTAGAACACCTGGTATATAAAAACTTTATTCATGAGATTTTTTTGTCTGCTCTGATTTCCTCGACAAAAATCCTTAACATGGAAGAATGATTCTGATTATGAAAGTGGAATTTAAAAACTTGAGTTGATAAATTGTAAATGATGTCGCAAAAAGAGGTGTCAAATTCATTCAGGATTACAATAAATTCTCACAAAAGGTGAAACTTACAAACAATTTTTTTACAGATTCCACAAACCGTAGAGAATGCTCAACTCCTACTAAATTCTCTGTTGGGAAAGAATAATGTTCCAATGTTCATTAGTTTACATTATGTTTTAATTTTACAGAAATTATTATTAATAAAAATTTGTTTCTCTTTTAGAAGTTTTGTGCGTTAAAAAGCAAAATATTTCAAAAAATTTATATGATATTTCAGGAATTCTTCAAATTAATTTTTGGAATTTTTTAATCAGTTTTTTAAAAAAATTGTTGGGATTGCTTGGAAATTTTTGTTGTAATGGTGCACAATGATTTTCCTGTGTATTTTAATGGATTTACTTAGGTTACCCCATCTAGAATCCACATCTTGTAATTTGAATAAATTTCCATAATTGCTTAGTTTAAAAGCGCGATTTATAACATCATAATATTATTTAAAGAACTAAACCGTTACTATTTATCTGTTTATATCTGTTAGATAAGTAATGAGTCCACATAAGTAAACCTTATGTGTGCACATAAGTTTTTCTAAAAAGAAGAAAGAAATTGGTCGAGATAGGGAAGAATTACCACTTTAGAATGAAATGATCATTGTGTATAGTATGTTCCAACTTGAAGGTGTTTGAGGGTCACTTAACAGTTGTCAGATTGAGCTAAAAGTTTACACAGGTCGTATTAATTATAATAACAGAACATTATATTTTTTGTCATTTTTTAAACTTCTCTTGTACATTGCCAATTGGTAGATGTGTATTGTTGATGAAGCATATTGTGCATCAATTTGTCACCATCTGGCAGCACTGCATTTATCTGTACATGCTGTAGTTATGTGGTTTTTTATTGCTTTATAGTGTTAGATTTTAAGTTCTTTTAACTTCAGTGACACATTACTTATGTAACATATAAACAGATGTATAATCATTTTTTAGTTTTTTTAAATAATCTTATAAGTTATTTATAAATCGAACTTTTAGGCTAGTCAATTACGGGTGTTAATTCAGATTATAAGATATGGTTATGTAGTGTTATACATACCCATATATATAGGGAAACTAAGTACATCCATTACAGTATACAGGAAAATCAATGTACCATTATTACAAAAATCAAAATCTAGTTGCTCCAAGTTCAAGATCATTTTTCCCCCTCATCTTGAATTCATCTTAGTATTACAAACTAGCGATTTTTTTTTTTTTTTTTTTTTTTTTTTATTAGAGAAGCTACAAATAACTGGAGTTTTTTTCAAAAATTCACAAATATCACTTAAATTCTGCAGGCAGTATGCTTGAAATATGTGTGTTGGCTTTTATCAAAGCACATACATCTGTTATCTTTCAAGATTTTCTATTCTCCTTACTCGGGTGCGTCACACTATTAAAAAAAAAGAATTTGATATTCAGAGTTTGCCAATTTTAAACTGTAGATGTGATAAAAAAAATTTCATTTTGGGATCAATTTTTTATTCTACAAACAAGATTTCAATATCCACAAGGAGTTTCAATAGTCTTTAATATTTTGCTTCTGTTATATGGATATATTTTAATGTATTTTTTATTTAATTAGTGTAAGTTAGTAGAATTTATGTATTTAAAATTCTGATTATAATTTATAGGTGAATTGAACAATTCTTTCAATATTACTGTCGTTATTAACGATTTTGGATACTTCGAAGTTCCTATTGCATTCACTTATAGTAGTTCATCTTCCTACGAAAGTGTATCAAAAATATCACATTTTGTTCTTGTATTGGTAAGTTTTTTTTTAATTTAATATTTTAATAGAGTTAAATAAAAAATAATTACCCAACCAAAAAAATGTTGTAACTTTTTATTTTACAGGTTTTTTTATTGATGATTATTTTTAAGACTATATTTTGTTTCATAGTTATGTTATCACAGTTAATGGGTGAGATTTAAATTACCTTTATCATATTTGATCCTGAACAATCGTATATGAGAACAACCTTTAACCACCTAGGACAATATGGTAATCCTTAAACCTTAAGCCAAGGACAACTTTGGATTGAGATTATTGCACGTCATATCATTCCTTTACCATTATATTTTCTTTAACCATTTTTTGTGGGTAAGGTATGACTTGTCTCTTATATTGGCAGCAGGACAGCCAAAATATTTTTGTGGTTTATTTTTTTTTGACGGACTAGAAGTGTTGGATTGCTGCACATCTAGTTAATGGAGGTGGCAAAAATAAAAGTAGTAGTTAGGTGAGTCGAGTGTTGAATCGTGTCTTCTTCCTCTAAAACTTAAATCTCAATCCAGTTAATATGTCGGTCTTTATCCAAGTGTATATTTGCATACTATTCTAAGTGTGCAAGAAAAGGAACTTGTCGTGGTTCATCTTTCCTGTTCTACAATTGTTTGTAGAGGCGGTTTCTATTGGTGGGATTCAAACTGGTTGATAACTTTTTATCAAATATGATGTGTACATAATATATTTTCAAGTTATAATTATTTTTTAATAAGCAAGCGCAGACCTGATAATAACTTTAATAGTATGTCTTTAATGGAGGTGAAAGTTAGTTAATAAAAAAAAGATTTCATTTTATTGAGATAACGCAATAAATCCCTATAATAATGTTATTTTAATTTCTACTTTTTTTTTGTGAGATTTTTCTCCATTGTAGCAGATGAAATAAATTAGAACTAAGTTGGAAGTTGGTGGTATAAGAATAAGACAGAAGAAAATAAGAGTGTAATTATTGCAAATTAAGCAATAAGTTAAAAAAAAGCTTGTGAAAGGTGGTTGAAGGTATGACTACAATGATATTGATGATCGGGAAAAGGAAGTGCAATATAATATGATGTATGGAAGTTAAAGAGTATTAGATGGATAAAATTTTAAAGAAAATAGTAAAATGAGAGAAATTGAGAGTAGGGATGGTGAAGTGCTACATGAGGAGGAAGTAAGAGATAGTTGGTAGGAATACTCTGAGAATATGTATATGAGAAGAGAGAAACCTAGGGAACTAAATATGAAAAGTACATTATAATGTGAAGTACAGAAAGCAATTAAAGAAAAATAAAACATCGATAGATGAACTTATCTTATAGAATATTTTAATTGCTTAAATATAATGACTGACTGAATGGTTTTAAATTGAGAGCGTGGATTCTCATTGATATTGTTCAGTATTTATATTAAAGATATTATAAGGTATATTAGATGAAGAAAAAAGATTAAGTATGAGAGGATGAAAAATAAAATTCCTAAGTTATGTTAATGTTATAACTCTAATTTTATACTCGTGCTTCAAAGGTTGTTAATAGTTGGAGGAAGGAATGAAAGAGTACGGAATAAAATAGATATAGGAAAACTAAAGTCATTGAAGGAAACAGGAAAAAGAGTTTAAAAGTAAGGAAGGACAAGTGAAGGAATAATAGAAAACAAAAAATTACACATTTTTGGGTTCTATGGTGACAAAGCATAATGGAAGAGCATAGGAAAAAAGGAGGATAGCAATGGCAAAGGAAACTTTCAATTAAGAGGAAATTATATAGTAAAAGTTTGAACTTAAAAGTTAAGAATAAGTCAGTCAAATGCTATGAATGGAGTTTCTTGTTGTTTGGAAGTGAAACATATGGATAATGAAGAGAGAGAGGGACTGGATTCAGGCTTTTGGGATGTGGGTATGGAGAAAGTAAGATAAACAGACGAAGTAAGTAATGAACAGAAAGAAAGCACTCAAATGAAAAGTTGCGCCGTTCTTGGCCAATCTCGCTTCGCCCTGCTCCAATGATGTGCCAAGAACGACACAAAAAAAAAAGAAAAATGTACTTATATTAGATCTAAAACAATTGAATATAAGTTACATACAAGATACAATGTTAAAAAACGTTACTTATATTAAATCTAAAACAACTGAATACAAGTTACAATTACGTCTAATATAATTGAACATAAGTTACATACAAGTTACAATGTTAACTTTATTTTTTTCTATTCATGAGGTTTGAGACACTTCAGAGTATACAAAAAAAATAAACTTGTTAGGACATGTGGTTGGAGTGAGTTAAGTGTTGACTATTGCATTGGAAGTGTTGGTAGAAGGAGAAGGAAATAGTTGAGTACATTAATTGTGACCTACAAGGAGATGAAGAAGCAAGCTTGGGACAGAAATGGATGGAGACAACAATGTGGCATAAGGGATGTGTTGCAAGCAGAACATATGATGATGAGCTGATGAATTAAGTACATTTTCTTTAATAGACCTAAAATTAAACCTTTTTTTTTCTACGTTGCCTTATAAAATTACTGGGTACACAAAAATTCTTTGCTCATCTGTCTATTTGGTGAATTTATGCACTTCCTTCCATTAACTTTATAATTTTTTTATTTCGTTATAACCATGGAATCAAGTTTTATCTCCAATCGCAACTTGAGCAAAAAGCTGATAGTCTATTTCCTCAGATTGTGACAAAACATTAAAACAAATTTTTTATCTGAAGAAATTTTGAAGACTTTAATTAAATATTTAATTTTCAAATCTTATGTTAAGTTTCACCGAAATGAATTTCAAAAATATATTGGTCATTTTGGAAATCTTATCAATGATTGATACAATCCTTTTTAAAGATTGTATTAATTCAGTTGACTAAAAGTCTGCTAAATCTTCGTTTGTATTTCGAGTAACATATCTTATTAAAAGACAAGAATGTCACTTATTTACTTCCATTTTATTCAGTCTTTTGAAACATCAAAAATAATAATCTCAGCTGTGAGAAAAACCAAATTTTTGATCATATATCTGGCTCTTTTCAAATATTCAAAATATAATATATTCAAGATATTAGCAAATAATCAGTTGTGCAAAAGTTTTCAGGTAATTTTCTTGTCCAAAAAAATTATTAATTTTCATTGGTAATTATTAGAGTTTTATTGTACTATTTCAGATATTAAAGAAATTTTTTAAAAGAATTAGATTTCTGCAGTCACTTGTTGAATCTTCCTCAGAAATTATTCGTCAGTAATTGTTGGAAGTTCAGAAATTGTTTATCAGGAATTTTTATAATATTCGATATCAAAATCCCCAAAGAAAGTAATCATGATTTTGTTGGCTATGGTTTGAATTACGCAGCCTGAAGATTTCTCACATAACAGATCAAGTGGTTCTCCCACATTGTTGCATGTTGTACAATCTTGTGGAAAATACAAGTTGTTGCCTCCAATTGAGTCTTATCATGGCCAAAAAAATTCATTCAGAATGTTAGCAGCATCATCCACCATTAATCATAGTCGCATTTCTGATATCATTGTAAAAAACATATGGGCTTGTAGTTTCACTAGACCATAATCTACGCTAAAAAATGGATTTCAGTGGATATAAAAACCTCATAAGTGCTCGGGGATTTTCTGTCCCCCAAATTGGACAATTTTTCATGCTGACATACTCATCAAGATAGAATTGAGCATCATCACTAAAGATTATCATGTATAGAAAATCGCTGTTTACTGCTTGATGCTGCAGCAAAAAATAAACCAAATTTTCTGATGATCCTTAGACTTTAGTTATGTTAACTATTTTATACGGGTTATATATAGGTCTTTTGTTAAAATTTTTTAATTTGTTCTCGTCAAGTTCTTGTGAACAATGGAAAGTTATTTTTGGGTTTTCTATAACACTGTCGCACACTGACTCATGTTATCAAGAGACTGGCTGGTGTGAGGGCAACCAGATATTTTTACGTCTAAAACAGAACCAATTTCTTCAAATTTTCTAATCCCCGAACTGTCGACTCATTCAGTGAATTTTTTCTACAAAATATTTCATGAACTATTTCTGCAAAACGCGTACCATACTTGAGTTTTAATAATAACATGCCATTCTTCTTATCAATCCAAATGTATATTTAATTCAGAGTTCCTGCTTGGAATTGATGAAGATAAGATAAGCAAGACATTCAAGGTTGACAACCCTTCCAAACGATAATTGTGAGCAATCTAAAACTGGCATTATTTTTTACAACCCATTATATACATATTACTACTAGCATTTCTCATAGCAGTTTCACTTGCAAAATATATAATTAGAATTTGAAAATGAATACAAAAATTATTTTTCAAAGCCAAGCTCATTTTACTTTTTTAATTACAAAGAATGAGTACATATTCAAACATAAAGTATTTTAAAAAGAAATGAACACAAAATAGTATGAATTATTCACGAGTTGAAAAAATAACTGTAAAAAAGGAAAATGCATAGGTAAATACGTACAATGAACGGTAAGTGTATGGTTACTCAACATATCCATATATACGTGGAAATCTGTAAATGTTTCACTGTACATGTGTTTTTTTTTGGTGCATTCTTAGAAGATAATACTATTTTAATTTTTAGTACTGCCTTGTAAACTCCATTAGTAGTCTTTCTTTCCTGAGGCAAATTCATAAGACTACTGCGTGAGCTGACCCTAGAGCAGGCTACTTAAAATTTCCCGTGAGAGAAAAAAAAACAGTGTTTCCTTAGATTAATTCCTATCACCTTTAAGGATTGTACTAGAGACTTTTGTCGTTGCAAAACAGTTTATGAAACAAACTTATTGATTGCCATTAAGAAGCAGTTTTTGTTTTTTACCCCTTAAATTATTAAAATTATAAATCTTTGAAAATAGTTTTTATGTATTTATCTGAAGAGTATTTGCAAGCCCAAATCTACTGAATATATTGTTTAATCTAGTTGGAAATGGGGAAAATTTGCAATCTTTGTTAGAAATTTTTTTTTACTCCTTCCTGTACCCGTTTCAATGTTGAATTTTGAAAAATCCTCAAATTGGTTGTATTCACACGTCAAACGTTTAGTTATTTTATATTAGGTACTTAGAAATTAAAAAAAAATTATTGTTCCTCATTTTAACCCTTTTAACTCTGAATTTCAAAAAATTTACAAATTGGTTTTTAGTTATTCACATGAAGATTACATACGAAAAAGCAAGATGATATCTTCATTTGTTATTGTGAAATTAAAAAAAAATATAGTAAAATTTCATTTTAACTGTTAAATCCTTTATTTCAAAAAAACCTTTCTTTTAGTGTGGATTTACATCGTAAGAAAAATATGTATACAAATTTTTATCAATCTATCTTTATTAGTTTTTGTTGGGCATTTATATGAATTTGTCACATGTTGTTTTATATATATATATATATATATATATATATATATATGTATATATTTTTATAACTGCTGTATTTTTCAGGATTTCGAAATTGAAACTGATTGGACAGTATTACTACGTCCAAAGAGACCATATAAGAGAGAGTCAAAAAAGTCTTTTCTTCATGTAAATACACAAATTTCTGGACCTGAACTAAAAGCGTAAGTTTTGAAATATTATTGTTAGATTACATCAAACATAATTTATTAATTTTTTTTTTTTGGTTGAAAGATCTTTTTTGTTTTGTACTTTAATTTTATTTTGTTTTTCTTTAATTTTTTACAACACAAATTAAAGAGAAACAAGAATATTAAACTGTTCCTTTCTATATTCTTAATTTCAATTTACTTTAAGAAAACTATGGATTAAGGGAAATTGTGTCCAATGTGTTTTTTTTTTTTCTATAAGATTATATATAATAAAAAATATTTTTTTTATATTACTGGGAACAACTCTCTCTTTTTTTCTGGTGGTCAATTTGAATTTGACCATTTTTTTTAAAATGTCCAAAAAAACGTTTTTATGGTATATATTTAGTTTCATGATTAAAATTAATGATGGAGTTGCATGATTAAATAGAAAGCGGTTATAAATGATAGAATTATTTTCATTTAAACAGTTAGAATTTTTAGCTTTGTGTTAAGAGAAGAATGCATTCACCTTGTATTGCTTCACAGTGAGGTACAATTTAACAGCATTACAGATAATTTCTTAATAGAAATGTTATTAGCCGTTTAAATAATAAAATAATTTATGAACCAAATTAAATTTATTTTAAATTGCTGCCACATTAAATCTGACCATTGGGGAAAAAATTAAATATAACATTCTTCTTCAGAATACTTACTTAATAAGGTCTTAATCTATTATCAAAGTTGTCTATTGTTGTGTTTTAATTTCTCTAATGTCTTACTCTCAGTAATGTCTTATATATTAGCAAAGTTGTGAAATGTTAAATACTATCATATAAATGGGCAAAAAAAAAAAAGTATATCTGTGTGTGTTATGTGTAATTTTCCTTTATATTTACTAGTTTTCTCTTAAATAATTGAAACTAACACAAAAAAGAACTAGGTTCAGTATAATATAAAAGTTTATAATTTTCATCAATCACGAGGTTATAACATTTTACAAAAATAGAAAATGTAAAATTTTGGTTTAATGCATTTATCAAATTAAGCAATAAACCCAGTTTAATGAAACTTATGAACACAGCACAGCACTATTACTTTTCTATATAACCATCATTCAGTTCCAAGCATTTAGTAAGCTGGGGTATCAGATTTTGTATTCCTTTCACATATCTCTACCATCATCCCCTTTGACCATTCACGCATGGGATTCTTCACCTTTCAATCAGTTAAAAAGCATTTTCCATCCATATGGTTCCATTGAAAGGGTGAAAAGAAAAAAGTCTCTTGGTGCCAGGTTGGGACTAGAAGCACAATGGTTCAGATTATCACAACCAAAAATATTTAGGAAATTAACCGTTATGCACGCTATGTGAGGCCGAGCATTGTCATGCAGCAGGCACACTTACTTTTTCAGCTCTGCTCTTTTCTTTTGTTTTAAATGGCCCAACAATGCTTTTGGAGGTTCTTATAGTATGTTGACATTTTTGGATTTATCTGGAGTCAAAAAATCAATGAGAAAAATCACTTTTTGATGCCAGAAAAATGTTGCCATGACTTTTTTTTTGCTGCCTGCTGCTTTTCAAAATTTTTTGCCAATGGGGAACTAGTATGCTACTGCTGCTTGGAGTTTTGGATTCCGGTGTGCAGTGAACCATGCAGGTTTCATCCCCAATCCACAATACACTAGGGATTCTTCACTATTGAACTCATAACAGTTGAGAAATTCCAGAGCACAATGAACTCAATTTGTTTTTATTCTTCTGTTAACATTTTGATGCTCACCACATGTACAGTTTTCAAAAATCCAAATGGTTGATTACTGTTTCATACAGCACAGTTCGACTGTCTTCTGGACGTATTTCATGAATTTCATCCATAGTCAAATGGTGATCTTCACAAATTAACCGTTTGAAATTTGTCAACAAGTTCATCTTTCACAATTAATGTTATTTCACTCTGTTCATTGTGAATGTTCTGCCATCTTTAAAATCCCTACACCACTTTGTTACTTTATCACATGATATTAGATCACTGTAAACAGAAATAATTTGTCAGTGGATGTTGGTGGACTTTTCATTTTTAGCGATAGTGAAATATCAAATGAATACTCACACTTCACACTTTGTGGGAACTGCCAGGGTCATGTCGAGATGAAATTCTGATGTAACCAATCAAGGTTTCTAACCCCATCTCGGCTTTTTTTTTCTTCACTTGGGCCAGCCTTCTGATAGGAGTCCCAACTTTGAAACAAAAAATTTCCGTAAGAGCTGCATGTTGTAACTACTTTCTGAACATACCTTTTAGTTCATTAGATCAGTGTTTCCTGACCTTTTCAAATTCTAGACATTTTAAGGAAATTCAGAATAAATTTGGGCGTTTAGTTATAATAAATGATAACAAAATATTAGATAAACAAAATAGACATTTATTCCAGTTTTTTTATCACATCAATAAAAGAAACTTCAATTTTTAATTTTACAATAAATATCGTAAAAATAATTAAATAAAACAAATAATATAAAAATTAAAAATGAATGCATTTTTTGTTTCAATAAATCCTTCAAATCACAAATTTTTTTTAATGTCAGACAATATTAGAAACCTGAATTCTTTAATCAGATGAAGCATCAAGTCAGTTCCTATATTTATATTTTATTGTTGAGTAATGTGAAAACCTTCCTCGTACAAATATGTTGTCACAAAAGAAAGTAACATATGAGTAGCTCGTTTTAACAAGTTTGGATATTCTTCTGTCAGACTTACAACTTTGTTTAACCCATTGGTGACAATGTACAGACAGTGCTCATCCTAAATCTTAGCAAGTTGGTATGCCGGAAGATGGGCATTGCCAGTCTTGGTATTTAAGATGAATTTCTTAAGTTTAACAACAGATGTCATTGTTTGAACTGATTTACTGTATTCTTTATTTTTTGTCTATGAAGAGAAATGTTTTCCCTAGTGTACAATACTTTTTTGTAATTAACCTTTTACAATTCTGAAGTTGAAGTGTGCAGTGTTTATTACCACAGTTTAGCATTCTGCTTACCTTTGCCTGGGAAATTATGATTTTGTTGTGTTTATAGATAAGTTTTGAATAAATCCGATAATGATAGTGTTGTAATTGGTGAATGTTCTGAAAATGAAGATAGTAATGACAGTAGCGGTGAAATAAAGATTCTTCTAACTGAAACAAATCCCGTTGGGAATGGAAACACTAAAAAAATAATGTTAGTGATATTCCATTTACTGGTAGTGTTGATATTAATCCTATAATAATGTGTTGTCTTACTAATACAAGTCAAGAATAAGATGTAGTCAATCAGTTTTTAGGTAATAACTTTCTGGCACTAAGTTGTTTTGGAATCAAACGCTTATGCTAGGCTAAAAAATAACTAATAAACGAATGAATGTAAAGCACATGAACTAAAAGCATATTTATCTCTTATTCTTATAAAATATCAAAATTAAATAATTATTGGACAACCTGCATAATAAGTCATTACCTAATTTTTTCTGAAACAGTGGCCCGAGTCAGATTCAAACTTATTCCTAAAAATCATAATTTCTCTTCTTCTAATGATATGACAGATAAATGCAATAAAGTAAGGCCTGTTATTGATTATTTAATAGATAAATTAAAAAAGGTGTATTCTAACAAATATAATTGTATTGATGAAAGTCTAATGGTTTTTCGTGGGAGACTTTCTTATATTCAATTCAAGCCTTCCAAACAGGCTCGTTTTGGTATAAAGATTTATAAAGTGTGTGATGCAGAAAATGGATATTGTTAAATTTTAATATATATGTAGGTAAAGAAAATCTAGAATCTACTGTAAGGAATTTTAATGTTAATGAATCGGTAGTTTTACAATTATGTAAAATGATTTATTCAGTGAAAGTTAGATTCTGTACATGGACAGTTGGTATTTTTCCTTGAACCTTTTTGTTGAACTTCTAAGACGAGGTACACTTGCTGTTGGTACTGCAAAGAAAAATAGGAAAGATTTATGGAAGGAAATGTTGAAGACCAAATTGAAAAAAGGTGAAATCACATTTTCAACTTGCAGGAATTTGTTGTGTCTTATGGAAAGATAAAAAAAAGATATAGTAATGCTTTCTTCCCTCTATGATTTTCCAGATTTGGTGGAAGTGGTTATACGAACGGGAAATTGAAAAACAAACCCTAAAGTAGTCTTAAAACCAAATATTGTAACTAATTACAACCAATTTATATGTGGTGTTGTCAGGCAAGACCTGAAATTCGATGTTATGCAAAGGGGTACAACATTTTTTATTTACTCGATTTTGTTTATACAATGCTAGCGTCATTCACATTCTAACTACTGGCAAAAAGTAAAACTTCTCTAATTTTTGCCTAAATGTAGCGGAATAGCCTTTAGAAATTGTAACTACCTGAACACAATTGGAAGACTGCCCACGACTGTTCCAACACAGTTGGAAGACTGTACACGACTGTTCCAACACAGTTGGAAGACTGTACACGACTGTTCCAACACAGTTGGAAGACTGTCCACATCAGATGACAACCCATTATGCTTACAAGCCAAACGATGGGGTCATTTCATTGAAAATATTGATTTATGTTATAGATGGTGCGAAAAAAGATAAGCTTGGTTGAAAAGACTTAGTGCGTAGAATTTCTTGTTATTTCTTGATCACGCATGCACGTGCAAATGTGTGTGTTGATGTACAATGCGTGTGTGTAAACAATTAAAGCATATATAGCGTGTTTTAAAATTATCCATAAATTCTCTTTGTGTATGTATGCATCTGAATGTGTATATTCTAAGTGCATTTGTATTTATTTTTATAAAAGTAATTGCTTATTTTGTTTGTGACAGTGTACGCAATTATTATTTTTTTTTTTCATTTTGCAGGGATGGTGATATGATGGAGAGAATTTATTTGAAACAGTATAAGCCACCAGATGAAATGATAGCTATATTAGAAAATAATCTGATAGAATCTAAAAAATTAAATCAAAAAGAGTTAAAACTACTTCTTGCAGTTAGGTAAGTTTATTATAGTTTAACACATGAGATCTAAGCCCATTTGTCAGTTTGGCTGTGGCTTTAGTGCTGTGTACAATGTCAGTTTTAATTTTATTTTTTATAGTGCCTTTTGGTTATAATTTAAATTAGATGATTCAGGGTCAGAAAGAAAATTGTAAATATCTGTAGTATTATGTTTCAGAGTTTAAAGGTACAGCTACACAACTGTTAGTGTGAGTGCATTGTGTTATTACACTTATTTAACTTGCCATAAAAATTTGCATTTTGGCAATATATATGTTGAATTTATTGCAAAAATATCTAACATTTGATTTATTGAAAAACAATTAGTAGACATTTGTCTTGCTGAAAAAAAGGCAAACCTTATTTGTTTAGTCAATTCCAAAAAGAGTTGCTGGTAAATTTGATAGAAAAGAAACTTCTTCATAGTGTAGTTCTTAAGTGTAAAAATTAACTCTTAAATTATCATACGCTGGTAGTTATTCATAACTGATTTTTTTCTTTCAGAAACTTGCACTTATAATTTTTTTAAATTTTACACGTTTGAATTGTACAATTTAAACAAAATCTTCTGAAGATTTTTTTTTAAAACGCATTTTATTATGAAATAAATTTTATTCAATAGTGCAAACAATTACATCATCAGCTTAATTGTATTGAACACAACCTTACCACTGTTGCCAGTAACATGGTTAGTTTGTTTAAAAAAGAAACATTAAGTACAAATAAAATTAAAATAAAACATAAAACAGTCCAGTCCAGTCACACTGTGATTAATTGTGCAGCTTTCTCTGCAGCATCTGCAGACAAAAATATTAAGAAAAGTTAGTACTTTTAGTACTACACAAATGCACATTATTAAATTACGAATTTTTGAAAATTGAAAACATGAGCTTTTTTTTTCATTTATCTGAACGTTAGCTCCATCTAACCACATTAAAGTAAAATTTGAAGCTATGGACTTTACAGTGTTGGAAAGAAGCATTATGCACTCTTAAAAAAAAAGATTTTTTCTTGTTTTTGAAAAATGTATTTTAGATAATTTAAGTGGTTTATTTTGTTATTACAAATAGCAATATTTTACCACAGTATATTTTTAAATTCAATCTCAGACCTGTTGATGTACATACAGCAAAGTGAATATTATGTTTTTTTTTTTAATTTTTCATTATCATATCTCTGAAAGGTTTGAAGATACACATTTCTAACCTGTGTGCTGCTTATGACCAGTGTTTTTCATAAGTTTGTTTTTTATTGGCATATCCAGATTTTAAATAAAATAAAATAAACTATTAAAAATATATATATTTTTTTAAATTATTTAATTTTGCCCCTGAAGTCATTGCCAAACTAAGGGTTAATAGTTTGTTGGTAGTTTATCCTTAGATTTTTCTTATTTATTTTATTGTCAGTTAAAAATTACATATACAATTTTATTCAATATATTTATCCTTGACGCAAGTAGCAAAAGAAACTTTGAGCACTAGTCGCAAGTTCATATCATTATAACAGGATTATTAATAAAATAATTAATTAAAAATACAATATTTAACTATATAAAAATACATGATTTTTGTAACAAGGATTTTTAGTACATACAAATAAACAAATTTAAATTGAAAAATTAAGTTAAATAAAATGTACTAAAAAGAAAAAATACACAGAATCAGAATGTAAAATCATTTTGGTTTACATTAAAATCAAATCAAATAAAATACAATAAATTTGTATTCTCAAAAATGAGGAAAAAAATTATTTTATAATGTAGAAAGAAAAAAAAACATAAGATAACATGAAAACAAGAAATATTAATAAGATAAGGCAACTGAATAATATTATGAATTTATACTGCCTTAGTATTCACTTAAACATTCACGGTTTTATATCTGTAGGTTTTTTAATGTTTAGTATATTAATGTATTTTTTTGTATGTTATTCATTATAATAGTATGCTAAATTTATTTTTATTACTGTAGATTATTTTTCTCTTTCAATTTGGTAATTTAAAATATATATGTTTCCCCCATTCATCTATTTCCTTGATTAGATTACTATTTATTATTTGGGTGTTAAAATGATTGGGGACTATTTAGAAAATATACTGGAGTAATACGAGAATTGACGTTTGCAAACAGTTAATTTTGAAAAGATTGTGGTATAAGTTCTTCTGCACAAGTATTTTACACTTTTTTTAAATTCAAAATGATTTATATATATTTGTTTATGTGTAATTATTATTTTCTTGACATATATTTGTCTTAAAGTAGGTACTTAAAATTCTTCAATTAAGCATGTACCAGGATATAACCTTGGTGTACCAAGAGCTGCCCTAATTAAATATTTCTGGAGCATAAATATTTTATTGGAGGTATCATATGCTCCTTTCCATATCTCGATTCCATATTGAAAAATTGAATGGGCATATACAAAATATATAATAATTATTTCAAGATATTTAATTTTGTAAAAAGTATGAATAAGGTAATTTTAGTCTATATTAAATACTGTACATAGACATTCCACTTCATATGATTGTCCAATATTATTCAGAGATATTTTATCAACTTGATTTGGTCTATCGAGTGACAACGGCAGTTACGGTTTATTGATTCACTATTATTTACTGAACAAATGTGTAGTTTTAGTTGAAATTCATGAGGGGATTTTCCTGTTCAGTAGGCGAGAATGACCTTTATTTTGTCTTATTTAGGTTGAACGTAAGAATATGGCTTCAAACAAAGATTTTACCGTAAGTAATCCACGGGTAGCTTTCTTATATTCTTCATCCCACGTCTTGCATGAAAAAACCAGAACTGTCTCATCAGTGAAAGATACTGTGGTACTGTTAGGAAGGTTGAGTTTTAAAAGATCGTTGACATATATTAGAAAAAGTATGGCGAGAGAACAATACCCTGTGGTAACTTTGGATTACTTTGGTAATCCAAAGTATTTTTGAGGATTTTCTGTGATCACCGACATTATTTAAAATCAGAATTTGAGTTCTACTCTTGAGGTAGATTTCAAACAGATTTTTAATTGGCCCTTGTATACAGCAGTTATTTAGTTTATCTATTAATATTTTATGTGAGGAATTGTGTTAAATGCCTTGGCTAAATCAAGAGCTATTGTCTTATTATTTTTATTAAAACTGTTAATTAATTATTTTAGTTGAATTTAAAACCGCATCTTTAGTTGATTTTCCAGATTAAAAACCTTACTGATTTTTATGAATAAAATTATTTTTATCAAGAAACTTTATTTTTCAGTTATTTAAATTATTTTGGAAAAGTTACTTAACAGACTTATAGGTCTGTAATTTGCTGGTTAGTTTTGTACCTCCCGATTTATGTATTGCGATTATTTTAGCTATTTTAAATTTGTTAGAGAAATATCCTTAAATAAAGCATCTGTTTATTATGTGTTCAAGTGGTTTTGCTATGTAGTTATTTTTTTCAAGCAAAAAAGCATTAAAGCTATTGATTCCAGGAGATGAATTATTTTTAAAATTTTTTTCACATAATATTTCAGTAATAATTGTTGGGTTAAGAAACAGGCTATTAATAGAGGGTGGGGTTAATGAAAGAGACAGATTTAAGTTATTTGTATTTTTTAGAATTGCATAATTTTCTCCTACATTTTTAAAGTATTTAATTTGTTAGGTTCAGTTTTTGGTTGTGTAAATTCCTTTTTTCATATCTAATATTTCATGAATACATTCCCATGTTTTCTTAATATTATTTTTCTTTAGTTGGAACTTATTAAAATAATCAATTTTTGCTTTCTTTATTGTTTAATGTGCTCCTATATTTCTTATAATCTTATAGTTTTGTATTAAAAGGCTGTTTTAATAGTTTATGGTGCATTTTATCTCTCATAGCAGATTTGATATAGAGTATAAAAAAAGATTATAATTCAGAGAACTGAAAAAAATTGTATTTATTTTTTGTTTTTAGTTAATTTTAGTTGTCTTGTTTTTAAAGGTATTTTACATTTTCATAAGTAGAATTAAGAAAGTTTTAAAATAGGTAATTAATACATGTTAGATACAACTTAAAATAACCGATACAACTTAATCCAACTGGACATGCCCAATTGAACAGTACATATTTTTTGAACAGAACTCGTATTTAATTCAAGTCGGTAAAATGGTTACAGTTTACTTACAAATCAACAGGTTGTATATGTCAAGATTTACCGCTGTGTTGCATAAGTTGCACTTTGAGGTTTTTTTTGGCTTTGCAACCGGTTCAGACATGTTCCATTATGTTAATTAGTCAAACCCATTCCCAATGTGCTTTATATCACAAAGGCTCCGTTTCTATTTGAACTGGTATGGGCACATATGTGTTTGTATTTCATTTATTAATATTATATTTTATATTAGGGCATTGAAAACTTGTTGGCAAGTTAGATACAAACAAATCAAACTTCCAAGTGGTCTAAAGGTTAGGAATTTGTGCAGATAATAAAAACAGGGCTCACTATGAGGAAATCAAGTGATTACCATATGAAGCGATGTTTGGATTTTTAAAGAAAATGAATGTTGCAAGTTCAGTAGAATAAAGCAAACGCTGAAGAAGATTTTGAAGAACTGTTAAATATTTTGACTCTAGTAGTAATCAAGAAGGTGGTGAAAAAATACCCAAACAGTGAACATTGTAAAAACTTTTCTGCAAGATAGTTAAAGTAGAATGGAAATATAATCTGAATCTTCAATAACAGATGAACCTGAAATTGTTGAACAACCTGATATAGCTGTGTATATAACTGCTATAAAAAGCAGGATTGATACAGTGAAGTGCTTTCAAAAGAGAGCTGCCTAAGGGATTAAAAAATTATAAGAAAAAATTACCGTGGTCTCATTGAAAAGCAGCTGAACCTTTACTTTGACAGAATGTGAGAATAAAATATCCAGATGTAGACTGGGCAAAGGCGGAATCAAAATCAATCGTACTGTCTGTGAATATTGAAAATGAAGAATTTTGTTAACTTGGTACTACAATTGGCAAACTTGCATCTTTATGTACAAGAAACCAGTTCACCTTGTGTACAGAAAGTTTTTATTAGCATTGCAGAAGTAAGAAACTAAGAAGTTGTTCAAGATGTGATTAATAAATTGTCTTCAGTTGGAGAACAAGGATTCAGATTCAAAAATTGCAATTGTTTTAAAAATGTGTTCTACAAGGAAGTGTTTATGCAAAGTCTCCTGTTTGTTGTGCAATTCTAAATGTCATAATAGTGAAACCTGCTGGAACAAGTAATTTTTCATTTTGTAACATTACACATAGGATCAATTTATTATTGTATTAAAAAAAATCAGTTAAAAGATCATGTATTTTTTTTTGTCAGTTAGATTACATTATTAGAAAATGGTTAAAATGCCTTTAATAATTTTTTCAATTTTTATATTTTTAACTGTAGGTTTTTTTTTAATAGTTTTACAGCAACAAATTAGAATAAAAAATTATTTGAAAAACCAAGCAATAGTTGTAATGCATTAGCTTTTTGTCTTCTTTCTTCATGTATTTTTATGGAAACATTTGTTAAAAAAAAAATTGATTAACTATAAATTTCATTTAAATTAGAGGTACTGCAGTATTACCAAAATGCAGTGGTAGATCTAGAAATTAACCACTAACTGTTTTTAAATGTCCAAATTTGAAACATTTTAAAAGTATCTTCAGACATGTACAATCATAAAACTGTAAATCTTAGGTCATACCAGTAAAGATTTGCCCTATTTTGCCATTTTACAGTAACATATGTACGGTAATAAGAAACATAAAAATTCATTTTCATCTGGATGGGGTTTTTTTTCTCCGTGATAAGGTACTTAACATTTTAAGGAAGTAATATAAATATATTTTTAAATTTTGGATTAAAATCTACAAAGCCTGTATGGAAATTGCTATTAGTACATGGGGTGGGGTCATTCTTACAATAAGCTCTCTTCTGAATTCAAAGATGAACAGAATGTAAATTTATATAAAAAATATTATCTAAATGCCTTTATTTCCTTCTTGATGAGTGTTTTCAGTATTTAGAAAGAAAAGTTAGGATTTTTGCCTTGTTTTTTTTTTTTGTTTTTTTTATTGGTTGTATTATTATCTTGACTTGGCAAGCATTACTAGAGACATACTCCTAATTTCTTTAATATGTTCTATATTAAAGTCATTGAATTTAATTCTTGAAACTTATCGGTAGAAAAAACTTATAGGACAGCAGAAAGTCAATAGAAAGATATGCATATTGTTGATGCAAATAGACTATTATAATTTATTCATACATCTAGACGTTGGTTTGTTATAAATTTAAAAAAAATGAATACGTGGGTAAAAATTTCTTTAACAAAATTATTTTTTAGTCATGTAAAATTTAGTAATATTTACATTGACCTGTCCTCGAAGGTTTAAGTAGTTTTTCTCCCTTATCATATTTGTCTGCTACAAGTTCTATCTGCTAGGACTGTTTCCATCAGCTCTTTTCTTATTCATGAATATATTATCCTGTTTGTTGGGGGGGGAGGTTGATTTTTTTCATATAAAATGTCTGCATACAGTAGGCATTTCATGAATTACAATCACTTACGCAGTTCACACCTTGCTTCAGCATATATTACATCCCTTTTCACCATAAACTCATTAAGGAGTGAGAATTGTCTTATCAAAGACTTCCATTGCTTTTACTTTTAGGATTGTTTTTTTCTAAATTTAAATGGTCTTTATAGGTTTTCCTTTTCTTTTTTTTACAGAAAAGTTCTTGGTCAGAAAGGAAATGTTATTGATTTCACTAGAAAAAATTATGTAGATAGATTTACATACCTTTTATTTATGGAAGAAGCTGAGGAATTAATTGAATTAGAGCAATTCAGAAAGGAAAAAGTCCTTTTAGAATCTGTTAGAGAAAATAAAATTGATTATTTTAGATTGCAGGTAAGTACTTAAAATTTGATTTTTTGTAAATTGTATATCATCTTGAGTTTGGATATTTATTTTGGATTTGGGTGTAATTTTTCACCTGAGATTTTGTATTTTATATAGATTTTTTCTACCATTATGTGTTCATAAGTAATTTTTGTTAACAATTCTATGTATGTTGGCAGAATAAATAGAAGATTTATTTTTGTAATATCATTGCAATTACTTCTGTGAACTAATTTAATTTGTTTATACATACTAACATTAGTAACAAATTTTGAATCTGTACAACCTGATTATTCATTTGACACTTCCAGAAATGAAATAAAACATTTTTTAATGTTACTTCAATAGTTTAATGTAAACTTACACTCACCGTAATAACTTTGTAAATCTTAACTCACAACTAAATCCCCAAAGTGTCTGGGAAAACAAATTAAATCATTTATTTTTCATGTTCTTTAATTCAGATCACTTTATTAGATTATGTAATGCATATCTTGTATTGGACTTTTTTCTTATATGTTACAAACAAGCCTTTCAATAATTGCTGACGTAGCTGGTACATTAATTTTATGTATTATTTTTTAATTTTAATAGCACTTAAATATCATATTCAGTTAAGGATAAAAATGTTAGGAATGATAACACATTCAGGAATCTTGATTGTCTTATAGTTACTATTTTTGCAACTCTTAAGTAAAATGTACACTTATCTTACAAGTGCAATCATTATAATATTTTAAAGTTGATGTAGTAGATCTCTTATTTATTATACAAATTTTATCATCTGAAAATAAAATTTAACTTATATGACAGGATTTATAGTTATTGTCCTCAAGATATTTATAGGGTTAAACTATCTGTTACATTTCTTAACATAAAATGTTTGTAGTCAGTTATCTTCTAAGTTTTTATTAAAAGCCTTTTATAAATTCACTATTTAAAGAAATGAAATATCCGAGTTATTTCAGACTTCTTTTAAATGTGATAGTTCTGGAAATGTTGCGGCTGATTAGTCCTTACCTTTCCTTGTAAGAAACTGAGTTAATGTTAATGATGACTCCTCTACACTGTCTCAGGCTGTCTACTATTATGTTTTAATTAACAAAATATCTGCACAAAGCCTTGAATACAAAAAAAACTACACTAGATATCTGGAGGCTTTTTATATAAGAGGGACAGCAGAATGAATACCACTAAAGTGTAATGAAAGAATAAAATGTATAAAGCAACAAGTGCTTCTATCTTGTAATTTCATTTCCGTACTATGAACATCCCAAAACTTTTTGACCCATGCCTTCCTCTAATTTTGTTTGTTGGCATTGTTATGGAGTTTAGTACACCTGCTATGTCAGTGTATCTAAAACGTGTAGAGAGTTTTTTTAACAGTGATTGAAGTGAATGCTATTGACATTCGTTGTGTTCCAAATGATTTTTATAGTGCTAAAAGTGTGAATCAAAGTACTGTGAGTAGAGCAGTAAAATTTTGTGCGTCAAAAACTGGTAAAGCGAATATTGAGGATGAACCATCCTTACAGTGGTCAACAAACTACTTACTGTAACTGATGAAAGCACTAAATAAGATGGATGAATTTATTCGAGATGACCTTTGCATCACCATCCGTATATGTATGTTAAAAGAACAAGTAGAACATATTATTCCACAACTGGGTAACTGTAAAACTGTTTGTTATTGTTGTCATGCAGACTTGCAGAAAAGAACAAACAACAATAAAAGGAATTTTTTAAACAGTTTTTGAAACATATTGTGATGGGGTAGACTACTTCATTTTCAATATTGTGATGGGAGATTAAGCTTAGGTGCATCATTATAGCCCATAAGAAAAACAGCGAGAATGATATACCGCTACTATAGTTTTCCCCCAATAAAAAAGATTCAAAACACCATCTTTTGCATAAAGCATTTTCTCTATAGTGTTAAACGATTCTAAACACTTGTACACGACTAAGAAGTCAGAGCAACAGTAAATTTTGTGTGATAAAAAGACTGATAAAAAACTTTAGGAGACATGTTGCTGTATTTGACAATCCACAGAAGGAATAATACTGGAACATGATAATGCTTAGCCTCGCACATCACATGCAACTACACTGAAGTTCTTGTGAATTTTACATTTGAACTTATTTCACACTCCATACTCATCGTTTAGCTATTTTAATATTTTTCTGCAATTGAAGATAGATATGTTAATGGTATTCATTTCACCACAGATGATGAACTGAAGGATGTAGTGCGGCTATGGATCACAAAAATACTGCCAGCATTTTTTGTTGATGGAATGAGAAAACTGATACAGTGCTGGAAGAAATGTGCAACTATAATGATAACTATATAGAAAAACTATTTTTTGTAGCCAATAAAATCTACTTTTATGATAATGTAAATAAAGAGGAATTGGTTGAAAATTCAGTTTTGAAGGAAATACACTAATACATTTGAAATATTAAACTGATGTTCGCTTAAGTAATACAAAGAATTCTTTGGAAATTAGAAAATAACAAACGTATATTTCATTCTTAATTAATGAATGAATCATATTCTTTGTACTGAATTCTTACTCTTATATCTTATGGTTCTGTTCTTTCATAAAACCTTTTTTGCTTAATAGGTGTTTTTTTTTTTATTCAAAGATAAAAACGGATGTAATTATGTTTTATTCTTAGGGGTTTTTTCCACATTTAAAAGCATTAAATCACTTAGCAGCGAGTAGATTTGTCTTGTATCATATATTAGATTAAATGATTTTAAGTAATAATTATATTATTTATAAGGAGTACAATAGATTAATTTGTCTGTAACTCTTAATAACGTTTTTTATACATACCTATTGATTATAGGTTGGCGATGGCCTAGTTGAAGGAAGACCATCATTAATGGTTGGAGATAAGGCGCTAGTCTATCCATTGAATGGTAAAAAGTATGGATTGAAAAGTGTGTGGTATTCTGGATTAATTTGTAAAGTAGAACTAAGAAGTATTCTCTTACGTTTTAGAGCAGAGTAAGAATCTCATTTTCATTTTTTCTGAATTACTTATTTTTTACATTAATCAACAATTTTTGTTTTCTTTTACTATTGTTATTATCACAAAAAAAAATATATATATTTTTTTTATTAAAACTGAACTTGCAATTTGCTGATAAAATATGTGCAGTTAAAATCCAACACGGTGTGGGTTACAACCATGAATTTTTAGTGCATTATTTATTTTGATATGCTTCAACTGGAATCATTTTCATTTATGAGCGAAATTACAGAGCAGTTACCACCAACACTATAATGATAATTGCTGTTGCTATAATTGAATAATGGGAAAGTAAAGGTCTGTCCAATTTGGGTAAAAATTGAAGCAGCTTAAGACTGCAAATAGGAATTTTATCTAATAAAAAGTTAGTCTTTATCTGTTTATCCTCTGGCATTTTATCTAATACCTGCATAGAAGTAGAGTTTTTGGACAAATTTATAGATCTCCATCCTGCTAAGTTTCAATAAAAATGTGACTACAAGAAGATACTAGCATGCTGCTTTATATGGAACCAGAGTGGCTTACTCATTGTCATGTTAGTTGTTCAGTGAACCAGAAATAAGGGGTAGGAAAAAGGGAGGAAAGAGTAAGCAATGTTCAATGCAGAGTGGGGCTGTCTCTGGTTAGAATTTATTCGGATTAGGTTAAGAGGATTTTATCTGGTTAGGTTTTATTTATATAGTTTGCTTTATTTCTGGGATTGACAGCTCAGGTCTGTATAATAGCCATCAGATTACTGTTTGAGAAATAAACATTTTATTTAACCCTTAAAGCCTCATGTGTTTTCAGCTAATATCAGTCAAAAACCTCAACCCATTTTTCCGAATAATGTAAACCTTTACTAAAAATAGACATAAAATAAGTCGACAAATTCTAAAATTTGTAAATGTTCTCCTAAAATTAAAATGTAACTGATAAATTTATGTTTTTGTACTTATTTTTTTCTTAAAAGTATGATATTTTATGAGAAAAAAGATTGCTGAATTATATACAATATTTACAAAATTGCATTATCTTTACTAATTATTGGTACTTTCAAAACTTGTGCTTTGGAAAGCATTCACTATGTAGTCCTTTGTTGCAGCAATTACAGACTGTTCTTGATGTTCTTTTCCTCCCTTCCTTCGTGCAAACACAACACCTTGATTCCTTTCTTTCTGGCAGTTTTCTCAATCCAAGGGAACTATGAGGATCTTCCGGAACACCTTTCATTAACAACCATTCATTTCCCAATGTTTCAGTAACATTTATCATGAAAACAGGCGGTGATTTAATCTTCGTACCAGCATTATGCTCTTTATACAAAATGTATGAGTTGATTAGCGTTCTATCCATAACATAAAATGTAATCTTCCAATAACGCATAGACTTTGTTTCATCCTAATATGTATACAACAGACATACATACAGATCTATCAATTCCACTCATTTATTTATTGTGTAATTTCTGGTTTGGAAACAACTTCATGTCGTCTTTGAACAATTACATCTTTTCCTAAGCATTTTCTGGATAAAAGAATAGGAGCTGTTTGAGATTTTTTCTCAATAAGCACAAGCAAGCTGCGGCTCGGAATGATATTGTTTTTTGCTGACAGCAAGTTTTCTTTTGAACTGTTGTAAAAATTTTCTGTTTTTTCTGACAGTGCCTGTGATATAGATACCAGACTCGGATATTGCAAGAAAGGTACTCCTTTTTTTCTGTTTAGCCTGTAGAACCTCTGTAAGGTATTGCTTCAAAGGATGAATGAGGATGATATGTATGATTGTAAATGTATAGTCTTGTACAGTCTCAGTTTGACCATTTTTGAGATGTGCGGTTAATTGAAAATCCAACCAACAAAGAACACCGGTATCCATGATCTAGTATTCAAATACTTATAAAAGTAACTGTTTACTAGGATTTAAACCTTAGAACTCTCGACTTCAAAATTAGCTGATTTGTGATGACAAGTTTATTCACAAGTCAAATCCGGTGGGGTTGCAGTAAAGGTACAAACATGAAAAAATTGTCAACAAAAATATGGTGGCACATTATTTGCAATTTTTTACTATAAAATAACAAAGATCATGTTTTACTAACTTCAGTTTTATTTTCATCCCTTTTTGAACCTTCATAGGTAAAAAATCGTAAACTGTAATTACTAACAGTCGCACAACATCCAAAATTTAATCCCCCAGTGATGGTGTTTTTTGTTGGGCAAATATTGTAGTAATGATGTGTAACTATCAACAATACTTATTTGTTCATGTGTTATATAATGGTTGCAGAATACATTGTTAGTATGTTCAACTAAATGTTGATATCTAATACAGTGATCATAATCTTTGTGGTCGGGGGTAGATAAGTTTCACTAAAACTTAATAGAAAAATTTTAATATGAGTGAATCTTTATGCAGAAAACATTTTCCCAAACCAAAGTGTAGCCTGAAATAAGACTGTATTCCAGTAACATTTTAGGGTTGGCTTTCTGTATATACACATTTTCAGTATGCAAGCAATGAATCCTTTTATTTCAGATTTAGTCGCATTTATCCACTTTTTTTTGGTCCAAATAACCTGTCCTTATTTTTATTCAAATATTGTTCAGCATTTGTTTAGCTATTTGTTTCTTTCACAATAAGTTGTAATAAACTAGTTGTAAATAACAAATAAAAATAAGTAATTACATCAGTACCAATTATGGGCATATTTTTTGGGCCAGGAAGCTTCAAAAATGGATGTGGCAAGGCTATGTCATCTTCAGGTTCAGTTTAAGAAATATAAATGAACCTGAAATTGATGTAATTTTGTGTCATAATTATTAGGTCTATTGTGAGAAAATTATTACTTAATTTAATACTAATTTACAATACTAGAATTAATAATAAATAAAACAATATTTCATTGAATTGAACATAGAGTAGAGGACATGAAAACAGACATATAATTACAACATAGATTTTCTTCCATAACTTGGTTATTGTTAAATGATTTCCAAAAATAAAAGGCTTAATATTTTTGTAAATAACAAATTTTGATAAAACTAATATTTATGGAGGTATAACGAATTGAAAATAAACGTAACCGCTATTTTATAATTTGTGAAGGTATTTTAGTCCTTATTTTTTTGCTAATTTTAAAACTTTATTTCAAAAATGCTTACCAAAATATTAATGATTCGTCTATCTGAATTTGAGATATAAATTTTTATATAAAAATAAATGGCAGACAGGGGGAGAAAGAAGGAGAAATTGCCATTTTTCCTAAGGATATTTTTTTTGTTTAGATTTACAAGTAGAATCTGAAAAAGTATAGCCAGCCCACCATTTTAGAAACACTGTATAATATTTGTATGCAGCCTGCATTCAACTTGAGACTAATTGTAAATGTGATGAATTATTTCATTTATTCATCAATTGTTCTTATCAGTAATTTATATCTAATGTATACTTTAAAATAATACTAATTATATAATTTCTGATTTCCATAGTTTTCATACTCATCTTTAATTTTATTTTAAATTTTTTTTATAGTTTTTAAATTTCAGGAAGCTTTGTAAAATATTTATAAGCAATAAATTTATGTTTGTTTTTTTTGCCATATTCTTTGTTACCTTTGAGTAATTGTAAATTTTTATTTGTGTTGCTAATACTTCTATTAAAAAAAAAAAAATACTTTCAGTTGTTTAAAATGAAGAGTAATATATTCTAAATCATACTTTTCCCCTCCAGTTCATTATTAAAACAGTATTTCATTATTAATTATGTCATTCTTAAAAACTATTTTATTCATGTTCCTTGCATTATTCTGACAAGTTCAGAAACTCTTTTCCATATGTTATAATATAAACCATACATAAATGTGAATCAATATTTATGACTTAGTATCTTACTTAACCATCCTAGAACATAGGTAGTGTATTTGTCTTCATTTATTAAGGTTGCATGTGATAGTCCCATTTCATATTAAAATCAATTATAATGCCTAAGTATTTGGTATTACTAACCATTGTAATAAATTCGTTATCTAGAGGAATATCTAAAGTAAAGACTGCCAGGAAGTTTTTTCCTTAACATTGGCAAACCTGTGTTCATGGCCACACTAGTAATGTACACACTGCAATGTTGTCATGTTGTAGTATCTTTGATTATGTGTGAGATATTTATTATGTTATAAAATTAATAGGAAAATTAATGTTGCTGCCGACAGTGAAATATGTGGAGTCATACGGTTTTTAAATCATCAAAACGTTAAGCCGGCTGAAATTTGTAGTTACTTGGTTTTGCTGTCTTCGGTGATAATGTAACGAATGAAAGAAATGTCTGAAAATGGCGTGAAAGGTTTAGAAGTAACAGAACTAATGTGCATGATGAAGAACTTTCGGGGAGGCCCTTGATAATTACCGAGGACTTATTGAAATGAGAAAAGATTGTCGCTCAACGATTTCCAACTAGGCTCTTCTTTTACCTGATGTTTCAAGAGCTGTTATTGGCCGCATTGTTCATGACCATTTAGGCTTCAGAAAGGTTTGTGCAGGTTGGGTGCTGCACGTCTTAACGGAACATGATAAAAAAATCCAAATTGGATCTGCTTTGGAATTTTTGTTGCGCTATGCAATAAAATGTGATAAGTTTCTTAATTCATTTGTTACTGGTGATGAAACACGGATCTCGTATTACATGCTAGAGAGAAAATGGCAGTCAAGTGAACGGTGTCATCCTCAATCACCAACCAGATCAACAGAGGTCAAGCCACAGCCATTTGGATGTATACCAATTGCCACAGTCTTTTGGGATCGGTTTGCCATACTGCTCATAGATTTCATGCCACGTGGAATGACTATAAATGCAGAAGCCTACTGCAAAACCCTATGTAAGTTACGGTGCACCATTCAAAATTGGCGACATGGGCTGCTGACAGACAGCGTCGTCGTGGCGCACGATAATGCATGTCCACATGTTGCAGGTCCGACACATGATTGATTTATTGAGAACATTTGGATTGGAAATTTATGATCGCTTACCTTATAGTCCGGACTTAGCTTCTTCTGATTACCATTTGTTTGGGAAATTGAAAAATTTTTGAGTGGTAAGCAATTTGCAGGTGATAAACTTAAAGATGCTATTAATCATGTTAAATGGACTGGTGGCAGAAGAATATGATGAGGGTATATTGAAGCTGGTTTATCACTATAATAAGTATTTTAATTTGTGTGGCTGCTATATAGAGAGAGAAGTAGTATAACATAAGTAGTTTATGAGAAATAAAAAAATTTATAGTTTTCAGAATCAGTTTTTTTTTACAGTGAAACTGTTTACTTTAGAGATAACCTCTCGTATATTAATAGTAAAAGTATTGGAGGCAATATCACAATTGTTAGAAAATTTGATAGAAAGTGTTTTGTTAATATTTAAAGCTAATAAATTAAGATTAACTAATTTTAAGCAGGTCTTATGTCTTTTTAGCTCACATATGAACATGAGTGTGCTGGTTTGAAGGGATTATTCTCTGGAATTTGGGGGAGAGGTTGAACACATTAATGGCCTCAACTGGGCTCTCTGTCAATAGTTCATGTCAGAGCAACAGGTTCCATTGTCAGAGGTGTTCAATGTGTTATGAATGAGAGTGCAAAACTAAAATTTTGACTAGACAGCATGCACTGTTTTGGTATATGATAATGTACCCAAGTCTATGAATTTACCAGCAAATTTAAAGAGGGTATGAATCTATAGAAAATGAGTGAAGATAGGCAAGTGTGTTTGATGGTTACATGTGATCGATCTGAAACCTCATTAAAGATGATCTGTACCTTGTGATTAATGAAATTTCTTTGGAAGTTTGTATCAATTGTGTAACTGCCTTTTTAATTTTTATAAAGCATTTTTACTAGTGCAAATTTGTGAAAGGGTTTCAAAACCAGAAACTGTCCTATCAGGAAATTTGCCAGTGACTGCTGAATCGGTTTCGATAACAAGGAAATAATATTTTTGCATCAAATAGTCTCGTATATGGTGACACTCCTTAGTTAAAATGTTGTGAGTGTGGAATGGTGCAAGAATAGAGAGCCTTAGCTTGCAAAGGTGAAAACGCCTCTTATTAGCTGGAAAAGTTCTCGCAATATCTTCTGGAACTGAAAAGGCATATTGCTTATTGATTTTGTCTATGAATGTTGCTCCGTGTATGTTTCATACTACTGCTGGCTTAGAAAAGAAAAAACCTTGCTAAGGAATAAAAGGCATCATCTGATCTGAGATGTGATCTTTTTTTTACAGCAATGCCTACGGCTTCACACAGTTGTTAGTACTCTGAATATATTGGAAAACAATTACTCTTAGGATACCTTAGAACATCCCTATTTAATCCAGATATATCCTTACAGTTTCTTTCTGGTTTGGCTATTGAAGGAGGACCGATTCCAAAACGAAAATCAAGTAGAGTAGTTCAATACAATTGGCTCTTGACACCTCTTCTAAGTTTTTTTATTTTTATTAAAAAAGGGTTCCACATGATCCCCTTACATTGGAAAAATATGTGGAATTTCAGTAAGATTACATAAAAAAGCAGTAAATATGTTTTGTATTTTTCTGTATTAATAAATGTTAGAAACAAAATTGTAATTTATATTTAGTGGCCCTCACATGTGCTATATCTAATTATATTTTTGTGACAATCTGTTTTCCTACGTGTTTAAAATGTGTGAAAAAATAAAAAAATTCACTCTATGAAGGACATATTAAAGATGTGCATGATAAAGGTTCAAATTTGTCGCAAGGTTTTTTTTTTACATATTTTAAAAGATCTTTTTTTTATGATTCATAAGAATAAACCATGTTAAAAATTGTGTATAGGTTTAATGATGATATATATGTTCATGACAACAATTCTTGATGATTTTGTGTTAAAGAACTGAAAAAAAATTTACTTACAAAATCTCTAAAGTTAGATGAAAATCAATGAATTACATTATTTCTGTAATTTCTTTTACTTGAATTTGTCGATGAACATTTTGGCTCAAGAAAATCATTTAGGTTGATTCTTTAGTCAGCACACCTTGTCTTTAATAGTTCGAGGAAGATAAGAGCATGCTTGTGATTTCAGAAGTCATGTAAGCGAGATGATTTTTTTAATTGATGCAGTGATGAAACAGATCTTTCATAGAACAAACAAAAGTAAGTTCGGTTCAGTAGGTTGGTGTTTCTTTTTTTTTAAAACGTCATTGAAGTAGCATGTAAATGTTTTGTGGAATGAGAAAGGCTTTTTGCTAATTAATCATTTTCCATACTGTTTGGAACAATAACAAATTAACAGGTTGACTATAATGAATTTTTCTTATGATGGAAAAACCTAGCATAATTAATTGGTGATTTTGTTAAACATTAAGGAATGTTTTGTTGTAAGTAGTGAAAAATTTCTTAAACTATTTTTGTTTTAAATTTAATACAAAAAAATTAATTCGTGTTTTGTTTCAAGTTTAATACAGCTAATGTTCCCTCAATTGTTTCAGTTTTCATAAGTTATTAAAACCTGAGTCTACACAAGTTAATGCTAAATTTGTACCTCAAAGACTTCCATATAGAATGTGTCATCGAGCTTTGGAATTTGTAAAAAAAGAACAGATGGAGTTTATTCTTTTTCCATTAGAAAATTTTCCATATAAGAAAAGTCCAAAGTAAGTTACTATTACTCTTGTATTTTTTTTGCAATTACTGTTTATTTTGTGGATGAAAAAACTGCTACTTGATTTTTATTATAAACTTATATTTAATTAATTAGTTCTAATTTGTAGTCTTAGAGGCTTAATAGATTTGGACTGTTGAAATAGCAGAAAAAATTTTCCTAAGCAAGACCTTGTGAAAAGGGTCCCTATAGGTGTGTAGATTAACTTAACGTATGAAACTCATTATAAAAGTATCTTGTTGCTAATTTTTTTATTAACAAATTATAGTAAAAAATCTTTTTTTCAGTTTCTTGAGGTTTTCGTTCAATACATTGGTTATTTATTAAAATAGTGATACGGTGTTTGCACTATCAGAAAACAGAAAATTCTACACAATTCTTTACTGAGCACCTTTTTCTATGAGCAATAGGTTCGGCAGTATTAATTTTAAAAAAAGCCACTCACTAAGTAGTCATGCGAGTATGCGCCCGCTGCATCAGTATATAGTTACAAGTAGCTTGCACCATAACAAATGCCTGTAACATTTGATATATTAAAGATATTTTTGGAGATCAAAATGGCACGTATAACTAACTAATACTGAAGACCATTAATTAATCATATTTTGAATGTTTGAATGCCCAGTTTTCTTGCTTAAGGGTGAAATTTTCCAGTTTCTTGATTTAAGCCCCTATACTTATAAACAAATTTGAATAAAGTAAAATACACATGTAATTTCTTCTTAATGCTGTTATCTACAAATTTTATACGTACAGGCTATTTATTATTATTTTTATAACAAATTTTCAGTTGTCTGTTATAAAAAAAAAATTAATTTTTCCATCTTCTCAAATTGGGAAAAACAATCACTATTTTCTGTAATTTTTTAAACTTAAAAATAATTTAGCTGTTTTTAGTGAATAAAACACGCATACTTTCAGATGATTGAATTGGTTTTACTAAAACTTAAATTTTTCAGCAAGTTTTATTAGCAAGAAGTTGAAATTATTTCAAAAATATGAAAATATTGCTATAAACATAGTTATAAAAAGTTATTGAAAATAAATTTTCATTTAAAAATGGGTTAAGTTGTAGATAAATATGTCTTCTGCCAATATTTAACCTTAAATAGTGACTTTAGTTTTATGAAATTTGTTATACCGCAGTGGTGAATTTTGTACTACTTTCAGTAATAATGTTCACTCTGTACTAAGGATGCTCTTCTAGAGTTGTAAGTCTAGAAGAATACCCAGGGGGAAGAATGGTATTTCATTTTTGCAAAAATTGAATAAAGGGGTTGGGTGTTTTGTTTCAAACAATATTTCAGATTCTTAATGGGGCTGTTAAGAAAAACATTTTCCTTACAAAAGTTGAGTTTATTTTATCAAGGTTACAGATTACTGAAAATTTTTGCTTAATATTTACCTCCTCCCCAAAATATGATATTTATTTATTGTTATTTCTTGCTTCAGAAAAGGAATTGATGAGTGTTCTTTGAATCTTTTTTCTCTATATCAATGGGCCTTCATTCAAAATACAGTAAGATTTTTTCTTATCCTACTCCAATGATTTATAACAAAATTAATTTATTGATTTATTTTAAATTGAAATGCATCTTGTAAGACCTATTTTATTTAAAATTTAAAAAACATAATGTTTTTGATAGGTCTTTTTTGTTTTAGTATTTCTTGAAGAAAAAAATCAGCCAAAAATTTTCATCCCTTAGAAAATTATAACTTTGTTTATTTAGAATTATGTTGTAATTTTCAAAATTTATTTTTTAATTTAATATCACCACTGGAATTATTTTCTTGAAAATTAATTTCCCCCGAGTACATTCACTTGAATTTGGGAGCTCTCGAAATAAAAAAATATTTTTCCCAGATTCAAATTTTTAATGCTCAAAACATTTTTAAACAATATAGTCACTTAAATAACTTACTTCCATTCTCCTGATAGGGGAGCTCCCAAATTTATAAAAATCGAATGTTTTTTTTTTTTTTAATTTCTATCTTAATTTATTTGAAAATCAATTTTTTGTGAATATATTAACCATTACAAAAAGCCTGTTCTCTACAAGCCCTGAAATCTTCAAAAATTCAAAAACATGTTTTTTTGCTAATACACTAATATTCTTTTTTGCATTATAAAATTAGAATTAAATATTTTTACACAAACACGTGAAAAAAATAATTTATAATTGTGGTTATTGTTTTCAATAAAAAGATATTATTTTATTTTAACAGCAAAAATTTCAAATTATTCAATTGAAAAAACTTTCAGATGTGTCCAAAAAGTTGTTTAAAAAATGAATTGCATAACTTGACCAGCGTAGCTGAGAAATTTATGAAATTCATTCTTTAGTAAGTTTTTAAGATGGAACTATTTGTAACCTTTACGAAATAATTTATTTTCTGTAAAAATTGAATTCGTCAGGTTTTTACACTGCCTAACCACACTTCTTCTTATGAGCATCTGAATATTTATTATTTTAATGTATAATATGATGTCATTATTTTTTACATTATATTTTTAGTAACGCCAAAACAGTTTTATATATTATTTAATTTCTCATTAAACTGATCTTATGAGCTGCTATTGCTACTCTTATTACCACTGCTGATCAGCAGTAATCGTAAACAAAAATATAACAAAAAAAAAGTTGCAATAATAACGAGCACAATTTTTACAACTGACAGGTTTTTTAACATCAGTTTCAACAATTTTCACCCTCAGAATCTCTGGACTTTGCCTAATTAAGATCATGTTTTTCTTAGGCATATTTGTTAACAGTTAAAATATAATATTTCAAATTTTTTTTGCAAATTTTCCACCCCCATGCCAAAAATGCTCTAAACTAGAAGCTAAGTGTGCATTCTTCATGTCAATAATACAAACTCTCACCACACGGAGCGCTAGTGCTGTAATCCACCATCTTGGAATTTACCTTTTTTTGTGGGAAATTCCCTTTTCTCTTGTTCTCTTGGAGCATGAAATGTTTAAACTCCACAGGGTTGCCAACCAAATTTTTTACACTAAATATTTATTTATTTAATTTAATTTAGTTAATATTTCAAAGAATGGTAACACTGACATTTTTGCTGTAATAATCTGCAATGTTATGTCACAGGTGAGCAGTAGATTTAGATAAATGAATAATTAAGTGTAAAAAAATAATAGTCTGGTTGGTCCCGAACTTGATTACCCTGTTGACTTGTGTTCCAGGAAATTCCTACAGTTGTGTTATCAGCTTTTTTTTATATGCCATTATCAGACCTTATGCAACAAGATTTTATCAAGTTTTGTCTGTGCAAATTGCACAGTTTTGTACAAATTTGAGCTGAATGCATCAGTCAAAATTAACAAGGTTTTTGTTCATAGAACTGCTAGTTTCTTTTCTAATATTTATTTTGAAAATTTGGTTTGATTATGTGTATGTATAAAAGCATTATTTATATAAATATATTAATACTCGTTAAATAAATTCCCTTTTCTCTTGTTCTCTTGGAGCATGAAATGTTTAAACTCCACAGGGTTGCCAACCAAATTTTTTACACTAAATATTTATTTATTTAATTTAATTTAGTTAATATTTCAAAGAATGGTAACACTGACATTTTTGCTGTAATAATCTGCAATGTTATGTCACAGGTGAGCAGTAGATTTAGATAAATGAATAATTAAGTGTAAAAAAATAATAGTCTGGTTGGTCCCGAACTTGATTACCCTGTTGACTTGTGTTCCAGGAAATTCCTACAGTTGTGTTATCAGCTTTTTTTTATATGCCATTATCAGACCTTATGCAACAAGATTTTATCAAGTTTTGTCTGTGCAAATTGCACAGTTTTGTACAAATTTGAGCTGAATGCATCAGTCAAAATTAACAAGGTTTTTGTTCATAGAACTGCTAGTTTCTTTTCTAATATTTATTTTGAAAATTTGGTTTGATTATGTGTATGTATAAAAGCATTATTTATATAAATATATTAATACTCGTTAAATAAATTCCCTTTTCTCTTGTTCTCTTGGAGCATGAAATGTTTAAACTCCACAGGGTTGCCAACCAAATTTTTTACACTAAATATTTATTTATTTAATTTAATTTAGTTAATATTTCAAAGAATGGTAACACTGACATTTTGCTGTTGTAATAATCTGCAATGTTATGTCACAGGTGAGCAGTAGATTTAGATAAATGAATAATTAAGTGTAAAAAAATAATAGTCTGGTTGGTCCCGAACTTGATTACCCTGTTGACTTGTGTTCCAGGAAATTCCTACAGTTGTGTTATCAAGTTTTGTCTGTGCAAATTGCACAGTTTTGTACTAATTTGAGCTGAATGCATCAGTCAAAATTAACAAGGTTTTTGTTCATAGAACTGCTAGTTTCTTTTCTAATATTTATTTTGAAAATTTGGTTTGATTATGTGTATGTATAAAAACATTATTTATATAAATATATTAATACTCGTTAAATAAATTTAGTATTAAATATTAAAGTATGTTATGTATTTTACTTTTTTCTTTTTTATTGTTTATTTTGTTTTATGTTTAGTTTTGTTGACAAGTTAAAATTTTCCAATAAAGATATAAATAATAATCCAGAGCAAGCTCAGGCTGTATTAAACATTGTTAACTGTACTTCAAGGCCATATCCTTACTTATTGTTTGGTCCTCCTGGTACAGGAAAGACTGTTACTTTAGTAGAGGCCATTATTCAGGTATTTTTTTTAAATATATTTTTTAATTGTGATTTTTAAATTTGCAGATTTAACCTGTAACTCATACTTTCTTTTTATTTTTCCAATAGTGATAATTTGTTTCACTTAACTTTCCTGGCATCATAGCTCTAGAGGTAGGCTGCAAGTAGGAAAGTATGGTTATCAGCCAGAAAATGCAGAATGAATTTTTTTTGGCATTTCCAGCATTTTCATGTCCCAGGAACCATGAAAGAAAAGTGGGGGGGGGGGGGAGAAATAATGTTCATGTGTATATTTGCATGTTTGAAGTTTAATAATGTTTGATTGGATATACTGATTTTGATGAAATTTTCTGCAGATACTTGTGTTAATTGGGCAGTTTGTTAGTGAAATTTTGAGGTCAATATCTCCAGGAATGATCTTATGGAAGATAAGATTATTCAGAAAAATATTTTTTCAGAATTTGTCAAACCTAACCCCACTTTTATATTAAGCTCAGTAAATGCGTGCATATTTAACTTGGAATTTTTTTTTAAATGTGTAAAAATTCTTCCTTTCACCAAAAATAAAAAAAAAATCCGACTATTTATTGCATATTTTTCAACTGTTTTTTTTTTTTTTTAATTTCTTGGTAGGGTTAGTAATAATGCCAGTTACTAAAAAAAAAAAAAAATACTTGAGGCAACATTAGGGATAGGAATTTAAAACTCTCAATTATTATTATTATTTATTAAAACATTGTTGGTTTATATTAATGTATCATTATTTTTTCACTATAAAAGAATAAATAACCAATGTCAGGAAAGTATTACAACTTTGTTCAGTCTGTTTTTTTTTTGGTAATAAGATGCGCTAGTACAATGTTAAAACTAAGTCGTAAGGAGAGGTACAATAGAATATTATTTACATTTACTTTATTTATACATATTAATGTGTCAATTTTTCCATTTTAACTGGCCATACCAATTTTTTTTTTTTATTCTGAACACTAAACAGTGTAGAGGTAAAATAATGTTTGTGTAAAGAAGTTATATATTTTTATGTAGTACACAATACCATATTAAAAACTTGCTCTTTCGTATTATCTTTTTAAATTACAAATTGTTTGTAGGAAATCGCTATTGCGTATAAATTTTGTATAAGATGTGTTCTGTTTTTCTGTAATGCAACTAAAGAAATCGTAACTTATTTGGTTATGAGATTAAAAAAATCAGTGTTGAACACTTTTACTGGTGAACATACGTCAATGGTATTAATTTAGTATGTAGGGTGGAAAAATTATAAATGTATGTGATTGGTTCGAGTGCATAACAAGGATATATAAAATAGGATAAATGATTACAAAACTAATTGAATGATAATTACTGAAATTGTATGATTTTCTGATAAGGATGAGTGAGCCACAGAGTTTTGTTTAGGAGCCACCAGATTTTCTTCTTGCTTGGAGTCTGATAAAAATACAAGAGTTGTTTTACAAATGGAATTGATTTTAGGCGTCTCATTTTTATATAATTTACTATGATTACAACCGTTGTTAGCACAATATTCAGACCATGACTCATTTCTTTGGAAGCCAGAGCTCCTCTGCGGATCATCCAATGTGTCCAGACACACCGTGGAGTTTTTTGTTTCACAAGTGCTTGTACACTTTTGAATCTTCCAGACATTGAACTAGCACCATTGTTGCATATTTTGACACAACTTTTCCACTGTATTTATAAAAATCATTTAAGATAGAAAATAATGCTAGTGCTGTTGCTTTTAGATCTATTGGTTTGCAGAAAATTAGCTCGTCTACTGTTGACACACTATCACAAAATCGAACATAGGCGGTGAAATGTGCATCGTTATTGTTTTCTGATGCCTCATCAAGCTGAATTGAAAACAATTTGCCATGCAACTTCCCAAAAAACTGATAATGTACATCTTCCGCTCTATCACCAATTTGAAGGGCAACAGTATCATTTGATCGAGGTATAGACTGCAATTGTTTGACATAATTATCTCAAAACATAGTTTTTACAACCTCAGTTGTAGCTGGCAAATAAGCTCTTCATCAGTGGTTTGAGATTTTTTTTACATCTGGCAATTTTAAATGAAACTTTGTGAAAGGGCATTAAAGCTTTTTCTTTAACTAAGGTTATTTTTTAAATGATTTGCTTTTCATATGATTTTAATTTAAAGAATTCTCGGGGGTTTGTAAACGTACCCACTATAAAGTGTTCCCAAATGTTTAAGTTTATTAGGTTTCATGTTCTCTGCTGCCGAAAGTTTTCAGCAAATTATACACAGGATTTTTTCTTCATTTACTTCAATACTGATACTGGTAAACCAAAAATATAAGTATTTTTGAGGATATTTTCTTGATCTTATTTTCAAAACTGCGCTTGTTTGTGCACTTGTTAATGCTTTACTATCATGTAATGCTAGCTTACACCCACTTAAAAATTTACCCATGATTCTGTTAAAATTACTGTCGTGAATATTTAATACTGTGAATTGTAATTAACTCTCAAATTACAACATACATAGTCACAATAGATTCAATAGCAATATTAGGATCAACTCGACTGAGACTGGCTGGAAGTGAATGAGGTGCAGCATTTATATATGTCTGCACAGACGTACCAGATTGTTTGAGACAAAATCGGAATTTCTCATAAAGCCATAAGAATGTTTGATATGGTGGATGTAAGACAGAGAGAAATAAGAGGCATTGAATCTAGTTTTGTCAATGCAGTGGGTCGGTGTTTCAAAATATCAATAATTACTTATTCTGGTAATTTTTAAGGTTTGTAATTAAGGTCATATTGTAACTTTAGTGTCAAAATACATTATTATTGTATACATTGTTGTTATAGAGAGGGGTGGCGCGATAAAAATTGGGTCACAAAGACTGAAAACTTGAAAAACGCTTGTAAGTGTTTTATATATGAATAAAATCAGAAAAAAAAAAAACATTTGTACATTGAACTATGTATAAAAATCTTACAACCTGGAGACTTGTGGCTTTGGTGTAATTTATCATTTTAAATCCAGGTACTTCTGTTTCTTTTTGTAAGCAGGGGTTTCATACACAAGATTCTCATTGTTTAAGGTGAATGTAAAAGTAAATACATTTATTTATATTGAAGTAAAATTCTTATTCAGGACTAACTGAACAACAGTAATATTTAGTTTTATCCAGAATAAATAATCCTAGTGAAAAGTAATTACATCTTGAAAGTTCCTACTACACACTTGTAAATCAATTTAATAAAAACAATTCCTAAATCCAAATACTTTCCTCCTTTTTTAAGTCTGATTGAACATTAATAGTTAAAAATTGTATAATTACCTTAAAGTGTTGAATTGATGTGTCTTTTCTTTTTTATCAGTTATTCTTTTTTTTTTCAGAATTGGAAACTTAAACCAGAAAGTCGGCGAAAACAATTAATATGTGCATCATCAAATGCAGCAGCTGATATTATAACTGAAAGGCTTTTAACTAAAAGTGGAATTCCTGATTCAGACATATTAAGAATGTACTCGCATTCTACAAAAGATTCTCAAGTATCGGAACTTATTAGGAATCATGAAGATGCACATAATCTAGTTTACAATAATATTAATAAAAGTAGTGACATAATTTTACCAAGTTATGAAACTATTATGGAGAAAAATATTGTTATAACTACTATTATAACTGCTGGAAGGTCAGTATGTTTATTAATAATGTATATATACAATACATTTGCTGAAAGTTTGCCTCTCGTTGACTGCTGTGTCTAGTCTACTACTCATTATATTGTATTAGTGTGTTGTGTTTACATTTTATATACAAATGTGTCATGTTATTTGTAATCAGATGATGTTACAGTACAACAAACACTGCTTTCCCGTCCCTCCTAACCCAGCCAACAGTTTGATTGACAGACAGTGGGAAACCTTCAGTTCACTTAAATGTATCCTTACATCTGTTATAGTGAATAATGTGATATGAAGTTTTTTTTTGGAATTTATTTTAAGCTAATAAATTTCTTTAACGAGAGAAAACCAAATTTCATAGGTGTAATGTTTTGTGCCATAACACTCATCATTCTTTCCACTATTTTTGCTGACCGATGTTTTCACCCTACCATCAGCTGAGGGCAGTTTTTTCCTAATTTAACCTAATTTTAATAGTTTAGTAATTTACGTTTAGTTAATTTTAATAGTTTTTTCCTAATTCACCTGAATTTGTAACCCTTTTTAGCCCTTTGTCGTAGTATACTCTTTATTCTGAAATTCACATCAGGTGATTTCGAATTGGAAAATATTATGATTGAGTTTTCTAGTGACGATTCGGAAAGTCTGTTTAGTGATGATAGTGAATGCGATCCAACAGTTAATGAAAATACTCTTAATTGGCCTTCAGGATCACAAAGTGATAGTGAATTTGAGGTTAGTAGTCAGCTAGTTTGTAACTATATTGAAGATATTTCTGTGAGTAATGCCGATAATTCTGATAATCATATTGACTTAGCTTTGGGAAGTGGGCCATTCAGTGATACTTGTTATAATGCGTTATGAGAAAAATGCGATATAATTGATGATGATTTGCATTATTTTATGATTTTTTAATTTTATTATACTATTTTTTTAAATTTTAGCTACAAACAATTAAAGTAATTTTTTAAGTATGAAAATAAATCTAATTTTATAAGTATGAAAAGAAATCTATTTACTTGAAAAAAGGAATTTCCAGGTGTCATAATGTAATAAAATAAATGTTGGGAATTGCAGAGAAATTAAATTTCATTCAAGACAGAAATATAGAGAGAGTTCCTTGCTATAAAAATGGGACCTGGCTAGGATATTAGTGAAAAAAAATTGACTAGGCTACTTGGTCATTTACTATAAAAAGACTGCAAAGGGCTAAAGAATGTTGTTAAAAAATAAAATTTTAACAAGATTTATTTTCAAATTTTCAGTCTCTGCTGATACGTTAGTACAAGCCAGTTTGAAGTTTTCTTGAAAATTGTAGATGTAAGGGTAAGAATTGGTTAATTCTGAGAATACCGTTAGAAAATTCCCCACCTTCATTCTTTTCTGTTAAAGGAGTCTTCCTTTTTTATTGTTAGACATTTACTATCTAATATGGTAACAGTTGATCTTTTACGATTTTCTTTTTGTTACTGAGTGGTTAAGTTACAGTATTGCTTTGCCAGTTGCAGTTATAGCGAAAAATGATTTTTGTAAATTGTCTTAAGATTAATAGCAAATATTCTAATTATGCTGCGAGTTTCAATTAAAAGTGATTGACTATGCAGGGAGACACAAAACAGAGCAGGTGGAATTGAATTTCAATTCCTGAATTTAGCCTGCACTACTGGAGGAAACAAAAACAGGTGCTTGCCTAAACTAATGATCAAGGAGAGCATCCAGGGTCTCTAGACTGGAAAATTTGCATAACTTGAATTAGAATTATTAAGACTATGTTAAAGAATTGCGTAATAAGGTGTGTGTGTTCACGTAAAATGGTCTGTTTTAAGACTAAAGAATTTACAAACATGCAAGGTGTTAGTTTATCATTTTCAAAATGAGGAGAGGCTGGGCATGTCGTTTTATGAAAAGGAAAGGTATCGCTGAGAAGGTGAACAGATTGTGTCAATTCAAGCCAAATGACTAATGACAAAATTATATATTTTATAAGCTTTCTTTTGATCTACAAAAGACAATTTTTGTTGTCTCAAGTAGACATGTATCTGACACCTGTTTTCTTTGACATGGCAAGCCACACAACCATTGTGAAAAAGATGGTATTTCATTCTTTCATAAAATTCATCACTTGCTATTGACGTGTTTTAGTTTTTTAACTTGTTCTAGCAGTCAGTATGTATAAATTAATATATAAATTGCTATTTTGACTATTTTTAAATGAGGTTATTTTATTAAATAATACGACAGTTAACAGAAATATGAGCGATTTTCACAGGATAATTAAAAGCGCACAACATTGCAGCTCTGCATGCACACAAGTATCCAGATGTGTTGTCTACTTTTGATGTCAATTTCAAATTGATTTTATACTTTACTGTCAGAGCACAAGGTGTGTTGGGTTGCCTACCTTGGAACAAATTTTAGTCAATGTTGATTGATATTTTAACATTTTCCAAATATTATGCAATTCAGTTTTGTGCCCATTTAAAAAAATCAGCTTCTAATATATACAAAATGTTGAATGAAACATTCATTGAAGGGTGTGTCTCGTGTGTAACATGTTTTTGTTGGCATGGCACATTTTTGGTCAGAAGATATAGTGAGAGTGGGTGAATCGAGCACAATGATTAACAACTTTAAGCTTGAGTGTCATTTGTCATCATTTACAAAGATTGGTGTGCATTAATTGAGGAACTGCTACACATCTCAAAAAGCATTGCTTACAATATTGTGTTGAGCGTGTGCGTATGAATTGCATTGCATTGCATGTTGTTGGATTCTATGGTTCTGAACACCTGACTGAATGGATTAATGTATACTCTGCTGCAAAAATTTTCTGGCTTGCTACAAGAAGGAAGGAAGACGCTTTTGGATAATTTAGTAACCATTGATATGTCTTGGATTTTCCATTATGATCCTGTGATGATACAACAAAGCTCCTGATGGAAGCCTTCACCACTTCCTAGAAAAGGAAAACCTGCTCTGAATACAGTGCAGTTAAAGATATAATGATCAACTTTTTTGATCATGAAGGATTCATTTGCCAACATGTGATACCTATAGAAATGACTGTAAATGCTCTCCGGTACAGCAGTGTGCTAAAGATAATGCTGACTCATTTCAGAAAAAATGGGCTGAAAATATTGAACTTTGTTATATCACAATAATGTGCGCTACCACATCCTTCAGATGTATGAAAAGTTTTGAATGAAAAAAATAGTTCCTCACCCATCCTACAGAACATATCATTCATGGAGCCTGAATGTTTAGTATCATTTATGGGTTTAATTACTAGTCCAAATTAACATGTTCATGGATGTTGATATTAGTTGTGATCGACAACAATTAGGACCTGTGTTAAGATCATCTGCAATCTGAAAAACTAATCTAGAAGTTGTGAAAGCCACGGAGGTGAAACGCTAAGTGGTTTCAATAATTCATAACTATAATTATTTGTGATAAAATATAATTTTTATTAACTTATCTGTTTTGTGGGTTATTGAAGACAAGTAATATGGTTAATTTTTTTTTTGGATGATGTTTATGTGGGTTTTTTTTTTTTTTTTTTGAGAGAGTAGTGGGAAAGGCAACACTTTGGATGTTAGCTTAGCGACAGTTTTTAAATCATCTTAAATGGAAGTTATGACAGATTTTGTATTTACATAAACCTTTGTGGTATATAGTTTGAGACAAAATTAAATTGATATTTCATAATGAGTGATGTTTAAAATTATTTGTAACTACTGCAAGGGAGTGAGTGATGAATTTGATATGTACCCACCCATTCATTGATTTATGGAATTCACTATTCAGCAAAACCAATTTCATTATTTTTTTTTTTTTTGACAAGATACTGTTCAATTTCATATCCAGTTAATGGTAATATAGATAGGAGTAGATTTCTAACATCAAATTTTTGGTTTGAACATTGACGACAATATCTGAATTGATGTGTCATGTCGATAAGCTTGTCAGCGGTGAATATCTGAATTTTTGTTCTTAGAGATGCTCCAGTTACTTCAGTTTTCTGCAATTTTTACATAGTTATATCACATGTCTGCATAGGGAGCCTCTTTGGGAAAAAATAAAAGTTAAATTTTATTGTTTCGGAAACCTGCTATTTATGTATGAAAAATTTTAAGCAGTAATGCATCTGTAGGCATGTAGTCTGCTGGTCTTATTATACTGGAAGTATAGAATCTACACATTTTACACGTTATTGTTTATGATACAAACAAGATCTACAAACATTCCGTGATTTTTCTCACTATAGTAATAGAAGTAGACAAGAATATCTGCCAAACCTTATTTTTGAATTTTTTTTAAAAAGACAAATTTTATGGGAGTGAAATTACTAAATAACTTGCCAAAGTTTAATAAGTAAATATAATGCAAAAGAAATTTTAAGGCTGCCAGACAAAATATTTTCCATTTCATTTTCTAATTATTTCTTTGAAAATATTTTTGTTTGACATTAAATTTTACAAATATTTTTAATGTAATGTTTTTTAGTGTATGTAAAGGAAGAGACAAATAAATGTGAAATTTATCATTCTAGGTTTATAGGAGGTAATCCTCCAATTCCTGGTACCCATTTTTCACATGTTTTGATTGATGAAGCAGGCCATTGCATGGAACCTGAATGTTTAGTACCATTTATGGGGTTAATTACTGGTCCAAATAAACGTGTTTATGGACAGTTGGTATTAGCTGGTGACCCACAACAATTAGGACCAGTGTTAGCATCACCTGCAAAAGAGTACGGATTACGTAAGTAATTAAAAAGTAAAAAAAAAACTATGCTAGACAGTAATTTAGTTGAAAGCTATTAATTGGGTAAAAAGATTATGCTCAAAAAATATTTCAGTAAAATTACATATTGATGGCCATTTCAATAAAAAGATAACAAGAAAAAATCATAGTTTATTATTATTAGTGTTTATGTGAAGAAAGTGTGTATATGTATTTTGGGGTTGGGGAAAACATTCATAGTCTCCTATTTGATGACTTAAAAGTTGCATAATAATTATAATAAGGAAATCTGTCAAAACTTGGATACATTGCAAAGGGATGTATTGTTCAGTATTTCTAGAAGATTATGATTATATTAAGTTATTACATCATGAATGTAAAGAAGATTTGATATGTTTTGAAACTATTACAAAAAAAGAAGAAAAATGCAACTGAGGTGCTAATATTTTTTGTTTTGGCACAAAGCCGATTCAAGCATTTGCAAACTGAAAATTTTGATATCAGTATGACGCACTTAATTGTAGTCAGCCAATGACTTATAGTAACAAAATCATGGAAAAATTGAGCAAGACTGGGCACAGTATTGGTTATTTATCAATAACAGATTAAACATTGACTATTAGAACAGTTTTAAACCTTTTTAAGATTGATGGATACAAAAAAAATCTAAATTTTTGTGTGATACATGATTTAGCAATGAAAAATATAATGGATTGAATTTCTATATGCAAATCGTTGTTAAACATAATGCAACTGAACCATTTGTGAAAGTGCTTATTATGGGTAATGAAAGATCAATTAACATTAGTGTTCAGAAAAGAGTGGTCTTTATACCACGATATCGAGGATTGATAGCAATGGTAAATCATGTGTAGGACGGGATTGGAAAGTGAATTTTTGCTATTAATTGCTCTGCCTTCGAGTCAAATAATTAATTCTAACCTCTAACAGCTGAAAATATAACATTAAGCAATTGAGATAAAGGGCTCAGAATCATCGCAAATAATGCCAGACCCCCATATCTTTGGTCTATGTAAAATTTAGAGAGCTTGTCTAAGAAGTTTTAATGCTTCTACCGAATGGTCCTGACTTTTTACCATCAAATCACCAATTTTTTTGGTCATTTAAGTAATCTCTTAAATGGTATGAAGTTGGCTTCAGAATAAGCATGTGAAAAATAACTTAAGTCCTTTTTTTTTCCAGAAAATAGAAGTTCTACAGGGATTTGAATATGATTTTACTTCAAAAATGGCCAAAGGTTGTCAAAAAAATAAAAAGGTTTGCCTTAATAAACTTCATTTGAAGTACAAAAAAACCTTTTACTTTATTTATCTATTTTAACCACTGTGCTAATTAAATTTAAAAAAAACAACCACCAAAACACAGTAACAGAAAAAATACCTAATACAAAAAAGTAGTCAACTTTCATGGGATCCAGCATCATCAGTCTGTGTGTAATTCTATAATTACAAAACCAAAGAAGAAATAAAAACTTAAAAGTTTAGAATATACAAACCCTAAAAACCACAAAATTTGTAACAACACAATTCCACTGCCATTACTGGAATCATGTAAAATTTAAAACTGCTACAACCCACGATGTCTTAATTAAAACATTATCTTCATTTACAATCTTTTGGTTAATCATTACATACTTTTGTTTAAATTTATACATATAATATTTTTCAAGTATATTCTTTTTTTTATTACAAATTTCTAAATTATTTTTATAATCGTGCTTACATTGCATCAAGTGGTCAGCCATTTTGATATGCCTCTGTTTTTGATTCTGTAACCATTGTAATGTCCTTATACCTTTTTTTAAAGATCTGTTAGTCTTGCTGAGATAAATTTTGTTACATTCATTACATTTAATTGAATATATATTTCTCTTAAATCCTCTCCTTCATTATTAATTTCAAAATATTTTATAATATGGTTTTTTGTATATGTATTTTTTAAATTTATTTTTATCATAAATCTTAGTACGATTAATTTGTTCTATTATTTGTATAATTGTATTCAAAGAAAAACTATTACTAATTTTTCTGTTAATTTCTTGTTGCAATTTTGTAACGCTATCATGGTACTTAATACTCTTTTAGGTAGATTTCATGAGAAAGCTACTTATTGTAATGGGTACCATGATTTGACTCCGGAAAAGTTTGACATATCTTCGTGTTTCACATCCCCCAGACTCCAAAACCACTGTCAGTTCAAAAGTTTTTATATATATATTTCACTTTCTTGTGGACACGATAACTGCCATAATTTTGTACCAATCACTTTCAAATTGATACATAAAATATAACGACCCAAAATCTCAGTCAAGTTCATTAATGGGTAAAAATCGGACCATGGGGGTGGAAATGGGGATGACAAAAAATTGCTATAACTTTCTTATTAAGTAAAATATTGAATTCATATAAAGTTCTTACTATTCTTTAGATAAGGGGCTAAAACTTATCTACGTAAAGTTATTTGATATCACCAACCATTAACCCAGGGGATGGAAGAAATGGGTTTCAAAGAGAAAAATTCATACCTCCCTTAATAAGCACAATATCAAGTTGGTTTAAAGTGGTCATTAATCCTCTAACCATTACCTAAAACATACCTGTTTACACCTGGCAACTTGGAGGTTGCGGCTGAAAGCTGGCAACCATTTTTTCTTCACATTTTCTTTCAAACAACATTTAAATAAGCTGTCCAAAAAGTAGGATTTCAGAAGGTCCTCTAAATAAGAATCTGTTTGGGCGATGACCTCCTCATTTGATGTTAACCCCGTTGCCTGCCAAGCCATTTTTTCAAGTTTGGAAATAAAAAAATCGGTGGGGGCCAAATACGATGGATGTTGTAATTCAAACTTTAATTCCACTATTTTGGGCATCGAAACTGCACAGGTGTGCACCCGTGCATTGTCTTGATGCAAGAGGATCTTTTTCTTTTTCAAATGAGGACATTTTTCTTGATTTCTTTGCTCAGCCGTTGCAATAATGACATCTACAATAATTGGTGAATACTCACCAATTATTGTTTGTTCTTTTGCCAAGTAATCTTGCAAAATTTTTAGATGATACTGCGTGGATCCCAAAAAACTGTGGTCATCACCTTGCTGGCCGATTTCACCGTTTTTGCCTTCTTCAGAGCCTGTTCGTCTTCAAAAACCCACTGTTTTGACTGTTCCTTTGTCTTTGGAGTGTATTAATTTATCCATGTTTATCTACAGTTATATAACGACGCAGAAACTCGTCAGGATCGTGATGGAAAAGCGCCAAAACAGCCTCTTTGTCACTCATTTCGTGGGTGGTCACTTTCACTGGACTTCTCTAATGATGTTCATCTTCTGTAGTTGTACGCCCACATTAAAACTCGTTTACCTAATTGTAAACAGTTGCAAACACAGTAGATGTGCCATGAACTTCACCCAACTTGGCTTTGATCTCTTTCGGCGTTAAGCCTTTGATATATAAGTGTTTAATCACCACTCAAAACTCACTTTTTTCCATTTTTCTAAATAAACAGTTGTTATTTCAATAAATTATGACAATGAAACCACGTGATAGATACAGCTGTAACTTTAACTGCACTCTAGCGACAAATGACGCTGACTAAAAGCAAACCATTTTTGATACTACAAGCACCATCTGTTGGATTTTCTAAGGACTTATTGAATGACCCTCGTATGATAAACTGAATTACATAGTGACTTAGTGGGTGCAGTTAGTAGATAGCAGCTAGCTATTGTAGTAGGTTTGATCTTAATCTGGTAAAAATTGCATCATTTTGATTTAATCCTTTTACAGTCAAGATAAGTGGTTGATATTTTAGTAATATTTTAACTCAAATGTAAAATTTTAAATAAATTAAAATGTAATCTAGAAATAGATAACCATTATTACTGAAGTTTTTAGAAAACTAACGCACTTGAAAATAACCCTTCATAATTATGTCATTATTGGTAGCAATGTTATGATTTTCAAAAGATAAAGTTGCCCATAATAACAAACCAGAAATAACCAAAAGGATTAAACCAGATTAGATTATAGCAAACTAAAAATGGATATAATTATATTTTTTCCTTCAGTGTACAACTGAAGGAAAAACAGTTACAACTGTTTGTATGGAGTGAATTTTTATAGCATGTCTATAAAATTTGTCTTATCTGTGCTTTAAAGTAAAACTTTTAAGGCTTAGATCTGACATTGTTCTGTATTAATATTAGTTATCTCTAATACTTCTACAGTTTAAAATTACTGACAATAAAATCTGTTAAGAATAGATCGATACAATACTTGTAAATCTACAAGTATGCTGGATAAAGCAAGAGTTAGAATATTAAATTATTAGCATTACCTATATGAAACAAGTTTTCATATATGAGCATCTTCATCTGTAGTTTAATTGTTCTAAAGTTTAGTTTAATTATTATATTATAAATTTAGGTTTTTGTTTAAACAGACTTTGTTTACTTATTTCCATTTTTGTCCATCTATATAATCAAACTAATTTCTACAATTAGACTAATTCATTATAAAATTAATTTTTGTATTCCAGCGTTATATTTATTTTTACAGAAAAGTCACTTTTGGAACGTTTGATGACTTCAGATAGTATGTATAAAAAAAATCCAGAAACTGGAAAATACAATGAATTAGTATTGACAAAACTTTTTATGAACTTTCGATCTCATCCAGCAATTATAGAAATACCAAATAAACTATTTTACGATGAAGAATTGAAAGTAAGTATCTTGAAATTGATAAGTAAATTTTTTAAGTGGATTAATTCGGTTCAGAAAAATCTTAGACACAAAAAAAAAATTAAAGCTAAAAGAAAAAGAAATCATAACTTTTACCTTTCCCAGACTGCCTGAACGCCCCCCTTCATTCTGTGGGCTTTCTACTGTCCCTCCCCTGAAGGTCTCCTGCACTTACAAGGAGGGGGTGTTATCACCCACTTTGAGAACAATTGCTGTAAAGATATCTTTCATTATAGGTCAAACAAATATTGATTTCTGAGGTGACTCGGTTTCACTTCTGGAATTAATATCAAATTTCTCTTCACTACCTGATGTCTCTTCATTGTCTGTCCCTATATTTATAATTATACTCAACGGCATCTTCCATTAACATATCTGTTTTCTAGTAAAAATCCATTATCTCTTCTGAAATTTTGATACTGATTTTTTCCAGTTTTCTATAATAATTGAAGAAATTGCATCTAATGTAACGGCTCTCATTTCTGTTAATGAGATGTGGGATATATTGTCTCAATTTTTTTTTTTTTTTTTAACTAGATGTGAAATAAATTCAGTTGGGTTAATATCTTAATATCTTGTTGATAAGGTGGCAGTCTAGCTCTGTAATTCCTTTGTTATTTAATATTTTGTCTAATTCATATTGTTCTTGGGGGTGGTGTAGTTTTTACAATTTCTATGGGGTTTTTTTTTTTTTTTAATATATATTTATTATGGCAAGGTGCATTATGTATGACTAAAACACAATTTGTCAGTAGTTCTGGGAAAACTTGCTCTTTGATATACTTCAAAAAATTTTCATTGTTGCCTAATAAATAATATAATGTTATGTAACACTATTATGATATGAGTTTGTGTCCATACACACAGACAATAATGTTTAAAACAGCAATCTAATCTCATGGCAGAAGTTGCAATTACTTTACTAGTACACTGGAATGTGACTGCACACAGCAGTAGTTTGTAAACTCACTGAATATGCACCTCACCTTATCAAAAACAAGGACTTGCAATGTATCGCAAATAAAATGAAAGAGTAACTTACAGGTTTTCCTTACCAGTGAGAGAGGACGTTTTGTCTTACAGCGCACACATCCGACAGTTCATTCTGTACTTTAACCAGCGTGACTAGAGTTAATGTAAGCAACAATTGCTTTAATTATGTGCTTTCAAATCTAGCATGTCGGTAGGTAATGGAGGCGCATGCACATCTTTCATAAAACCCCAAAGAAAAAATCACATGGACCCAAGATCAGGTGATGTTGGAGGCCATTGCAAATGAGCTCTGTTATTGAGTCCATGCCCCGACTGATCAAGCTTTTAAGGAAAATTTCATTCAACTGATACCCTACAGAGTTATGCCAGTGAGGATGTGTACCATATTGTCAAATAAAATTCTATAGTCCATCTTGCAGTTGAGAAAAGAGCCATGTACGCAGCATATCCAGATAAGAAACTTCTGCTATGGTTGCTTCAGGACTAAAGAACTTATTGACGAGATATCCACACAAAAAATTTAATTTTGGGGACCCCCTTTTTCGTTATATGAATGCATTGAGATTTTCTGATACCCAAATACAGTGATTATGTATGTTGATTATTCCACTAAGATGAAATTTTGACTAATTGCTGAAGACTATTTGATAAAGAAAGTTGTCATATTCATACTGCAACGTTTTTATCATGATAGAGTGTATACACAGCATAGTCTTTAACTTTTAAAGCCTGTAATGGCTGTAAATAGTATGGGGACATGACCGTTTTATTTTCAGGCAAAATTGGTTCAGTCTAGCATTAAAAATATTTTATCACATTCTAATGATGATAATTTTATACAATTTTTTAGGCTGCTGGGAAAAAACAAATTATAGAAAGCTTCTGTAACTGGAATAAATTACCAACAAATGGATTTCCTATTATATTCCATGGAATTATCGGAAAGGAAGATCGAGAAGATACCTCTCCAAGGTAACGCACATCCTTTTTTTTTTTCATTAACATGACTATTATTTATTGAAACTGTATTCATTCATTTGGGTGTCCCATGTTTATGAAACTGAAAAACAAAAAATGTTATAATTTATTTTAACAAAATTATGTACACGCAAACTTTTTCATACCAATTTTTACGCACATTTTTAAAATTTTTTTTGCAGGTTCAGTTTTTTATTGCAAACGTTGTTACGCCAACTTTTATTTAATTGTGATCATTGTGTTCCATGCTTTGACTACTGTTATACAATTTAGGATATTTCTATTATCATATCCTTAGGTTGAAGCTAGAAAATTTGGATGTTGCTTTTAAAATATTGTCACGTGTTCGTGGCTTGATCAGGATATTTAGAGATTGACAATTTAGAATGTTTATATAATTAAAGTTCATTAGTTTAAAAACATAAAATAATGACAGTGGTAATAATAAGCGATAATAATCAAACAATTAATGCATAGCATAATACATAACATAATCAGAACAGTAAACAATCATGATATTACACATCAAATGGTCATAAATGTCAATAATAATAATAGGCAATAAATAAATATCTCGCATTAATAATTAGAATAATTATGGCACTGTGAAATCCGTTAGACAATAATGGCAACAGTAAACAATATTAATATTACATGTTAATTACAAATAAAAATAATAAATGTCAATCAAAATAATAAACAGAGAGAATATACAAAACAGAGTTTAAAATGCTTATCAGGATTTACTCCAGGTAGATTAATAGAAAACCCAAATTCTACCCATTAACAAAAGATGTAGCATAACCACTTGTGTAACATTTTTAACCACTAGTCTTATTAACAAACAATAGTACACTAGATAAGACAAGTATAATGTTCACTGCAAATACCTTTGCTGCCCACAAATAAAACTACCCTTACAGTTTATGAATGAAATTTGATACATCATTTCTTTCACTTTTACAGTAACTCACTGATAGTATTTCTTGTTTATTGGAATTACTCATGGTGTCGCCTTAATCGTATTGAATTTAATTCACACTGGAAATTCGCTCCTTCATCTGTCCTTCCCACAGTATGCTCTCACTGACTGGTTCGCAGAAGTCCGCCAAACTCACAACTCTACTCTGCAGCCTCTCCCCATAGAACTCACATCGTAAAGTCTTGCTGGACTTTGCCCAACTCCTTTAGCTGGTCTTCCCAGGGGTATTTATACTTCTATCTATTTACCTGCCGGACCGGACCCAACACAGAACTGTGAGAATGATCGACCGAGGCCTTTGTTCCCATGAATTCCATAACCAGATCCGGTAGCTTTTCTCACAGTATAAATATTTATTCATTGTGTGTCAAAAGGATTATTGCAAAAGACGATTGTTAAGCAGACGTGTTAACCTTTCTAAAAAGGGTTCGGGTTCTTTTTAGTCCCTTTCTGGATTGCTCTTATGTAAATGAAAGTACTGAAGATGAAACGGTTCTTTTATTCCCATCACTTCATCAAAAACTAAAAATAAAAGTATTGGTTTACAAGAAAATATAGTTGTTAATAAAACGCAAAAACATGAGCAACAGGAAAGTGTTGCAGATGTGGCAACAAATATTTGTTACATAAAACAAATAAATTGATTGGTAAAAATTTTTATTCTATAATTAGAACTATTTAAACTAACTGATGGATAAATACAAAAAAGTTCATTTAATAATATTATAAAAAGTGTGTCCATGGATGTAAAAAAAATTGAGGGTTACACTTACAAAGTAATAAGTGTAATATAACATCAGGGATCTTCGATTAGTGAAGGTCATCATTATACTAGTTTTATTAAAAAAGGAAAAATATGGTATGAAGTGAATGATATGACTATCAACAAAAACAATTGGCCGAGAAATTAAAAAAATGTATATTTGTTTGTAAGGCCATAAATTTTAATAATAAATCCATAAGATAATTAATTCATAAGAAAAAAATAAAATATAAATACGATACTAGATCGTGGATACCAATGTTCTTTGGTGGTTGGGTTTCAATTAACCACACTTCTCTGGAATGTCGAACTGAGACTGTACAAGAGTACACTTCATTTACACTCATACATATCATCCTCATTCATCTTCTGAATTATTACCTGAAAGGTAATTATCGGAGGCTAAACAGGAAAAAGAAAAGTATAGTAGGTAATAACATATGGGTTTAGTAAGTATAATAGTATATAAATAAATAAATATATATATATATAACAGTTTAAAGTCCACATTTTAATGTAATGTTTAAACATGTTTTTCATTTCTGTAGTAAAAATATCTAATGGTAATTGTTCATTTTTTCAGTTTCTTCAATCTAGATGAAGTAAATTTAATTATGCATTATATAGAAAAATGTTTAGTAGGAAAAATAATAAATGGACGATTAATTAAAACAACTGACATTGGAGTGGTATCACCGTATAAAAAACAGGTATAATTTTTTTTTTAAATGATTACTAAATACATTAAATATAAAAACCATTGTCTCATAATGTAACTGCATTTCGTAAAACTATAATATTATTATTGCTGATTTTAATGAAATTCTCTCAAGAAAGACAAAGAGTATTGTGAATGTTTACCCAGTGACAGAAATATTTCTCATTTTAATTTTTTTTTAAGACTAACCAAATCAGTAAAAACATAAAATTACTTTTGAAATCAGAAGTGATCAGATGTTACCATTTCTGAAACTTAAAATTAATTTATTAAGATAACAAAGCACTTTTATGTTCAAAAAATTATGCACCAATTGATTATTACTAAAATTCAGTTTTATCGCAAAATAAAATGGAGCTTTCTTAATGCGATAATATTTTTTTCTAGAATAATTTGAATTCATTTGATATGGAAGCTTACCGAGTAGAAACTATTAAAGAGTTTTTAGTAGCATATAGTAAAGTATTGACAAAGAGTTAGTTAAAATGGCAAAACAGACTTCTAAGTAACAGACAAGATGGATAAGATAAAACTTGAACAAAAATTGAAAATGCCTTTCTAGTTGTAACAAGGTAAATTATCAATAAAAAATCACAACTTTTTATGTAATTGTTTAAGAAACTTTATTTTAGTATGAATACATTAAACAGTAATCTACTTGGAAACATTTAAGATAAAGATAAAGCTGTTCAAGTTTAATTGATTTTTACTTACAATAGTTACATAAGGAGATCCCATCAGGCTTGTTTAGTTGTGAATTCGTCATCATAGATCAGCTGATTTCGAAGTTGAAAGTTGTAAGGTTCAAATCCTAGTAAAGGCAGTTACTTTTATATGGATTTGAATATCAGTTGTGGATGCCGGTTCTCTTTGGTGGTTTGGTTTCAGTTAAGCACATGTCTCCGGTATGGTCGGCCTGAGTACAAAACTACACATCATGAACCACGGATGTGGCTTCTTTAGCCTCGAATCCAGAAAGCTTCATGGGATATCTGGAGATTTATGGACTGTTCATAAGAAACTATTAATGGTAATATTTAAAGAAATTACCACTTGAAGAGTAAACCAACACATTACTCGAGACTTTGTTATGAAATTGTTTCAATAGTGTAACTGTAGATTTAGAGTAGGATGGATGCAATTTTTCATTGGAATAAACAATTCTGCCATAGATACAGTTTGCATAACCCTTACATGATACATCAGCAAGTCCATTAATTTGAAAAGATTTAAAACTACTGTTTTGTTTAATTGATCTAACAATAACGTTACTAACTAAGCTGAATTGGCTGTACAGCTCTTGCTCTGAAAAAGTAATTTATTGGATAAAATTTCAACCATATTAAATTTAATTTGCCATAATGTCCGCATAAAATGTTCACGTAAAAATACTATTGTTCCAATTAAACTTAGCTGGTCATAAAATCTAGCAATAATAGTTATGTTTCTTTTAGTAAATTGTTGATTTCTTTTTTTATTAAATTTGATTATTAATTTATCTGAATGATTGTTGTTCCATTGAATACCTAATATGTGTTCATTTTATCCTTTTATTTAATGAGACATTAGAATTATTGTTTAAATAAATTTATACTTGGTACATTATTAAACCATTTATGGATTAATAATGAGTGGTATCTTTTCATATATATTTTACACACATCTTTATTGCAACAATCTGTAACAAAATGTCCAGGGTGTAAACATTTTGGACAACATTGTTTTTTTGTCAGAAATACTTTTTATTCATTAATACTTAATTCTGACAGTTTCTTACGTCTATAAAATGATTTGATTTACACATGACGGAAAATATCCTGTGAATCTAAATGATTGAACGGTTTATTTTTATGAGTCTTATTACCAATGTGATATGTTTTAATTAGCTTTTGATATGCTATTGGACTTTTCTGTATTGTTAGTAAATGAATAAGATGTGGTGTTAAGGTCTGTTTTAGCAATCACGGGCTTGGTAATTGTCTTCTAGTTATCAGGGAATTATGTGATAGTCCTGCTTTTCACAATTTTGTTATAACATTGTCTAGCATAGAAATTAAAAACTGGGACAGTTTTTAAGACATTAACTGGTATATTCATGGTTTTATGTGAATTTATTTTTTGATTATGCTAATACAATGAAAAATATTAGACTAGGATTTCCTTTCCAGTGAGCTAATCTTAACAACTAATCATATCAAATGCTGTCCATTATGTGAAGAACACAAGTGTAATTTTTTTATATCAGACAAATTGTTTCTTGAATGTACTATAAATTATTAAATTTATTAAAATAATATTGCATTCAAGAATGTTTCCATGAAACAGTGGTAAATGATGGGCAGTAATTAAATAGGATTGACTGGTGTCATACATATTTTGACTTGAGTCTGAATTATCAGTACTAAAAATATTAATACATTTATTTTGCATTCTAAATTGCATAAATTATCTTTGATTTGAATCCTGTCATTGAATCATTCTCATTAAAATCTAGTTGCCCAATCTGAGACTGAATAGTTTCTTACTTTTGAGCCAACTCTCATAAATTTTTTAATTTTATCTTTAGAGAATAGCTATCGTGTCTTTGTAGGTTAAAAGTATTACTGTATGTTTGAATCCTTGTGATAGAAGACTTGACAACTGTATGTTTGACTTTTAAAGTGGCCGAAGTCAATTTTAAATTTTCTAAGCTGTTTGACATGGCTTATGAATATAATAATAACAGTAATAAAATCTTTTATGTAATTTGTTTGTTGAATAATTGGTTGGTTAATGTTTACATTATCTGGGCAATACAACATGAAGATATGTTGTTGGGAGTTAATAACATAATTTAACACTTATCTGCAATTTGGCCCTTATCTGCTATTCAGCCTGGAGGACCAAATTTTTATGTACAAATCTCTTGTTTAATTGCTTGGCTAATTCATTGTATTGAATTGCTGGTTCTCTAAATGAATGTAGTTTATTTAAAGCTTAAGTAATATTTATTTTCACAAACGCATTAGAATCAAATTATTCAAGAATAGGTAAATTTATTGGTATATAGCAACAGCGATCCACTGCTATCATTAACTAGCTATTCTGGTTTTATCAACCAGAATCGATACCTTTTGCCGTCTGGCTTACATCCACCATATCGAATATTCTTGCATCTTCACGCGAAGTTCTGATTTGTCTCAAAGATTTTAGAACGTTGTGCGTACATGTATAAATGCTGCACCTTGTTCAATTTGAGCCAGTCTCAAATCAGATCTGAATGTATCAGATCTGAATGTGAATGTGTATGTTGTAATTTGCGTGTTAATTGCAATTCATATTATCTAATATTCACGGCAGATATATACAACATCATGGATAAATCTTTAAGTGGGGGTGTAAGTGTGCATTAAATGATAGTGAAGCATTAACAAATGCACAGTCAAGCGTGGTTCTGAAAATATTCTCAAGAATACTTAAAGTTTGGGTTTACCAGTACTGAAGTAAATGAAGAAGAAAGGCCCCTGTTTGTCATTTGTTCAAACATTTTGGCAGCAGACAGCATGAAAACTAATAATTTAAACGACATTTCGGAACGCTTCATAGTGAGTACTTTTACAAACCCTGAGAACTCTTCAAATTAAAATCGTATGCAAAGCAAACATCATTTTTAATAAAAGGCTTTGTGAATGAAAATGCTTTATGGCCTCTGGCAAAGTTTCATATAAAATAGTTAGATGTAAAAAGCCTCACACCATTGGTGAAGAGCTTATATTGCTAGCTACAATTGAGATTGTAAAGTATATTTGGTGGTAATTTTACCAAACAATTGCAGTCCATACCTTAATCAAATCGTACTGTTGCCCGTCAAATTGGAGATATAGCTGAAGATGTACATCATCAGCTTTTCGGGAAATTGCATGACAAATTGTTTTCAATTCAGTTTGAAGCAACAGATATCAATAAAGATGTTCATTTCATTACCCATGCTTGATTTTGTGATTGTATGTCAGCAGTATATTCTGAGTTCTATTGGTTTCTGCAAACCAAAGCAAGAGCACTTGCATTATTTGCTCTCTTATGTGATTTTATAAACAAAGCAAACTTAGAGTGGAAGAATTTCATTGGAATATGCATCGATGGTGCTTGCTCAATGCCTGGAAGATTCCTAAGTATACAAGCACTTGTGAAACAAAAGTCTCCACAGTGAATCTGGACACATTGCATGATCCACAGAGAAGCTCTGGCCTCCAAAGAAATGAGTACTGGTCTGAATATTGTACTAATGTTGGTTGTAACCGCAGTACATATATAAAAATTAGACCCTAAAATCAAGAATCTTTTCTCCACTTTGTAAAAACATGAGTGCAGTATATTCAGCATTAATATTTTGTTGCAAGGCAAGATGGTTATTCATATGGGAAATTTTTGCAATGTGTTTATGAATTAAGAGATGAAATCGCCATTTTTTTTTAGAAGAGAAAAACTGATCAGAAGCTGAGAAGTTTTTCGAGATGGTACATTTTGATGGAATTGAGCTACTTGGTATATTCAAGAAATTAAATACCTTGAATCTTCAGCTACAAGGAGCAAATACCCATATGTTGCATACTAGTGATGAAGTTAATGCTTTTTGTAGATTAGAATTGTGGAGCAGTAATTTAAAGCAAAAAACCTAGAAATGTTTTCAAATGTGGGTGAATGTGTTAAAACTTACAAGGCTGAAGAAGAACATGTGAAAGTTGTGTTCGTAACTGTTAAAAATCATTTAGCCATGTTGGCAAAGAATTTTAAAAGGTATTTTCTTTCTTGCTGATTACAACTTTGTAGCAAGTTAAGTGTAGGTTAGGAATCCATTTCAAAATGCTCTCAAAGAGCTCGCAAGTGCTGAAGAAGAAATCTTTTATAGACTTCACAGTAAGTGGTGAAATCAAAAAGACAGTTTAGTAATAAATCACTCGTGAATTTTGGGCAGGGATGGATGATGAATTTTCTGTACTGCAAAGAGCATTTTGTATACTATTATGATTTTCAACATCCTACCTCTGTGAAACTGGATTTTCTGCGGAGGCTGCTTTGAAGACAAACTATAGAGTTAAGCTAAATATAGAAAAAGAGTATCTATTTCTAATGTTAAACCTTCCTTCGAAAACTGCTCCTCAAGACAGGGCTGAGGGAGTCGCTAATAATTATTAAAGTTGTTTTTAATTTAGTATTGAAAAGTTAATTATTAAATACATCATGTAGTACTGATACAATCCTTTTTATAAGAGTATTATCAGTGAAAATGTATATTTTATTATTTATTTTGTCCGAATGTATTTTGCTTTGCTTTCCTTTCAGTAAATTAATAATTTTTTTTTTAAATGGGCTCACATCCCACTATTTACTGTTATCACGGCCCGCAGGTTGAGAAATGCTGCTGTATGCTGTACTGTATTAAAACAATTAAGTTTTTAAGAAATACATGTTGAACAATATATTTGATAAAGAAGATTACAAGGTGACAGGACTGTTAGAATTTAAGTTTATAACAATTCTTTTTTTTAATGTTTGAATGTCTTCTATTTCAGTAAGATTTTTGTTATTTTTAACTTTGTTTATGATGAACAGTCATAACAAAAATATTAATTTATAACTTAATTTATACAAGACAATACATGTACTATACATGTTCTAGCTCTAAGAGTATTGTCTTTTGATTCAATAATTAAGGTTTATTGTTAATTGATGTTATGGTAAACAAATAGTCTATTAAACATCAGTAATTCAATTTTTAACATCCTTTTTTTCCATTAAAAAAGTTATCAAACTTTTAATCTTCGATAGTAAATATGCACGATTATGCTGGCTCTATGTGATGGGAATGGTAGCATTTTGCTTTTCATGAAGAATGACTCGAATATTTGAATCTGTGCTCATCCATTGTTTTTCATACAATACAAATTTTCATTTTATATTTTCATTCATGAGCCTACAACATATATATGTGGTGAATTAATTAAATGTAAAAAATGCAGTACTGGGCAAATGATACTATGTGGAGTAAGTCAAAATAGATAGTGAAAATTTAATTGATGTTAATTTAAGATTATAGTGTGTGGTTTCTGTTTTTCTTATTATAGATTCAAAAGTTGAGCATTGCTTTAAAAAAGAAACGTTTGGATGGCCTCACACTTGGTTCTGTTGAACAATTTCAGGGTGATGAGAGATTAATAATAATATTATCAACTGTACGTTCAAAACCAAAGGATAAAAAAATTGGTCTTGGCTTTCTAAAAAATCCAAAGGTAACTTTTTTTTTAATACTATTGGATTTTATAAGTAAAATTAAATTATACTGCACTTTCCTTATTATATTTCAGATTCATAGTACCTGATACATTTTGAAGTAATTTTCAAAAAAATAATTGATGTATGATAAGGGTGAAGCACAATGCAGCCAAAGCCATATTTATTGATCTTTTGTGTGCTCATTTAATAACTATGTTTTACACAAAGGCTTACATTGGAACAGGTTCAAAAATTATCCAGAATTAAAGATAATAAATAATAAAAATAAAAACAGTGGAAACCACTGGTATGAGAATTTTTTATGTTAGAATAATGAAGTTGGTGAAGTGATAATAGTTTTACAAGAAATGTTAAAAATACGTATTATTTAATAAATGTTAAAGAAAAGAAATAATCATAAAATTATATTCAAAAATAAAATAATGTGTGCAAGAATCATTCAGAGAGTTCTCAGATATAGAGATAGTAGAGGTATGACCAAACTACTTATGATATTTATCAAGCGTGTCATCTTAATAGTGACCGCGTGTTCATATCTCGCATTATTTATTGCTGCCTTCACACACACACTCTCCTGTCCACTGCTTAGGGGGTTTTCCCCCTCTTTTCATTCACGCCATTTTTTTCAGCAGAGTAGATTAGACATTCACCATGTGCAGTTGACTGCGATTTCTCTCTCGTACTATGTGTTAAATACTTTCATCATATTCATACTCATAAACGTCGTGGTCATTCTCTCTTGCTCTTCTCGTCAGTGTTTGGTGAATTTTGCAGATTTCTATTTATCGTGTAGCCTCGTTTCTTTGATAAGTTAATTTTCAAATTCAGTACATTACGTCTGATAAAAGTGTTTCAATTACTACAAACCAGCCAATTCTATCGACACCGAATCTTCTCCAGCTGCTTATTACAATTTTATCGATGCAGAATTTCTCTAAACTCATTACTACAAATCTGAGACGCCACGTCTTGTTCAACTTCTAAGCCATGTTTCACCTCTGTATTCTTGATACGCCATTGCAGACTATGGCTAGGATTAACTGTATGTATTCATGTGTACTTTCATTCACAAGTTGATTTTTTACAAATATTATGTGTGATTAAGGCAAGTTCAAATTATTCATCATTTATTATATTAAACAGTCATGTTATTAGTAAAATCAGTGAAATACTCAATTTATTTTACATTTTGTATTTGAAATTCAAGATTGGCTTATACAACCATTTCTTCATTTAAGTATAGTCACGCAAGGTGGCTTAGTTAAAAGTTATGTTATCATTTTTCATGTGTAGCACATTTTATGTGTTATTAAATGCCAACTATCGTTATTATCAAAACTACTTTTAATTTAAACACTACTTCAAAATTATAAAACATATGTGTAACATATTTCATATATTATTATTGATAACTATTTAATAATATTCTGGTTGTTCATCAAAAGTCAGTAGATTACCTATCTTGAGTATATTACCTTTACTTGAAATGTTTATTGTAATTAACTCTATCATTTAATCTAATGTAATTTGTTAATCGCCGAGATTAATTCTTATTTATTCATGTACTGAATTCTCATTACTCTTCTTATATTAATCTAAAAATTATATCTCCTGAAGTCGTAATTGTGGACTTCTCTGTAATAATATTGTAATTTGTTCTAGTAATATTTATTCTTTTGTATTCCATCCTGTAGTTTGATTAATAATGTATTTTAGTTATTTAAACTGTTTTTAGCCACATATTTTTTAATGCAATAAATGTAAAAAAAGGTGTTTTATATTGTTTTTCAGGCTTTGTTTAATTGTAGATTCCCAAAACTATTATTTGAAAAATGTTTATTTATGTATTTGTCATTTATTATTACAATTGATATGTTGATTTCATCTGATATTTCTTTATTCTGTATAGAATTAAGTTATGTTTATTTCATAATTTCATTTAATTTTTTAAGGTTGTGATTTAAGAAAAGGTTACATTTTTTTTTCTCTAATTAAAGTCTAATTTCTTTTGGCAAATACGAACTGTGTGTCATTTTAATTTTTGTTAACTTTCCCCAACAGCACCAAAGAAGGGGAAATATATAAGATGCTTTTTGAAATAAAGTTTCACAAATTAAATACACATGAAAAAGGTTTGTACGTTTTTTTGTTAATAGTTGAAATGGCATTTATTTCTATACAATTGCAGATTTTTCCTGTATAAATTTTGTGTTAATTGAGAGCTGTGAATCTTATCCCTACTGTTGCCCTATCTAATCAAAGTTTATTATTGGATATTTGAGTTACTGGGGACTTAACTTCGCCCACTAGATACCTCGGTTATTAGTCTGGCCTTTTGTGCAGTCTGTGGGGAGGAAATTGAGTTCTATGATATCCACTTACATGGAGAGGTTTCTAACTACAGAGTTTTAATGTAGAAATGACTACCCTGCTAGAATTTTTTGGCATAATACTACAAATAGAACCAGGATGGTGGCTGATTCAACTTTCATTGCACGTTCTTCATTACCATTGTGTAGAATGAAGTAATAAATAGGAAGGAGCGGGATAAAAAGAAGAGACAATCGGTCTACAGAATCCGTGTAAAAGGGATTCTTTAGATTGTATTTGTTTGGTATTGTGTCGCGGGCAAAATTTACAGAGCAATTAATATAATAAAATTTATTTTCAAATTAATAAGATAATTATTAAAGAAATTAGAGAGTACTATAACAGAGAATACTATTTAATTTTATTGAAAAGTTGTGTAAGACAAGAATAACAGTTCTGAAATTTGAAATTTCAGAACAGTAAACAGGTCATTGCCCAAACAGATGCTTATTTTAAGGACCTTCCAAATCCTACTTTTGGACAGCTTAAAAAAGTTGGAGAAATGCTTAGAAAAGTGTGTAGAGTTAAACGAAGATTATGTTGAAAAAAAAAAAAAATTACACAAAGTAATTTGTTTTTCTATGGAATCTTTGAACGACCCTTGAAGTTCTGGCAAAACACTTTTATTTGTGTAAAACATGCCATTACAACTACAAACATCTGGTTTCATAAGGAATTATATTTGAAACTGATTTTGTATTGTGAGCTAATATTTTTATAATTAAATGAATATTGTTTTTCCATTTTGTTTAGTTTATATAATAAATTGGTATTCTTCGTGGACTGCATTTATTTGAGAAATTTGAATGCTCCTCATTTTTTTCAAAATTAGATTGTCATTAAAAATGTTATTGGTATGTTTGTGATGGTGGAGATTGTGGTCGGATAATCCTCTTTGCATTTCAGTTGCTAAGAGTTGAGATATAAAATTTATATAGTATAATATAGATGTTTAGTATAATATCTTTTATTTTGTTTAAAAATTTATTTTACTCTAGTCTCCAATATATTATAAAGTTTTTTTTTTTATGTATCAAGAGATTCAATGTTGCTGTTACAAGAGCTCAAGCATTACTAATTATCATCGGAAATCCAATTATTTTAGCTGAAGATGAAAATTGGGGTAAAATGTTAAGATATTGTTATGATAAAGGAGGATATACAGGTATACCTTTTGAATATTTAAAAAATAAAATTGATATAAAATTAACAAACCGTGAAAATAATGTGAAGTCATTAGTATCATCAACTTCATTACTTTCTTTATCATCACGATCCTTTTATGGTGATGAAGTTTTTGATGATTCCATCAGCGATATGTTGTCATCTGCATCATCACGTATTGATACTCTGGAGGAGGAATATTCTAACTATACAGAGAGTATAAATAATGATTTTGAACTTATAGAAGAAGATGAAGAAGAAATGAATGGTGCTCATGCATGTAAAATTTCAGATGAAAAATTAAATACAAAAGGAAGAAGAAGAAGAAGAAGACGAAGAAGAAGTAGTAGTAGTAAAGCCAAACATGAAAAGAAAAAGGATGATGATGATTTTTTTCGTACGTATAAAATGGATGTGTTTAAATATATTGCTGGCATTCAAAGCGGTAAAATAATTCATCATGAACCAAGTGAAATTATTAATGATAGCCTAAAAAAGGATTTAAATATATCAAACACATTAAATATATCTGATCCATCAGATGGTTCTTATGTCTTAATGGAAAGTGATCAGTTAGCAGACTTTAGTGATGAAAATTATGATACAGCTGTTGATGATTATGATTATTATTATTATAATGATAAAGCTGATAATGATAAATCATTAAATACATCTGTTCCCTCAGGTGGTTCCAATAATGGCTTAATTAAAAATGATCATTTGGCAGACTGCAGTGATGATAAGTATAATTGTTTTAATGATAAAACTGATGCTGATAAATCATTAAATACATCTGTTCCCTCAGGTGGTTCCAATAATGGCTTAATTAAAAATGATCATTTGGCAGACTGCAGTGATGATAAATATAATTGTTTTAATGATAAAACTGATGCTGATAAATCATTAAATACATCTGATCCATCAGGGGATTCCAATAATGGTTTAATTAAAAATGATCATTTGGCAGACTGCAGTGATGATAAATATAATTGTTTTAATGATAAAACTGATGCTGATAAATCATTAAATGCATCTGATCCATCAGGGGATTCCAATAATGGTTTAATTAAAAATGATCATTTAGCAGATTGCAGTGATGATAAATATAATTTTTTTAATGATAAAACTGATGCTGATAATTCATTAAATACATCTGATCCATCAGGGGATTCCAATAATGGTTCAATTAAAAATGATCATTTAGCAGACTGCAGTGATGAAAATGATAAATATAATTGTTTTAATGATAAAACTGATGTTGATAAATTTGTCAGGTTAAGTTCTGCAAAAATTAAAAATATGTCTTCAATTGCACATTTAAATAAAGAATTATCAAATAGGAAAGATGCAATTGAAAATGTTATTTTAGAAGTTACAGATGGTAGAAATGAAAGGAAAGAAATGTTACAAAAGTTTTTCATTAATAATGCTATTAATAACAGTGTAAAGAATAGATTAAATACAAAATTACATATAAGTAATGAAGACTTATCATTGAGTAATAATAAAACTGGATATTTAAAAAATTCATTTAATAATATTGTTATTTGTTCAAAAAGTTTACCAAATTTATCTGATAAAAAATGTGACCAAGAAGAAGAATGCACAAATAGTGAAATTGAAAATAAAAATTTAGTAAATAATATGTTAAAAGAAGAAAATAAGTGTAATGTTGTTTGTAAGGTTAATGCAGATAATTATTACAATAAAGATTGCGATGATATAGATATTACAAGTGATCATCTAAAAAGTTGTACTGAAATTACTACAGATGAATTTAATTGTAATGAAACTGTAAAAATTATGCTCGTTAAAAAAACAAATGAAATCGATCAAAGATGTAATGTTACACTTACTAAAAATACAGAAATTATGTTAAACGAGTTAAAAACTTCTGTTAATGTCATAAATAACAATGCAGAATGTAACAATAAACATAGTGATAAAATTATGTTTAATGATTTTAAAACAGAAGACAAAGTTGATATTACTGAGAAAATTACTCTTAGTAATAATACCAAAATTATGCTAAGTGATTCCAAAAGTTGTAAAACTGGTGTAAAAAATAATTATACGCAAGACACATCAAATAGTAATGAAGTAGTAAAACTTCATCATTATGCAGAAGATATTGCTTGTAATTCCAGGGAATATTCAGATGAAAGTAAGCAGGGTATAAGTTATGTAGAAGAACAGATTACATCAATTGCAGAAAATGAAGAGAAACCTTGTTTCAGTAAAAGATTTGATAATGTTTTAAATAATGACATAGAGAAGCATGTAGATATACCTAGCAGTACAAATAAATGCATTTACAACATCGCAAGTAGTTTGGACAGAATTTCTCATAATCATTCATTTCTTCCATCCTCTTCAAAGAAGAATCAGGAGATAAGCAGTAAGAAAAGAAAAGAGATAAAAAAAAGAGAAAAGGTGAAAGAAAGAAAAGATGTCGGTAAGAATTATTTTTTTACATTGTATTTTTAGTGTGTCTCATTTTTTACTGGGATTGTGTTACGACAGACTTCAGGTATTGATTGCAGTCTGTCAGTTGGTCTAGAGCAAATAATCAAATACATCATTAATTAAAAATTTAAATTTTTGTAACAATACACCAAATCAAATGGTATAATAAAATATTTGTAAAAACTTACTTAAAAGTATGTTTTTAGTCACCTTTACGACCATGTTCAATGACTGGTACTGCTACTTTCACACTGGCATCAGCTGATTTACTGAGAAGTTTGTCTTAATTAGGCAGACATATGAAGAATGTGTGATCTCCCTCTTCATTTAGTGTATTGTTTATTTATATTTGTTTATATGTTTAAGTAAGTTACAGTGTTCTTTTTTATGTATGTGTAGAATATTAAAGTTGAGTTCAATGTTAGTAGATCTGTTTGCTTTCTCTTTCTGTTGATTTGTTCTAAGAAAAAAGTTAGTGAACGTTGACTATGTTATTGATGAGAGCTTTTTAAGTAATTGTTTTATCTATTGACCACTTTCTTAATGCAAATTTGTTTAATTAAAAAAAAAACAGAACATGCTAACGGTAAAATCTGATGCTAATATGAAAACTCGCGCCGACCTTTGTGGTGCTAGTGGCATGTTTCAGTCTTTCATCTGGAGGTCCCAGGTTCAAATCCCAGTCAGGCATGGCATTTTTCACATGCTACAAGAAGAATTGTCATTCATTTCATCCTCTGGAGCAATACCTGAACAGTGATCTCGGAGCTTAAAAAAATAAATATGAAAACAACAGCACTAGTGTAGTTGCAGAAATTACATATGCTCAAGTTTGAAGCTTTGTAAAAAAAAAGTTAAAGCTGATTTCTATTACCTGAAAGTTGTGATAGAATAAGTTCGGGCAATATCGTATCCATAGGCGGTAGTCATTTATTTTATGAAGCTTCAAACTTTAATATAGAAATTTCTATGCCTACAGTAATTGATGAAGAGGTTGCGAAAAGTATGAAAAATTTTGACGTAAATGTTTTAAAGTTACTTTATTACTATCAATTTTGTATGGTTTTTTTTTTTTTTTTATTAAAAAAGTTAAAATTTGAAATCAACGTCATTGCCAACCAATGGTGGTGGGTAAATATAGCAAATGTCATAAGAATATCCTGAGAAATTAATTACAAAAGCCCTTGCTAATAAAGGCTTTCAAATTGATTATAACGGTGGTATTTGTCATAAAAGGGAAAGCTTGTCTGAAGATATATATCTTAAAAACTAATAGTAAACAATTGACCTATATACAACATTAAAATTTGTTATTTTCTGCATTATTTTATTGATTTACAATTTATTTAATGTATATATATATATATATATATATATATTTATTAATCTATTTATATATATTTGTTAAGAAAATTTATTTAAAGTAATCAGAGAAGAAAAATTTTGTTTTTTTTTACATTTTTCCATTTGTTCATGTTTTTAATATTCCTTAACTTCTTAGCCCATTCACGGTTCGTCAATATTTCGCGTACAGATTGACTTAAAAGTAAAAAAAAAAGGTATATTAATTACTTTAGAATTTCAAAAAAAAATTTATTTCAAAAATTATGTATATGTCTCTGTATTCATTTTTCAAAAATATTGAATATTTTGTAAAAGAATATAAAAAATAATTAAATAAGTAAGACATTACCTAAAAAATTATCTTTATATCAATAAAAAAAAGCTGAAGCCGCGTTCTAGAATGCTCTACAATTGTGGGTTGTTTCTGTTGCATGGCTTATACAAAAACTTAATTAAAAATTTTTATCATTTCATTTAAATGGTATATTTTTTTATTTAATTCGGTGATTCTAACCAAAGTGCATGTGCAAACTGTATTTAATTCGCACATGTGTGGCAGTACTAGTGGTAGTCGGCACTAACTAAAATAATTAATTTCACAACTTAACATAGATCAAATTTTGCTTATATGGTCGACAGCTGGTTTAGCTGCGAGGCTTAATGAACCAGGTTCCAAGTCAACCAGACAATTGAATTCAAGTCCCAGCCAGACCGAGTTTTTATTTACACTTAAAATATTATTCATTTGTTATTTCTACCACTCACCTGTTATGTCACAACATAGCAGATGACTGCAACAGCATTTTTGTGGGTGGGGGTGCGGATTTGCAAAAATTGTGTTTCAAATATTGTTATTTTTTAATTGTTAACGAATGTGCTTAAGAAAAATATTATCTTAATTATGTGAAATCTCTAGATACTGAGTGACCTTGCTCTACTGCCTCACCCCATTGACCTTTTAAGTTGAAACTTTAATGGTATCAACGCCCCCATATATAGAAGTAATTGACAAAGTTTTGTAAAAATCAGTCCAGTAGTTCTGAAGATATAAGGTGATTTAGAGGCCTAAGCTGTATCTCTGCTATAGCACTTTCTAGATGGGAAAGTAATAGGAAGTTCCTTGAATATCAATTAAAGGATACAGGTGTTATCCTTTTTTTATTTTTTTTTAATATATTTTCACCTTAAAAATTATATTAAGCTGTTATTTAAAATAATAACATACAAAAAGCTATTTTCCCATTTATAAATACATAAAAATTATATTAACACAAATTTTATTTACTGGATTTAAAACGAAAAACAAATTGTTTTATACATAAAAATATGAAAGAAATAGCTTTTTACACGGGAACAGTGTAAGCAAACAAAAAATACTGTGACAGAAAAATTGAGTAGTAGATCAATGTTCATTTTTCACAAATTATACAAGGTAGCAATCCATGTCAGAGTACCTTTTTTTCTTTAATTATAATTTAGGACTAATCGTTAATTTAAAGCAATGTATAGGAAATTAATTAATAGCTGTGAACTTAGTTAAATTAAGCACTGAAGGGATTTCTATCATTTCAGCCCAAATAAAAGGTAAAAAGATTATATTTTGTAGAGTATAAATATTAAATACGTTTAAGAATCTGCTATTTAGAATTTTGTTTATTTTTCCAATTATCAGTTTCAGACAGGCAGTCATTTTTAAAAATAAAATTATTTCAACTTTACAGATTTTTTTAATTGAAATGTGAAATTAGGCTAAATAAACTCTTAACTGTTTGTCAACTCGTTAAAGGAGTTGCACTGTCAAGGATGGTAAGGCACTTACCAAATTTTTTGGTTACAATTTTGTGGCAGTATCTACAAATATTCTTTTCGAGGGCATTGCAGAGCCCTCTCCACTTCTGGTGTTAGTACCTGAAGATCTCATATTACTGATCTCTCATTCTTCTTCTGAACTCACCCTGCCAATAGGTACAGAGTTCCATATTGTTCCAGAACTCACTTGATCAATAGGTATAGTTTCTTATTGACCTCGGCTATCCACCAACAGGTTCACTTCCTATGGCGGCGTGTTTGCCTTTTTATTTGAATCTCCTTAAAGGCATCAGCTATGATGCCCAAGAGACCTGTGAGGCCTACATCACTGAGGCGTGCCAGAAATTGGCCTAAAAGAAGCCAAACCTTCTGACTGACTGTTGGTTGAGGTGCCTTCTGCTATCCACTTTCAGAAGCACTGACAACACACTGCTACACTGTGACCTGAAACAGTTTCATCTTTCATTTATGATTAACACAGGGTCTTAAAAAGTTATATCAACTGTCTGATGATCTTGCCTAGTAAACTGTTCCAAGTATTGTTCAAACACATTGAATAACAAATGATGTATGAGGTGATTTACCAGCTGAAGAATATCACTGTTGATATCTCTAGTCAGGCATAGACTAGTCGTTGCCAAAGCAAATAACCTGCAGTACCTCAGTATCTCGAGATTTCGCCTTCACTTAGTTAAGGTCTTATTTTTCTTAGGCACATTTGTTAACTATTAAAAAACAATTTGCAAAATCACACCCCCACCCCAAAAAATGCTTTAAATAAACTAATGGCTAAGTGGGTATGGTGTGTCATTAGTAACCCCCTATCACCACAAGGAGTGCTAGTGTAGCACCGACATACAGCTGCAGCAGTTGTCTGTGATGTAACGCCACAAGTTAGCAGTAGCATGAATGAATGATAATGAGTGTAAGAATAATATTTAAAGTTTAAAAAAAGTATTTTAAGTGGCTGCTAGTACCGCCACATCCATGCAAATGAAATATGGTATGTACATGCGCTTTAGTTAGAATCATTGAATTAAATAAACAAAAAATATTATATTTAAATAAAATAAGAGATATTTTGAATTAAGTTGTATAAGCCATGCATCAGAAAAAAAACACGCGACAGGATGTACAACTGTGTTAGTTTTTTAACACTACAAAATTTGGGAATTGTAATTTTTTGGTATTTTCGGTTTCACTTTCATTTTATATATTTTCATATATTATTTACATTAGAATTGCAATAATTAGCATAATTTTGTGATTTAGATGACTAAAATAGTACACTTTCAGAAGAAAATAGCAGTTTAATTTCTGGTTAAGAAAGTTTCTTTTTGTTTCTCCAATTTCTGTGCGGTTCAACTAATGTATATCTGTGAAATATTTTATTTTGTAAGTTTGTTTTCTTTTTCAGATTCTAAGTTAAGAAAAAAAAAGGATGATTGTTCTGTTTTATAAATTTATGATTTAATACTTATTCTCTCTTCAGGTAATGGTTTATTTTTTTATTTTTTTTTTGAATTGGTCTAGATCTAGAGTGTTAATGAATTATTTTTTAAATCTGTTATTTATTTAACTTGCAGGATATTTCATTAATGTCAGTTAAAAAATACCAAAGTTATAGATTACCATTTTTTTTTTTTAAAGAAAGTGATATCAAGTTATTTAACTTTTCCTACTAATGGAAATAAGTAATATAATATAAAATACAATTTTTCCATCTATTGGTTTTTAAGATATCAACTCAGACAAGTTTTACTTTTGTAGGAGTCAATGTTTGTTTATTTATTTAAACATAATTGCATGGTATGTTTTTTAAATGAGTACTATTTTGATGTATATCCACTGCACGGCAGCTGTCACTGTTTCATCACTTGTGCACTAAGTAATTTCATGTATTGATTTGCTACAGGCCATTATGTGATTATTATTATACAGTTTTTGTGCATGTGTAAAATGCATATGACTAAAGATAGTACCATCAAAAGTGAAATACATGCTGTAAATTGTTTCTTAAATGCAAGAGAAAAGTGGTAGAAATTCGTCATAAGATTATTGAAGTGTATGGGGATAATTCTGTGTCCAATGGAATGGTAAGAAAATAAGTTAAGGTAAACAAAAAGGGCTATACAAAAATGTACACGATGTGGCATGAATTAAGTGACCTTCTGCCATTACTGATGACCCGGTGTACAGAGTTAATGTAAAAGTCAGTGAGAATAGATGATATACAATTTCATCACTATATAATTAATCTCCTTTAATTTTACAAAGTGTGTTCTCTGTAGAATTGTATTGGTACGCTTAAATTATCAGAAGTTGTGCTCTTGCTGCATACCAAAATTTCTGATGTGCAATATCTCCAAGAAATAATGACTGCTCAGAAAATCACGTGCTTTGTGTTTTGGGATTCGCAGGGGGGCTGTTGTTGATTTTTTGCCTTGAGGTAAAACTATAAATGCCAAGACATATTTTGAGACCTTGACTAAAATGTGTCGCACAATCCAAATCAGAAGGCATGGGATGCTTAGTATCGGAATTGTGCTACTTCATGCCAATGCTCAGCCACTTAGGCTAATTACATCATTTGGCTGGAAACAAATTTAATGTTTACTTTATAGTCATGACCTGATACCCATTGTCTACCACATGTTCCTACATATAAAGCAGCACCGTGACAACACTGATGACATTAAAAAGCCAGCGATGGTTATCTTCTCAAGCAGCAGATTTCTATGAAACTGGAATACAGAAGCTGATTACAAGATATGACCAGTGCCTTAATGTAGGCAGAAATTATGTAGAATTCTTGATTAAGATCCAGACTTTTGATGAATATGATTTTTTTTTTTAAATTGCATGTTATTTTGTATATATTTTTTCTTTTTTTTTTAAATTCACATGGGTTGGCCGGCATTCGCCTGAAAGGCATTACCTCAGCCGCACCCATGAATTGTGGCAGTGACTAAAACCCACCCTTGGACCCTTGCATCACTGGAATGTTCCGACCTGCTTGAAGAGAGCCTGAAAATTCCTCTGCAAAAGGGCTACCCTTCCTGTCCTACTTCTACACAAGGTCCGGATATGCTCCCCTCACATACCCTTCCCTCCCCCTCGGCCAGTATGCCCTCTCCACATACTTTGAGGGTTTAATGCTTCATCGAACACCCCGACTATCCACTCTTGCATGTGGTTAAAACACCCTCTGGCCCTACATGGTCCCACGTTTCGTTGTGGTGATTTTATTTTTTCGCCATTCCCATTTCTGTCTTTTTTCTTTCTTTTTCTAATATTAATTATAATTATAATGGTATCCTTCCTAATTTATAAAATGTACCTACAAGTATTTATGCGAATACATCTTAAATGTGTGGATATTGATTAAAATAAAACAACTGCTTTCAATGATGATTAATTTTTCCAATGTAAAGCGTAAATAACTTGCTTGTGAATCAAATTCATAGGGATGTTTATATTGAAAGAAAAATCATCAATCAATTGTGTTGGCAATTTATTTTTCTTGTTATTTCCATCTGTGGGTGTGAATTTATAACTTAACCAATTTGCAAAATTGAGGTAATGAATTTTTCTGAGATTGGATCCAGCAGTGGCAATCCTTGTAGTTTTATTGGATATTGAAATTTTTTTGTTTCTGATAATTGTGGAATTTTACGATTCAACTTTGTATCAGTCGGCAGACTGAACATACTTCAAAGTTGGTTACATCTTAATCTGAAAATACTAATATTAAAACCATTAAAGATAAATTTATTATTGATTTACATCTCTGAAAAATCATAAACAATCACTTGCTTGGCTGAACTCATTTTTCAAGATTACATTTTTTAAATAACTGTTACTGTTTAACATTAAACTTATATTCTTGATCAATTATAAATCTTTGTCTTTGTGTAGACAAATTAAAATTTATGGATGATTTTCTGCATTATTACTGTCAACTGACATTGACAAATATGGTGGGAGAGATATTCAACCCAGCACTTGAATTCATCTACTTGCCAGTGTAGTTTATTTTTATATGCTCTGACTCGTTCAATTGATGTGTAGTGTCCTGATTTATCTTTCTACCTATTTTATTTTGCCAGTTTCCGGGATTTCAGGCTGTATTTATTGCATGTAAATCATGATAAAAACAAATGAAATTTCCAAAACGTATTTTATTGTCACTAAAAACAGTTTGTAATATTTGACACTTCTTAGTTAAACGCTATTCTTATTGCAATCAGACAATGTAGTTGCTCATAACGCTTATTTGAAATTGACTGTATGATGAAATTCTATCAAAATTTGTGAAGTTTGTGTGAAACTAGTTACATAAAACTAGTTTTACGTATATCCTTTTATTGTAAAACTATATACAGCTTGTTGTGCCAAGTTTAGTGTTCATGTTTAGATCTGTGACTTGAGAATCGTGATTTCATTTTGTCTTTATTTTGTGCATCCAGCCTTGTGATAATTGATTTTATACTGACGTCAATGCATACAATTTCACAAATATTTTTTAAAGAATTCCCTTACATTATGACTCCAGTAGGGGAAGACCTGCCTTGTTACAATCCTGGTTGCCATACCACCCCCTCCGTTCCTAGCCATGATGGGCTTAACAGAAGAGTTGGTCTTCTAACTTTTTACAGATTTTTAAGCATAAAGTTTTATAGAGTTATAGACATTAAATAAATATTAAAAAGTAAAATTAAAACAAAACACTAAATGTAATGGTTAAAACACCAATTAAATGAAAAATAATATAAAAATTTCACTTGATATTATTCCAGTATATAAATTTAAAGCTAACTTACAAAAATATCTGTATAGTTAAAACAATATTAAGTCAGATGTTGTTTACATAAATGTTTGCTATGTTTAGAACAATTAATGTTCGTTTTTTGTCATATTTTTTTAAGGACAAAATTTGGACTGTGTGCATTTGTCCCCTTCAGAAGTTCTTGGGAAAGGCAAAATTTTATTTTTTTCTTATGTTTTTCACAATATTTCTCTTTATTTTATGTATTGCGTAAGCAATGATTTTCCCAATTCATGTAAATAAAATCTTTTAGTTAGTGAATTTTTATTCCAGTTTAGATTAATTGATGTCCAGAGAACATACAAATTTTATGCAGCTATATCAAACATGTTGTAAAAAATTATCACTGGCCATTATACGAGTTATGTGTTGGTCAAGTGTATCTACAGCACCTTCAGTAGCATTATAATCTAAAATGATCTGTGGGTTTTTTCTTGTTCTCATACTTATACTCTATTCCAGTACATAAAGTATTCATAAGTACAACAATTTTGTTGTTTATTTGGATCATAGTTCACTACTGATGTGTTCTTAGCAAAAAAGAAAGATGAGCTGTGAACATCCTTATTTGTCATTTGTGTTCCTACTTTTTCTTTACCATAGATGTAAAAAATGTTATCTATTGTAATATTGTTTCCTCTATGGTCACTAGTCAAATTCACACAACTCCCTGATACTTCTCTGGCTGGTCATGTGGTCCTTTTCCAGTGTAAACGTGCAATTTCAGCACATAAATACTGTCACTTTATATTGTATATTGCAGATTTGCTGGGAATATATTTGAAAGGAGAACGGCCATTAATAACATCTAATTATTTATCAATTGCTACATTTTCATCAGGATAATATAATTTTGGTACAACTTAAATGCATTTTTCACAGACTTCACTTACAGGAGCTAATTTATCTGTACACCTTCGTTCTTGAAGTTTTGATCTATTATCAAAACATAAAACTCGAGATATTGAACAAAACATTTCAAGGGACATTGTTACTTGGGATAGGGAACAACCAACATTTGGACCTCGAGGTTTTTATTATTTCTCTGATATATTAACCCCTGCCAGTAATAATAATCCACAGTATGCCTGAAATGAGATGTTGTCTAAATTCTTCCAATGTTTCTATCAATTCATACGAGGGTTATTTTTTTTTCAAGGTCCGATCGATCGGTCACGAAATTAAAACCACAGTGAAAATAAAAAATTTTTTATTTGTAACAAGTACTTACATAGTTAACGCTATTTCTCTACATAGTCGCCACTCCAATTTAGACATTTGTCGTAGCGTGTTACCAACTTTCCAATACCCTCGTCATAGAACAGCCACCTGTGTTTTCAGCTATGTTTCTACGCCAGTCTGCAGCTCGATGTCTGTGCCAAAAGGTTGTCCTTCTAGCCAGTGTTTCATGTGAGCAAAGAGGTGAAAATCGGATGGAGCCAAGTCCAGGCTTTGGTGGGTGATCAAACACTTACCAACGAAAACGCTGTATGAGCTTCTTTGTTACAGCTGCAGTGTGCAGCCAAGCATTGTCATGGAGAAAGATAATGTCTGATGACAACATTCCTCTCCACTTATTCTGAATTGCCCTTTGTAGACGTTGAAGAGTCACGCAGTATGAGGCTGCAGTGATGGTTTTGCCATGTTCCATGAATTCCACCAAGAGAACTCCATTCCGTACACTTTCTGTTGGAGAAGGAAGGTTCACTTGAACTTCTTTGGTTTACTGGGAGAATGAGAATGCATCCACTGTTTGGATTGTTCTATTGTTTCTTCACTTTCGAAATGGACCCATGTCTCGTCCCCTGTGACAATTTTTTCAAAAAATCTTCTTCATTGTGGTAGCGCTGGAGAAACGTTAGGGAGGCATCCATTATAATTGTTTTGTGATGGTTGGACAGCATCTTGGGAACCCATCTCACACACAGTTTGCGGCAATGAAGTCTCTCACTCACAACAGTGTAGAGAACTGATCTTGAAATTTCAGGAAATGAATCCCTCAATACAGAAATTGTGAACCGACGATTTTCTCGAATTGCCTCATCCACTCGCTCAACGAGATCATCGTTTGACATTTGCTTCCTTCCCTGATCGACTGCGTCATGAACATCTGCACGTCCTGCTTTAAAGTTTCTTCACCATTGTCGCACTTTGCTGTCACTCATTGAAGTTTCACCATACACATTACTTATTCGTCGATGAATTTCAGCTTGAAGAAATCGAATTACCGCACACACTTCACAGTTGGCAGGAGATGATCTTGTTGTAGATATGTTCATCTGCTAGCTGCGTGTTCAGAACTAAACGAAGTGACGCGGCGTGATTGAAGGCCATACTAGAGATGCTGCGCAACACATATGTGCAAAGGTTCATCCGATTTTTGCACGGGTTTTTATTTCACAACCGATCAGACCTTGAAAAACAAAACCCTCGTATTTTATAGAATTGAAAATAAGATGAAATTAACTCGCCAAGTATATTATTTTGGAAGATGCATATCTCATGACACTGGGTGCATTTTTCATAATGTTACGAGCAGCTTATTGTTGGTGTTGTTATGGAGGCTCTCCTTCCAGTGAATCTCTCTGTCGTTAGAAAGTATACTTGGTGCTACTGCAGAATTTCTTTGTTTTGTTCCACTATCCTCATCGGTCATCACTGTCACTATCGCTCAGCCTTTGTATGTATTTCAATCTCTGACACTTCTTCATTATCAGAAAATGCTATGTTTTCCTGAACTTTGCTCTCTTGTATTTCATTTGCCTTATTCATATTGTACTTTATAAAACAATGAAATCAGACTAATTAGACTGAATTGTTTACAGCTGTATTTATAGTATTATGCTAGTGACATGTCTAGATGTGACAGAAATTCATGTTGATATTTGCATAATTACAACAGTTGTAAAAATTTGTAAAAATATTCAGTTGCACAATGCTTTGTTTTTTTGGGATGAATAGTAGTTTATGGTGATGTAATAAGTGCAAGTTCACATATGTAAATTTTCCTAGCAAAGAGGAACTACTATATAATGTACACACACAACCACATATCTCCAACCCATTTTATCCACAGTGGGTAAAACTATGTAATAAAAAATACAGATCCGATCATATTGACCGGAACAGTATATTAATAAAAAAATAGGATAATAATAGAAAATATTATTAAAAACAATCATATGGCTAAATTCTTCAAAATGAAAGTAATAAAGTTCTAAAAACCTAAAGTAAAATCTTCAGTGGAAAAGAAGTAACAAGGAAAACTCTTTCGGGTCATATTGACCCAAACAGAACAGTGGAGTTAATAGTATAGTGATCTTTATGTTTATTTTGTAATTCACTAATGTTTTGGTTTTTTTTTTGCAGGAGTAACAAATTGAGCGTGGACTTAATTTTGGAAGAATATAAAAACAAAAAATTATAACTATAAATGAATTTTTTAATTCATATCCTATATCTATAAGATTTGTATTTTATAATGTAATTATTTTGTTACCGTTAATATAGTTAAGATATAAACATACATACAAAGAATTTTGATAAGATTATTCTAGGAGGTTGTAATAAAATAATTTTATTAGCATTTATTATTACAATTATAAACGCTCACTTTAAAAAAGACTATGTTAAAAGTTTTCTTCCAATAATTGTATTGTACATATAGCACATAGTAAATTTATAAATTTTAATTTAAGTTCTGATGCTGTCTAGCGATACCATCTGATTAGTACACTTGGTCATAGTAGTTACTTAGTATTTTAACTGAATTAAAAATGCACAGGTTCTTAAGAAAGGTAGCACCATATTATATTATTACTGCGTTCAGTAAGTTTTACAAAAATTTATTTAATTATTCTTATGTCATTAGAGACATTTTAAGAAAGTCTTACTGTTATAAAGTTCAGAGAACTGCCATTAAAGTAAATGTACAATATTTGTTAGCATGTATTTTGTGATATCAACTGCGAAAAACTAACACAAAACTAAGGATAAGGTTATAATTCAGTGATTTAAATGTGCATTGCAGTATACATAAAATAATCACTTGTAACCACTAACATATATTGGATCGTTATAAAAAAATATCGTAATGTTTGTAGTATGTATACCAGTTTTTCACACCATATATTCTTACTTAGTTTATTTAGATTTTATGATCGTAATCATTTAATATCCAATAAAAAATTACTTAAAATGATTGAAATAACATGATCGGTCGATTTAATAATCTTATTTAGTTAATATATTTTATAGGTAACTTTAAATACATTTTTCATTATGATACAGAGTAAAACTTCGATTATCAGAGCCAAATGAGGGAGAAACCAATTCTGTTACTGAAAAGTTCCAATAATTAAGGAATTCTTAAAACCTTCAAAAATAAAGTACTATACTGATCAGAAAATCTCTGAAAGAAGCTTTTCTTAAAGCAATATTGGTTTTAGAAAAGTGAATAGAGAGGGGGAACGATTATTAATACTGAAAATATGGTAAGCCTATCGAGAGTACATTTAGTTGCTTTTTCCTTAGTAACTTTCAGATCTTCTGTTTGACAACTGTATGCTTCGGGTACAAACTGTTCATGAAACCAAGGCGAAAAAATCCTTTGCATAAACCAAGCATTTTTTTATGTGTGTAGTAATGAACAGGCATTTTATTTGCCAGAATAAAATCTTTCAGTTTTCATGGTTTTTCCAATTTCCCAATATTCGCTGGTATTAGTAGATGGCTACCTGCCAAATTCGCACACAAAAGAGCAGAGTCTTTGCTTCAATTTTTATGCTGGGTGTGCATTTTTCATTTTTAAAAATCTTGAGTAGTTTTGGAAAGAGTTTTCCAGAATAAGCCTGCCTTGTCGCCATTGTTTATTTGTGACTCCTTGTACTCACTATTGTATATTTGTGATTCTTTGAACCCTTCATGATAATTATTTGATGAAGTTTTTTCCTGAATTGGAGCGACGCTTTCTTTGTTTGCACTTAAGGCTTCGCCATGCAATTTAACATTGCTAATTCGATGGTGGTTTTGGAAATGCTACTGCCATCCATCATTCACCTTAAAATTTTCTATCAGTAAGTGTTCTGGCAGCCTCTCAGCAGCCCGCTTTAGTTCTGTATTCCGAATTGGAACTCCTGCACACCTTTTCTGTAGATACACTTACAAACATCGTCTTCTAGATTCACATTTCCAGCGGTTTGTAAAATTTTATGGGATTCGAGTTTTTTTTTTGCAAATCCATTTTTAGGAAAATGACTTTTATTCTTTTCCCTGTTGGTTTTTTCCTGAAATGGTACTTTTTCTTATTCCGTATTCAGTCATTATACTTTTAGACTGAGTCCCATGATCTAGGCTTTCAGTAATTTTATATTTTTTGGGTATAGTAAGGATAATACACTTCTTGTTTTGTCACACATTTTAAGTAAAGAAATGAAAGACCGATTCAACAAAATACAGTCTTGAATATTGAAAATTTGTTCTTTATCGCATGCAGTAAAATAGTAAACAAATAAAAATGTCACTAAATTTAAAACCTAAACTACTGAATCATACACCAACAACTTTATGAAGTGTACACAATTACAGTATTGTTTATACAGATACTGTATGTATGGTATAGATAAAAAAGCGTGTGCAAATTTTACACACTACATAATATGACATGTCATCAATATCACTGACAAGAGGTTACTGGCTGAGTAGACAATATAACTGACTTAAGATCGATTGTTATCCAGTCTATAATGAACCTCTTATCAGTTTTCATTTCCTATTACAGAATGTTTATTTACAGAGATAATTTAAATGAATTTGTTTATTAAAACTCGTACCTAGACGACTTTTTTCATGAAGATTAGGTATACACAAATTATAAGCACACAGTACAAATTGTGTGGTAGCCTGTCATATCATTATTCCTGAGAATTAAAAGGAAATAAGAATATGTACTGTATTATTTTATAGCTCCATGTTAAAGAGCAATAAAGAATTGTTCAGAGTCTAATACACACAGCAGCACAGAATTACAAGTAGGCTTATATATGCACAATAGCAGTTAGGATAATCGGGGGGTTTACTGTAATTGATTTTTATTCTACATAGAACTTGCTTGTAAGTTGATTACGTTAATAGGATTCTTTTGTTCATAAACATTTTTACAATTCTTTAATTGTTATTTGAATTAAAAAAAAACATAGTTTTGTAGTTATATGATCATTTTAATATGGCTTCAAAGAATGCTATATATTTTTGGTTATTCCCTTATTACATAATCAAAAATTTATTATTGCAATTATCTGAGATTCGAATTCTCTTTGTTAATTTTTAATTTTAGAGGAAAAGATTTCAAAACCTGTAAAAAGCACACATCCCTTGTTTTTGTGTATATATATATATATATATATATAGAGAGAGAGAGAGAGAACATTTAAATCCACCAAATACAGTTCAAATAACAGATAAGAATACTTGCCTGTCTAGCGCATTCAGAGTTTTTACTCCATCATCATTGGACAAATTTTATACAGTTATAAATTAAAAATGTAGTTAAATTTAAAAAAAATTAAAATCATTAGTGTACAAATTTCATAGACAAAACTTCTTACATTTATTGTGATAAGGTTTGTATATCTTACCTTTTATTTGAATTGTAACTGGTGGATTTAAATATTTGTATTTATATTGTATTAGACAGTGAAATATATATATGTATACACACATACATAAGTTGGTGTAAAATATTTGTAATCGGTAGTTTTAGTTTTTTATCTTGTTAATATTAATTAGTTATAAAAAAAAAACATTTTCTTAAAAAAAAAGTTATATTTTACCTTAGATTAATTTAAAATTGTAAGTTTGCCATTTTTGTATTAAATGTACTTATTCTTATACAAACAATAATAATAGCATCAAAGCTTAAAGTTGTATATTTATATAAATTGTTTTAGCATTGTTTGATTTAATTATAAATGCTAATTCATTGTTGGCTAAACGTGAAAACAGTATTTCTTATTTTATCTTAGATTATTACTTTTTTAAATTACTTAGTAGTTCGGATTTCTTAGTGGTTTTTACGAAAAAATACAGTTAATGGAAACTGTGATAATTGGACTGTAAGCGTACAGCTAAATTGTGCCTGTATTAAAATCAATTTTTATATATTGAATAAGTTTAATTTTATAATCTTTTCATTTCTTGTACTTATATCTTGTCTTTAAAATAGGAAATTGATAGAATTCTTTTTGTGTTAACTTCCTTTTGCCTTGTAGTATTAGTATATTTTTTTTATACTGATTTAAATTTCTTTTTTTTGTAGGAAAATTGTTTTAGTTTCAAAGAAAAAAAGTTATAAAATTTAATTTTTTCACTACGATTAAAAAAAAAGTTAGTTATGTATTATTTTATATAAATTTAAAATATATTTTCCAAATCAGTCCCTCAGAGCTAAGGGTAATTGCTAGGAACTTATTTTTACAGAATAGTTAGTTTTTGTCCTTAAAGAATTCACTTATTATTGTAAATGTCCGGTCTGTTTTCTTGATGCACGGGTATGGTATGAAATTTATCATGGGTATCCACTACCTAGAGATAGACATCTGATTGGTGGCCTTAAAGGAATTTTCTTGGATAAATATTTCTTCTCGCTTTGTGGTCCATCAGTTAGGTCTTTTTCCCAAAAATTGATATTTTTGATCTTATTTTCATCAACTCTGATAGAAAATAATCTGTTAGAAAAATTAGAATGTCTACACATTTTTACATCTGTAACAATTATAATCTCCTGTAATTTATTTTTAAAAAAAAGATTATTTGCATAATTTTAAGAATTGTTCACTATTTTATTTTTTATATATCTAATGTTTTCATTTGATGTATTTCAAAATCATAAAAATGTATTTATACCTGTTACTCAAGTAAAAACATGCTGGGAGTCTTCCTCTATCTCTAATGTTGTGGTAGGAGGGTTGTGTTTAATTGGCGGTTCTGTTAATGATTTATTGCTTTCAGTTAAGGAATTTTCTAAATTTTAATGAAAAGTACTTTTCAAAGCATTTTATTTTATCTGCCTATATTGTCTGTATTGTATAAATGTATCGGTACACTAATTTAAAATACAGAAGCTTTAGCAGGTTCTTATTAAAATCGTGCTATGCCATCATATGTTAAAATATTTTGTAAAAAAGTTATTTTTGTGGAGGTTTTTACCTTGTGTGTATTGTTTTGGCATATTTCAAAACTATAAAGCTTAGCTAATGCAATATTATATGTACTGCCATTTAAAACTAAAGACTGAACTTCATAATGTAAGCCGAAGAAATGAATAAAACTCTTCTTTTTTTTATATTAGTACCTGTTGGTTTGAGTTAAAACAGAAAACAGAATTTTCTTTTAGTATTATTCTCTTAATATAGTATGATTTTCAACATTTTTCAGCTCCCATATTTTCTTTTTTAGTTTAATTTTCAAATTAGAGTACTGTTAAATAATTTTAAAAAATACTTTTATTATAAATATAAACAAAAAAAGCAAAATTGAATAAATTCAACATCAGAAAAATCCCAGTTCCTTATTACTATCCTAACAATATTACAAAAATATTGATATATTAAGCATAAAAGAAATTAACATAATTTTCATTTTACCTTTAACCTTTTACTAGGTTAACCCAGTAAATATTTTAAACCTTTTAACGAGTTATTTTATTATTTTGTTTCCATTAACTCCATAACAGTTCTGTATTTTAGCTGAAAATCATATGTGCTTTTTTTTTACTAAATCTTTGTTATTTTGACTCTTTTTTTTGTTTTTATTATATATTTTTGATCTATGCACTGAAATATGACAAAAAACTAAGTTAAGGATTTATTTATGTACTTTTCTTATCATACAATGTAAAAAATAATATTTTGAAGTTAAATTATATCACTATCATTACATGTGACGAACAGGCCATTTTGTACTAATAAATATCATATACAGTACCCAATTGTCATATTAATAATATTGTAGAACATTAACAATTTAAATATCACAGATCATTTACTTGCATAAAAAATTACAATAAGTTAGATTATAGTATAGTAAACAACTGTTATTTCTTATTTATGTATGGTCACATCCGTAGACACAAACAGTTGGAAAATAAAAATATCACTAAAAATTCCTTGAAATTAATAGTAAAATCGTGAAAACGATAAATAACAGAAAGAAATTATGAAACTAACACATATGCAAATTTTGAGTGATCAAAACAATGAAAACAAGTGCATTGTAACAGCTTTTCAGGACACAAAATAAGACATATAGAATAGAGAACCAATATTCTGCTAGTTAAATTAGAGTCAAAATGGAAACTGAATCGCACATACTACAGTAACTCATCAAAAAACAGAATAAAACAGTTCAATTCATGACAGATTATTTCAGCAGAAAAGTTGTTGATAAGTTATTTGATCAAGGGCAATTTTTATCAAGGTAGTAATGATGAGTTATCTTGTCAAAAACCAATAATGGATTAAAAGAAATCTGTTATTAGTTTACCTAGAAAAAGAAAGAAAATACTTTTTTCCAGACCATCTGAAATGCCATAGTATGTAGTCTATGTTGATCGTAGTAATCAGAAAATCTTTGAGAATAAATTACATTATAATTACAATTTTTTTCACTTGTGACTGAAGGAAAAGAAGTAACCACTTCTATTACTTAAAAGAGTTACTGTTTCTGATTTGAAGAAAGCTGGTCAAAGTGTTAAAAAGTTTGTTCTGGTTTAGTTTTGAATGGATCAGTACAAATAACTTTGTATAATGCTTAAACAGTTCTGTACAATACAGAAGATTGTATTAACGTGCTTACCAGAAATGTTAAGTATTAATCTATGTGTTTGAAAATATTGTTTCAAGTTAATATAAGACATTTTTGATTCTACAGTACCTTTTTACTTATAATTGTTGTATCTTGATGTTACATTATTATATACCAATAATTAAGTTGTATATAAAGTAAGTCGATCTCATAGAAAATAGTATTTAAATATATTTTCAATTACATCCTGTTTTGTTTGTATTGTTTTTTATATTTTTTGTTATAAAGTAATTAAAAGCTATTTTATTATTTTTTAATAATTGGAATAATAATTATTGGGTAGTTGCAGAAAAGTGCAACTAATTAATTGATGTAATAAAATAATCAAAATGATATGAGGTAGATGTAATGCGTATTTAAAAATTTATCAAAGTTGTTTTCTCAGTTTTGAATTATATGTTGCTAATTTAAACATTATTTACATTGATTTCTGCCTATACACAGATTTTTCCTATTAATTGAAATAATTATTTCTTTGTCACAGTAATATTCACATGAATACGATGGTTTTTGTAATATTTTTTTTACAAAAACATTTTTTGATTGTAAGGTATTCAGAAGGTAATTGAATTTCTCCAACCTCTTTTAGACAATAAATATTTTTTATATAATTAACATTTAAAAAGTCTTACACGATACTTTTTATTCTTAAAAAAAATGTAATTGCTGTTAACGTGGAATGTTCTTGGCAAAATCATTAATTATATTTTAAGTTTTTGAAAACGGCTTCTCTTTTTTTGTAACTTTATTGTTATTTTAACACTGTTGTAATTGACAATTTCTGATTTTTGTCGCCAGTTAGGTTTCATGTTGTGAATTGTTCTGATTAAGTTTCTATTCTGAGTTCTATTTAATCCTCTCCATTCTTTTTATGCCCAAATTGTAAACCCTAGACTTTTTTCTTAATTTTTTTTGCTACTTCCCAAAAATAAAAGTATATTGTAGACTTAATGATCGGTTACCTTTAGGTAAAATTTGTCAGTAGTTTCATTGTGGTTTTTTTATTTTTTAGATGCGTGTCTTGTTAAAACCGTGCATTGTTAATTTATCTTAAGGAAGCTGGCCTATAAACAAGTGAAGATACAATTTCATATAGGACCAGTTTATTATTACAGATATTTTGTTTAGTTATTAAAAGGATTTTCATGTATGCACTTGTAATTTTTCAAAAGTATATAAAAAATGTGTTTTTTTTTTGTATGTTCACAGTACTTCGATGAAATCATACATGAAATTTAAGTATCATTTTTAAAAAAAATTATCATTATTGCCCGATAGGAAAGTTTGAACTCGGTTACAATAGGGTACCCAATTTTCATGATCACTTAATGCTAATTGTTGAACGCCAGTTGTATAAGGACAAAAATTGGATTTTTTTTCTGATTGCTTCATCTAAAGTTCAAAGTCCAAATGCAACATATGATGTTAATCAAAGTGTATGGTCATGTAAACTCTCGTCTAGTAAACTAGTGAAATTTCCATGTGTTTATATTCTGAAACTTATATTTTGCTCACAGACTCCATATTTGAGCACTCTTGTTACATCCCCTGAAAGATGGAACCCAAATAAGAGATGTTGCTTTTTAAAAAAAAAGATGCTTTCTTGATAGGTCTTTGTACTTTATCATAGATTTTTTTTTATAATTATTTTATAAATCTAACTGCTCTGTATATGATGAAATTTAATTGTAGAAGATTAATTAGTTTTGCAACTTTTTATAAGATTTATAAAATTTGAATATTATATGATGTTAAATTATTTTTGTCTCTTTTCCTCTTTTTCTGAACTTATTTTTCAGTTAGGATGAGATGTTTATTGAAAATAGATAGTTACATTCTGAATGTCTCCATTGTCGTTAATAGTAATAAGCAACAGGATCTCCCCTTAAACAATACATTACTTTTTTAGAAATTATCAGGTACAATTTGATAAACTTTATTTATGAATGTATGTACATATTACTTTATGAGTTTATTATTACTGTATCAATAGAAAACTTTTTGAATTTTAATTTCAGAAAGTTAGACAATATGTATGATTATTATTTTACGTTTATATTTTTTCTGTGCAATGTAAGTCTTAAATTTTAAATTTGGCAGATATATTTTTATTCTGTAGTTTTTTTCTTTATTATCATTTTAGGTTAAATTGTGTATTTTTGTTCCTATAGTACCTAAGAAAATAGTGTTTATTTTTAAGCATTTTTGTGTTAATATTAATATCTTCCTTTGTGAAGTTTACAAGTACAACATTTGTACAGATTAATAATTAATTTAGTAGTTTAATCTTTGAACTGTTTAGTTAACCTAACTGTCTATATATTGATAATTTGTTGTTTAGAATTATAGTGTCAATGTATTAATAGTGTCAAAATGTGATTTTTTTTATACTATCTGAAAAAATGGAATTATGAAAGTGTAATTTTTAGTGTTTTATGTTTAAATATGAATTTTTGGGATTGTTATTTTATAAATTAAACTTTTCAATTCTAATTTAGTATATTGTAAGGTCTCGACAAAAACTGATTTGTTGATTGTGTGCCTTTTGTACGTAATGTACTGTCATAGTTATTACTTTTTTTTTATAATGAAGTTTATTATCAATACATGTCAATTAAACATGGAAACATCATTTTTGTTTACATGTATTCACTTGATTAGTTTTTACATACTTTTATACAAGAGTATATTGTAATCCATTTTATTTTTGTTTAGAACTGATTACAGTAATTATTAATTACAATAAATATATATTTTAAAAATAAAGTGAGAGGTAGCGAGTGTTTTTTTAAACAATTTCAATATACAAAAATAATCTTCAATAAACAAATAATTTTATACTTTTTATTTTTTTATAGTTTTCACTTTCTTAGATAAACATGAGTGAAGTTTCACAAAATTTTGGTGTTGGCCAAAAAATTATATCAAGTGCATTGGTTATGGGAACCAGCAAGACCAGATCAAAGATAAAATATTATATTTAAAACAGAAGCATTTGAGGAAAATAGTATTCTTGAAATTCATATAAGTTCCAATTAATTTTAAATATTTGTGGAAATTAACATGTCCAATTCTGTTAGCTTATAGAGTTTGAGTAAATCGACTGTGCAAACAACTGTTCAGGAAAATGATTTTCAATCATCTCTTGTAAATCCTGATGCATATAAAAGAAACTAAACACATTAATATTCAGTATTCACACACCATTATATTTTACAAAAATTATATATATATATATATACATATATTAGATTAAAAAAAATTAAGACATGTTAAATGATCAATACATATTTACTACCTTGTTTGGCATATCTGATAACGCATGTGTCCACTAACAGTAAAAGTTCTTTAATATCTTAGATTAAATTTCTATGATAGCAAACAAATAATAAATTTAATTCAGTTTTCGTCATCTGATTGTGAGAAATGCGTAGTGGTGTGAGTATTAAGACACAGTGAGAGGCTCAATTTTGTTTTCTATTATATTACCCAATTCCCAATAATTTGGTTCAACATTATCTGTTACTTGTTTTATACAGTTTTTCCATTCCTGCTGGTCTGTTTTGTCAATAGCTTTTAAGCATAAATTTTTAACATCAGCTATTTTAAAAGTAGTATTTTCTTATGTTATGTAAATTTTGATTTGTTCCCAAATTAACTTGGTTGAGTTGAGTTCACATTTATTAGGAAGTAATCAACGCAATGTTTTTACCGCTGGATCTTGCTAACTCATCAATTTTATACGTATTAAAATTGATTTTAATACACGAAACCCTTAAGTTCATCCTCTTCAAAAATCACTTTTAAACGAAGACACATTTTGATATTCTTTTTCCAAGCCATAGTTGGAATTTTTTCCTTTTTACATGATTGATAAGGGGAGTTGTCTAAGACAACAGCATTATCTTCCTGAAGAGGTAACCCATCGCTAAACCGTTTCTCAAAAGAAATTGTTTATCTTATTACAATAGTCTCTTGTAGATTTAGATTAAAAAATCCAGGATTACTACTGTTGACAAACCCAGTATCGCTGCTGATATGTGTAATTATGAGACGTCTATTTTTACTCGATGGAGCCTTATTACCCGTTCATAAGCTACACAGAAATGCTTTTGATGAATTCACAGCTTTATCTTTCCAAATGAAACTTTTTGTGTGGCCTTCATTGACCCTAGTTTCATCCATATAATATATTCTATGGCCTTCTTGACTAATTTTCTTTATTTCAGTGAGGTAATGTGTTCGCCATATAATATCATCCCTCTCAATTAAAGCACTTTCCTGGCCTTGTTTTTCATATTTAAAATTCATACTTTTTAAGAATTTATAAAACGTTCTTCAGAAATCTGGTAGGTCGTTGTTGTCATTACAACTTGTAACACTTTTGTCTGTTTAGAAAATAAAATTGGTGGACTTTTTACAAATCATGTTTCTATCAAAATCATCAATTTTTTCTTCATTTGACCTCTCTGGGGATTTGTTTTCTTAGGAGACCATTAGTAGATTTATATTCTCAAATTACTTTCTACATTGAAGCAGTACAAGTTCCACTTATGTCAGCAATCATATTAACAGCATCCAAAATCAATGCCGTTTGATTACTCTGTAATTCGTTTTTGTAAGATTTAAAATTATATGTTTTTCTGCACATGAGGGCTTTTTTCGGAGGGGATATCAATAATCATGCACTATTATCAGCTGAATCGGAATCAGACATGGTGTCAAAGTAATGTTATAACTCGAGTCATAAATCTATGTATGCTCTACCCAAGTTCCATTAAACTTAAAAAAATTGCATTATATTAACTTCAAATAACATTAAAGTAAATAAATAACAGAGATACAAAAATCATATGAGAACATCACGGGTTTTAATAGAACTGAGAAGACAACATTATATAAACTACTACATTTTATTGGTTACAAGAGGTTACCTCTATTTTTCAATGTAGTCACAATTTACCATTAGCTATATACATTATGCTTAACAATGAACTAATTTTCTCATCATGTCAAACATTCTGACCATCTTCCCTTGATCCTTGACTTTCATCCCTTCTCTTACTTTTTCTGCTTGATAAAATGAACAACCTTCTTGGAAGTTCTTTTCAATTCTGGAAGAAGTAAAAGTCACAAGGTTCCAAATCCAGTAAGTATAGAGGATGTGAAATGGGATTCAATTACAACTTAACAAGACCCGTTGCAGTGGTGCATGGTGTATGAGCATTATTAGCTTAGTGAATATTGTACAGTGCACATCTTTTATCAAGTGTTTTAAATACCTTTTTGTACCAATAGGATTCCCCATTAATCCCAGCTTCCATTAATGTCATTCTATGTATGTGTGTGTTTGTTTTTATATCTTGAATCAGCATCAAGATTTAAGCTTTTTTTGTTTTACCACTCCTAATCCATGAAATTCTACTGCCCACCTTTTAACAGTAATTAAGTCTTAACAGCTTAATCACTCTAAATAACTGGTAAACAATTATGAATGTCTGGAATTACTTTTTCAATTGTTAAAAATTCAATCTTTGCATGGTCTTTGAATCATACTGACAGGATAGAATGCTCGACTCCTTGGCAATAGCTATTTACAAAGAGTAAATTAAAGGAATTCAATGAGAAGAAATGTTTGTTTGTACTGTCATTATAGCTAAAAATGGTAGTATGATTTGTTCTTCCATTACATGTGACTGCATTGCTTATCAATTACTACTTGTATTTGTTAACGTTTACCACTCCTTAGTCAAGCTTGACCTGATTGTATTAATTATAAATTTTCTGTTTTTATTTACTGACCTTTTTTAACTACACCAGGTCATTCAGTAACTGCTTAAAAGATGTTGCTTTGATTGACCTAATGTGACGTGGTGAAGACTAACCGCCACCCTTCAGCACTGTCCGCCCTTCAGACATACCCACTGGCGTTCCAGCTGGTTCCTTGGGGCAACACAATCTCCGCTTCTGGTTGCTGTGAAGCCCCTCCCCATCCCTACCTCTAGTCAGGGTCCGAGTATGCCCCCTGCATACTCCCCCTATAAATTGCTATGTTGAGTCTAACTCGACATTATACAACATAATTTCTAAAATTATTAAATTGTTTTTTCTTTCAAATTCTTTTTAATACTACAACATGAATTGGTCATGTTTTGACCTTGTATGCAATTTTACATTATTATTATTATTGTAATACAACCAACTCTGTTATGTATAGTGCAAGTAAATAACACTATACCTAGTGCTATTCCACAATTTGAAAGTACAAGAAGTATACTTTTATTGTGTTCATAGATAGTTGGTTTATTATCTTGACTGTTAGTATAGTAAATCGATTCTCTCCTCAAAAAAAAAGTATGGCACAATTTACAAATTTTTTGTGAGTGTTTGTATTCGTTTACATAAATATGTATTACTGTTTTTCAAATTATTTTTGTAATTGCAAACTCTTACCTTGTTTTACAAACTAAAAATAAAGATGATAAAGAAGAGAAAAATGATTATGAAGGTAGTGATGACAAATAATGACTCGAATAGATTATCATAAAATATTTTTAGCGATGTCTATTAACGACTAAAATATCAATATATTTGATAGGTTTTATATATACATAAACACACAAACACACGTATTGCCAAAATAGACAGTTTTTAACTTTAGACTACAACTTATAATAATATTGAGATGGGAAAAATATGGAATATCCAAGTAATTAAATCGATCCTGTATAGATAACAGTAAATCTTCTTTTTTGAACCCTGATAAATGCACATGATAATTTTAAATAAGGCAATGCAGTTTCACGGTAAAACATGCTTTTAGGTAAAGGTGCTATGATCTCTATAGGACTGTGAGCTATACAAACATTTATTCTTGGAGAGGCCTATAAGCACTATTAGGTGGTCAGATTTATTGTGTTATATTTCGAGGCCCTTCTATGTGTAGTTTGTCGTCATCTTTGTGAACATACTATTTTTGTTATACTTTCTTGTACAAGGTTATTTTATTAAACGGTCAGACTCCAGCTATATTTGTGTTAAGAATATGTTATAATGACTTTTCAGGAAGTATGTGAACACACTTCTGCGTGAGAATTCTTAGTAGAAAAGTAACCGATCTCTACGACATGACTACACTTCATACAACCTTCTCTGCAACATTTTTAATGTTTTTGTTGGCCTTCAGTTAATTGAGCCCCGGTTACTTTCTTTCTAGGGGTTGACATTCTTATGATTTCATTTAGTTAAGGTTATATTTTAATACATGTTAAGAATTGCTATAGTGATCACTCGGAAGAATAATTATTTGATGGAACGAAGCGTGAGCTAAGTTTAACAACTTAAGAAAAATACTATTTGTGATATGGCCGAATGTGTTTTCCATCTTTATGAGTAGTAATAATGTTCCTGTGATTATTTGTAACGATTTTTCGTAAACTTTTCTGTTTATATAATAGTGGATGGTACCTTCGTTAGGCATTCTTTCCATTCATGATGTGGATCTACTAATGATGTTAAATATAATTCAAATTTGTCTTTCCACAGCTACTACAAATATAATTTGCAGATTTTAGCCAATTTTTGAAACTAATTTGCCTTATTTAAATAAAAGAACAAACTACTGTGCAAGAAAACTGACTTTTCTTGCATAGTGCGTTTGAAAACGCACTGATTTTCAAAGTATAATTCACTATGTAACATTTGATTAATTAATAGACCCTACACGCAAGCATCAAATTTCAACTCCCTGCATTAGCGCGTTTGAAAATTACACCACTACATAACTAATTACAGGTAAAATAACTTCAAATTATTTTTAATCTTAAATTGAGTGTTACTCAACCAATCGATCTTCATCAAATTTTCACATTTACAACATCATATACCGTACTACAGCATATCTAAATTGATCTTGTAGCGACCCTTGAAGGAAAAATATACTGATTGTCTGTAAGGTGTTTGGATGTGACTGGCTTTGATGTGATGTGTGGAGTGTGCGGCGTGAGGTATGTTTTCTGAGTAATGATTGGATGTTGTGGAGTGTATGGTTAGATTTAGTCTGAAGTTTGGTATCTTGGTGTGAGGTCCGTGTCTGTTGGCTGTGGTGTGAGGGTGTATTTCCTCATCCTGAAGTAATGCACACCAACTGTATCAGGAAGAGTGGGTAGCCAGAGGTGGAAATTTAGTCGGTAGTGCGTAGAACATTACGCATTCAAGAACATCTTGCGGAACCTGTTAGCGAGCCTGATACCCAGGCGTACGGAAATGGGGTTCCTCCACCTCTTTAAACAAAAAAAAAAGTATTGTACATTTTCGAGCGTTAAAATTACATATATATATGTAAGGAAACTCCAATTTAAGTGAATGATATTTTCGTATTCCTCATACCTGAAAACGTATATAAGATTAATTTTTCCAACCCCACAACCACGATGCGCCCAAAAGTAATACTGTAGTACTTTTGTTCGAAAAGTCGGTAAAAATGACATGAAAATATGATCGTAATAAGTCGGCAACATCCGGTTTCTCTTGAACAGTGTTAACGGAAGTTGTAATTCTATAAAACTATTTTGACATAGGCCAAACAACAAAATCAGTTGCAAATCGGCAACGCCGATTTTGAATAAATTTTTCAATCCATTCTACTAATTCTTTCGATGTAAACCGCGGTTTGTTAGCGTTTTACTAAATGATGCGTTTTTACCTTGTTAATTAATTTATAATGATGAGTGTTCTGTCACGTAGTATCTAATATCATTTCGCATGCTTACATGGGAATGTGAGTTGTCAGCGTTATTTTTAAAAATCATGAATTTGAAATGTGAAGTACCCGATAAAAATTTTTCTGTTTTGAAATTATCTTTTCTCCTCCCTCCTCCTTCGCTCTTTCAGGAATTGTTAAAAGAAAAAACTTTCATACATATTTTTCCGATGTGTGATTTTTTTCAACTATAGCTTGAAATGATTTTTAACGTTTTCAAATAATCGTGGTTTGTAAAAGAAAATGAAACGTGTTAAATGGAGCAGTTTAATATTTATATAATCTGTTAACGCGTTTATATTTTATTAGATTTTTTATTTTAGCGTTATAATTTCTACAAATTTTAGTTCGCCTGATTAATCCGCTACCGAGCCCTAGACAAAATTTAAATTTGGGCTCCAATTATATAAGTTGCGGACAACTTCATACAAAAGTTTTTTTGGGGGGGGGGCGAAAAACGCCTGAGCGTTTTCATCGCCCGGAATTTTTATTAATAAAAGGATAAAATAGCCTTTATGTTTCAAAATAATAAAACTTACAAGGTGTCAAATTAATATTAATCATATAATAAAAATTTATTAAAACAATAGTCAAAAAAGTGAAATAAAACTCAAAAACCAATATCCCAGACGAAGCCTTTAAAATATAAAAGTTAAAATAATAGAATAAAGAAACTATATAAAACTGACCTAATTCCGATAGGTTGTGCAAAAGGCTCCCTTCTCGGATAATAAAATTAAAGACATAGAACCAAAAAAATCAAAATTGAAAGTAAAGGTTAAGAATTATCAAAAACTCTTCACCATAAAAATATATATGATAATATTAAATTTTTTTCTGTACAAAAGTTGAAGAGTAATAGGGAGGGAAATTCCCTTTTCGCCATCGGAAAAAACAGAAACTTTGCCTTCCCATATTTTTATTTGATTCTAAAAAAAATATTCTTTTTATTTTGAAGGTATTTACTTATTTAAAAATAATACACGTGCTAACCCTCCATGAGAGGGACATGGTCCCCCTTGGATAGGCCAGTGTTATTAATCCGATTTTATTATTTTGCCAATTATTATGATAGCATTATATTATTTAAAGATAACATAATTTTCTGTATTATTAAATATTTTTTTTTTATCTTTAGTCATTTGACTGGTTTGATGCAACTCCAAGATTCCGTATCTAGTGCTAGTCGTTTCACTTTAGTATACCCTCTACATATTACATCCCTACAATTTGTTTTACGTATTCCAAATGTTGCCTGCCTGCACAATATTTTCCTTCTACCTGTCCCTCCAATATTAAAGCGACTATTCCAGGATGCCTTAATATGTGGCCTATAATTCTGTCTCTTTTTTTAAATTATATTTTTTGAAATGCTTCTTTTTTCATCAATTTGCCGCAACACCTCTTCATTTGTCACTTTTATCTACCCATCTGAACATTCTTCTCCTATAGCATCACATTTCAAAAGCACCTAATCTTTTCTTCTCATGTACTCCAATCGTCGAAGTTTCACTTCCATGTAAAGCTACGCTTCAAACATATACTTTCAAAAATCTTTTCCTGACGTTTAAATTAATTTTTGATGTAAACAAATTATATTTTTGACTCGTTTCGCCTGTGTATTTGGCATTTTATATCGCTCCTGCATCGTCCATCTTTAGTAATTCTACTTCCTAAATAACAACATTTTTCTACATCTATAATCTTTTCTCTTCCTATTTTTACATTCAGTGGTCCATTTTCGTTATTTCTACTACATTTCATTACTTTTGTTTTGTTCTTGTTTGGGAATTTTGATGTTTAAATCTTATTTTGGAGATGATAATGAATAAACCAATTACGGGTACTAGACATTTAAATTATTTGTCTTTTGTTTAATCCGGCCCTGCAATGAACGCTTGATATACAAAACTTAGGGCAGACTTAAAATTAAAAAATAATTTTACATGAAAGGATAATTTTTTTATGATTCATGTCAAATCTTTTCCAACTGTTACGAGAGAATAAGAAGTTTAAAAAGAGGGAGAAATTATTTGTAATTTTTTGAGTTTTCTTCAAATAAATTGTAGTTTAAATTAACGCAGTATAGAAAGGTATTTATTAACTTATAATAATAATACTTAAGATAATAGTTCTTCAAAGATAGTCTTTTTTTCTGATTTATACTGTAATCTTTACATACAATTTTATATTTAAACTAATAAAAGTTTTTTTTCTGAGCGAATTAAATTTGACGTCATTCTTTAGTTATAATAATTTTTTTATCGATCTTTGAACTTAATGTTGATTTTATTCGGGATTACTCAACTATAATTTGTTATATAGTGTATGTATCAACATTCTATAGCATTTTATATAAAATTATCAACTAAGTATACATTTGCAACTAATAATTTAGGAATGCTTCAGATTTGAATGTGGTCTTTTTAGGAAAAATTTTCAATTTTAAAACAGGATTTTATGCATTATGTAGCAGTTTAAATAACTTAATTTTTATTTAAACCTTTTTTAATGTTAACGTAAACTTATTTATTATTAATAGTAACTTATTCGAAGGGTTTTCTGAATTTTTGATATTGATAAACTTAATTTATCTTCATTGCTTCCTTTTCTTCATATATTTTAATAGCCAGAACCTAAACCTTTGGACCTGCTACAAAGCTCGCTTCGCTCGCCATGGGGGACCGTTGTCCTAGACACCTGTAGAGTTCGCTTCGCTCGCCATTCCCGTCTACCCAGATGGCTGCGCCCCTGGACCCTTGCACTGTCTGTTATCCTCATGGTTTTTGAATAATACTGATAAATAACAAAGTATTCAAGTTTAATAGAAATCTGAAAAAGAAACTGAATTACAAAAAACAGAATAATGGTAATTAAAGTACACACACCTTTCACGACGAAAAATTCATAACTTATTTCTGTTGCCGTGGTAGCAGAAATACGAGGAGGGCTATTCAGAAAGTAAGGAACGTTTCCACCTGACGCCGTCAGGCGCACGCCAATCGTGTATGTATGGTGTGCTCGTGCTCGGCACCTCAGTCAGCGTCCAGCCGTGACAACGGGAACATCTCCGCACTGCCCGTTTTTTATATACAAATTTGAAATGTGTGCTGCAATCGAAAAACCCGCCAGTTGTGAGGTGCGGTCTGTGATTCGTTTTTTGTTGGAAAAAACTTAAAACCAATAGAAATTCATCGGGAACTGTGTGAAGTGTACGGGAACAACGTAATGATTGAAAGTTCTGTCAGGAAGTGGTGCATTCAGTTTAAAAATGGCCGAATAAACGTTCACGATAAAGAGAAGGTGGACGTCCGAGCATTGTGACTGACGATCTGGTCTCCAAAGTTGACGAAAAGATTCGTGAAAACCGCCGTTTCACAATAACTCTATGTTTCCCACAAGTTTCACGGACTTTATTGTTTGAAATTGTTTCACAGAAGCTAGGCTACCACAAATTTTGTGCAAGATGGGTGCGTCACTGAGTGGTTGAGATCACAGGCGGCAGAATTCTATGACACAGGAATTTCAAAGCTTGTCCACCGCTATGATAAGTGCCTGAATTTGTATGGTGATTACGTTGAAAAGTAGTATTTTAGTCCCTCTTTCACATGTATATAATAAAAAGTTTTTCTTGTACTTGGTTTTTTAAATTCCAAAACTTTCCTTACTTTCTGAATAGCCCTTGTATAATAATGAAGTAAAAGGATTATTAATCTCCCTCTTCTTTAGTGAATATCTTGAATTCGCAACTTCACCCTCCTTGGAGGGGTGGTGAGGAAATAATAATGGATATTTCTAATAAGATATTAGAAATATCTTATTAGATATATTATATATAGATATATATTAGATATATTATATATTAGATATATATATATATTAGATATTAATATCATCGAAGCTGGGAATTCGGTCTATGGCTTAAAACCATCCCTGGGATAACACGAATGTATACTCCAAATTTGAAAGCAATCAATCTGTCGATTGGTTTTCGTGTAATTCGAGGACAGACATACTTTATATACGAGTATATCTATTGAAAAATATCTTGGGACCGGATCACCAAGATGAAAAATTATTTATTAAACGTATAAATAATCCGTTATGGTATTGTACTTCTCATTTGGGCCTCTAAATTCTCATGCTCTTTCTTAGGGCAAACGCGCACTATTCGGCAGCGGCCTCATTACGTACGGCTGAACAAGTAGTCTGTAAGGTAGTGGTCGCGCCTCGGCGGTCAGGTCTTAAGGTGGATGTCACTGAGATAACTGAAGTTGTGTGTTTATCTAATCGCTTGAAACGGCAAAAATAGTATTGGGTGCATCCAATTTTATGCAGTCGTTTTTCAAAAGGCATGTTTTATAATTTTTTTTTTTGATAAGCCTCAACATTAAAAAAAATGTCAATTTCACAAGAATTTTGATGATTTATTAAATACAATTGTGGACAAATAAGAGATATCAATACATCTGTTCATAGGAAATGAAGAAAACTACTTGTAACGTTAACGTAATTTTATTTTTCACAAACTATTAAAATATTAATTTATAATATTATTATTACAGAAAGACAAAGATTATTGTATTACAATAATAATAATGCAAAAATTACAATTTTTCAAAATCGCGTTGCAATTTTGTTGCATTAGCATTTTTCTGAAGATTTAGTAAAACATATAACTAAAGGTGTCTTGTGTTTCTGAAGATGACGTTGATGAAATAAGAAACTGCTATATTGATTTACCTTGACTATAGTATGAATTTGAGGGAGTACTTTGATTATTATCGTATTAGCTTGCATATCCATGCGGAAAAGGTATGTCTGACACATTAGGCGTACCAGTCTCGAGTTGAGGATCTCCCAGAACTTGCATAAAGTGAAGTTTTACGTACAATTTAAGTAAGATGTGTAGGAACTTTTTTCAATTCGCTGAATAAGGATAAGATGAAAATCTATTTTAGTCATTCAATAATTATTTATCATGTTTGATTTTAGCTTCTGAAGATCTTCTCAACATTTGTACTAGTCCTGTTTCGTCACGGCTTCATTTTTCTTTTGCAAGCTCTCGTGTCTCGTAAAGTCTTGTTAGATTGGATTCCGAGTTGTCTGAATTTTCTTGCTCTCGGTATTAGTCGGAGGACTGATGGAATTTAAGAACGATAACATCTTGAAAGAGATGTAAGTTGTATTTTTCTCGTAACAGCAGAACCACTCTTGTCCACATAACCTTCTTTTTTCTCTACTAAAAAGACTCCTTAATATTCTTCCATTTCCTCTGTAAATTCATGCCTGAAACAAAGGAAATGCCTACATAAACATCACTTTGTCGTAAAAAAAAAACAGCAGATGTTAAAACAATGAGATATAGTAAACCATTATTATATAACTGGTAGGCCTCTTTCTTTTTCCTGTTTAGCCTCCGGTAATTAACTTTCAGATAATACTTCAGAGGATGATATGTATGAGTGTAAATGAAGTGTATCTTGTACAGTCTCAATTCGACCATACCTGAGATGTGTGGTTAATTGAAACCCAACCACTAAATAACACCGGCATCCATGATCTAGTATTAAAATCCGTGTAAAAATAAGTGACTTTACTAGGTCTTGAACATTAGAACTCTCGACTACCAAATCAGCTGATTTGGGAAGATACGTTCACCACTAAAGGAAGCCGGTGGGTTATAATTGGTAGGCCTATAAATTACAAAAGCATTGATTTTAAATTTAATATACGTTTAAAAATAAATTAACATCTTTGAAATTTTTTTTATTTTCCATGTGGTTAAAATAATATGATAAAATACATATTCTCTCATTTTCAGGAATCTAGCATCAGGAAATTCATTCGTTAATTTGCACAATGCTTTTTGGCGTGGCGAGAAAACCATTAAGGAAATTGTTAGAAGAATTTGTTCTGCGATTTGGTCTAATTTAAAAAAGTAATGTTTACAAGAACCTACAGAAGTGGAACGGTTTCGAACAGTTTGAATCTTCAGATAATTTTCCTAACTGTTTTGCCTCATTAGATGGGAAGCGCATACGAATTGTGAAACCACCTAATAGTGCGACGGTTTAAGTATAAGAAATAATTTTCCTTCGTATTTATGGCCATTGTTGACGCTAACTATAAATTTCCTTTTGTAGATGTACATGCTATGGAAAATATGTGCCGATTTTACAATATTTGAACAGTGAAGTTTGTATAAAAAAAAATTCTAATTAACCAAGCCGATCTTCCTGAAGACAGGGGAATTTATAATGTAAACCAAACACCTTTGCCCTATGTATTTATCGCAGTTGATGAATTTTCTCACGTAGAATTATGTGACCATACGCAGGCAATCGACTTGATGATGTAGATAAACAATTTTAACTATCCCCTAATCAGAGCTAGATGTTTCGTTGAGTACAAGTTTGGGTTAATGACGAATAAATAAAGAATTTTTCACATACCATTAAATGTAGATTTCGCTGTAGATATTGTAAAAGCGGTATGTATTTTAAATAATTATGTTAGAAGTCGGGATGGCATACAATTTTGGGATACTCTATATGGATATTCTACATTAGGAGGACAATTGGTACAGACTCAACATCAGAGGCGTACATGTTATTCGAACTGCAGAAACCTATTTGCCCGTTACTTTGAAAATGAAGGTGGTGTTGGGTGGAAAAATAGATTTATATTACCTATTAAAAATTATAATAATGTAAATTTATAAAAAAAATTACAAAAATATATTTGATTACATATAAAAAATTATTCTTTAAAAAAGCTTTTATTTAACTAATATTAATATTAACATTAATAAAAAAAGGAAACAAATTAGAAAAACCCTCTAAAAAGTAAAAAAATAAGAATTAAATCAAATTGAGAATTTTAAACAAAAAAATATAATATATTAACAAATATAAAAAGGCACTGAAAAGTAAAAAATAAATTATATAAATATCTACTAAATAACCAATAAATAAATGTAATAATTATTACATTTTTAAATTAAAAGTAATGAAAATATTTAGTTAAATAATAGCGTGACACAGTTTTTGTAATTTATTGCAAACAACACAGTATTTATTTTTACAACAATTAATCTTCATTTTCAATAACGACGCGAGAAGGCGGAAAGGTCTGCTGGAACCTCTCCAGTTGAGACTGACTAGCTACAAGTAACAATCTGGGAAAATGCACCCACTCGCTTTTTTTATACGTGTTCTCACATAGTTGAAGTTCATCTTCGAATTCTGCTTGTAATCTAAGCCAAATTGAACGCACTCTTTCCGCTAAAATTTCATTTTAATTAATTATGAATTTTTATTTAATGAATTCATCATAATTACGATTACTATTATAATAACGATAATAATTAATAATTTTTCAGATTACCGTCAAAATATAATAACTTTGTGCAAGATTTCTAAATTTAATTTTTATTTTTATTCTTATTAACTCTTAATGGTCATCTCGGTGCAAATTTGAACCATCAAAGAATTAAAAATTGAGTTATTTTATTACAGATTAATAAAGTATATATACATATACTAAACAGCCTCATTAAACAAAAAATATATTTTAAAATACAGCAAATATCTATAAATACTTATTCGAAAAGATTGTTATAAAAACTGCGCCACGTTTTTATTTAACTAAATATTTTCATTTAGTTAAATAAAAATTTAATTTTAAAATTTAATAATTATTACATTTATTTATTGGTTATGTAGTAGATATTTATATAATTTATTTCTTACTTTTCAGTGCATTTTTATATTTGTTAATTTATTATATTTTTTTGTTTAAAATTCTCAATTTGATTTAATTCTTATTTTTTACTTTTTAGAGGTTGTTCTAATTTGTTTCCTTTTTTTATTAATGTTAATATTAATATTAGTTAAATAAAAGCTTTTTTAAAAAATAATTTTTTATATGGAATCAAATAAATTTTTGTATTTTTTTAAGACTAAAAAAAAGTAAAAATATTTATTTTTACATATCGAAGTTACATACGTGTACCAAATTTCAATCATTTTCATACGATAGTTCATAAGAAATGAAAATTTTCAACTAAATGCATGAATTTAGCGTAGGGGAGTGCGTGGGGGTGGGTCATATCAAATTTCGACACCGTAGTGTTGTATTGTCATCAAAGTTACATACGTGTACCAAATTTCATTGATTTTCATACGATAGATCAAAAGATATAGCAGTTGCAAGATTTGATTATATCGTAACTAAAGCAAGTTAAAAAAATAATAGCTTATAAAAATAAAGTTTTATGAAAATAAAAAATTTTATTCATTCAATTTCATTTTTCCACCTTCGTGTAGAACATTCTCTGTTGCTAAAAACCATTGTAATTTCTTCCCACAATTTTTAAAAAAATTTTTGTGGGAATATTCATCGGAAGACAGATCTCATAAACTTGGTCTTTCTTTAAGTTCAGAAATTAATTTTTCTGTTCGAAATCAATTTCCGACATTATATTAATATTTTTAAAAAAGATACAAAAAGATTCGGATTTGAAAAATATACGTTTGCAATTTTTTGAGAAGCTACGCACTAAAATTACAATTTTATACAATTTTGCTTACGTTTGCACAAAACTGAACAGGTCGCTGTCTGATCGCATACCGGCCGTCTGACATACATGTTGTCCCATTATAATTAATACGAATTTTGGCTGCGAGATTTCAGTTGATCGTGGCGGTTAGAACATCAATAATCCTCTGGCCGCAGCGGCCAATTGGTCGTACCAGCCATGTGCGCATTCATTCATACGAGTTCAATACAAATTGGCCGCTTGCGGCCAGCTGCTTTCCTGGCCGCAGCCGTGTAAGTGCGCATTTTCCCTAAGTAAGGAGCATGAGAATTTAGCGGCCCGAATGAGCTGAGCAGCACCATAACAGATTATTTATTATTTACTCTTTTTAATAGATAATTTTTCATCTTAATACAGCCTATGACACTCCGGATTACATAATGAAGCTAATGTTAACATTTGGTACTGATTAGCTTAGGGGTTCTTCAGATTTTTGATAACATACAAACAAACGTTTCCTCTTCATATAATAAAGAGATTGCTTGCAAAAGTTAATTTTGAGTTGTTTTCATTTAATTTTTCCTTTTTTTCATAATTATCTTGTTAAAGCATATCACACAACAGCTCTAATCTGTCTTTTTAAATTTCCTTACGTTCCCGTGCTTTTCTATTATAAAATATTTTGTTCATTATAAATTTAAATCTATGGTTAACGTTGGCAGATTTTCTTTCCTGCATGAATATTTTTCTCCGACGGGGAGTCTTACTCTTTAAGACTTTGGAGGTTGGCGACTCCACGGCCCCAGCTTCCTCTTTATAGAAGAAGAACTACAAATCTGACATTTGCATATTGCAGGTGTAATTTTCCATCATTTAAATCATTATTAACCTCAGGACAATTATCGTCATCAGACAAAGCTGATCTAGATCTTTTCACAAGACTAATATTGATGGTTTTTTCAGATAGACCACCAACCATCACGGGGTTTTTCTGTGGAATACTAATTTTGGTCCCACGAATACCGAGGAAATACAGGACCACCTCTGCAGAGCCCATGCATACACAGGCTAGAGCTAAATACAACTGGGTTCGCACAGGTGCCCAGAGGACATCATTCAAGGTTCACTACGTAGAGCCATTTACCAAATGGCAAATAGTTTCCACCTTGGGTTACGGTTGCGTTTCCTAAGATGTCGCAACACCACCGAGTGTAAGTATAAGCGTAAATTGTGTAGGATGTTGCTGTGTAAGAATATATATTGTAATTTGTGTAGTGTTCTTCTTGGTGTACTGAATATGTCCAGCAGCTCTGTGTGTAGTGGGAAGAAAAGCTGCCGAGGCTGGGGCCGAATTCAAAATTTGCAATCACAGTTTAAAATATTTTACCTTTCTTCAAGGTTGAATTTAGAAAAACATAAAAATTGTTTTTAAATATTCATATGAAGATTACATACATCAAAAATCAAGTTGTTACCTTCATTTATTACCGGGAAATTAAAAAAATAGTAAATACTTTCGTTATTCAAAGTTTTAAGTCGATACGATTTAGGGGTGAGAGAGGAAAAGAACAGTTTTTATTCCAAATCTCGAATACCCGTTGACCAAAATGATGAAATTTTTCTGTATGCATCTAAGCTGTGGCCTGATTTTTGACTCCATCGGTCAAGGGGCATCACGGTATCCATATTTCCTTCACCTCCGTAAATTAAGAACACTGTAAAAATCGATTTCTGTTTATATTTCATAATTGATTTTGATCGATTTTAAGTAAAAAAATATTCATTAATGTTTAAATTCCCCATCCTGTATTGAAAAAAAAAAAATGTCATAAGTGAAGCCCGGAAAGTTACGTAACCTTTTTTTATCTAAATGAGTTAATACTCATTTATTAAAATTTGACTGGTTATTTATATTGAAATTTTGTATTTATTTGTTTCATATAAAAATAAACTTATCTAATTGAAAGAACTTTTTTTATCCTGGAGAAGTTTCTTGCATTTAACGTTTGTTATATGGTGCGTAAGGTCTAGTACTAGTTTTTCCTTTACTCTCCCTCCCAAATACATTACTATAATTTTTATTTATGTGATCGTTTTTTTGAAATGAGTGTAATACTCATTTTTATCATAAATATTTTTATGAAAAAAATTCTTTATTCTCTTTAATTTGTATTGTGTTAAAAATCGTTTTTCTACAAATTTTGATGATTTGTCATAACGTTGTCGAATTCGCTAGTTTGTTTAACGGAAAAAATTGTCTACTATCCATAAATGTAATATAATGTCTCAAATATGGTACCACCAGCTGATATGTTAATTTATTAAATGTATTTTAACTTCCTAAGATTGCTGTTAAATATTTATTGTAGATTTTCTCGTTTATAATTGATAAATTTACACAATTTTTTTTTTTGGAAAATTTTACGCATCCTGTCTAAATAATTCATCTCGTAAAAAGAACCACTAGTAAAATAAAAAAATCACCGATTTTTAATATTTTGAAATAATCATGGCCTACACAAAATTTTAACTTCGGGTTCCAGTTATATAAGTTACGGACAACTTCATACAATAATTGAACAGTAATCGGGAAATTCTTTTTTCGCCGTCGGAAAAAGCAAAAAGATTACCTTCTCATATTTTTATTTGATTTTAAAAACAACAAAAAATTACTCTTTTGCATCTTTCTTTTTATTATTTTTTTCCATCGTTTATTTACAGTCGTATTAACGATAATAGTCATTAGCGACTTGAACAAATAAACACAAAACAAAGTTAAACAAACAATTAAAACAATAAACACAAATTAGAACAAGAGTAATAATAACCCACCGGTTTGATCTACTGGTGAACGCGTCTTCCCAAATCAGTTGCTTTGGAAGTCGAGAGTTCCATCGTTCAAGTCCTAGAAAAGTCAGTTATTTTTACACGGATTTGAATAGTAGATCGTGGATACCGGTGTTCTTTGGTGGTTGGGTTTCAATTAACCACACATCTCAGGAATGGTCGAACTGAGACTGTACAAGACTACACTTCATTTATACTCATACATAACATCCTCTGAAGTATTATCTGAAAGGTAATTACCGGAGGCTAAACAGGAAAAAGAAAGGTCTTAAAAGAACAAGAATAATAAATATTGGAACATAACCACTAGTCTATTTTTACTGCACACACAGTATTTTGTAAGGAATCTCACGTAAGCAAAACCGCTAAATTAAGTTCTTCATCCTATTACCACAGAGAAATCTAAACAACCTTTTTGTGTATTTTTTTCGGTTGTGTAAACCCTTCACAACTGAACCCAGGTTTAATTGGTCTCGAATAGACTCGAACATTGGACAATCTATGAGTAAGTGGTTTACGGACGGTTTACGAGGTGTGTGAGAAAAGTAATGAGACTGACTTTTTACTTACCAAAATTTTTATTTTTTGCAAACAACAATATTATCCCCTTCAAAATAGTTCCCTTGGGCAGCTATACACCGGCGGAGTCGTTGTTCCCACTCCTGGTAGCAGCGCTGGTAGGGCTTTTAACTAGTCGGTCACAGTCTTTTGAATGTTCGCCAGAGTTCCAAAATGACGTCATTTTAAGACACGTTTCAATTTCGGGAAATGGAAAAAGTCACAAGGACTCAAATCAGGTGAATAGGGGATTTGAGGAACCGTAGGAATGCGTTTTGAGGTAAAAAATTCCGTGATGGAAATGGCCGTGTGACACGGGGAATTGTCATGGTGAAGCATCCACTTGTCTGCAATGTCTGGTCTCACGCGAATCACTCTTTTCCTGAGCCTTTCAAGGACACCTTTGTATAACACTTGATTGACAGTTTGTCCTGGAGGAACAAATTCTTTATCCACGATACTCCTACTGTCAAAAAAGAAAATCGGCATGATTTTGATCTTTGATTTGCTCATTCGACATTTTTTTCGGTCGAGGAGATGACGGAGTGTGCCACTCTTCGCTATGCCGCTTTGTTTCAGGATCATTCACAAATATCCAGGATTCATCGTGATCACACGATTGAAGAATTCTTGGTCATTGTCAATCCTCTCAAGAAGATCCACGCACACGTTTCTTCGATTGTCCTGTTCCGTTGTGAGGTTTTTCGGCACCAATTTCGCAGTCCAAATCGTCTGTCAAAATTTGATGTACGGTGAAAGTGTTTAAATTTAACTGTTTACTCATCATCTTTATTGTTAAACGACGGTCTGATTTCACAAGAACCCTCACGCGCTCGACGTTTTCGTCAGAATTTGAAGTTGAAGTTCTCCCTGAGCGAGGTTGATCTTCAGCGTGTTCTCGGCCTTCCGAAAATGATTTGTGCCAGCGGAAAACTTGTGCTCTTGATAAGCAATGTTCCCCATAAGTCTGTTTCAACTTTTCAAAGGTCACACTCGCCGATTCCCCAAGTTTAACACAAAAGTTGATTGCACAATGTTGCTCTAAATTCCGATGCTCCATTTTCGTAACACACAACAAAAACACAACTTCGCTGATGGCACTGTCAAAAATAATGTGTTGAACGGTGTTGAAACTCGTACTGAGCATGTGAAAGGGATGAACTAACTGGTCTAGCACAAACCGGTAGACACAGCGTTGCTAGATCGCTCGCAGTGATACTAATCTTATTACTTTTCTCACACCCCTCGTACATTGCACGCCTCATAGTTCTGCTGAGGAGAGCCAAGTAGATGGGCGTGGGCTAGCTTTGTTTGTCCAATCTTCAGCCGAAAAAAAGAAAAAATAATACCTTTAAAATTAAAAGGTATTACCTTTTTATTTTTTTTTATTTGTTTAACCTCCGAGACCACCGTTAGGTATTGCTTCAGAGGATGAAATGAATGAATTTGTAGCATGTGTGAAAATGCCATGCCTAGCCGGGATTCGAATCTGTGACCTCCGGATGAAAGGCCGAGACACTACCACTCACGCCACGGAGGCCGGCTAAAGATATTACCTATTATTAAAAAAAATTTTTTTTTATTATTAAAAAATGTATTATTGTTCATTTTCTATTTTTTCCTATATGAAGCCGGGCTTCTCCAAATTACAGGCCCTGGACATTTTTCATATTTGTCTATTAATTAATTTGGCCCTGCTATGAATACTTAATGGTAAAATAAAACCTAGGCCAGATGTAAAGTTGAAAAAAATTAATGCGCAGTTATTCACAAGAAGACCGACTTTTCTTTATTTTATTTCGTTTCCTTTTGAAAAAGTATCGACTCATTGTAATATAAAATTTTCCAAAAAAAACTTTGATCCATAAAAAATAGTTACAAGTTGAAAAAATCACTACAATAAAAAAAACTAGTTTCAACTTTCTCACCATTGTGAATCGCTGCATTAAGTGCGTATGCAAAATACATGATCAACATAACCTCAATTTTTCTTTACCTTAAATTGAGCATAACTCAAGAACGACTCGACCAATCTTCATCAAATTTTCACATGCATAAATTCAGATACACTACTACAACATATCTGAATTTTAATGTAGTTGATCAAGTAGTTATGGAGATTTTTTCAATTCACAACATTTTACACGAAGGCCTACATATATATGAAAACCCGATTTTAAGTAAATGGTATTTTCGTACTCTACCTCAAAACGTAAAGAAAATTCATTTTCGTACCCCACTCCTGCCGTGCAACCGAAAGTAATACTGTACTTTCCTTCGACAAGTCGTAAAAGAATTCTACGTAAAAGTACTAAGTATTTTTTATTTCTCCCATAAAGCAGTACTGGAACGGCGTTCCAGCGCCACTGCACTTCTGTTTATGATTCATGTCAAATCTCTTCCAACCGTTACGGGGAAACAAGAAGCTTAAAAAAAGGGAGTAATTATTTGTAATTTTTATGAGTTTTCTTCAAATAAATTGCAGTTTAAAATAATTACGCAATATAGAAAAATATAAATTTTAAGTTTTCTTAACTTGTAATAATAATACTTAAGATAACAGCTCTTGAAAAACGAACATTCTTTTTTCTGATTAATACTGTAATCTTTACATAACAAAACTTTATGCTTACACTAATAAAAGTAATTAATTTCTGAGCGAATTAAATTCGATGTAATTCTTTAATCAATTATGGTTTGTTTGGTCTACGTTTTATTGTATAGCGATGTGTCAGCATTAATATTCGATAACATTTTAAATAAAATTACCATCAACTAAGTTTACATTTTCTGCTTATAACGAAGTAATTCTTTTTTTCTGATTTTAACGTGATTTTTTAGGGAAGATTTTCAACTTTAAAACGTAAGGATTTTTTTGTGTTATTCAGCAGGTAACAGGGTAAGAAACTCGATCTTTATTTATTAATTTTTTTTTTTAATTTTAACTTAATCTTATTTGTTTTTATTATTAATAACTTTACTTACTAGATAGTTTTCTAAACTTATTCTGAACTTTTGATATTAATTAGCTTAATTTAAAATGCCCTTCTGCCTCACGCCGTCCTGAATCTACATTAATTTTCATTGTTTTCTTTCTTTTCTTCATATTTTATATTGACTGCAAAACTTTTAGGTTTTAGAGTTGTTTTTAAATAATTATTTGTTTATTGTTTTAATTTTTTCGTAATTCTGTAATTATAACATTCACAACTCCACTCTGTATTTTTCAGTTTCCTCATGTTCCTATTTTTCCTTGTATAAAATATTTCGCTCAATATAAATTTAGATCTATGATTTACGCTTGCAGATATCTTTTCTACATGAAAATTTCTGTCAAAGTACAGTTTTCCTAGTGTGTAGCAGGTGTTAAATATTTTTTGGTACTTGTCGGTTAGCGTGAAGCGTAAACCACGTAACACGATATCAACATAACCTTTTCTTTTTCTTTTTTTTGTCTAACCTCCGGAACCACCGTAATGTATTACTTCAGAGGATGATATGTATGAAGCTAAATGAATTGTAGTCTTGTAGAGTCTCAGGTCGACCATTCCTGAGATGTGTGGTTAATTGAAATCCAACCACTAAAGAACGCCGGTATCCGCGATCTAATATTCAAATTTATATTAAACTAAATGTGTTTTCTAGGATTTGAACCCTAGTACTCTCAACTTTGAAATTATCAACATAATTATTATTTTTTTTTTATTCCCTTCCCCTGAGCTGGACCTATAGCTAAGTACAACTCAGCCCAGGGGAGTGTCCTTTAACTCTAACTGGCCTTTCCGCCCACCAGCTGTTCCGGCAAAGCAGGTCGGCTCGCCGGTTGGATCTTTTTTATTGTGCCAGACTCTAACCCTCAGTGAGGAGACTCCGGATCCAGCAATGCTGCAATCTTTATCCCCACGCCGAAGACCGGGTCTCGGTCTTGTCTGTGCCTTATGCCTCAAATGAGAGGTCCCCAAGAGAATCTCCAGCGGGACTCTGGTCTTAACTCCCCCCTATTGGATGTCGGTTCTGAAGATCGTCATTATAATAGTGAACTGTCATAGCTGGGGACTCGTACACGTTATGTACGAGTCCCCAGCTGATCATCGGAGCTGGCACACCACCATGGTGTGCCAGCCCTTGGACAGCCTCAGCTGTGAGGATTGGTACGTCTTGTACCAATCCTCACAGCTGAGGCTGTCCAAGGCCTCCCGCTAGAAGCCCCATCTCCGCTCCTCATCATCCTTAGCTCGAAGCATCATCCGGTGCTAGGTTATCAAGCCTTTTCTTTTTCCTGTTTAGCCTCTGGGAATTACCGTTTAGGTATTACTTCAGAGGATGAATTGTGTGAGTGTAAATGAAGTGTAGTCTAATACAGTCTCAGTTCAACCATTCCTGAGATGTGTGGTTAATTGAAATCCAACCTTGGTGGTTGGATTTCAATTAACCACCAACATCTATAAAATAAACAAAAGATCAAACCGGTAAGCTGACCTGCCGTGCCGAACGTACAGCCGGTGGGCGGAGAGGCGAGCTAGAGTTAAAGAGACTCTTCTGGTTCGAGTCAAACTTGAATGTAGATCCCGTTCCAGAGGAGTAGGTGGGCAAGATGTTAAAAAAAAAAAAAGGTTATGTTGATATGTCATAACCCGTCGGGTTGGTCTAGTGGTGAACGCATCTTCCCAAATCAGCTGATATGGAAGTCGAGAGTTCCAGCGTTCAAGTCCTAGTTAAGGCACTTACTTCTATACGGTTAAACAAACAATTAAAACAATAAACACAAATTAGAACAAGAGTAATAATAACCCACCGGTTTGGTCTAATGGTGAACGCGTCTTCCCAAATCAGTTGCTTTGGAAGTCGAGAGTTCCATCGTTCAAGTCCTAGAAAAGTCAGTTATTTTTACACGGATTTGAATTCTAGATTGTGGATACCGGTGTTCTTTGGTGGTTGGGTTTCAATTAACCACACATCTCAGGAATGGTCGAACTGAGACTGTACTAGACTACACTTCATTTATACTCATGCATATCATCCTCTGAAGTATTATCTGATCGATAATTACCGGAGGATAAACAGGAAAACAAAAGTTTGAACAATATATGTTATTCCACCAGAAATGATAACCTGTTCACACTTTCCAACATTCAGTCTTCACGTTACATCAACGGTCCTATGACCGATGGACAGTTTTAGCATAGAAGCGCCTAGTCCACGCTGCATTTAATCCACTCCAGTACTAATTGACTAATTATTCAACCATCCCTTTTCTTGTATTCGTGCGACAATACCGGATGGAAAGTTTTCATCTTCCAGTAAATTTATTCTTCTTTTTTTTTAATTTCTGTGGGTAATTTTTTCCCTGATGAAAGTACTGTCAGCATCATCGAGTAACACGTTTTCTCGTAACAGGCACTTCGTATCTGAACACTCCTTCACTGCTCTTACTATTTCAATTGTTGATGGCATTTCAAAGTCATCGATGTCTTGTCCGCATTCCTGATTTGATATAGTGGAAAATTATTCTTTTTTCGTAAATTTATGATATATCTTTGAAAGTTTGTCAATTTATCTTCATATTCTTCTGGTAGTATGCTTCTAGCTGCTTTGCTATTGTTGCCCTTCGAACAGAAAAACTATGTCCGCAAAAAAAATCCGCGTATCCAGTTGACTAGCTTTAAATTCATCCCTACCGATATTTAATTCATCAGCGATTTACAGGGCTAGCATTTGGCTAAATTAATCATGTACAATTATCACTACAATCACGTTTTATCTAGATACGGTTACGAAAACATAAAACTACTAATGACAGATACATTCGTTATTATTCGATTATGCAGAAGAGTGGATATACTATATTTTTTTTTGAAAGCGATGTTCCAAAATACTTAAATGAAAAAGAATCAAATGTTTACGCATCTAGTAAATACTATATAGGTTGTTTAAAAGATGAAATGGAGGATCCGATCTATAAATTTTTTAGGTTAAGAGCGAAAATGTATTCAATACTTTGGGGGAGAAATGAATATTATTTAAAACAAAACAAAAAGAACATAAAACAGCCAAAGGGATTAAAAAAGGTTCTCTTATATTTAATATCGATCATAGTTTCAACGTTTTAGATCGTGAAATGTATAAAGATTTTTTGTTTAATAAAATGTCACATATTCCATATCAAAATCATTACGTAATTTTGAACATCAAATTTAGTCGCTTGAACAATGTAAAAAAGCTCCTCTCCGTGTGATAATAAAAAATTCGTACTGGAAAACAATATAGACCACTACCCTACGGTCATGAAAAGTTCGAGGAATGTATGGTGAAGAAAAGAAAGTGACGTAATCTTCCGCGTTTAGATAACGTCAATACACTTGCTTGAGGTCATTAGGAGTATAGATTTCATCTTGTATGTTATCTAAGAACGTACCGGTAATTTAATCGTGTTTATTAATTATATGAAAAAAAAATTAGTCTACATCCATTTTATTACCAAGATTGATTTCTCTAATTAGTTAATTTTTTTAATAAACGTTAGTTTAGTTTCGTGGTGATTAATTGTTCAACCTACTGTATATTTATGTAAACGGACCGTTTAAAACCAAAATCTGTAAACGTTAAGATAAACTGGAAAGCCAAAACTACATACATCATCTAGTAAAATCAAGAAAAGAAAACTTCTTTGATACAGATTTGTGATTGGATTATTATGCCTTGATCAGAAACACTGGAAGATCTGATTAAAAAATCGTTCAAGAAATGTAGTATTGCGAAAGCTAGCGGTGAAAGTGAGGTTGGTTATTTAAGGTTAAGTAATTACGAAGATAATTGCAATTTTACAGATATCAGAAACTTCAGCACTGACAACAGTAATTAAGATACCTACCTTAATAATTTTAGATAAAAAAATGTTACGTGAAAGGATAATTTTTTGTTTCTTCCAAAAAGCTGGAACGGTGTTCTGGCACTAGTGCTCCTGGTGTTGATAAAATTATGTGAAAATAGTATCAACATTGATTGAGATTATGTTAAATAAAAATTGTATTTATACAAGTATCTAGTTGATTTGAAAGCCATATGTAACCATTTAATTTAGTGATTTTTCTGACATACAATTTTTAATATTTTCCATAACTATATATTGCTGATAAAAGAATTAAGATTTTACTGCACACCTCTAAAATTCATTGATCAAAGAATCAATAAATTTTAGTTTTAAGGAAATAACAGTACTGGACAATATTGTGTATCTATATTATTATTATTAAATTTTTAAGAAATACTGAAATGTAATAATAATAATTAACAAAGTTAATAAATTCCAGAAAAAAAGGAATTAATTAAATCTGAAAAAGAAGTAATCAAAAATTGTTTAATATTGTGTTTGAAACTTAAAATCTATGTCTTATATAATGTAACATATACATTGCAACTGGTAAATGAATCTATCATCTCTGTGTTTGTGTGCACGCACTCACTTATATGAAAAGAAAATGGTTTAACATATACCTTCCAGTTTATATAAAAAAGGTTTTGAATTTATGGTTGATCTGAGTTATAAAATCGTAGAGATAAAAATTTATCATAAAAATCATTGCTTTATGTAAAACTTGATAATTATCATAATCAAATAATCATTCATCATTATATTGATTATAAATTGGAAAACCTTTTTACATAAATAGTTACGTTCATATTAAATTGAACAAATGTGATAATTTATATGAAAAGTTTTGTCAGTATCACAAAATTAATATTTCATATTATATTATATTTCAATATAATTAAGTCTTATGCTTTATTTATTTAATTTATTTTACAGTATAAATCAGTGAAATTAAATGGAAATGGATACAGAAAATTTCAAATATTTTTGTACAGTTTGTAATGACTATTTTCCACATGAGTCATTATCTATTCACAATGAAACTGAACGGCATGTATTAGTAGAAACATTTTACAGCAATAGGTAAGTTAATTGTTTGAGAAGGCACAATAGTGTAAATGGTAAGAAAAGGATACGAGTAAATGATATGGCAGCGAGAAGAAATTCTTTTTTCTTAATTTAAACAAATAATTTTTGTGTTGCCAAATTTAAAGTAGCCAAATGGTGGTACATAAATTTAAAAATAAAATAATAAATAAATAAAGATACAGAAGATAAATTACTATTACTTACTGATTTTTGTAATTTCGTAAAAATAGAAGTAAATAAAAAGAATAAAATAAATTTTAATATTTAATAGATTTTTACACTTAGGTTTTGAAAATAATGTTTCCAAAATGTGGTCTTGAGCATAGTCAGAAATTTGAACTGTTTGATAGCATGCTTCATGGAAGTATTATGTTAACGTTCCTTTAGAAAATTTTTTTTTTAAATTGATCAATTATTGGATAAAAATTAAACATTGTCACACATGATTTAAAGATCAAATACAACTACACTAATAAAATATGAAACAAAAATTATTATCTGAATAAAATAAAATCATTTAAGAAAAGAAACCTATGAATCATTGATAAATAAAATAATGTAAACAATCAGTTAGGTTATATACATGTTTTTTTTTTACGTTTTTAATGATCTTTAAACTCTTGAAGAAAGAGTTTATTATTTATTTTCAATAATAATTTTTTTTTAAAGATATTTGTAAATGTTTGATAGCTTAACTCTGATGGTGGATTGTTCCTCATGCTAAATGTATCATGTAAATGACTTGTTAAACATTACCATTTGGTACAAAGGTATCCATGAAGCATATGCACAAACTCAGTATCCCTTGAAGTTTAAAAGAATCGTTTAAATTTGGATTAAAGGATTCATCCAAATCACCAGATTAAGCTCATTATCACCAGGTGATGATAACACAGAAGTGTTTTTGGCCAGAAAAAACTAACCAAAAAATAATTTTTATTTGGAGAATGCATCTTTTAATGAATACTAATACAAAATTACAAATTAAAAATATTCTTGTTTTGTTTCATTTTAATAATAGATCTTTTTAATAAGGACTAATGCTAAAATCTTTTGTAGTGTGAATATGTATATATTATTTTATATTTTATATATATATATATATATATATTAACAAATAATAATAATAAACCTCACAACATAATTCAAGACACATGAACCATGTTATTCATAACTAAAGAAAGATTATTATAAAAAAAATTCTATAGTAATTAAAAAATGGAATCATGAGTACTCTTAAAAAAAGATAATTAGAAGCAATTATCCATAAACCTCTGGGTGTGAGCTAGACATTGAGTGGTAGTAGAGTGCACATAAATCAGGCCTATATTACCATTTTATAACTGATATGCCATATCTTATTAACTTTTTCTTAAAATCTGTAAAATGCATTTATATAAAACACCATATAAAATGCATTTATACACTCTTAAAATGCACTACTCTTACACTCTTATCTCCAACTCTAACTTTTATCTGGTAAAACTTTAATGTGAATTAATTCATTAAAAACTTATTTTTTTATTTTCTATAACTAATTTGAAGTGTGCACTATATATTAATAACATGCATGTAGTAGTAATCTGTTCAACTTTTCTTTCTTTTTCTGTTTAGCCTCCAGACCACCGATCGTGGATCGGTGGCTCTTTAGCCTCAGATCATGGATACTGGTTTTGTTTGGTGGTTGGGTTAGGAATGGTCGATCTGAGACTGTACAAGACTATACTTTATTTACATTCATAGATATCATCCTTTGAAGTAATACCTAATAACAGTGGTTCCAGAGGCTAAACAGAAAAAAGAAAGAAGGTCGACCACTTCTGAGATGTGTGGTTAATTGAAACCTGAAACCCAACCATGAAAGAACATTAGTATCCACGATATCATATCCATATAAAAGTAACTGCTTTTACTAGAATTTGAATCTTAGAATGCTCAACTTCAAAACTAGCTGATTTGTAATGAGTTCGCCACTAGACCAACCTGGTGGAATAGTATTCTGTTCAACTAGTGAATAATAAGCCTCCCATGGTCCAATGAGATGAGGATGATGTGAATGACATATAAATGTAGTGTAGTGTTATACAGACTCAGTCTGACCATTCCTAACCCACTGGATTGGTCTGGTGGTGAACGCATCTCCCCAAATCAGCTGATTTGGAAGTTGAGAGTTCCAGCGTTCAAATCTTAGTAAAGTCAGTAATTTTTATATGGATTTGAATACTAGATCATGGACACCAGAGTTCTTTGGTGGTTGGATTTCAATTAACCGCACAACTCAGGAATGGTTGAACTGAGACTGTACAAGACTACACTTCATTTATACTTATACATATCATCCTCATTCATCCTCTGAAGTATTATCTGAAAGGTAATTACCAGAGGCTAAACAAGATGCCGACCATTCCTGAGACATGTGATTAATTGAACCCCAACCACCAAAGTACACTGATATCCAGATGATATGTATGACATGTAAATGAAGTGTAGTCTTGTACAGTCTCAGGTTGACCATTCTTGAGACGTTTGATTAATTGAACCCCAACCACCAAAGTACACTGGTGTCATTATTCAAATCCATATAAAAGTAACTAACTTTTACTAGGATTTGAACCTCAGAACAAAAGACTTTGAAAATCAGATGTTTAACAACTGACTTGCAATGACAAGTTAACCACTAGACCAGCCCAGTGGGCTGAAAAGTTATTTAACAGTGTTTTTTAAACTGTATGATTTTTATTTGACTATGATTATTATTAATTGAGTCAACAGAAAGCCTTGAAATTTTCTATTAGCATACTTAATATACAAGAAGTATTTAGAATAATTAAACATGCATTTTATTTAAGCATTTGAAGTATTAAGGTGTTTATTTTCTACTGTTCTAATTAATTTTAATTCCTTGTAATAAAAAGTTATGAAAAGTTTAAAATTAAAATACAATTATTTTTTAAACAATTAAAAAAATACTCCTGTAATTTAATTTATGTATATATATTTAACTGTTATAATTTTTAATTTTAGACTCATATAGATAGTTAATGATGTGCTTACCATCACTCAATTTAGGATAACTTATTTTTGAATGATTAAATCCTGGTTCATCATTGTCTAGTGGCTTTACGGGATTTTTAATGAGTCCCAGTTTTAAGTGAAGTGATGGCAGTATGATTTTACTGCTCTCAATTAATGATAAATGTTTTAGATTTTTTTCACCAGCCACAAAGTTCTGCGCAATGGCCAGTCTACTTGGTAATGACTTTTGTATCACAACTATCTCAAAGACAAAGAAAACAACAGTATTTTGTAAACCCACCTAGTTGATCAAGAAGTAACACAACAACTTTCAGATATGTGGCAAACTTGCCACATATCTTTTTGTATTTTATTGCTTTTAATATTGATAGTTTCATACATATCCATAGTTTCATACGTTTCTTTTATGTCGACTGCAAGAACTAATGGAATGAATGGCTGTTCATTACCATTACAGAATAAAACTGCTTTCATGCTAACCTTAAAAGAGTCAATAAAAAGATGCCATTCTTCTGACATTTGCTAAATTCCAAGTTCTTTCATCAGGCCATTGACATCAGTACAAACGCACTATGAATTTTTCATAGTAAAATAAGTTGAAAGATTTTTATTTCGTGTTCTAAACGTAGTAACTTTTGTGTTTTTCTGGTAAAAGATTCAGCTGTTGCAGTCTAGACCCCCAGAAGTTTGATAACTTTAAATCGTAAACCAAATCATAAGTTTATGTTGAATTTTAAAGGAGGAGATTTGTCGTCAGATACATAAAGAAATTCATTATCAGCTTCATTTTCAGATTTTAAAAATATTTTCAGCAACCATGTTTTATACTCATAATCTTGCTTTCTATATAATTTTTCATCATTTTATCACATCTTGAATGTAAAAATATTACTTATGAAAGTTTCTTTGATTTGACTTTTTGATATTTGTATAAAGAACTAAAGAACACTGGCAAAGAAAACGTTTTAGCCACATAAGTAAAAATTTGTATTTATTAATTCTGTTAACCTTCTTGATACTTTAGGGAACACACATAGAAAGTAATTAGTTTTTTTTTATATCAGGTTTAATAGTAATCACAATTAATATAAATTATTACATTTTTCTTTTTTTTTATAAATAAAATCATACTTTTCGTAACTTTTAAATAATGTTTTAGGTTAAATTTACATTAAAATGTTACCAGAGAATTATTTATAACATTACTGAGTACATATTAATATAATTTTAAGGCATCTTAATTATAAAATGATAATCTTAACCTGATTATTTCTGTTCTTTATGAAGTTCTTGCAATCCTGAGATGAAAAGCTTTTTTTGTTTTATTATATGAATAGTATTTTACCTTGTACAAGTAATGATAATATTTTCACAAAACCAGTTGGTTTATTTAGTTAAATAATAAATAGCATTTTTCATCGCAAATTAACCTTGTTGATTTTTTGTGTTCCCCTCTCCACAGCAACTGATATACTAAAATTTTTTGATGAAAAGTTGCATGTTTTAAGTGAAAAAGTTTAAAAATATAAATTTATTACCAGGTTTTACGAGAGTTAAAAAAAAATTATTATAAAAAAATTCCTTTTTCTATTTATCATATTTTTGAGAACTTATATTAATGTTATTTTTAGTTTATTAGTAATATATCTTATGTTGTTCTTTTTATTTTTTATAGGAAGTTATTTAATGTCATTAATACAGATCATCCAATTAGAGTAACCCCAGATGATTTCAATTTTGAGGATATTGCAATAAAAGTAAATTTAAATCAGGAAAAAACTGTTAAATTTAATATTTGTAACATAAGCAACAGCTCAGTGACATTATTAGATATCTTTGGGCTAACCAATGAAAAGCATGTACAAATAGTTAACATAAAAAAGCCAACAAAACCAGTTGTAATTCTTAAGGGTGGTGAGTTTTTATATTATATAAAATGTAACCTGCTTTTAATTATTTAAATTTTATAGCATTTCATATTGTGAATAATTCTTAAAATATTTATTTGTATCTAATGTATTTTCCTAAATTAAATTGTTGATGTTTAAAAGTTTGATATAGAACTAGGAAGAGTTTTTCTGAAAATTGATTGATTGCTTGATAATGGCTAGAAAATTTATTTATTTAGCGTATGGCACCAAAACACAACAGCAATTACAGTAAAAAATTACAAACAAACATTTAAAAAATTAATATAAGCTACTGATTCTGGAGTTGTCATCAGGAAATCTTCAGGATTTCCTTCATAAACCATCTTAGAGCAAACTTCTGTGATGTTTTTAACAGTTTGATTTTCACCACACTCACAAAGGGGCACGGTGCTTTACCCCATTTATACAGGAGATAATTTATATAGGAAATAGTACCTACCATGCTGAGTTCATATTCTGTTTAGCATTGATCATGTCTTACATGGGAAGTCAAAACCTGGCAGCTTTCGAGAAATACATGGGATTTGGTTATTCTGCTTTGTGGTCCAATGGTTAGAAAAAATTTAAGTTGAAAACTTCTAACCAGATTTTTTTAAACAGTATTGGTCTTAGATATACTGGGTAGTTGTGTTAGCCATGGTGATATTTTTTAATATATAAATATTTCACTGAATGAAATTCTGATGAGGTTATTTTGATGTTGGTATAAAGTGGTGTGATTGTTTCCCTGGTCAGAAATGCAGTATGAAGAACATTTACCATTGTGATAAAACTAGGTTAATTTTCAGATTACTGCCATAAAAATATTTAGACGAACATAAATAAATAAATATGACATAATTTAATATAATATATATACTATATTTCTTGAAATTTATGTTAATTTTTAATTTAATTTTTTTTTGAATTGGCAATTTCTGTCAAAAGCAGTTTAAAATGTGGTGATAGTTTTTTTTATGTTCTCATTTATATGAATTTGTACCTTTTTAAAGTACAAACCTGGCAAAGTGGACAATTTTTTTTTTTCAATTGTTTCTACTTCAAAAAGATTTTGCTGTATATCCATATAAAGCAAAATTCAATATTGGTCTACTAAATTTTAATTGACATAATTTAATACTGTATGTATCAAAAAATAAAGTTTTATTAGAAAAGAATCTTCAACATAATTTTTATGGTGACTCCTTAACTCGGTCAAATCAGATTTCTTTCCTCTTAAGTTACGGATATTTCACATGATTCATGAATAATATTTGCACAGTTGAATGGCATTAGTAGATTCTGACCTAAATTTAAATTAAATTGAATTGGCTTATTTAAATTGGTGAATTTATTTTATTATAAATTATTTTGTTATATGGATTTCTTAATACATAGACGGATGATATTTTTAAAAAACATAAAAGTTAAATTAATAGCAGCATGACTCATTAGTTATCAAAAATTCCTTCTTAAAATAGAATTTTAAGAAATATGACATCATGCTTGAAAAATTAACAAATGTTTTCTATACAAAGAGCATTACATTTGTATAGGTTTATATAGGTATATGTTTGTATATTATCAAGTCCGTGTGAGTACACATACTCACACAGACTTGATAATTCGGAGAAATAGTGGTGGAGTTAGATCGGTGAGACCATCGGAAAGTGTCAGTTTTATGTTGGATTTTGACGTGGTTGTTTTATTGCAGTGAGTATGGTAAGAAAACTGATCAGGATACAGAATACAGAATATGAGAATTTAACGTCAAAGGTCCATTAAAATATTTCATGGATTTATCAGAAGATTGCTTAGCCGTTGACTTTTTTTTTTAAATAACATTAAAAAATATTATTATTGAAAATGTAACATGTTATAATGACAAATTATGTTTAAAATTATAATTAAAATTAATTTTGGATTGGCCAATTTTTTAGTATTATAAGCATTAATAAGATATTTTGTTAAGTTCTGTTGTGTACAAGTTACATAATAGTGGTTCTACGAACTCAAGTAGACTAGTTATGGAAGCACCGAGTCAAGTGTGTTCATTGTCATTTTTCTTTATTTTTATAAGTAATGAGTATTATTCATCGCTGTTAGTAATATTTTTTGATTTAAGTTATTGTAATTTTTTTTGTTAAACCCAAGAGAGAAGCAGAAGCCACTTAGTCCTAGTACATTGTTTCGAAAATCTCAACAGCAGGAAGTTTATTTTTTGTTTATTAAAAGTTTTTTCTTTAAAAATTATAAAATTTTATTTTTGTGTACAAGTTAAATTTGATGTTTTATCAGAAGCTCACACATTGTAAGTGGAAGGATTATCGTGAAAGAAAGAATCAGAACATATGCCTCCTCTTGCAATGAATTGTAGCATCACTTTATTTTAAGTTTATTGCATAAAACTGAGATGTGAGTTTTCTATTCTGTGAGGAAATCAAGAGATTTTTTTATAAATTTAAATGTTTGAAGATTCCTAAGAGAATAATGCAGTTCTTCCGTTTTAGTATTGCAGTGAGCTTGAATGTTGGGTCTGAATATTTGCTGAATTTAATTCAAATCAGATAATGTTTCATTTCAGTCATTTTAAAGACAGAAATAAAACTTGTCTTCCTTTTCTTATGGCTGTAGAAGTTGTGTATAAATCTTATTTTTTTCATATTTAGTTTGCCTGCATGGATACCACTACGCATTCAGTTTTTAATTTGAAATTATTTTTTCCCTACATTCCTACAGTTGCATATATGTTGAGTAACTGATATGTGTAGATGACTGATCATTCGTATTCTCTGGATAAAAAGACATCTACCCTCAACTGATTTGTAAGTTTATTAAATCAAAGAATGAATGATCTCTTCATTTATCAAAAATGTAATGACCGGTTTAGACATGCAAAGTGTTTGTCTTCATTAAGTCATATCTGCCCTGCATTTATTAAAATAGCAGAACACCACAATTTTTTCCTTTATTTAAAATTTTCTCATTCTATGTCAATCAGTAGATGTAGATTGTTGAGGAAGCACAATGTTCATCAATCTATCACCATCCTCTCTCTGGTTACACTGCATTTATGCATCCTGTATTTTGTATTCCTTTATAGTATTAAGTTTTCAGTTGTTTCTAGTTGAATGATGAATTACTTACGTGACAAACATAAATAGTTTTATAGCCATGTTTTGTTCTTTAAATAATAATATGCAAGATGTTATAAATCCGGAGCTATTATTTATGTTATGTTAGGAGCTATGTTATTTATGTTAATAAATAAATTATTCATTATTAAACAATTATGAAAATTTATTAAAAAATATCACATTAGATTATAAGATGTGTAGTTATGAGAGATGGAGAAACCAAAGCACAGTCATTGTAGTATGTGGGAAAAATCATTGTACCATTATTAGAAAAATCAAAATCTGTATAGTTGGTTCAAATTCAAGATCATGGTTTTACTGTTTCTCTAAAAGGATATTGTTTCATGTTAAGTTCATCTTGCTAGGTTAAACTAGTGGTTTCTTTTTTATGGTAATGTAACATTTGAGTGAAGCAACAAAAAAATGTAGCTGAGTTATAGCCAAAAATTTACAGATATCGCATGTAAATGCTACAAACATGCTTGAGTACAAGTTGATTTTCAGTAAATTGTTAACAAAATGCATTCGTACTGTTATTCCTCAGATTTTCTATTTTCTAGATTTTGTTGCTGTTGTACTGTTAAAAAGAAAAAAAATGATCTCAGAGGTTGCCAGTTCCAAACAGTACATGAAATAAAAAATACTTCACTGTCGGATCTACTCATTAGTCCACCAACGGGATTTCAGTATCCATTAGGTGTTCCAGCTGAGGGATTTTTATTTTAATTTCTGTTGCACAGATATGCTAAATTAATTATGTAAGTTAATAATTATGTAAGTTAATAGAATTGATGTATTTAAAATTCTGATTATTATTTATAGGTAAATTGAACAATTCCTTTAATGCTGGTGTTATCATTAATGATTATGGATTCTTTGAAGTTCCTATTGCCTTTACTTATAGTTCATCTACCGACAAAAGTGAACCAAAAATATCAAATTTTGTTCTTATATTGGTAAGTTTTTATTTGTTGTTTGGTCATTGATTTTAATAGACTTAAATAAAAAATAATTATTCTCCCAGAAAAATGTTTGGAACTTTTAAACAGGTCTTAATTGTTAAGTATTCATAAGTCCATATTTTGTTTGTAAGTTATGTTTATAATTAATATTTGAACTGGATAATATATAAATTATCCTAATCAATTTTGGTCCTAATCAATTAAGTTTGAGAATAAATTTTAATCCCCTAGGACAATACAGTATTCCTTGAACCTTAAACCAATGACAACCTTGGACTGAGGTTGTTCTGTCATAGGGCAACCAGTTGCATTAGCTGATAGAGAACAACTGAAGGTTATCATCCTTTTCCTTTATCCTTTTATTTTCTTTATTCTTTTGTGGTGGGTAAGATGAGAATTGTCTCTCTTAGGCAGTAGGACTACTACTGCCTATTTTTTCTTGTGTTTTTTTAAGGGGTTCAGAGATGAAGGATTGTTCCGTATCTAGTGGATGGCGTTTACACAAAAAAAAGTAGTAGTTAGGTAAGACCAGGGTCAGTCCTAGGCGGTAGGCAAGTTAGGCAACTGCCTTCGGTGGCAAAATTTAGGTGTGACAAAACTTCCTGAACTAGGCTGAAAAAAATAAACATAACCCAAAAAAATATATTTTGATTACTTGAATCTAGAAAATAATATTATCTACTATTTATTAGTGCAATAATAATATTATTGTACTAGTTTTAGATAGATTTCATAAGAAGCTACCTGTTGTAATGGGTACCATGATTTGACTTCTGGAAAATATTTCGACATATCTTCGTGTTTCACATCTCTCAGACCCCAAAAACCACCATCAGTTCAAAAGTTTATATATATATATATATATATATATATATACATTTCACCTTCTTGTGGACATGATAACTGCCGTAATTTTGTAATTTTACGCCAATCACTTTAAAATTTTTCTCTAAAAATAACTCACCCCAAAATCTTGGTCGAGTTCGTTAATGGCCAAAATCGAACCATCAGGGTGAAAATGGGTGGGCTGGCTTTTTTGAAAAAAAAATATATTGCTGAAACTTTCTTATTAAGTAAAATATTGATTTTATTTAAAGTTCCTACTGTTCTTTAGATAGGGCCTAAAACTTATCTAAGTAAAGCTTTTTGATATCACCAACCATTGGCCCAGGAGGTAGAAAGAATGGATTTTGAAGAAAAAAATTATACTTACCTTAATAGGGACAGTATCGAATCAGTTTAAAGTGGTCGTTAGTCTTGTAAACATTACCTAAAACGTTTGCTTGAAACAATTTTTGATATGACCAATCCTTACAGCAAGGGATGACCAAACTGTTACTGGAATTGTAAGATGGAGCTTGTCACATGCTAAACATGTGAATCTTTTTTTCACATGCAACCATTGTCGTATTAAGTAAATTTGAAGTTTATCTTAACATTATCTTAACAGGTGAACATTTCTTTTATCCCTGACTTAGCACTGGTAAAATCTACCTTCGTCTTTCAGCGTGACGAAGGGATTTTTTTTTATTGTTTTAAAAGTATGTTTAAATTATCGCTGAAAATATTAGGTGTTAGTTTGTAAGTGAGTTGTCGTCAGCTCGTTAAAAATGTAAATTTTGTTTTTTTAGTAAAACAGTTTTCCGTAAATCTGTATTAATATTATTATCTTAATTCAATTATATGTCATTTTTCTGGTTAACATGGTTTTTTATAATTCTGTGTTTTTTGAAAAATTTTAGGTTGTTTTGAAGCTTTGGAGGGCGGCATTTTTGGGTTTGCTTATGTGGCAAAAACGCTACGGCTGGCCCTGCTGAGACTCATGTTGAATGATGTCTCCTGCCTCTAAAACCCAAATGTCAATTCAATTAATGTGTCAATCATTACTCTAGTGTTTACTCTTGTACTATCTTAAGTGTGTAAGAAAAGGAATTGTGTCACCTGTCTCGTAACTATGTTTAATGTACTCGTGAGATTCAAACAGGCTGTAAGCTTTTATGAAATATGATATATTTTCAGGTTAATTAACCTTAATATAATTGAGGTTAAGTCTTTTAATGACTTTTATTCTTTAATAAACATGCAAGCAAAACTGATGAATCATTGAATTTTTAACCTAATCATTTGTCTCTTTATCTTAAAAGGAGATGAAGGTTAATTAAATCAGTCATTTATGGGTTAAGCATTTTAGAGTAAAACATATCTGTTTATGTTCAATTTATACCTAAATGGTATTGTCTACCTTTATTCAGAAGATTAAGAGATTGACAAGATTAATTAAAGTGTATCGTAAAATAAAATAATTAATGTTAATTTGTAAAAGAATTACGTTCAAGATATGGAACTCATGGCAAACAAATCTTTGTCCATTTATTTGGGTCTCCTCTTATATCTTCAAGATATTATGGATAATCTGTTGGACAAGAGTGTGTAAGTAATTTTCATTCCCAAAAAAATTACTAATTTTCAGTTTTATTAAATTATTTCAGATATTAAAAAAAAAAATTTAAACTGTTTGTTTACTATATAGTAGAACCTCTGTTAACTAAAGTACTTTTAACTGAAATATCATTTAAAAAATTGCTGTCAAAAAAATTATTTATTCCTCAATTTGACAATGAATATTTGTTTTCTGGATGAAGAACAAAAATTAATGTAATAAATATCATCTATAAATTGTGATTTATCATAATAGTTCTGTTTAATACAAACAAGTTTTCTTCTTAGAAGAATTAAAAATGGTAGGATTTGCGAACTGTGGCATTTGATTTTGTTGTTGATGTTTCTATTGTTTCTGATTGGGTCAAGATGAAAAATAAGTTTGAAAAGTATGTTTGAATGATGCCAAACTAGAGAACAATGTATGTGTGCCAAAACAAGAAAGTGAATGAGGTTGTGTTTCTATAGTTCACACAACAAAGGAAAAAGAGAATGGAATTAACAGGCCCAGTTATTCAGTTAAAGGCCGAAATGGTGAGTGAGGCAGGTACAGGATTTCAAGCCAAAGCTGGGTGGCTTGAAAAATTTTAAAATAGGTATGGAATATATCAAGTGAATATCTGTGGGGAAAGGTTATCTGCCAATGTTGATACTGTAGTGGATTCTAAAACAAAAATGGATGACTTTTTCCAAGGATATACAAAAATCAGATCTATAATGCAGATGAAATTGGGCTAAACTTTAAAATGTTATCTAAAACGTCACTTACATCGAGGGATGAAAAGAGTGCTCCTGGACACAAGTTGAACAGACAAAGAGTTTTGTTTTGTAGTAACAATGTGAGAACTCATCGACTGCGGCCTAAATGTGCACATGTGAATCTTGAAATCCTAGGGATTTGAAAGATATTGCAGAAAATGCTCTTCCTGCCTACCAACAAAACCAAAACCGTTCCTGGATGCCCACTAGCTTGTTCACTGAGTGGTACAACCATGAATTTATCCCCAGTCTTAAGTCTTTTTTAAAGTCGAAAACCCTTTCTAGAATGGCTATTTTACTCATTGATAACGCACCAACGCTTTTCCAGAGTCTGCGCAACAAACAGAGATGTAATCGTCAAGTTGTTACCATTAAATGCAACAAGTTTGATCCAACCTTTAGACCAAGCGATGATAGAGTGCTTCAAAAAGCATTAGCGGGCATTCTTTCTAAAATCTCTATTACAAGAGATAAATAACCCAAAGAGTGTACCCAAAGTTTTGAAAATAATTAACATGAAAGATGTTTATTGGTGTGTTCAGTGCTAAGAGAAAATAATATCATCCACTTTGCAAAAACTTGAAAAAAACTTTTGATGGGATATTAATTGAAGATAAGTTGAAAAAAGACAAAAATCTTCAGGAGTTAATTGATAAAAATAGCAGGATTTGAAGAAATCGATCAAACTGAAGTAAGTGAATAACTCAACGAGGATGAATCAGAATTAAATTTCAATAATCAATATGTTGTTGACATGATAATACCACGACCGCTGATGAGATTTTCAATGCTTTGAAGGTAAGAGTTTTTATTTAGAGTTATATTATTAAATAAGGCTGTATGATATATACGTTTTGTATGTTTTATTAATTTTGTCAGGTGCATTGTTTTGTCCAATGATCTGAAGAATCGAAGCCCTTTGACTTTCCCTAATAAAGCAATGGTGAGATATTGCTGCAAGAAAACGATGTGAACCACCTTCCCTCTTTTCTTTTGGTTAACAGAATTTTTATATATGTATAAAAAGCAAACACAAAATTTATTTGAAATTCAGCAATTTTTTTATGTACACTGATAGCTTATGTTATCCGATTATGAGTGGCATATAATGTCAGAAAAATGCCCTCCAAGGTTCTGCTGGGATATTGTCATTCTTTTCCTGAAGTTTTCCATCACTTTCAAACATAGGTCTGGCTCAATATTTGCAGTCACTTGTTAAATCTCCCTCTTTAACTCAGGAATTGTTTGCGAAGAGTTTTCAAATTCTTTGACACCAAAAATCTTCAAAGAAAGTAATCACTTGGTGGCAAATCGCATGATCTAAATGGCCATGTTTGGTCGGCCTGGAAATTTTTCACGTAACAAATAGAGTGTTTCTCCCACAGTATTGTATGTTGCACTACCTTAGTGAAACCACAAATTATTCTGTACAATTTGAATCTAATCGTGGCCAAAAAAATTCATTCAGCATGTTACGGTATCACTCACCATTAATTGTAGCCACAATCCGACCTCATCCTCAAAAACGTAACGGCCGATAATTCCACCAGACCAAAATTAACACCAAACAGAAACTTTTAGTGGATATAATTATACTTCATAAAGAGCTTGAGAATTCTCTGTCACTAAATTCGACAATTTTGCATGTTGACATACCCATCAAGATGTGTGCTTCATCACTAAAAATTTTCATGTTTTGAAAATCACCGTTTACTGACTGCTTGACGCTGCAACACAAAATTAGCAAACCCTCAGCGTTTAAGATGATCCCTTGGTTAAAGCTGAGTTAACTTTATTTTGTGTGGATGGATATATAGATCTTTTGTTAGAATTCTCTTACGTGGTTCTGATTAGCCCAGGTTATTGCAAACGATGTTCTTGGGTTTGATGCATCACTGTCGTGCACTGACTCGATCTTATCAAGAGGTTGATCGGTGCGAGGGCAACCTTATTGTTGTGTGCCTAAAACAGTACCCATTTCTTCAAATATAAGTTCAAATGCCGAACCTTTCACTCATTCGACATGATTTCTTTGCCAAATATTTCCCTAATTGTTTTGTTAAAACCCTCCTCATATTTGAAATGAGTTTAAATAATAATAATAATAATGCGTAGCGATCCATGGCTACTAACTGGAACTAACTGCGATAAGATAAGGAAGATATTCAAGGCTGACAATCCCGCCAGACGATAATGGTGAGCAGTTTAACACCCGCGTTATTTCTGGCCAACCCATTTTGTGTGTGTGTGTGTGTGTGTAATTCCTCTTGTTTAACTTTGTTTTTTTAGGATTTTGAAGTTGAAACTGATTGGTCAGTGACGTTACGTCCAAAGAGACCATACCATATGGAGTCAAAAAAATCTTTTCTTCCTGTAATTAAAAAAATTCCTGGACCTGAAATAAAATTGTAAGTATTTATATATTATTGTTAAATCAAATCAATCATAATTTATAATTTGATTTTTTTAAAGATCTTTTTTGTTTTTCTTTAATTTTTTATAACAAAAATGAAAAAACGATATTCTTTTCTACATTATTCTTGTTCTATCCCGGATCTTTCTCATTGTTTATCCCGGATCTGCTTAGCCGACTTCAATGGCAATGCAGAGCGCAAGAACAACGTGTAGCTGGACACATCCAAGCCTGAGTTGAAAAACCCAAGAAGAACAACCACCTCCTGGTCCGACCAGACTGTGTCGCAGGCAGGAGCAGACAACTCAGTACGGAGCCTCTCCTTCACACGCAGCGCTGGATGCCTGTGACCGGAACAAAGCCAGACCCAGCATGCACGGATACGGGAAAGGCCCCTGCGGAGGGCCCCGACATTTCGACAGGTGACACAGAGCCGCGTATGGGCGGCCAAACCCCTTGGAGCACAAACTGCACTCAAAGGCAAGGGGCACCCCAGCGTGCACCAACCGATGGTGCCGATCCAGGTCCCCCAGCTTCTGGAACCAGTGCCAGCAAACCGCGCAACCTGACAGCCGCCAGGGGACCGGGTAGGAAACCCCGGTGAGGCCAGAGTGAGAAACGACGTTTTCCGCCTATATGGTCTTTCAAAAAAGAAACATCACTTGGTGCCAGGTTGGGACCAGAAGCAGGATGGTTCAGACTATCTCAACCAAAATGGTTGAGGAGATGACCGTTTTCTGTGCGATGTGGAACCAAGCGTTATTGTGCATCAGACAAGTTGCCCTTTGTCAGCTGCCCTCTTTTTTTGTTTTAAATGGCCCAACGAAGCTTTCGGAGGGGCTCGCAGTATTTGTGAACATTTATGGATTGACCTGAAGTCAAAAAATCGATAAGGAAAATTTCTTTTTGATCCAGAAAAATGTTGCCATGATTAATTTTCGGAGATTTGAATTTTGAAGTTTTTGCTGACGGGGAATCAGTATGCTGCACTGCATAGATTTGCCTTTTGGATTCCAGTTTGTAGTGAGCCACCCAGGTTTCATTCCCAGTCACAATAGAATCGAGGAATTCTTCATTCTCAAGCTCATAACGGTCGAGAAACTACTAAGCACAATGAACTCAATTTGTTTTGTGTTCTCCTGTTAATATTTTTGGAACCCACCGCGCGGACTATCTTTGAAAATCTAACGGCTGGTTACAGTTTCTTATAGCACACTTCGACTGACTTCTGGGCACATTTCATGAAGTTTGTTTTCAGTCAAACAGCAATCCTTGCAAGTCGCTGTTCGATTCTGAATTTCCGTTCGACAAACATGTCTGTCACAATCGATGGTCTTCTGCTCCTCTCTTCATCGTGAATGCTTGTTCTATCATTTTTTTAATTTTCTACACAACTTTGTTAATTTATCACATGACAACATAATAAACAGAGAAAAGTTTGCGTTGATGTTGGTGGATTTTCATTTTTAGTAGTAGCAGATGAGGGCTAACTAATAGGTTACTGACCGCACCTAGGCTTGTTCTCTTCATTTGGACTTCCCTTTCACACAGGAATGCCAACTTTGAAATGTAAAGTTTTACTCGGAGCTAAAGTGACCTCACTAAATTGTGACCTCACTTTCAGAACATATCTTGTACTTCTTTAGATGTAACTTTCAACGTATTAAAATTCGGAGTTCTTTAAAACGATGATTCATTTATAATTTTAAAACGCTGAAAATTCTACTAAACACTACATGAAGTAGCAGTACAATAGTAGCCGCAAGATTTAGATGCTTCAAAATTCTTCTAACAATTCAAGTTTCTCATTGAACATGTGTTTTTTTATTTGTAATAGAATTGTTGATTGCAGTATTGCAATTTTATTATTTGTTATATACAAAATTTACAAATTTTCATAATGTATCTAATGAATTAAATTTGTACTTTATAAAATTTGATGCAGATATAACTACAGATATAATTTGATGCAGTGTACACAGAGTTTCATGTTATGTAGGGACTTTTTAAAATATGTAAAATTAACTTTATGGTTCAAAAGATATCATTTTAATTAAATAAGACTTTTTCATAAAATTCCTGCTAGATGAGATGTTGTTATAGATTATGTGGCTACAAAATTCTGCACAATGCAGTTAAAATATATTTTTATTACAGTACTGAGAAGTTGGACCTGATGACTCGTACAACAGTATACCTTTTTTTAACCAGGTATAATTTAAAAAGCCCACCAGGTTGCTCTAGCGGTGATCACATCTTCCCAAATCAGCTGATTTGGAAGTCGAGAGTTCCAAGGTTCAAGTCCTAGTAAAGTTAGTTATTTTTACATGGATTTGAATAATAGATCTTGGATACCGGTGTTCTTTGGTGGTTGGGTTTCAATTAACCATACATCTCAGGAATGGTCGAAATGAGACTGTACAAGACTACACTTCATTTACACTCATACATATCATCCTCTGAAGTATTATCTGAAAGGTAATTACCGTAGGCTAAACAGGAAAAAGAAAAAGAAAGAAAGGTATAATTAAAAAAAAAAACAAGATAAGCTAGTTAAAAACTTTTTAACTTTTATTGGATTAAGTGTAATTATTAAGAAGAAAATTTTAATTATTAAGAAATTTATTCAGAAAAGAAAATACATAAAATATATATGATTTTGGGTCTAGGAAATTAAATTCCTGGTTCCACAGAATCACTTTTAAAATATAATTATATAAAATTAATCTCAAGTAACAATTTTAATTATTTATCACTGAAATGGAAGCTGTGATAAAAAAACCAGAATTTTAATTTTTATCAAAAAAAATTTATTCTGCTTCTAAACTAATATTGCCCCCTTCAAAGTTGTTTTTTGAGAGATGAAACACACTAATACGAGTGTTTCTTCTGATTCTCAAATTATTTATGGAAAGCATTTTTTTTTGGTACAGTAATTTGTTCACTTAGTGATTTTTATTTAATTTTTTTCATCTATTGTTGCAAACCAACAATCAGAGTGGGAAGAAGAAAAAATCACAGGGTGTCATCTCTGGAGATTAGGGAAACTGCAGCACTAGTATGGTGTTATTTTTGGTTAATAGTGTGTGTGAGTTGGGAGTGTTATTGGGCACAAAATTCATTATTTGTTAGCAAAACCTTTTAGTGAATTTCTTTGAATTTCTCATCTAAATGGCACAACTGTTAAGTAATAGTGTTTGTTGATCTTACAACTTTGTGGTAAAAATTCATAATGTAGAATATTATTGTAATAAAAAAAAGTAGAAAAAAAGAACCTTAATGTTTGATTGAACTCTGCATGCTGTTTTCAGTCTTGGTTCTTCAGGAAGATTTTATGGGGGCAATCATTTTAATATTATGACATACACCCACATTTTGTCTCTGTTATGACACTTCTGAGTAATCCTGAGTCATCAGCAAAGTCAGCTAACAATTTTTATGAAGTTGGTTTTATTGAAATTTTAAGTTTATAACAAATTGTACTGGTAGTTGTTTCATATCCAAATCTCAGTTAAAACTGTTCACCCAGTCGATAAGAGATTCCCACCTCTTCAGCAATTTCTGTAATAGTAATTTGATGGTTGTCGATCATAATATCACTTATATTGTTGATATTTTTATCGATTGTTCATGTGTTAGGATGTCCAACTCTTTTCTCATCTTTACAGTTTGTATCATTTGTAAGCTCTTGGTGTCTGAAAACATTTTGTGATGTCTAACATGCTTACTATGAATTACATGCCAAATTTGAATTACACAACTAATATGGCTGAAAATATTGATTTACATTATAAAGAGAGTTGCCATCGTGTGTAAAAAGACAAACTCAATCAAAAAGATCACATTTTGTAAGTGTATATATATATATATATATATATATATGTTCTAAGTATGCTTTAAAATTATGCAACAGATTCTCTTTTATCTGTGGACATGTGAAGTGTGTATTCTAAATGCTTTTGTATATATTTTTATGAAAGTTATTGCTTACATTATTTGAGACAATATGGTCAATTAATTTTTTGTTTTCATTTTTCAGGGTTGGTAATATGATGACGATTTATCTCAAAATGTATAAGCCACCAGTTGAAATGGTTGCTATATTAGAAAATAAAATGAAAGAATCTAAAAATTTAGGAATAAAGGCGTTAACGCTACTTCATGCAATGAAGTAAGTTTTTTTTAGTTTTGACACATTAAAATCTAAGCCCAGTTGTAACTTTAAATATGGCTTTAGTTTTGTAAAAAATGTCAGTTTCACTTTTTTGGTCAGAAGGAAAATTTTAAATATTTACAGTATAATATTTCAAAGTTTGAATGTACAGCCACTCATTACACTTAAATTTTTTTTTGTCTTCAGTCATTGATTGGTTTGATACAGCTCTCCAAGATTCCCTATCTAGTGCTGGTTGTTTCATTTCGGTATACCCCCTACATCCCTAACAATTTGTTTTACATATTCCAAACTTTGCCTGCCTTCACAATTTTTCCCATCCACCTGTCCCTCTAGTATCAAAGCGACTATTCCAGGATGCCTTAAGATGTGGCCTATAAGTCTGTCTCTTCTTTAAGCTATATTTTTCCAAATGTTTCTTTCTTCATCAATTTGCCGCAATACCTTTTCATTTATCACTTTATCCACCCACCTGATTTTTAACATTCTCCTATAGTACAACATTTCAAAAGCTTCTAATCTTTTCTTCTCAGGTACTATGATCGTCCAAGTTTCACTTCCATATAAAGCAACGCTCCAAACATAATACTTTCAAAAATGCTTTCCTGACATTTAAATTAATTTTTTATGTAAGCAAATTATATTTCTGACTGAAAGCTTGTTTCACCTGTGCTATTCAACATTTTATATCACTCCTGCTTTATCCATCTTTAGTAATTCTATTTCCCAAATAACAAAATTCTTCTACCTCCATAATCTTTTCTTCTCCTATTTTCACATTCAGTTGTCCATCTTTGTTATTTCTACTACATTTCATTACTTTGTTTTGTTCTTGTTTATTTTCATGTGGTAGTTCTTGCAAAGGAATTCATCCATGCCATTTATTGTTTCTTCTAAATCGTTTTTACTCTTGGCTATAATTACTATATCATTAGCAAGTTGTAGCATCTTTATCTTTTCACCTTGCACTATTACTCTGGATCTAAATTGTTCTTTAACATCATTAACAGCTAGTTATATGTAAATCCTTCTTGGATTCCCTTTTTTATTACAGCATCTTTCTAATGCTCTTTGATTATTTCTGTTGCTGTTTGGTTCCTGTAAATGTTATCAATTGTTCATCTATCTCTACACTTGAACCCTAAACTTTTTAAAATGTAGAACATTTTATTCTAATCTACATTATCAAATGCCTTTTCTAAGTCTATAAATACCACGTATGTCTGTTAGTTTTTCTTTAATCTTCCTTCTACTATTAATCTGAATGTTAAAATTGCTTCCCTTGTCCCTTACTTTACCTGAAATTAAATTGGTCTTCTTCTAACACTTCTTCCACTCTCCTCCCAATTTTTCTGTACAGAATTCTAGTTAAGATTTTTGATGCACGAGTAGTAAAGGTAATTGTTCTATATGCTTCATTTTTTCTACTCCTGCTTTCTTTGGTATCATGACAGTTGTACTCTTTTTGAAGTCTGATGTAACTTCCCCTTTTTTATAAATTTACACACCAGTTTGTATAATCTATCTATTGCTTCCTCACCTGCACTGCGCAGTAATTCTGCAGGTATCCTGTCTATCCCAGGAGCCTTTCTGCCATGAAAATTCTTTAATGCTCTATTAAATTCAGATCTCAATATTGTTTCTCCCTTTTCATCCTCTTCAACTTCCTCTTCTTCCTCTATAACACCAGTTTCCAATTCATTTCCTCCGTACAATTCATCAATATATTCCACACATCTACCAACCTTTTCTTTCATATTATAAATCGGTTTACCATCTTTATTTAACACTTTATTAGATTTTAACTTATGCACCAAAAAATTCTTCTTAATTTTCCTGTATGCTTCGTCTAGTTTACCAATGATCTTTCTCTTTCCACTTCTGAACACTTTTCTTCAATCCACTTTTCTTTCATTAATTTGCACTTCCTGTTTATAGTACTTCTTAATTGTTGATAGTTCCTTTTACTTTCTTCATCACTAGTATTCTTATATCTTCTATGTTTGTCCATCAGCTGTAATATATGCTCTGAAATCCAAGGTTTTCTACCAGTTCTCCTTGTTTCACTTAAGTTCGCTTCTGCTGATTTAAGAATTTCCTTTTTAACATTCTCCCATTTCTCTTCTATATTTTCAACCTTATTTTTTTTACTCAGACCTGTTCTAATGTCCTCCTCAAAAATCTTCTTAACCTCCTCTTCCTCAAGCTTCTCTAAATTCCACTGATTAATCTGTCACCTTTTCTTTAGGTTTGTAAATCCCAATCTACATTTCATTATCACTAAATTACAGTCGCTATCAATGTCTGCTACTGGTTATGCTTTGCAGTTGACGAGTTCATTTCTAAATCTTTGCTTAACCATGATATGATCTAACTAATATCTTGCAGTATTGCCTGGCTTTTTCCAAGTGTATATTCTTCTATTATGATTTTTAAATTAGGTGTTGGCAATTACTAAATTATACTTCGTGCAAAACTCAATAAGTCGGTCCCCTCTTTCACTCCTTTCACTCAGTCCGTATTCACCCACAATATTTCTTTCCTTTTCTTTTCCAATGCCTGCATTCCAATCTTCAACTATTATTAAATTTTCATCGCCTTTTATATGTTTAATTGCTTTGTCAGTTTCTTCATATATACACTACCTCATCACCATCATGGGCACTTGTAAGCATATAGACATTAACAATCATTGTTAGTTTAGGGGTTGACTTTATTCTGATTACAATGATACTATTGCTAAGCTTTTGAAATAGTCTACTCTCTTCCTTATCTTCTTGTTCATTATGAAACCTACTCCTGCCTATCCTTTATTTGACGCTGAGTTAATTATTCTAAAATCCCCTCCCAAAAGTCGTTTTCCCCTTTCCACTGAACTTTGCTAATTCCTTCTACATCTGCATTTAACCTACCAGTTTCCCTCTTTAAATTTTCTAACCTTTCAATTTTCTGGTCACCCCTTCCTTAGTAGTCCCCACCTGGAGATTCAAACGGGGGACTAGTTTACCTCTGGAATATTTTACCAAGGAAGGCTCCTTCATTTTTGTTACATGAAAATGCAGAGAGATACATTTTCTTGAAAAAAAAACAGCTGTAGTTTTCCATTGTTTTCAGCTGTACAGTACTCAGAAGATTGAGTGATGTTTATATGGTCATTTAAGTCCTCCTGACCTGCACCCTTAACAACTACTGAGAGAGCTGCTGCCCTCTTTCAGGAATCATTTCTTAGTCTGACTCTGTACAGATACCTCTCCGATATGGTTACACCTTCGGTCCAGCTACTCTGTATTACTGAACACTCAAGTTCCCTCACCATTGGCAAGGTCTCATAATTCATAGAGGGGGACACTCATTTAACACACCATAAAAAGTTTTATTGTAGCAAGGAACAGATTGAATCTATTGACAGACATTGGTTTATTAAAAATTAAAAAAAAAAAATAGATTGGGTAAAAATTAATTGAAAAAAAAATTTTTTTATCCAATAAAAATTTAGTAACATTTTTTCATTGAGTTTTCCCTTGAATATTTAATACCCCTTATCATATTTGTCTGATACCAATTCTTTCTGGTAGGACTGTTTCCATCAGCTCTTTTGTCACACAAAAAGATTATCCCAGCATGAGGGAAGGTCAAGTTTTTGTCATGGAGAATGCCGGTAGACAATATGCATTTCCTATAATTCTGAATTATCTGTCATTATCATTTAAGAAATTCACACTTTGTGTCAGCATTTATTACATTCCTTTTCACCATAAACTCATTACAGAGTGGAAATTTTCTATCCTAGTCTAATCCATTGCATTTACTTTAGGATTTTTTTTATTTTTAGTTAAGGTTTTTTATTGGTTTTTTTTTTTTTAACAGTAAAGTTCTTGGTCACAAAGAGAATGTTATTGATTTCACTAGAGAAAATTATGTAGATCGGTTTACATATCTTTTATATATGGAAGAGGCTGAAGAGTTAATTGAATTAGAGCAATTTAGAAAGGAAAAAGTCTATTTAAAATCTGTTAAAGAAAACAACATCAGTTATTTTAGATTGGAGGTACATATTTAAAATTTGATTTTTTTGAAAGTTAAATAACAATCTAGAGGTTTAATTTTTCATTAGGATTTGTGTGTAATTTGTCATTTATGTATACTTTTATTTATTTAGAATTTATGAATCAAAGAAGGCTTAAAATGTGCCAAAGAATCTTAAATACACTAAAACCTGGGAAATTAGTTTAGATTTTGAAACCTAAAATATAGTTAAATATCAGCAGTTGACATTTGAGGGGTTACATTAAATTGTTTTATTATTTCTAGAGTACTGTACTAAAATAAAAATTATATTATCAATACTTTAATATATATTTATTATATTACACACATACATATATATATATATATATATATATATATATATATATGAATAATTTTATCGAGTGTTGTCTCATGTTTGACAATTAATAATTATTTACAAACATTACTTATGAATACATCAGAACAGCTAATATACATTAATACCGTAATGTAAACATAACAGTTCACATTAAACAAAAAAAAGCTTTTAAATCCATAATTCATCATTATTAATAAAGTATAATAGAATTTGATTGAATAAGGTTTTTCCTTTTAATTTTTTTTACCAATTATAAACAAGCTTTTCAACAATTACTGACTTAGTTATACATAAATTCTTTGTTTTATTTTTTAATTTTAATACCGCAATACTTCTTAAAAACTGTACGTTCAGTTTAGGATAAAGATGTTAAGAATGATAACAGATTTAGAAATCTTGATTGGCAGTCTTACAATTGCTATTTTTGCATCCCTTAAGTAAGTAAAATGCATATTTATTGCATAAGTACAATTATTGAATAATTGACTTATTATATAGTTGACTTATTTGGTAGATCTCGCATTTATTACGTAAATTATATCATATTAAAATGAAATTTAACTTAGTTGACAAGATTTATGATTATTGTCCTCAAGACCATGTCAGCGTTGAAGCATCTGTAATCTCTTTACGTAAAATATTTTCAGTCATTTACATTTCAAGTTTTTATTAAAAGCCTTATAAATTCACTACTCAAGCAAAGAAAATATTTAATTTTCTTCGGACTACTTCTGAATGTGATTTTAGTTCTGTAAATGTTGAAAATTGTGCAGATAATTAGAGTTTGCTTTTTCTTGTAAGAAATTGACATTTGTACTTAATGATAACTCTACTATACTCACTTAGGCTGGTGAAATAATGTTCTCTGTTAGATTATGATTAACAAAACTTCTGCACATAAGCCTTGAATCTAAAAAAACTGCACTAGATGTCTGGAGACTTTTATGTAAGAGGGATGGTGGAATGTATACACCCTGAAATGTAACAAAAGAATGAAATGTTGCACAAAGCAGCAGGTCATGCATTCTTGTAGTTCCATTTCCCTACTACTAACAACCTAACACCATTTGACCCGTGATATTCTCATTCTCTTTTAGTTTCTATTATTATAGTCACATAGGCCTGCTAGATCAGCGCATCTAAAACAACGTGCAGTGAATTTTTAACAGTGGTAGAAGCAAGTGACATTCATTGTTGTCCTAAATACGTTTATGGTAATAAAACTTTCATCGAACTACTGTAAGTAGATGAGAAATAAAATTTTGTACATCAAAAGCTGGTAAAGCAAATATTGAGAATGAACCAACCTTACAGTGGTTGACCAACCAGTTTCGGTGACTAATGAGAAGTGCTAAAGAAAGATGGCTGAATTTATTCAAAATGACCTATACATCACCATTCAGATACACATATCAAAAGAACAAGTAGAACACATTATTCCATTACTGGATGACGGTAAAATATGTTTTGTTATTGGTGCCGTGCAGATTTAAAGAAAAGAACAAACAATGAGATGAATATTATGAACAGCTTCTGAAACGTTATTTTGTTGAGGGAGATGACTTCCTCTTCAATACTGGACATGAAACTGGGGTGAATCATTAAAGCCCAGGAGAAAATCAGCAGAGGTTGAAATACTAGCATTATGGTTTGCCAAAGTCAAAACATTCTTTGCAAACACATTCTCTTGAGTGTTATGCAATTCTAAATACTTGTACACAACTTACTACATAGAAGCCAGATCAACTGTAAATTCTGTGCAATACATAGAGACTTAGATACATAGAGATTTAGGTGTTGAACACCTAAAGAGACATGTTTGTTGTGTTTGACAATTCATGGAAGTGATAATTATAGAACACGATAATGCTCAACCTCACACACCGCACGCAACCACACTGAAGTTTTGTGAATCAGCATTGGAATAAATGTGTAGCTATAAATGGTGACTACATGGAAAAACAATATGTTTTTGTAGCAAATAAAATGTACTTTTATGATAATGCAAATAAAGAGTAGATGGTTAAAAATTCAGAGTTCCGAGGCAAAATACACTATGACATATGAAATACTAAATTGATCTTTGCTTAAGTAATGAAAAGCCTTTGAAATATATAATTATAAACCAAAAAGGGTATTTAATTTTTAATTAAATTAAAAATATTCTGTGTAGTGAATTCTACACTAATTGTGTGTTTCTGTTCTTTCATAATAACATTTTTTCAGCTTGATAGGTGTTTTTTTACATATGAAGAAAAAAATTTGTATTTCTTGTTTTACCTTTGCGGGTTTTCTTTCCATATTTGAAAGGATGAAATCAATTAGCAGCAAGTGAATTTTTCTTTAACTATATTTGTTATAGTAAATGTTTTTAAGTAATACATGCTTTGAAAATTATATAATTTATAAGATTTACATTAATTAATTTATCTGTTACTGTTGTAAACTTTTTTTGTGTAATTATTGATTATAGGTTGGTGATGGTCTAATTGAAGGAAGACCATCACTAATTGTTGGAGATAAAGCATTAATCTATCCATTGCGTGGTAAAGATTATGGTTTGAAAAATGTGTGGTACTCTGGATTAATTTGTAAAGTAGAACTAAAAAGTATTCTCTTACGTTTTAGAAAATCGTAAGAAACTCATTTTTATTTTTTATTTATTATTACTTTTTTTCATCAATTTCAGTTTTTTAGTAATTTCTGTTAATATTGTTATTGTTATCACAATGATAAACTTTTCTAATTAGAATTAAATTTACAATTTGTTGCTGGTGACAAACCTACACATAGTTAAAATCCAACACTGTGAGCGTGGGTTACAACCATGAATTTTCAGTGCATTATTATTTTGATCTATTTTAGCCAGAATTATTTTCATTTATGGCAGAAATTATAGTGTAATTACTAACAACTATAATGGTAATTTCTATCACTGTGATTGAATAGTGGCCAAGTAGGTCTGTCTTACTGGGGTAAACATTAAAGAAACTCAGATTACAAATAGGAATTCTATTTAATAAAAAGCTAGTCATTATCTACTCATCTGTTTATATTTTGGCTTTCTATGCAATACCTGTATAAAGTAGTCTGGACAATTTTATACATACACAGGGCCACTACCCCACTAATTTTCACTAAAGAAGTGACTATAAGAAGATGCCAACTTGATGTTTCAGGTGAAACCAAGTGTGGCTGACCTGATTGTCATGTTCAGTGAAAAAGAAATAAGGATAGGAAAAAGGGAGGGAAGAATAAACAGGTGATCAACCCATAGTGGGTTGATCACATCATAGCAAACCTACAGTTTGCTATATTTCCAGCTCAAGTCTGTATAACAGCAATCAGATTGCTGTATGATTAATAAATATTTTACCTAAATGCGACTTATTTACAAAATAATATGATAAATACTACTTTGCTATCGCCAAAGTGGAGTGTAATATCTATGGCTTTTATTCAAAAGTTTCTGAATTTGAATCCTGGCAATAATTTCTTAAATAAATTTGGTAATAAATTTCTTAAATTTTCTTGGTAATAAATTTCTTAAATTTTCTTGGTAATAAATTTCTTAAATTTTCTTGGTAATAAATTTCTTAAATGTTGTAAAAGCTGTAGAAAATGAGTCACAGTAGGCTAGTGTGATAGATTACAACATTCGACTGATCTGAGACCTCATTAAAAATGATCTGCACCTTATAGTTGATGAAATTGTTTTGGAAGTGTGTACTGTCAGCTATGGAAGTGCCCACTCTATTATTACAAAGCACCTTGAGTTGTGCAAAATTTTGTGTATGAGATGGTTCAAAATCAGGAATAGTCCCATCAGGAAATTTGCCAGTGGGTCCTGAATCAGTTTTTTAGTGAGAAGGAAATATTTTACATCAAATAGTTTCAAGTCATGAGACATGAATCTATCACTAGATTGCTGAGTCAATATCGTCGAGTATTGAGTGGTGCAAGAGTAGAGATCCTTACCCTGCAAAGTGAAAACGCTTCTATTAGCTGGAAAAGTCCTCGCAAATATCTTTTGAAATTGAGAAGGTGTACTGATCATCAAGTTTATCCACAAATGTTGCTCTGTGAATGCTAGCTTGGACAAAGTAAAACCTGGATACTGGAATAAAAGGCACCATCTGTTGATATGAATTGTGATTTTCTTTCATAACAATGCCTACTGCCTCACACAGCCACTAGCACTGGGATAAACTGGATGAAATTTACTCTAAGGAATCCTTAGAACATCTCTGTACAACCCAGATTTATTCCCTTCAGTTTATGTTTGGTTGGCCCATTGAAGGAGAACTTTGATTCCAGAATGACAATAAAGTAAAGGAGTTCAATACAATTGGCTCATGATAATCCTCAAACTTTTTATGAAAAAGGTTTCACAAGTTATATTGATCACAAGTTGAAAAAAAAATGTGGAGAACTTCAGGAAGACTAAATAAAAAAAGCAATAAATATGTTTTGTATTTTTATTCTGTATTAATAAATTTTAAAAACAAAATTCCAGTTTATATTTGAGTGGCCATCAAATAAACTCGATCCTATTATAGTTTTGTGACACTAAATTTGTTTTTGTAAGACTTTAAATGTGTGAAAAACTAAAAAAATTCACTGTCGATGAAGGATATTTATAAGATGTCTATAGTAATAAGGTCTTGAATTTGTTGCAGGGTTTCTTACATAATTCTTTACATGATTTTTTTATCGTTTCTTCTTTTTCATCTCTCTTCATGTGATACATAAAAATAGATCATATTAAAAATGGTGTATAAAGTTTAATGATGATGCGTTCATGATGATTCTGGACAATTCTTTTTTATATTTAAAGAACTGAAGAAAAAATGTTACATATGAAATCTGTAAAGTTATGTGAAAATCAGTGGATTAAATTATTTCCTTAGATTTTTTTTTCATGAATTTGTCTGTGAACATTTTGGCTTTAAAAAAATGTTCTTGGTTTATTTTTCAGTCAACATGCCTCATCTTTTGTTGCCTGAGGAATACAAGCAGATTGAAATGGGAGCATGTTTGATATTTCTGAATTGTTGTAATTGAGAGGAGGATGAATTTTTTAATTAATGGTAATGATGAAATAAATTTTTCATAGATCAAGTAAGTTCAGTTCACTAGATTGGTGTTATTCATGAAATCCTTTAAAATTTATTAAAAAAAAATTAACTGAACTTTGATCAAAAAGAACAGATATGTAAATACATTCTGGAATTAAAAACATCTCTTACTAATTAATTGATTTCATACCATATGGAACAACAATAAATTAACAGGTTTACTGTGAAGAATTTTTCTGAAAACTAGTAACGATAATAAGATAACTAACTGGTGATTTCATAGAATGTTAAGAAAAGGTTGTTATAAGTACTGAATAGATTTACAAAAAGTATTTTTGGTTTTAAGTTAATTACAGCCAATATTCCCACTCTCAATTGTTATAGATTTCATCAGTTATTTCAACCTGATGTAATGAAGGTTAATGTTAAATTTGAACCTCAAAGGCTTCCATATAAAATGTGTTATCGAGCTTTGGAATTTGTCAAAGAACGAGAAATGCAGTTTCTTCTTTTTCCACTGGAAAATTTTCCATTCGTGAAAAGTCCAAAGTAAGTTAATATTTATTCTTTTATTTTTTGTAATTACTTTTTAATTTGTTGATGAAAGTTTTATTTGATTTTTATTATAAATTTATATTTAATTAATTAGTTGTAATTTGTAGTCTTGGGTAAGTAAGGATTGTACTACATTTCTTACAATCTGATGATTCCACAATATCTACAATCTATCAGAGAGTAGCATAGCATAATAGAAATTCAAGGATGTAAACTAAGGATCAGTTGATATAGTCTACCGCTGTTTATGACAATAATTGTTAAGTGTTATGATTTTCCTTATCATATCTGTTGATGTTAAATTTTACATATTGATGATGAGAATGGTTGTTTTTAAAACCAATAGAGTACTCCACCAGCCTAGTTTGTAAACGAATATAAATGGAGTAGCCTGTAAGGCTGGTACTTTGGCTGTTGCCATGAGTTAAAATGTTTTTTATATGACCAGTTTTTTTGCACACTTTGCATTTCATACTTATTTCTTCAGAATTTATTAAACTATTTTTTTGAATGTCAACAAATTTATGCACTTGTTACACAGTCAACCTATAATTTAGCAGTAAAGAGCCTCTATGGTGTAAAAATTCACCGAAGTATGAGATATGAGATCTTAAAAAAAAAGAGGAAAAATAGAAATACAATACAACATAATATTAAGAATATACCTAGTAAACATATAAGTAGAAAATATTTACTCTCCTAGCTATAACGAGATATGCTGTATAACAGGGAAATATATAAACTGGTAAAAAAAATTGGTCTTTTTTTAAGTTCTGTGTCTTAAGGAGATGTTTTAACATTTAAAAAAAAAGAAGATAATTTAAATAATCTACAAAAACAATTTTAATCCAATGCTTCCAAGTCCAAAAGTTTAATTTTGTCAGACTGTCAATTTATATATATATATATATATATATATATATGTATCTTAGATATATGTTACTATAGACCCTATTACTGATTTTCTTCAAACTTGGTAGAAAGGTACTTTCTTAGGAGGAAAAGAAAGAATGGTATTACATTTTTGCAAAACTTTAGAAAGGGGTAGGGGGTGTTTTAACTGAAAAAGATTTCAAATCTTCACTGGGGCTCTGTAGCAAACATTTTTTTTTCCAAAGTTGAAGTTTGTTTTATTGAGATAAAAAAAATTTTTTTAATACTTTCCTTCTCAAAAAATGACTTCATATATTTTTATTTTTTTAACTACATATTCTTTTAGAAAAGGAGTTAATGGAAGTTTTTTTGTATTTATATACTACATCGACTGTCCTTCAAACCACTATAAGATTTTTCCCACTCCAATGATCTGTGGTAACAAAAAAATATTTTTTTAAAATTTATTTTAAATTTAAATCCATATCAAGCAAATAATCCATCGCATTTAAAATCTAAGAATTTAATTTTTGATAGTCCCTATTTGGAACTTCTTGAAAAAAAGATTAGACAAAAATTTTCACCAATTCCTAGAAAATTACAACTTAGTTTATTTGGAATTATGGCTGTAATTTAAAGAATTTTTTTTAAATTTATTATCACAATTTCAGAATTATTTTATAAAAAATTTATTAAAAATTAATTTTATCTGAATGCTTCCCCTTGAGTATGGGAGTACCCAAAATGAAAAAAAATATTTCTGCAATTTTAAATTTTTAATTCTCAAAATGTATTTTGTTAACAAAAGTCTCTAAAGATAACTTAATACCCCTATCCTGATAGGGGAGTAGCCACTTTAAAAAAAAAAAGAATTGAAAATGGATTTTAATTTATTTAAAATCAGTTTTAGTAAACATTTTAATCATTAGAAAAAGCGCTCCCTGGTGCATGAACCCCTCAAATTTCTGAAAAGTCAAAAACATGTTTTTCAAAATTGTGATACTAATATATTAATTTTTATTTATTTATTGAACCCAAATAAAGCATATGTGTTTACAACAGGTTGCAAAAGAAAAGGAAAAAAAATATATATATATATATGAAATATAAACCACCAAAACACAGTAATTAAAAAAATATAAATCAAAACAAAATAAAAACTACCAAAACACATTAAGTTAAACTTACCGTATTAATTTCCAGTTATCTAGTTACTTTGTTTTGATTGTTTATATTTCATATAATATTAAATTTTATTAACATAGTGGTCAATTTGTTAATGAATTATTTGAATATACAAAAAAACATATGTGTATAAATATACAGACTGGATCACTAAGTTCTCCTGGGAATTTCCTGATCTCGTGAAAATAGTGTAAAAAGTTCATATAAACATATGTCCTAAAATGCTTTGTTGTGAGTTACGGCTAGTGAAAAATTTCACTCAAATCTCAGCTATCCTGGTGAAATGAGGTCTAAAATTTTTAGAACTTAATTAAGGAGTAAAATTAGTGATTTCTGATGGTTTTTGACCTGAAATATAGAATAAAATAGGTCCTAGAACCATATCTGCAGTAGTTTTTGAGAAATTTTGGGTGAGAACTAATAAATTGGGTAAGAACCTGTTTTTTATGTTTGGCGTACAGTAACTTTGTTAAATGGATAACAATCACATAGAACTTTTAAACAAAACTTGTAGAGAATTTAATTCTGAACAAAATGGTTAAGATAAGTTGAATAAAACAAAGAAAAGTTAGAAAATTTTGAATTTTATTTAGCAACAGCACATTATTACAGGTCAGAAAATTACTTATTTAATGTAAACAAAAACCAGGATCTTTTTCGGTGATTAGAAGAATTTGTAAAAACAAAATTTACTGTTAAAAATTGTTTGCCTCGCTCAATGAGTTATGATGTGACCTACTCCCTGACATGTATCATTCCTGTCTCTCAGCAGGTATATGTTAAATACTTTCTTGCATTTTTTACAACACCTTTGAGCCTAGTGTTTGTCTGTGAGATAATTATACTACATACAACACCATGCATTATCTTCATACTAGTTACTGCTTAATCTTAAGTTTTTTGGACATATTTAGAAAAAGAAATGGTATAAAAAAAATATTGTTATATAGTGAAAGTACTTCATTAATAGTTGTCATTGATGTCTGATGTCCCAAGAAGTAATGATTGTGATATTGTTAGTATAAGATTTTTTTTTTGCACTTGGCTGAACCTTAAATTTTCACTTTGTTGATTCTACTTTATTGTAAAGTTGAACATATATATATATATATTTTACGAGTAACTTCATTTATAAATATATTTGAAATATATAAATATAATGAAGTTACTCAGTATTAAATAAAAATGTTTATTTTACTTTTACTTTAATTTGCCTTTTGCTCATAATTTACTTTTTTATTGCCTATTTTTTTTTTATGTTTAGTTTTGTTGACAAGTTAGAATTTCACAATGAAGATATTAATAATAATCCAGAGCAAGCTCAGGCTGTATTAAACATTGTTAACTGTACTTCAAGGCCATATCCTTACTTATTGTTTGGTCCTCCTGGTACAGGAAAGACTGTTACCTTAGTAGAGGCCATTATTCAGGTAATTTGTTCAAATATATATGTTTTTTAATTGTTATGTTTTTTACTTCCTTGTATGAAGTAAAGGAAGTATTGTAATCATGAAAAATTTTGGTTTTCAGATTTCAACGGAAATATCCATTGACCACCCCTGAATCCATTTTGACTAGTATTGATGTGATATCTGTACAGATGTACATATGTATCTCAAAAATGATTAGCCGTAGAATGTTGAAATTTTGTATTTAGGACTGTTGTAACATCTAGTTGTGCACCCCTTCCCTTTCTGATTGTAATCGACTGGGCAATTGACCTTTAAAATAATTGAATGTTATGTTGGTAATAACCATGTACATTAAAGAATTGGAGAATCGTACTTCACTTTCAAAGGAAATAAGTTTAAATGAAGTGCAGCAAAAAATGTGTGTATGTAATCTAATAGGTATACAAGGAAGTCATGTGGTGTCCATATCAGATTTTTAAAATTTCCAAACATTCTGTACGTACCAAAACCTTTTTCTTTTTCCAACAGTGATTTATATTGTTATATTTTTTCCTGGCATCATAGCTCTAAAGTTATGTTGCAAGAAGGAAAGTATGGTAATTAGTCAAAAAATGGAGTATGAATTTTTTTCAACTTTCAACATTTCATAACTCAGGAACCCAAAAAAAGAAAAAAAATTAGGTGATGTACATATGTACGCGTGGTGGTGTGTTAGAAATTTTTAATTGAATAAACCGATTTTGATGAAATTTTCTTCAGAAATTTGGGTATTCAGGGCAATTTATTGGTAAAATTTTGGGGTCAATATCTCCAGTGGGTGGGGTAGACAAAATTTTTTACAAATTTTGCAAACATAACCCCACTTTATATTAAGCTCAGTATATGAATGCAGGCTTATCTTAACATTTTCTAAAAAAAATTGCCTCAAAATTCCCTCCCTTTCACAAAAGTAAAAAAAGCTATCTTTTTTATTATTGCATATTTTTTAACCAATTTTTTTTTGCGTCTTCCTAGGCATAGTATTAGGGCCAGTGACAAAAAAAATATATTTTGGAGCAATATTGGGGTGGGGGAGCCAATCAAAATTTAAAAATATTTTTATTTTTTTAAACTTTTAAGGTTTATTTTCATGTATTATTATTTTTCACTTTATAAGAATAACCAATGTCAGGAAAGTATTACAACTTTGTTTCCATTTTTTTTTTATTTTGGTGACAGGAAGTTCATTAAAAATAAGTCCTAAGGTAAATATAATAAACTATTATTTAAATTTATTTATTTATTATTTCTTTTACAAAAAAATAACTAGATTTAGTTATTGTTTTGGGTATTAATGTGTCAATTCTTCCTTTTAATTGGCCATACCAAATAAGTTTTTTTTTTTATTCTGAATGCCAAACATAATACAATAATATTTTTATAGTGAAATTATACAAATTGTAATATATTTTTATAAAGTAGCTAATACCGTATTAAAACTTGTTCTTTTGTGTATCTCTTTGAGTTGCATATTATTTGCGTGAAACCTATTGCACATAAATTATGCATAACATGGGTTCTGTTTTCCCATAGTGCAATTTCAGAAATCCGTAACTTTGTTATGAGATTAAAAAAAAACTAATGTTTAACACTTTTACTGTTGAATATATGTCAATGGTATATGTTAGTATGTAGACAAAATTATAAAAGGATCAAGTGTGTGACAAGGTTATACAAAATAGGATAAATGATTACTGAGATAATCGAAAGATAATTACTCAAATGGTATGATTTTCTGATAAGGATGAGTGAGCCAAAGAGGTTTGTTTGGGAGTTACCATATTTTCGTCTGGAAACAGATGAAACTAGAAGAGTTGTTTAACAAATGGAAAATGGTAAAAATCCATGGCAAGATCATAAATAATGGAATGAAAAACAACCACGGTTCTAAATACTTGCTGGAAAAAAAATTAAGATTATCTCTTACACAGAATAATTTTTATGAAAATACATGTGCTTGATATATGGTTCTGATTAACTATCAGATTTTTTTTTTTTTTTTACTTCTAATAGTAACGGCTGTAAAATTTTTGAATAACTATGTAAATGTTTTATTTATTAATAATATCAGAGAAGAACTGTACAATGAGGTAAGCATGAAAATTTTACAACTTGGAGAATCTTGTGGGTTTGGTATAATATATATTATTTTAAATTCAGGTTTCCATCTTTTTTTTTGTTGTACACAGTTTCATGTACAGGATTCTCATTGGGTAAGGTGAATGCAAAGTAAATATACTTATATGTATCTATTTTGAAGTAAAATACTTATTCATGACTAATTGAACAATAATAGTGTTTTGTTTTATCCAGATAAATAATACTAGTGAAAAGTATCTTAAATGTTTCTTCTCAAGGCTTGGAACTCAAATGAATAAAAAATTAAATTCCTAAATTCAAATATTTCCTTTTTGTAAGTCTGATTAAACTTTAATAGTTAAAAACTGTATAATTACCATAAAATCTTACTAATACGTCTCTTTTTTTTTATCGAAGTTAATTTTTTTTCAGAACTGGAAACTTGAACCAGAAAATCGGCGAAAACAATTAGTTTGTGCATCATCAAATGCAGCAGCTGATATTATAACTGAGAGACTTTTAACTAAAAGTGAAATTCCTGCAACGGATATATTTAGAATGTACTCACCTTCAGTAAAAAATTCTCAAATATCTAATGTTATTATGAGCTGTGAAAATGCACATAATCTAAATTTCAATGAAATGAATAATAATTATGACGTAATTTTTCCATCTTATGAAGAAGTTATGGGGAGAAATATTGTTATAACTACTATTATAACTGCTGGAAGGTCAGTATGTTTATTAATATGCACACAAACCCTTACATCTGTTGTAATGTATAATATGTTTTGAAGTTCATTCACAAAATTTATTTAAAAACTGTAATAAACTTTTTTAATGAAAGAAAAAATGAATTTAATAGCTGTAATATTTTCAAAACTTGTGCCTTAACACTTTCATCATTCTTACCATAATTTTTTCTGACTGATGTTTTCACCTGCCATTAGCTGAGGCCAGTTTTTCCTTTTTAAATATACAGTATTTACTTTCGTAATTCACTCAGCTGAATTTTTAAACAATATTTCTAAAAAATAAAATTTTAACAGATTTATTTTCAAGATCTCTAGAACAAATTTTCAGACTCACTGATATGTTAGTATAAGCCTGTTTGAAGGATTCTTGAAAGTGGTGAATGTAAGGGCAATAATGGGTTAATCCTGAGAATACTGTTACAAACACATCCTTACTGTTAATAGAATTTTTTTTTTATTGATGGACAGTTAATACCTGCTAGGGTAACAGTTGTAAAACCAGCTATTTTTACAAGGACTTGAATACTAGATCGTGGATACCGGTGTTCTTTGGTGGTTGTGTTTCAATTAACCACACATCTCAGGTATGGTCGAACTGAGAATGTACAAGACTACACTTCATTCACACTCATACATATCATCCTCATTCATCCTCTGAAGAATTATCTAAACGGTAGTTACCGGAGGCTAAACAGGAAAAGAAAGGGTAACAGTTGACCTTGGAGGATTCTCTTTTTGTTACTGAGTGGGCATGAATACCTACTATTCACACAGTTATACTGTTCTTTTCTTGTTGTGTACCAATAGTAACTGTATTGCAATGTCAGTGGCAATTATAACAAAGAGTGATTTTAATAAAATGTCTAAGAGCGATACTAAATATTCTAATTATATTGTGAATTTTAAAAAGTGAATGAATGTGCGGAGAAACAAGGAAGCAGAGTGGGTAGGTGTGAGTTCACAATTCCTGAATTTAACGTGATCTATCGGAGGAAACAAAACAGGTTCTTACCCAAACTAATGCATCGAGGAAATAATTCTGAGGTTCGAAGACGGGAAAAATTACACAAATTGAAGAAGAGTTACTGGACTATGTTAAAGAATAGCATAACAAATATGTGTGTCTCACATGAAGTGATATGTTACAGGGTGCAAGAGTTGGCAACCGTGCAGGAGATCAGTTCTATAAACTTCAAAGTGAGCACAGGCTGGGCATGTTTCTTTATGAAAAGGAAAGGCTTATCTCATCATTGAGTCAAAGTATGCCAAATGTCTTTAATGAATGCCAAATGTCTTATTTTCATAATCTTGTCATTCATTGATCATTGAAAAAGCAAACATGTTGTTGTCTCAAGTAGGCAGTACTGATCAGACCCTAATTTACATGTCAAGCAATACCACCATTTTTGTGATAAATGAAACACCAACTGCTGGGTGGTGTTTCATTTATCACAAAATATTTTTTTATGAAACTTTTTGCCCTTTTTTATGACTTTATTATTTTTTTATGACTTTATGAAACCACTTGCTGGGTGGTGTTTCATTCATCCATTCTGTATTATTGACATGTTTTAGAGTCTAAATGACTAGTAGCAGTCACTGCATATTAAATTAATATACTAATATTATTTTGATTACTTTTGAATCCAGTTTATTTTATTAAATAATATGAGAGTGGTCCAAAAAGTAATGAGACTGACTTTCGCATGAAATTAAATGCACACAAAGTGGTAGCCGTACATGCATACAAGATGTGTTGTCTACATTTGATGTCAATTTCAAGTTGACTTATATAGTAATTGAGTATCAAAGTATAATGTGTGTTGGGTAATTCCTTCCTTGGAAAAAAATATCAGTCAAAAAAAATATCATGTTTTATAATTCAGTTTTCTGCCCATTTAAAAATCAGCTTTTAAAATATACAAAATATTGAAAGAAGCATTCACTAAAAAGTGTGTTATGTGCAATATGTTTTTGCTAGCATGATGCACTTTTAGCAGATAGATATAGCAAGAGCGGGTCAATTGAGCACCATGATTAACAAACACAGCATTAGGGTGAACACAGCAAGCATTATCATTGAAGAAGATTGTCATATTGGTATACAGCAGTTGGGAGAACTGCTACACATCTCAAAAAGCATTGCTTACAATATTGTGTGCGAGTGAGTCTATATGAAATGCATTGTGTGTCATTGGGTCTGCAATCACCTGACCAAATGGAGTAATGCATATTTCTCTGCAAAGAATTGCTTGCTTGCTGGCTACAAGAAGAAAGGAATATACATTTTGCATAATGTAGTAACTATTGTTGAGTCTTGAAAGTTTCATTACGTTCTTGTGATGATACAACAAAGCTCCCAGAGAAAAATCTTCTTCACTCCCTCTCAGAAAAGGGAAAGCTGCACACGGCATGATTAAGTCATGATGATCAATTTCTTTGATCATTAACAATTCATTTATTGACATTAGGTATCTATCAGGATGACTGTAAATGTGTTCTGGTACAGTAATGTGCTGAAAAATGCTGACTCTCTTCAAAAAAAGTCCTGAATTTTTGAATGGAAAAAATTGTTCGTCATCCACTATGCAGCCCAGATCTAGCTCCGTGCAGCAACATCTTACTATTCCCAGAGGTGAAGAAGGAGCTGAAAGGAATAAAGTATGAGATGATTAAAGGCATGGAGGTGAAATGCAAAGTGGTTTGTTTTAAAAATTCATAACTATAATTATTTGAGAATAAAATATAATTTTTATTAACTGATCTAAGCTGGAGAGTTGTTGAAGATAAGGAGTATGGCTAATTCTTGTTTGGATGGTATTTATGTGATATGAATATTAACTAAAACTGACTGATTTTTCTTTTTTGAGAATGGTAGGAACGACAACAATCCACCCGAATGTTGCCTTTGCCACATTTTCCAAATCATCCTGGGTGGAAGTTATGACAAAATTTATGCTTATATAAACTTTTAATTAGTCACAAAATTAACTGCATGTTTCTTAAATGAATCATGTTTAAAATTATTTTTAACTACTGCAAGGGAATGAGTAAAAATTTGGTATGTTCCCATTCACTGATTTATGAAATTCAGTGTTCAACAATTTTTAATTAAAGAATTTTAATATCAGTATATTTTAATATTTTGAGTTTTTTTCAACATCTGAATTGTTTGTCCATAGAGGTGCCCAAATAGGTTTACTTTGCAAATAGGTTTACTTTACATATAGTTTTGTCAGAAGTCTGCATGGAGCCTTTTAGTGAAAAAATAAAACTTAATATTATATATGCTTCATAAACCTACTACTTATGAAAAATTTTAAGCAGTATGTATCTATGGTGAGTAATTTGCTGAACTTTGTGCACCGCTACTATATATTTGATAAGTTATTTTTTGTAAAAAATGCAGTATTTAAGATCTATAAATATTTAGTGATTTTTCTCACTACAATAATAGAAACAGACAAGAATTTGCTGTCAAACCTTATTTAATTAATTAATTTTTTTGAGAAGACCAACTTTAAAGGAATAAAATTATTAAATCATGTACCAAGATAAATGTGAGTAAAAGAAATTTTAAGGCTAGCTGACAAAATATTTTCTATTTCATTTTCTAATTATTTCTGAGAAAATAGTTTTGTTGGACATTAAATTTCACAAATTATTTTAATGTAAAATTTTTTTATTGTATGTAGTAAAGGAAGAAACAAATAATGTAAAATTTATCTTTCTAGGCTAGTGGATGGTATCCCTTGTACACATTTCTCACATGTGTTGATTGATGAATCAGGCCATTGCATGGAGCCTGAATGTTTAGTACCATTTATGGGCTTAATTACTGGTGAAAATAAACGTGTTCATGGACAGTTGGTATTAGCTGGTGATCCACTACAATTAGGACCTGTGTTAAGATCACCTGCAAAAGATTATGGATTACGTAAGTTATTTAAAAGTAAAGAATTATGTTAAACTGTTATTTAATAGAAAGTTATTTATTGGATAACAAAATTATGCTCAAAAGCCATTTCCAAAAATTGCAAACTAAATCTTGATTCCATTTCAATAAAAAAGATTACAACAAAAAATCATAGTTAAAAAATCATCAGTATACACTGTGGAGAAAGTGTGTGGGTATGTACATATATACATATTTTGGGAATGGGAAAATATTTCCTTTGTATTCTCCCATTAAATGGCTTTAGGATCACATAATAATATAAATCTTAACTGAAAAACTTAGGTGCTTTCCAAATATGACATATTGCTGACTATTTGTAGAATTATGGAAAATTATGATAGTATTAGTTTATTTATTTAAAAAAAGTATCATGAAAGTTAAGAATATTTGATACATTTAGAAATTTTATTTCAAAAAAGAGTAAAATAATAATAAGAAGAATGCAGCTTAGATACTAATAATATTTTTGATATTTACGAACATGATGCAACATCGGTACATGTGACTCAAAGCTGGTTCAAGCATTTTCAATCCGCCAGCCTCTGTAGCATGAGTGATAGCATCTTGACTTTTCATTTGGAGGTCCTAGGTTTGAATCCCAGTCATCAAGCTAGCATTTTCACACACTACAAAGATTTTCATTCATCTCATCTCATTCTCTAAAGTTATACCTAACGGTGGTCCCAGAAGTAAAAAAAAAATTCAATCTGAAAATTTTGTTGTCAATATCTTGCATCTCATTCTGGTTGGCCAATGGCTGAAATAGTCAATGAAATCATGGAAAAATTGAGCTAGACCAGAGACATTAATGGTTATGATATCAATAATAAACTAAACATTGACTAACAAACAGATTTAAACAATGAAGAGAGCTGGATACAAAAAAAAAACATTGTGTTTGGGCGACATACAATTTAGAAAAGAAAAACTGATTGGATTGAATTTCCATATCTGTAAATCATTGCTAAAACACAACACAACTGAACCATTTTTGAAATTGCTCATTATGGGTAATGAAAAATGAATGAAGTACTACAATAATGTATGGAAAAGATTTTGGGTGAAATGAGATGAAGCTCTGCAAATGGTGACAAAATCAGGCTTGACATCAAGAAAAGTAATGTGTGTATGTGTGTGTATGTGTGTGTGTGTGTGTGTGTGTGTGTGTGTGTGTGTGTGTGTGTGTGTGTAAGTGTGTGTGTGTGTAAGTGTGTGTGTGTGTGTGTGTGTGTGTGTGTGTGTGTGTGTGTGTGTGTGTGTGTGTGTGTGTGTGTGTGCGCGTGTGTGTGTATGTGTGTCAGAAAGTAATTTTTCACTATGAGCTGCTGCTACCCAGTTAAATGATTGATTCCAATCTCAATTGTCAACAACTGGAAATATTAAGCTAAGTGATTGAAATAAAGCAACCAGAATTGGCCAGTGTGTTGGCTTCCATCACAAACAATGCCAAACCCCGAATCTTTGGTGACCAGTTGAAAATTGAGAGAGCTTGGCTAGTAAGTTTTGTTACAACCACTGTATAGTCCAGATCTTGTACATCAAATTACCATTTATTTCAGTCTCCAAAGAAATCTTTTTAACAGTATGAAGTTGGCTTCAAAAGAGGCATGTGAAAATCACTTATCACAGTTTTTTCCAGAAAATACAGAAGTTCTACAGTGATGTGATTATGATTTTACCTCAAAAATGGCAAAAGGTTGTCAATTAAAATGGCACATTTGGTTTAATATAAACTTCATTTAGTACAAAAAGAAAACTTGTTTTACTTTTAGATTAAAATATGAAGAAATGTTTTCCATAACCTTTTATTTATATTTATATAAGTTATGATAAAACATTATGATGATGTGTTTTCAAGATATAACTTTTATTTTTAAAAACACAGAATATTATACAATTTACTTTTGATATACATTCAGAGTATTAATTATACAATATTAATATATCATATATGCACTCTAATATTCTAATGTTAATTCGTACATGCTTAACAAATAGGACGTTGTGTATCAAATGAGTACTATATTAGAACTTTACATTATGAGAGCCTAATTAGAACTGAATAATTATTAAAATTAACAAAGGAAACAAAGATTTCAGTTGCTTTAATTCTTTCACATGGTGGGGTTCTTAGAATCTACCTATAGGCAAGATATGTGGCTTTCAGAATGCAATTCTTCATCTGTTCTCAGTAATATAACTTATATATGTATAATAAATAAAGAAATGAAAATGAAGAAAATAATTGTGAATAGTTACAAAACAGTATAACACAAGTGTTGAGTATTTACTGTAATTACACTTTAATTATAATTTATAAATAAATAAAAACTACCAATTAATAATTATTAAACTTACCACTGTACATAATGAGCTTTTTGAATTTATCATTTTATAAAATGCCAGAAAATCAAATAATGCATTACCATCAGTTTTAGAAAATTTAGTTTCATTTATAAAAACTAATTATGATAAACTGAATTAAATAGTGGCTTAAGATGTGCAGTTATATGATAGTTGGCTATTAAAATAAGTTTGATCTTAATCTATTGAAAATTGTGTTTTCGATTTAATTCTTTTATTGACAAGATAAGTGAATGATATTTTAACCAAATGTAAAATCATTTAAAATAAATTAAAATTTACTGTTGAAATTCATCACAGTTTTTACTGAAGTTTTTAGAAAACTAACTCGTCATAAAATCATCCTTCATAATCACACCACTGTTTGTAATAACAATATGGTTTACAAAACATAAATGTGCACGTAATAACAAATGAGAATTGGTTAAATAAATGAAATTAGATTTATGACAAGCCAGAAATGGATATAATGATATTTTTCCGTTTAATAAGTTCAGTTTATCGTCAGTTACAGCCACTGACAAGAAATGAATTTTTATACTGTATCTCTTTGCCTTATCTGTACTTTTAAAATGAGGATTTTAAGGCTTACATCTGACAATGTTGTGTATTAATAAAAGTCATTTCTAATAATTATATAATTTAAAGTTATTGACAATAAAATTTGTTAATAATAGACTGATACACTTCTAAATATACAAGTATGCTGGATATTACCGTTCAGGTATTACTTCAGAGGATGATATGTATGAATGTAAATGAAGTCTTATACAGTCTCAGTTCGACCATTCCTGAGATGTGTGGTTAATTGAAACCCAACCATCAAAGAACACTGGTATCCACGATCTAGTATTCAAATCCATATAAAAGTAACTGCCTTTACTAGGACTTGAATGCTGGAACTCTCGACTCCAAATCTATTGATTTTGGAAGATGCATTCACTACTAGACCAACCTGGTGAGTTTGGTCGGTAGGTTAATTTTTGTTCTATAGTCTAGTTTAATTATTATATTGTAAATTTATGTTTTTGTTTAAACAAAAGTTTTTACTTGTTACCATCTTCGTTAATCAGTGTAATCGAACTAATTTGTATAATTAGTAGACTAATTCATTACAAAATTAATTTTTCTAATGCAGTATTCACTTATTTTTACAGAAAAGTCATTATTGGAACGTTTGATGACGTCAGATAGTATGTATAAAAAAAATCCAGAAACTGAAAAATATAATGAACTCGTATTGACAAAACTTCACCTGAACTTTCGATCACATCCAGCTATAATAGAAATACCAAATAAACTATTTTATGACAGAGAATTGAAGGTAAATATCATGAAATTTTTTTGGTTCAGAAATTAATATTATAGTTATGTTATGTTTATGGAGATTTTCTGATCCCCAAATATGGACATTATGCGTGTTAACTTTTCCACTAAGGTGAAATGTTGTCTCATGACTAAACACAGTAAGAGAAAGAAAGTCATCATCTTCATGCTGCCGCTGATCATGGCAGAGTCTGTATGCACAGCATAGTCTGTAACCTTTAAAGCCTGTAACAGCAGTAAGTATGGATACACCTCCATATTGTTTACAGGAAAGATTGGTTCAGTTTGGCATTAAAAAAGTTCTTGTACCACATTCTAATGATTATAGTTGTCATTTCCTACACAATTTCTGTATTTTAGGCTGCCGGGAAAAAAGAAATTACAGAAACGTTTTGTAACTGGAATGAATTACCAACAAAACAATTTCCTATTATATTCCATGGAATTATCGGAAAAGAAGATCGTGAAGAAACATCTCCCAGGTAATTATTATTAATTTTTTTTTACATATTTAATTTTAAATTTATTTTTTTATATTTTTTTTTTACAGTTGCTGGCAAATTCATCTTATTATAAAATAGTGTTAAAATATACATTTTCTTTTGTCAGTTTTGTCTGTTTGAAAATCATCAATTAATTTCTTTTCATTAACATTGACTGTTAATTTATTGAAACTGTATTCAGGTTGCCAAGTTTATGAAACTTGGCAGCCTGAATTATTTCTAGTATAATGTATTAAACAAAATTATGTACACATGCACTTTTTCATACCACTTTTGGTATTCTTTTTTTCCCCTACATAGGTTTCTGTTTATTAGCACACATGTTATTATGTCAAGTTTTATTTAGGTGGGATGGTACTACTCTATGCTTTGACTACTGTTATACAATTTAGGGTATTTCTATTACTTTGGTTGAGATCAGACAGTTTGGATGTTTTGCTTTTAAAATGTAGCAGCACTTAGTAAAACAGTTTCTGTTGCATTATAGAAGCTTTTTTTTTTTATTTGTTTCTTTTTTACTTTCTCAGCAAACATAGCTATAAAGGAGAAAAAGTGGTTATCATGTAAAAAATGGGATATCAGGTTTTTTGCAAATCTTTATGCTTTAGGATCCAACTAGTTCATTTGAACTAAAAAAAAAATACGTGTTTCGCACTGCTTTTGGCCTTTATGTCTCAGGATTCATCGAATCGATCTTCTAATTTGGCTCAAATATTTCTTTATACAAGGCATTGATAATATATTTTTCCCCAAAATTTATTAAGGGATGGGAGATATTGTGAAAAAACCAATTTTGATTTTTTCAGAGGTATTTTAGAGGAAGCTTTATTAAAGCAAATCTATTTAATCCAAGAAACTAATTTTTTTTTTTTTAAATTAACTTTTCTACCAGTTCAAATATGTTTTTTTGTTTTATCTCAGAAATTTTTGAAAGTTTATACTTCATATACAGAGCTATCACGGAATGTCTACAATTTTTTAAAATTATAGACCCAGACATAAAATAGATAAAGCTTTTTTGAGCATTTTTTTCTTCATATTTTAGCATTTACTTTGAAGGGGGTCTTAGATTGAGAGAAACTTTACTTAAAACAAATTTGTTGGTTAACCTATTTATCTTTAGTAAACATTTTCTTAAAATTTGTTCGCACTTCTAAAAAATATTTATTTTTTGGCTGTAATTTTTTAATTTTCATTAAAAAAAATTGTTTGTATTCACTTAAAGGGCTGTTAAAATTAAAGTAGCTTTATGACACCTGTATTATATTATGACCCAAAATGAGAAGTAATTTTCCATTATTTTCATAAAAGTTATACTTTATTTTTTAATATTTTTAAACGATTTTCTTTTAAATTATTTTCTTCTTAGAAATCATTTCTTTATAAATAAATTTTGTAAGTGATCCCCAAAAATTTGATAAAAATTTAGTTGCCAAAAAAGGTTTTCTGATTATGTTAGTACATTTTTTATTGTTTTAAAAAATATGAAATTATTTTATTATAAAAAAACAAAAAATCAGACCCTTAATGTTTGAACGTAAAAAACTATGCAAGGACTTAAGTAGTGAAGCTGAGAAAGCTTGGCCAGCTCTTGTTTAGGTACGTAAACATTAAATTTAACTTTTAAGACTATAGAATTAACTGATTATATAAACCTATTTATGTAAATATAATCATTGAGTTAATAATTGCAGTCAATAACAAATGTGTATCACTTAAATATGTATGTACTATATATGAATATATGACATAAATTTTATTCTTTATAAAAATATATTTTCCAGCAAAAAAGTTGAAATCTCAATTACGATTATTATTTATATATATATATCTGTAATATTAGTTGTTTACAGTAGAAGTAAATTTTTGAATACCTTTATTTAATTATAAAATAAAATTAATTGACATAACAGTATAGTGTTTTTCTTCTTTGTCTAATAGATTATACATTTCTGCCTGTTCCAACACCCATCTTTCTTCAGACACTTTCCTATTGTCTTATATTTTCTTGCTGGCATTGGCAATTAATTTTAAAACATTCTTTGAAGACAGTAATTCCATTTCACTCTGTATGATCTTAATCATTTATAGATGGAAAAATCTGCAACTTAGTTCAAATACCTTCATTTTTCAACCTATCTGTTTTCGTACTTTTCACTGACCAGAGTAATTTCATTTCCACTGCTTTTTTGACACTATCATCTTTCTTCCTGCTCACCTGAGCTTGACTTCTATACATTCAAAATCTCTACAGCCCCTGCTTTAAAAATTTGTGCCTAGTCTTGTGTCTCGTCCTATTTGGTAATGCCCTATGAATCACCCCAAATGTTAAATTTTTGTTAACTTTTTCTTAATATCTAAATCATCTTTTATAAGAGATATCACATTCCAGATATTTTAAGCTGTTGTCTGTCCTAATATACAATCATTTATTACAGTTATTGACACCAGTGTTATTTTTCCTTAAATGCAATAACTTATTTTGTTTCGGTTACTTTATGTATAATTCCATAAGATGTTCATCTTCATTTGGTTCAATGCCTAAATAATTCTTTCCACTTTCAGAATACATAATCAATACAAATGTATCAAATAACTAGCAAGCCCATTGTGGCTTCTCTTGCACTGTATGGTTACTTGGGTTTCCCATTGCAGTGAATTTTTTTTTTTATTTTTAGAAAAGTAACTGGAGGCAGGGGCAGCCAGTCGCATCACACATACAGTAACTGTGTTGGATATTGAGATTCAAAAAACCAAAAATGCTTTTAGATATTAATCTGAAGAGTATTTGCAAGCCTACATCTAGTGAATATCTTGTTTAGTATAGTCAGAAATGGGAAATTTGCAATCATTGTTCAACATTTTTTTTACCTTTCTTCAACCCTTTCAAGATTGAATTCCAAAAAAATTTAGAGAAATTGGTTTTTAGATATTCAAATGAAGATTACAGTCACCAAAAATCAAGTTATCTTTATATGTTACTGAAAAATTAAAAAAAAAAGTAAATTTCATTCTTACTCCATTTTAACCCTTTAAACTTGAAATTTTAAAAATTTAGTCAAATTATCAGTCAGAATTTCAAAAATTCCTTTTTTAGTGTGCACTTACATCACACGAAGGTGTATAAAATTTTTCATTAATTTATCTTCAGTAGTTTTTGCTGGGTGTTGATTATGAATTACTCACAACAAGTTGTTTTATATATATATTGATGTAGGCAACAGTGAGCATCCCTGGCTTACTTCTTTGTATGTTTTGTCATAGTTAAGCAGTTTTCCCTTTAAATATATTCTTTTAGTGGTGTCCATATATGATCTAAAATCTTCCAGAAACAGATTATAATCTTCTAATATAGTGTTCATTTCATTCTTTATATAAATGATTGAATACAATATCAAAATTTTGATGTAGTGTAACTGAAATTTAGTACTTTAGAAATGTAGGTTTTTGAAACTACAAACAAAATATAAAACCTGTTTATTTTTCTTTTCTATATATTAAAAGCGCTTTCGAGGAAATTCCTCATCATCAGCTGATTAAAATTAAAAATTAATTACACATTAAAACATTAATAAAGCTAAACATTAATATTATTACATATATGACATAATATATGCATCTCAATTTCCCTCCCCCTCCACCGAGGGAGAAGAACACCTGCCTTGTGACATGTCTGACTAGCCATTATTGGCTTGATTGGAGGACGTCTTCTAGCCCTCGAACTAATAACATTCCACAGTAACCAGCTGGCTTGTATGAGATGCCACTGATGCAAATGCCTTGAAAGACATTCCCGTCAGTAATTCCACCTTGTCTTACACATATATCCAGACAAATAATTAATAAAAATCTTTAAAAAATATTAAACATTTTTTATATATTTTTTTAAACATGTTTGTGGCCAGCCACTAAATATAGCACTGTCTAAATACAGTGGCTGACTACAAACATGTTTAATAAAAAAATACTAAACAAATTTAATTTTCTTTAAAGTTTTTAAAGATTTTTAATTATTATTAATTATTTGACTGTATATATTATGTCATATATGTAATTATATTAATGTTTAGTATTTTATTAATGCTTTAATGTGTAATTAATTTTTAATTTTAATCAACTGATGATAGGAATTTTCGAAATTGCTTTCGATATATAAAAAAAAGAAGAAAATTAATAAGATAAGGTAAGAGCTCTCATTGATTCTTAACTTTGGTGGATTGTGCTGAATTTTGTTTATGCTTTTGAAATTAATTAGTACAGAGGAAGATATGGACAAAAAAAGGATTTATTTTACTAAATTAAAACCTATTTAATATAAAATTTATATTAAATTTAACAAATGTAATTTTTTAATTATAAATATTTTTTTTGGTACTCAAATAAACCACATCTATATTGATTGAGATGCTGTTCTTGCAATGGAGAAGATGTTATTGCTGATAGTTTTTTCTTTAGGCTCTCTAAAATGTGATTGAAAAGTGTGTTGATTCAAAATTGTATTTTTTCTTTTTGTATAGTGTATATTTATGTATTTCATGATGTTCAAGTGAGTTAAGATGTACTTCACTGAAGATATATGCGTTTCTGAATAATATTTATTTCAGTATTGGTGGATTTCTTGTGATTTGCACCAGAGTAGTTTAAATAAATACCAAATTTGTTGTTCAATAAAAAAAAATCCAGCAAAGAGTTGAAAGTCACAGAACAATTGTTTTGGGGGAAAATTAAGTAGAACATTAAGTACCCAAGTGTGAAAGTAAAGAAATGTGTAAAAAAATTATTCTACACTGATTAAATATGACTGTATCTCCCCACACCTGTGACGTTATATTCAAAATTAAATAGCATCATTGACCAATACTCAGAAGTCATTCTACATTTTATAATTATCAGTTAATCCAATCTGAAGGTAGAGAAAAATGATTACTGATGAAAAAAGTAATTCAGTTAGGCTTATCTCCCATTCTGAAATGAAATTGCCCTAACATATAACCAAAATACTAATATAATTGAGGCATCTAATTAGAACAAAAATTGATTTTATATCCGGAAATGAGAAAAGAGAAAATATAAAATAATAATTATAATCTATTAATGTAAAACAAAAAAGTAGCTTAAAAACACACTTATAATAAATTCTACTTACATTTAGTAATTTAACAAAACATTTTGAAAAAATATATAACATAATTGGTCATATCTTCTTTTTTGAAAGCATTAATTTATTATTTTTCATGGGTGTAATCATAAAAATAGCTAATAAATTTTATGAACATGTTAAAACTTAAGTGACTTTAATCTATAATTATATATATATGATAATTTAAAGTCGACATTGTAATGTTATAATATTTAAAGATGCTGATAGGATTAGCAATCATTTCTTTTATAAAAATATCTAATTTTAATTGTTCTTCTTTTTTCAGTTTCTTTAATCTAAATGAAGTGAATTTAATTATGCATTATATTAAAGAATGTTTAGTTGGAAAAACAATAAATGGAAGATTAATTAAAACAACTGACATTGGAGTCGTATCACCATATAAAAAACAGGTATAATACTTTGACTAGGTTTTTAAAAAAAATAAGGTTTACTAAATGGATTAAAAATAAAAAAATCCCTTTCGGCATGCCAGAAGGCAGAGTAGATTTCACCGATGCTAAGTAGGGGATAAAAAAAAAATTTCCACCTTAAAGTTAAGAAAAACTTCAAATTTACTCAATACAACAATGGCTGCATATGAAAAAAGTTTCACATGTTTAGCATATGACAAGCCCCATCAATTCCAGCAATATTTTGATCATCCCTTGCTGTAAGGGTTGGTCATATCAAAAATTGTTTCAGACAAAAGTTTTAGGTTATGTTTAGAGGACTAATGACCACTTTAAACCAATTCGATACTGTGCCTGTTAAGAGAGGTTTTATTTTTTTCCATTTTTTCCACCCCGTGAGCCAATGGTTGGTGATATCAAATAATTTTACTTAGATAAGTTTTAGGCCCTTATCCAACAACCCACCGGGTTGGTCTAGTGGTGAACGCGTCTTCCCAAATCAGCAGATTTGGTAGTCGAGAGTTCCAGCGTTCAAATCCTAGTAAAAGCCAGTTATTTTTACACGGATTTGAATACTAGATCGTGGATACCGGTGTTCTTCGGTGGTTGGGTTTCAATTAACCACACATCTTAGGAATGGTCGAATTGAGAATGTACAAGACTACACTTCATTTACACTCATACATATCATCCTCATTCATCCTCTGAAGAATTATCTAAACGGTAGTTACCGGAGGCTAAACAGGAAAGAAAGAAAGGCCCTTATCCAACAAGTAGAGCTGTCCAGTATTTCTTCATCTGTTCAGATCTTGCTTTCTTTTCTTCAACTGTAAACACCCTCTTCGTTGTATTTTGTTGTTTGTCTGTCTTTTGTTTAAATCTAATGTTTTTGTCTTTTAGCTTTGTAATTTTTCCAGTTTTATTCTGGTCAGTCAGGGATTTTCCCAATTCTTACATATCATCTCTTATTTCTTTGATCCATCCTACTTCTACCTTTTGGAAGCAGAGCTTTTCAATGATATTTCTTGACAGTCTTGTTTCCGGTGTCCTTATGAGATGATCAAAGAAAGAGATTCTATTTTTCCGCCAAGCATCAGTAACAGGCTCTATTTCTCGATACACCACCTCATTTGGCACAATCCACCATTGGCCTTCTTTTTGGTGTTTTTTATTGATACACGTACTGACAATTCTCCTCTCTATTTTCAGAATTTTATCAATTCATTTTTTGTGAGTGATTTTGAAAAGGGTCTCGCTTCTGTAGGTGACTTCTGGCTAATTGATTTTTTTTTTGTAAAATTAAGATAGCTAAGGAGAAATAGAAATTGAAACTATAATAATTTGATGACTGACATCAAAGAGGTTAAGTTAAATCCAAAATCTTGACATTCTTTGTAATTAATCTTTTGAAAATCAACATAATTATTTGTTTAAAAGAGAGATGTCTGAATTTTATCAACAATTTCAAGGCAATTAAATATTATAATCATTGTATCAACTGTACGTTCAAAACCAAAGGATGAAAAAATGGGTCATGGTTTATAATACGTGGTGTATTCTGTTTGAAATGCCTGAGGAAGGTACTGTGTACCAAATCAACTGTTGTGATTTATTAAATAATTTTGTGAAAATCAAACAGTCATTTTGACATTTTAGTTTCAATGTTTTTCATACATTGAAACCAGAATGCATCTTCAGTTTGAAATCAGGTGAGATAAATCCTATAGAAAAAACTAGAGAAATCCCGGGACCAATAAAAATAGGTGAAAACAAATACAAATTCAGAAGTAAAGAGATCTTTACAAATGCAATGGAACTGAGAAAATGTCAGATTCTGTCAGACAAAGAAGAACCAAATACTTCGGCCACCTTATGAGAATGAATGATAACAGATTTTCAAAATCATTCTTCAACCACTATTATAACAAAAAGAATGGATCTCACTAGTCAAAAAAACTAAAAAATTGAATATATCTGAAGAAATATTACAAGAAAGAACAGTATTTAAAAAAGTGGTAGAAGATTTCAAGGGTTTACAAGAAAAGGAGAAAAAACAAACTATCAATGTCTGATCAGAAGAGAAAATAAAAAAAAACAAAAGAATAAAGAACTATTGGAAAACCAGGAAAGAAATATCCAGAAGAAAGAGAAATGAGTAGAAAACATTGGCATTCAGTCAGCCAAACTAAAAAAAATTATAAGCATTTGGTTCATAACTACATAAGACCAAAAATATTGGTCGTGGTCTAATGTTACTTGGAAACTGGTCAAAAAATAAGTTTAACAGAATTAAACTAAATCTTTTCATAGATAAAGGTGAACTTCCTTTCCCATTCCCTTTTTCCTGTTTAGCCTGCGGGAATCACTGTGAAGTATTTTTTAGAGGATGAATGAACATGATATGTATGAGTGTAAGCAAAGTGTAGTTTTGTACAGTTTTAGGTTCACCATTTCTGAGATGTGTGGTTAATTGAAACCCAACCACCAAAGAACACTGATATTCACAATCTAGTATTCAAATCCATATAAAAGTAACTGTCTAGATGTTTAAAAGTAAGGCGAGCTTTCTAGATGTAACCATTGTACTTCAAAGTTGTGATTTTTTAAAAATATTTTTTTTACTTTGCTCCTACTCACAGAAATGAATAACTTTTATTCATGTTTTTTCTGTTAAAGTTTCTTCATTATTCTGAAGAAAGATTGTTTCTTGATTTAGATTTTAAGTAAAAACTTTACAAATGATTTTTGACTGTAAATCTTGTTTTCCTATTTATTTCAATACCGTTTAGCAGACCTCTTTATTTTTTGTTTGTTTATTTTTTAAGTCTGTTACAATTTTTTTTATATTCTTAACAGAATAGGCAGTTTCTGCTTAAAAAAAATTGTAATTTTAAATCGTTTTCAATCTAATCTAATAAAAAATTTGCTTTTTAACTTAAAGCCTGTGAAAATGGAAAACTTTTTGATGTTTGAATGGTTTCTATTTTAGAAAGGTTTTGCTGTGTTTTTAATTTGTTTATTATAAACAAACACATCATAAATATTAAAATAATTATATAATGTAATTTACATAGAACAATATATGATGAGTTAGTTGCTTTAGTATTAACTGCTGTCTTTTGATTAGTAATTAAAGTTTTTTATCAATTTATATTTTGGTAAACAAATAGTTGGTTAAACATTAATAATTCAATTTTTAATAATTTTTCCACTGAAAGAATGTTAGCAATATTTTTAATATTTGATACTAAATATGCATGACTACACTGGCACTATGTCAGCCTTTATTTTCAGCTTTTTATCAAAAAGGACTCAGAAATTTGAATCCCTGCTCAGCTCAATGTTTTTCATACGATACTAATTTTTCATTATATATTCTCATCTAGGGGCTTCCAACATATGTGGTGAATTAATTAAATTAAAAATGCAATATTGGGGTAAACGATTCAAACAGTAGAAAGTGAGATTTAACTGATATTAATTTATACTGAGATTGTATATCTGCTTGTATTTTTCTTATTATAGATTCAAAAATTAAGCATTGCTTTAAAAACGAAAGGTTTGAACGGTATTACATTAGGTTCTGTTGAACAATTTCAAGGCAACGAAAAATTGATAATCATTGTGTCTACTGTACGTTCAATGCCAAAGGATGAACAAACGAGTCTTGGCTTTCTAAAAAATCCAAAGGTAACTACTGTGTTTTATTTTTTTTAAAATTAACTTTTAATATTCTGCAATTGATTTTTAGAAGGAGGAAAGTTGTTTTTATCAAGTACTTTGTAATGAATTCAACATATTACTTAATTTATTTTCTGTTTTTAAAACTGTTTTAATTTTATATTATAAGTAAAATTAACTAAAGAAAATAAAAAAAATTGTTATTTGATTTTCACAAAATTATTTTACAAATCACAACAGATATTTTAGTATACAGTACCTTCCTCAGGTGTTACAAACAGAATACACCATGTATTCTGTTTCTGAAGCAGGTGTAGAAATTTTTAATTACACTTGTGAAAATCAAATAAAATATTTGCTCAAAAGAGAGATATTTGAATGGTATCACTTCAGGTTCTGTTGAATAATTTCAAGAGAATGAAAGATTAGTAATAATCAACTGTGCATTCAAAACCAAAGGTTGAAAAAATTGGTCTTGGTTTATAATGGATGGTGTATTCTGTTCAAAACACCTGAGGAAGGTAATACATACTGAAGCAGTTGTCATTTTTTTAAATTTTGTAAAAACCAAGTAACATACTTGTTTATTTTCTTTTGTTGTGATGGATTTTCATCAAGTAACATCTTCATCCATCAATTACGTAAAATTAACATCTGATAAAGATGTAATTTTCAAAATTATAATGGATGTATAGTAAGGATGAAGCAACGATGCAGATGAAGCCATTTTTAATAATTTTTTTTTTGTTCATTAAACAATTACTGCTATTGAAAAGTTGCTAAGTATTTTAAACTATGTTCTTGTCTTAAGCCAAGGCTTACTTTGAACAGGTTAAAAAATTGTGCAGAATTAAAGACAACACAGTTAAAGCCACTGGTGTGAGAATTTTTATTGTTAGAATAATGTAGTTAGTGAAGTGATAAGAAAAACTCTTTAAGTGTGTAGAATCTATGAAAAGAATTTATTTTACTATAATAATTTAATAATGGACTTTACTTAAAAATTGCTCAAAAATTATTACTCGCCTTATAGCCTTATAGTAAAAGTCTGACAGATAGTACATATGTGTTAAATATTTTGCTAACAACCACAATAAATACTGCATGAGTTTTTAGTGTTGGGATTCATAATTAGTTTATTTAAAATGATATTAAAAATAATTTTTTAGCCATTTCTATGAATTTTATGTTTCAACTGCATTTCATCATTTTTCTTTATATGTATCACATATTGAAGATTATGATGAGGACACACCATTGCAAATGGATCTATGAGTGATTAAAAAATAATTGTAGCGCTATTGAATGCAGTTTTATGATGGCAATGATGATAATTCTGTTTATAGTTAAGATTTATCAAACTGGAGATCTCTTATAAGTTTCAATAAAAGTCCAAATTATCTAATTTTTGTGATATCTTTCCTTCAAAACTAGTACAAGGTTAATTGACTTGCATCTTAGCAGAGGGATGGAGAAGCTGAATTATATACTGATTTCTTAAGAGTTTAAAAAATATATTTTAAGAAATACTTGTTTTTAATCTTATTAAACACCCACGGAGCAACTGGTCCTCGCCGTTAAGCTTTAACACAGTCACTCCAGTGTGCCGTGGCAGTCGTCTGCCCCCCTGTCTTGCCCTTCTCTGAGAGCGTCCCAACAGGGTCCTCCTAGCTTCATCGAGGAGCAGTAGCCTTCCCTTCTGGAAGACCACTACACCCCTCCGCTAGAAGGCTGCCCTTCCCGATCCTGACCTAGGTTGCTGAACACGCATTGCGCGTATTCAGCAAACCACCGCGTCCCCCCTCTCACTCCTGAGGGTCCCAAATGCATCATCGGAGCGCCCCGACTAACCTTCATTTTTGCATATGAAGGAGCCAAAGCGTCCTCTGCATCCACTACTTTCCATTACTTTAAGAAATACTTTGGATTAATTCAAGTAAACACCTCAGTCATTAGTCTAACTTTAAATCCAACCCATGGGCTCTTTGTTAAGAAAATAAAAAATAACCTACCTGGTCTATGTGATGATTTTTAACATAGATCTTTGGTAATTCTACAGGCATAGAAAAGGTTGCCATTCCACAGACCTCAAGAAAAGGAGCTGATGACTTGAAGATGTTAGTGTATTGCAGCAGTTGATGCAGTTCCAAGAAAGAAGATTTAAAAGATAAGGAAACGAAAGAAAAAGTAAGTGAATGGTTGGGAGAAAATTAACTTGTAGAAGGATTACCTCTGATTGGAGCAGGACTCAAGAAATACCTGCATACTGCGGAACAGTTTTTTTTATAAGAAATGTTAAGAATATACATTTTTTTAATAAATAGAGAAGAAAAAATCATAAAATTGTTTTCAAAAATAAGGTAATATTATGTGCAAGGATCGTTTAAAAAGAACTCAGCCTAACATCAAGGTGGCACAAGTATGACTAAATGCCTTATGATATTTGTCAAATATGATCCTTTTTATCCCAATAGTCATACAAAAAGAGTTAGATTTCACTTTAAAGGATTCTTCTTATTTATTTTTGACAGTTAAATGTGAGCTGCTGAATTTAAATGTGGTTGTACATTCATTCAAGATGATGAATATTTGAGACGCCTAAAAACTGGTATGACTGATGAAATTATCACAAGCGTCCATATTGAAATTAAATGATCATTAGCTGAAGGTATGCAAACTTACTGATATTGTAACTGTCTCAATAGACAATATCCAATATGTTTCACATGGTGTTTTGAATGTGTAAAAGTTTTCCGCTCAATGGCTGCAACAGTTATTAACAGTCTACCAAAAACCCATTAGACAAAATACTTTTTGAGGATGTTTACAGTTATTTAAACGTAGTTTTTTGCTGAATTTTGTCAACATTTTATAACAATAGATGAAACATGGATTTACAACTTAATGCCTCATACCAAACAGTGGGTGAGAGTATGTGAAGTGCACTAAAGAAAGTAAAATTTTTCCACCTGCAAGGAAATATGTTTTTTTTTTTATTCTTGTGGTGTGATGTTCATATTCAGGAAAGGCATTTATCAGGAAAGGTGAAATATTTTGGAGGGAGCCACCTGCCTGATTGATTTGGAGAACTATAATTCTGATGTTGTTATACTGTGGACAGGATGCATAACCATTTCATTTTTGATTTTCTACAGAGCTGTTATCCTTGTCAGGCAAAGCTGAGTGAGGTCTTTTCATATGACATCGTGTAGTGGTTTTTTCAGATGGATCTCCAATCATCATAAGAATTATTTCAGGACTAGTAATTTTGGTCCTATGAGTACTAGGGAAATACAGGACCACCTCTGCAGAGCCCAGACATACATAGGATATGACCAGAGAACATTGTTCAAGACTCACTGTGTAGAGCCATCCAACCATCTGCACGATAATTTCCACTTGGGTTATGGTTACGTTTTTTAAGATGTACAACAGTCTCAGTGCAAGTTTAAGATGTTGTATTGCTGTGTAAAGGTATATGTAGTAATTTGCATAGTGTTTGTGGGTTTTTTCTTTTAGCCTCCAGGACCACCATTAGGTATTGCTTCAGAGGATGAGATGAAATGGGGAAATGCTTGTTAGATCTAAATCTGCAGGAATCCCCTGTGATAAATAAATACCCATGGACATTATTTTTAAAAAATTATATACAATATGATGATATTAATGGTGAAAAGTAATTTTGATCTAGTGATCATTCACACAAAATCAATTTACGAAGACGTATAATTTTAATTCTACTTAATCAGTTAGTAATTTCTGACAAATTATATAAGTTACCAGAGAAAAACTATATGATTCCATAAACCTCAGTGTCCAACCACTGTTTCCCTTAAACTGATCTTTTGAAAACTTTTCCCATGGCCCTAGCCTCTGCAGCTTTTGTTCACACTACACACAGAGCTGCAGAACCTTTAACACCAAACACATACACCATACCATATTACACAAATGACAACATATAACCTTACACAGCAACACAATATCTTACACTTACACTTGGTGTACAATAGTGGCTTGCAGTTCTTCTAAATTTATTAAAAAGCTTAGGAGTGGCACCTTAATGATTGAGTTAATTGATGATGACCAGAGTCAGAAGCTCCTAGCTCTTAGGAATGGAGGGAAGAATGACATAACAGTAGAGCCCCACAGTACACTAAATTCCATCAAGGGATTTTTTATCAAGAACATAATTAATTATCAGTGTTTTTGTGGTGGTGGAGATGGTGGTCTGAGAATCATCCTTGCATTTCAGTTGCTAAGAGTTGAGATATAAAATTCATATAGTATAATATAGATGTTTAGTATAATATCTTTTATTTTGTTTAAAAATTTATTTTACTTTAGTCTCCAATATATTACATTTTTTTTTTTATGTATCAAGAGATTCAACGTTGCTGTAACGAGAGCTCAAGCATTATTAATTATCATCGGAAATCCAATTGTTTTAGCTGAAGATGAAAATTGGGGTGAAATGTTGAAATATTGTTATGATAATGGAGGATATACTGGTATACCTGTTGAGTATTTAAAAAATAAAATCGATATAAAATTAACAAATAATGTGAAGTCGTTAGTATCGTCAACTTCTTTACTTTCTTTATCATCACGAACCATTGATGGTGATGAACTTATTGATGATTATACCATTGATGTGTTGTCATGTGCATCATCATCATCACATACTGATACTCTGGAAGAATATTCTAATGATATAGAGATTACAAATAATGATTCAGAATGTTTGGAAGAAGAACAAGAAGAAACAGAAGAAGAAGAAGAAGAAGAAGTGACCGGTGCTTATGCATGTAAAAATTCAGATAAAAAATTAAAGATAGGAAGAAAAAGCAAATGTGGAACGAAAAATGGTGAAATTACTACAGATGAATTTAATTATAATGACACTGTAAAAATTATGCTCGATTCAAAAACAAATGAAATTGATCATAGATGTAACTTACTAAAGTACAATACACTTGCTAACAATTCAGAAATTACGTTAAATGTTACAGAAGGTAACAATAAACATAATGATAAAATTATGATTAATGATCTTAAAAATGAAAATAAAGTTTGTATCAGTGAGAAAATTACTCATAGTAACAACACAAAAACTTCGCTAAATGATTCCGAAAGTGGTAAAACAGGTGTAAAAAAAAAAAATATGCAAAATGATGTAAAACTTCATCATAGTTTAGAAGATTTTGCTTGTAATTTCAGGAAATATTCGGATGAAAGTAAACAGGGTGTAATTTATTTAGAAAAACCTATCATTTCTTCTACAGTAAATGAAGAGAAATTTAGTGCCAGTAATGTATATGATAATGTTTTAAATAATGAAGTAAGAATACCTACCAGTACAAATAGATCCATTTACAGCATCTCGACTAGTACGCACAGCAATTCTCAAGATTATTCAATTCGTTCAACCTCTTTGAAGAAAATTTGTGAGATATGTAGAGAGATAAGAAAAGGAGAAACGGAGAAACAAGGAAAACACATCGGTAAGAATTATTTTGCTTTTTTTTTATTTTGTGGTATTTTTAGTGTCTCATTTATATATTGGGATTATATTGTGTTATGACTTGCTTCAGATACTGAATGCACAGTCTGTCAGTTGGTCTAAGGTCAAGTATTGAAATGTTATAATTAGTTAAAAATTTAAATTTTTATAACTGTACACCAAACCAAATGGTCTAATAAAATATTTGTAAAAACTTATTTCAAAAAATGTTTTCAGTCGCTTTATGACCATTTTCAGTGATTGGTACTGCTACTTTCACAGTGGCATCAGCTGATTTTTACTGCTGGGAAGTTTATTTTAATCAGGCAGTTAAATGAAGAGAAGCATGTAATCTGTCACTTCTTTCAGTACATTGTTGTTCGTTTACGTATGCTTCTATATTTAAGTTATGTTAAGATGTTCTTTTTTGTTAATGGGTAGAATATTAAGGTTGATGTCAATGTTAGTGGATTTGTTCTAAAACATTTTGTGAATGATGACTATATTGCTTGGGAGGGCTTTTAAATAATTATTTTATGTTTTGATTACTTTGTTAAAACAAGTCTGTGTAATTAAAAAAAAAACAAAAAAACATGCTAACAACTAAATCAGCTGATGCTAATGTGAAAATAGCCAGCAACATTAATGTAGGTGCAGAAATTATATATGTTCAAGTATGAAACTTTGTAAAATAATAGTTAAAGCCAATATGTACTACCTGAAACTTGTAATAGAATAAGTTCAGGCAACATCATATCTATAGGTAGTCATCCAAGGGAAAGAACTGACCTTCTTATCAAGATTTTTCTCTTTTGCATTTTACGTAAATCCAAACTATTTCTGCGTACGTATAAATATTTCTAAAAAAAATTCTGGTTGGCAATAACTTTTATAAAATAACATTTTCATTCATTTAAAATTTCAAAGACAAAGAACCTTGACCCAAATTTAAAAAAAAAAAAACAGTTTTTAAATGGTTCAAGATATACAGTAGATAGGAAATGTAGGTTTGAAATTTAATACATGATAAATTAATATTATAGACACCTTGCGTAAAACTTTAATTGGGATTTGTACAGTTATTTTTTAATGGCAAACAATCAAAGCCAAACTATTTGACAGAAGGTTCAGAAAATTGTCTTTTTTATTCTCATCTCAATAACATACTTTGAAAAAGTAAAGAAAATTTTAACGCCATTAAACGACGAGTAAAATATCTAAAATGTGATTTGAAATCAGATGGGTAGTTTTTATTTTATAAAGCTTCAAACCCTAGTTTAGATAATTTCTGTGCTAAGAGTAATTGCTGAGGAGGTTGCAAAAAGAATGAAACACTTTGAAGTTAGTTTTTTAAAAATATTTTATTAATGTCAATTTTGTATGGTATGTCGTTAAAAATATTTGAAATTTAAATAATTGCAACTATTGTGGACAAGAAATAGAAAATTTTGTTTGAATATCTTGAGAAATTAATTACATATCAATTACCTACAGTATTAAAATTTGTTACTGTGCACATTTATAATTTGTAAGTTGCAATTTATCTGAAGATAAGCTTTTTTTTATGAATATAAAAAAATTTAAAAATTTATTTACAGGAATCAAAGAAAAAATATTACCTAATAAATTGCCTTTTAGCATTTTTCCATTTCTATAGGTTTAATGTTCCTTAATTTCTTTAACCTTCTCACTGTTAATAAATTTTCCGCTTTTTCCTATACTTATGGATGAAAAAAAAAGTTATAATATGCTAACTACTTTCTATTTTTTAATTTATTTTCAGAATGATATATATGTCCCTGTATTTGTTTATCCAAAATATTGTATAGTTTGTAAAAATAAAAAAATTAAATTAAACATTACTTCAAAAATTATTTTCATATTGACCAAAGTAGGAAGTTTCTTGAACATTTATATAAGTGTTACCGTTTTTCTTTTAATATATTTGTCACTTGAAAAATTATCTTATTGAATAAGTTTTTACTTAAAATAATAATAGCCTATAAAAATTTTATCTATTTTTCTATACGTAAATACATGAAAATTATATTAACATAAATATTTCATTTATTTACTCGATTTAAAACACAAAAACAAATTTCTTTTATGCTTAAAACATGAAAGAAATAGCTTTTTGTACATAAAAATATAAACAAACAAACATACTGAGACTGGAATACTGAGAGTATTAGGTAAATGTTACTTTTCGTAAATTATTACGAGGTAGCAATCCATGTAAGAGTAGTGCTATTTTTATGTTTTTTAAAAAAAAGTATAATTGTAGGACTACAACTGTAATTGTATTGTAATTAATACATTGTAATTGTAATTAGTACATTAATATTTGTGATTATTGTATTAAGTAATGAAATAGGAAATTAATTAACAGCCATTGAAAGTACTGACAGGAGATTCTACCAATGCCATTAAAGTCAAATAAACAAATAAAGAGTAAAAAGATTATATTTGTAGAGTATAAATATTATAAAAATAGAGTATAATTAGGATGCATAAACTCTGTTTGTCAACTCGTTACGGATTGCACTGTCGTAGGGAAGGCATCTACCAAATTTTTTGGTAACAGTTTTATAGCTGTATTTTCAAATATCCTTATCAAGAGCATTACAGAGCTCTCCAAATGCCACCCACTTCTGTTGTTTGGAACTGGAGATATCATATTTCAGATCCTGTCTTGTCCTTCTGAACTCGCTTGGTCAATAGTTATAGTTCCATATTTATTGTAACTCCTACTGGTCCTTTGTAGTGTCTGTCTGGTGTTCATGCTGGTGTCTCTTAATCTACTGATCTCAGCAGTCCAACAGCAGATTAACTTTCTGTGGTGGTCTGCCTGCCTTTTCAATTTGGTCTCCTTAAAGGCATCAGCTATGATGTCCAAGAGACCTCGGGTCTATGAAGTTGACATCACCAAGGTATACCAGGAGTATGGCCGAAGACAAAATGTCCCGGCCGACTATGGATAAGGTGCCTGCTGCTGCTCACTTTCAGAAGGACATTGAATTGTGATCTAAAAGAGTTTTCTTTCATTTACGATCAACATAAGGTCCACAGAGTCTTAGACCCACATGGTCTGTGTCAACTAGGAGACGAACTTGTCCCTGCTAAAAGTGCAGGTGTAGCCTTGATTAAAGCAGGTGAATCCTACCTTGGCCATCACCTCATAGAAGACACATGGTGAACATTTGCCATATCACCCCACAATGGGTTCTTTATGTTAAAATAGTGTTGACAGTCTGATGATCTTCCCTAGTAAATTATCCAAGAATTGTTTAAATCCATTGAATGAGTTGAGGTGATATAACAGCTGAATAATATCATCGTTAATGTCCCTAGACATACATAACCTGGCCATTGCTATAGTGAATAATCAGCAGGGTACTTGGGACATCTATTAATAGCATTGCTGTTAACATTATACATCCATTGACTTTCAGTTCCCAATGCTTAATTTGGTTCACTGCACAGTATGAAGTCAGCCTTTTTCCACCTAGCAGCCGCTAAGACTGGGGCATGGGCCCTCTGGATACTGTTCGAATTTATCAATAGAATTCTCATTTTTGGTGAGGGAACACTTTATTACTAGTACTGTTGCTCATAGATTTGCAGGCCACATATTTTTGCCCATCCTTGCTATCAAACATTTTGTAGCCAGTCTTACCACAATTGAAACAAATGCCAAGCAGTTGGATCTGTTACACTTAGAAGTAGGTTTTTTTAATGATTATTAACATTTTATGAACATTTTACTCATATGATTTTTTATACTTTTCTAAAAATAAAAATATTTTGCCTTAGAAAATTTTCTCACAAATTCATAAATATTGTTGTAAATATGGTTTTATATAATTGAAATTTTCAACTTCAATCAGATTTTATGATAGTTTCTTTTGGTGAGAAAGATGAATCTATGCTGTTAAATTTTTTTCATATGGGTATTACTTTTTTTTATTGGACTATTTAAAAAAATTTTTTTATTTGCAGTTATTATTTTTTAATTTTTAATAAACGTGCCTAAGAAAACTAAGACCTTAATTGTTGCAAAATCTGGAGATGCTGAGGGTGTCCTTGCTCTACAGCCTCATCCCCTTGACCTTTTATGTTGAAAATTTAATGGCACCAATGGCCCATATATATAAGTAATCTGACCAAGTTTGATCAAAATCGATCCAATAGTTTTGGAGCTATAAGATGATTTAGAGTGTGACACTGAACACACACACTTGCATACAAACATCCAGAAAATTTCCATCCGGTTTTTTGGTTCCTTAGATGTCAAAACATCATGGTCCGTGAAACCCGCATATGCCCAAATTGGACCGATTACAATAGTTTCCCTTCTACAGCTGCAGCTCTGCTATAGCACTGGATGAGAAAGTAAAAGAAATATAACTAAAAATGTAACTTTTAAATACATCAATGAAACTATGACTTTTAAAATATTTTTTTTTTGTCTTCAGTCATTTGACTGGTTTGATGCAGCTCTCCAAGATTCGCTATCTAGTGCTAGTTGTTTCATTTCGGTATACCCCCTACATACTACATCCCTAACAATTTGTTTTACATATTCCAAATGTCACCTGCCTACACAATTTTTTCCTTCTACCTGTCCTTCCAATATTAAAGCGACTATTCCAGGATGCTTTAATATATGACCTATAAAAATGTCTCTTCATTTAGCTGTATTTTTCCAAATGCCTCTTTCTTCATTTATTTGCTGCAAAACCTCTTCATTTGTCACTTTATCCACCCATCTGATTTTTAACATTCTCCTATAGCACCACATCTCAAAAGCTTCTTTTGTTTCAGGTACTCCGATCATCCAAGTTTCACTTCCATATAAACCAACACTCCAAACATATACTTTCAAAAATCTTTTCCTGACATTTAAATTAATTTTTGATGTAAACAAATTATATTTCTGACTGAAGGCTCGTTTCGCCTGTGCTATTCAGCATTTTATATGGCTCCTGCTTCGTCCATCTTTAGCAATTCTACTTCCTAAATAACAAAATTCTTCTACCTCCATAATCTTTTCTCCTCCTATTTTCACATTCAGTTATCCATCTTCATTATTTCTACTACATTTCAAAAACTACAAAACGAAAGTAATCGTTTTATTCTTTTTTATTTCTTGCGTAGGACTTCATCCATGCCATTCATTGTTCCTTCTAAATCCTTTTTTCTCTCAGCTAGAATTACTATATCATCAGCAAATCGTAGCATCTTTATCTTTTCACCTTGTACCGTTACTCCAAATCTAAACTGTTCTTTAACATCATTAACTGCTAGTTCCATTTAAAGATTAAAAAGTAACGGAGATAGGGAACATCCTTGTCGGACTCCCTTTCTTATTACGGCTTCTTTCTTATGTTCTTCAATTATTACTGTTGCTGTTTGGTTCCTGTACATGTTAGCAATTGTTCTTCTATCTCTGTATTTGAACCCTAATTTTTTTTAAATGCTGAACATTTTATTCCAGTCTACATTATCGAATGCCTTGTCTAGGTTTATAAACGCCAAGTATGTTGGTTGTTTTTCTTTAATCTTCCTTCTACTATTAATCTGAGGCCTAAAATTGCTTCCTTTGTCCCTATACTTTTCCTGAAACCAAATTGGTCTTCTCCTAACACTTCTTCTACTCTCCTCTCAATTCTTCTGTACAGAATTCTAGTTCAGATTTTTTATGCATGGCTAATTGTTCTGTATTCTTCACATTTATCTGCTCCTGCTTTCTTTGGTATCATGAGTATAATACTTTTTTTGAAGTCTGATAGAACTTCCCCTTTTTCATAAATATTACACACCAGTTTGTATAATCTATCAATCGCTTCTTCAGCTGCAGTGTGCAGTAATTCTACAGGTATTCAATCTATTCCAGGAGCCTTTCTGCCATTCAAATCTTTTAATGCTCTCTTAAATTCAGATCTCAGTTTTGTTTCTCCCATTTCATCCTCTTCAACTTCCTCTTCTTCCTCTATAACGCTAGTTTCCAATTCATATCCTCCGTATAATTCAATATATTCCACCCACCTATCGACTTTGCCTTTCGTATTATAAATCGGTGTACCATCTTTGTTTAACACATTATTAGATTTTAATTTATATACCCCAAAATTTTCCTTAAATTGTCTGTATGCTCCGTCTATTTTACCAATGTTCATTTCTCTTTCCACTTCTGAACACTTTTCTTTAATCCACTTTTCTTTAATCCACTCTTCTTTTGCTAGTTTGCACTTCCTGTTTATAGTATTTCTTAATTGTCGATAGTTCCTTTTACTTTCCTCATCACTAGCATTTTTATATTTTCTACGTTCATCCATCAACTGCAATATATCGTCTGAAACCCAAGGTTTTCTACCAGTTCTCTTTGTTCCACCTAAGTTCGCTTCTGCTGATTTAAGAATTTCCTTTTTAACATTCTCCCATTCTTCTTCTACATTTTCTACCTTATCTTTTTCACTCAGACCTATTGCGATGTCCTCCTCAAAAATCTTCTTTAACTCCTGTTCCTCAAGCCTCTCTAAATTCCACCGATTCATCTGACACCTTTTCTTCACGTTTTTAAACCCCAATCTACATTTCATTATCACTAAGTTATGGTCGCTATCATTGTCTGCTGTAGGGTAAGTTTTTTCGTCGACGAGTTAATTTCTAAATCTTTGCTTAACTATGATATAATATATCTGATACCTTGCAGTATCGCCTGGTTTTTTCCATGTTATATTCTTATATTATGATTTTTAATCTGGGTGTTGGCAATTACTAAATTATATTTCGTGCAAAACTCTATAAGTTGGTCCCATCTTGCATTCCTTTTTCCCAGCCCGTATTCACCCATTATATTTCCTTCCTTGCCTTTTCCAATGCTTGCATTCCAAACTCCAACTATTATTAAATTTTCATCTCCTTTTATGTGTTTAATTGCTTTGTCAATTCCTTTGAATACACACTATCTCATCATCATCATGGGTGCTTGTAGGCATGTAGATGTTAACAATCGTCGATTTAGATTTTGATTTTATCCTTATTACAATGATTCTATTGCTAAGCTTTTGAAATACTATACTCTCTTCCCTATCTTCTTGTTCATTACGAAATCTACTCCTGCCTGCACATTATTTGTTAATTATTCTAAAATCACCTGGCCAAAAGTCATTTTCCTCTTCCCACCGAACCTCGCTAATTCCTACTACATCTACATTTATCCTATGCATTTCCCTCTTTAAATTTTCTAACCTACCAACTTTTATTAAATTTCTAAAATTCCACGATCCGACTTGTAGAATGATATTTTTTAATTTTCTGGTGACCCCTTCCTTAGTAATCCCCATCTTGAGATCCGAACAGAGGACTAATTTACCTCCGGAATATTTTACCAAGGAAGGCATCATTGCTATATGAAAATGCAGAGAGCTACATTTTCATGAAAAAAAAAAGCAGCTGTAGTTTTCTACTGCTTTCAGCTGCGCAGTACTCAAAGGTCTGAGTGATGTTGACATAGCCGTTTAAGTCGTCCTGACCTATGCCCTTAACAATTACTAAAAGAGCTGCTGCTCTCTTTCAGGAATCATTCCTTAGTCTGGTTCTCAACAGATACCTGTCCAATATGGTTGCACCTTCGGTCCAGCTATTCTGTATTACTGAGCACTCAAGCCCCCTCACCAACGGCAAGGTCTCATGATTCATAGAGGGAGTTATAAAATTATTAAACAAAAAAAAACCATTTAATTAAATTTTTATCTCTTTTTAAGACTGCTAAATTTGGTATTTGTAAATTCTTGTTATTGTTCAGTTTTAATTTTATTCTGTATATTTTCATATTTTATGTACTTATAATAAAACTTTAATAATAATTAGCGTAATTTTTTGATTTAGTTGTCTAAAATAGAAAACTGTTAAAAAAGAAAATATCAGCAGTTTAATTTCTAGTTAAGAAAGTTTCTTTTTGTTTCTGTAATTTTTAAGCAATTCAGCTAGTTGAATATCTGTGAAATATTTTATTTTTTGTAAATTTGTTTTCTTTTTCAGATTCTAACTTGCGTAAAGAAAAGGATAATTGTTCTATTTTATAAATTTATGATTTAATACGTATCCTCTCTTCAGGTAATGGTTTATTATTGCTTTTTTTTTTTGAATAGGTGAAGAGTGTTTATGAATTATTTTTTAAATCTGATATGTATTTAACTTAGAGAATGTATTTTATTAATAATAGGTCAGTTATAGAATACCACTTTTTTAAAGAAAGTTAAGAAATAATGTAAGTTAAGAAATAATATCTGCAATAGTATCTCAAGTTATTTAACTTTTCCCACTAATGGAAATAAGTAATAGAACATAAATAACAATTTTTTCATCTTCGGGTTTATAAGATATCAACTCAGACAAGTTTTTCTTTTATGGCAATTACCATAGTGAAGGTCAGTGATTATTTATATAAACATCATTCCAATAGTTTTATGAGGCATGTTTTTTAAGGTAGTACTATTTTAATACATGTCCGGTGCAGTTTGGCTATCTGTTTCATGCATGTGTATTGAATTAACTACATTATTGACTTGCGACAGACACCATTACATGATTGTGAATCTTTGTTTACAGGTTTCCTGTGCCTGTTTAAAATACCTATGACTAAAGACAGTACCACTGATTGTGAAATTTGTGCTGTAAATCATTTCTTAAATGGAAGAGATGCAAAAGCAACTGAAATTCATTGACAGATTAGTGAAGTGTATAGGGATAATGCTGTGACTGATGGAAATGGGTTAGGACATTTAAAGATGGCCATACAAATGTACACGGATATGGCATGGGTTGGGCCATCTTATATCACTTCTGATGAAGTAGTATAGACAGTTAATGGAAAAGACCATGAAAATAGATGTTTTATAATTTCATCACCATGTAATAAATTTCCTCAATTTCATAGAGTACTCTATGGAATTGTGTAAGTATGCTTAAATTATCAGAAGTTGTGCTCGTGCTAGGTACCAAAAATTCGGATCGAGTTGTACAAAAACAAATGTCTTTGAATTTTCTCACTAGATACAGTAATGAAAGTGATCTGTTTTTAAGCCGAATTGTTACTGGTGTTGAGACACGGTTCATACATAACATTGGAATCAAAACAACAGTTCATGGAATGGAGTCACTCCATATCTCCTGAGAAAGTGAAGTTGAAACAAACAATTTCAGCCTAGAAAATTATATGCATTGTGTTTTGGGATAGACAGGAACCAATGTTTATTAATTTTTTTGCCTTGGGGTGAAACAATAAATGCTGAGACATTTTGTAAGACTTACTGTGTCGCACAGTTCAAAACAGAAGGTGTGCATACTCAGTTTGGGAATCGTGCTACTTCATAACAATACTCAGCCACACATGGCTCATCACACCTAGTATCTCACTGTATTATTTTGCTGGAAACAAATCAATCTCCCACTGTGTAGTCAAGACCTGATGCCCATTGACAACCACTTGTTTTTGCATTTACAGCAGCACTTTGCTGGTTAGTGCTACAACCTCTAAACAGTCATTCAACAATGGTTATCTTCTCAGGCGGCAGGTTTCTATGAAGTAACCCACTGGGTTGGTCTCTCTTTTCCTGTTTAGCCTCCGGTAACTACCGTTTAGATAATACTTCAGAGGATGAATGAGGATGAAATGTATGAGTGTAAATGAAGTGTAGTCTTGTACATTCTCAGTTCGACTATTCCTGAGATGTGTGGTTAATTGAAACCCAACCACCAAAGAACACCGGTATCCACGATCTAGTATTCAAATCCGTGTAAAAATAACTGGCTTTACTAGGACTTGAACGCTGGAACTCTCGGCTTCCAAATCAGCTGATTTGGGAAGACGCGTTCACCACTAGACCAACCCGGTGGGTTACACTGGGTTGGTCTAGCGGTGAACTCGCCATCGCAAATCAGCTGATTTCAAAGTCAAGTGTTTTATGGTTCAAATCCTAGTTAAGGCATTTACTTTTATATGGATTTGAATACTAGATTGTGGATACCAGTGTTCTTTAGTGGTTAAAAGTTTCAATTAATCACATATCTCAGGAGTGGTTGACCTGAGACTGTACAAGATTTCACATCATTTACATTCATACATATCATGCTCTGAAGTAATACCTTATAGTGGTTCTGGAGGCTAAAAAAAAACCTTAATGTATATAAATAATATATAATATTAAAAAAAGTAATAAAATAATGATGATGATGATAATAAGAAAATAATGTATAATAAAAAAATAATGAATATTATAAATAATGTGTAGTTGTAATGTATATAAGTGCCTTAATGTAAGTGGAAATTTTGTACAATTGTAGATTAAGATCCACGCTTTCAAGTGAATATCATTTTTTTTTAATTTACTTGTTTTTTTTTAATATATATAAACTGTACTTGCTTAAAAAACATACCTCGTACGTATTAAATCACAACCTTAGTTAATATAGAAATGTCATAAGAAAACATTACTGTAAAACAAAACAGCAACTTATAAACAATTATTAAACAGATCATAAAAAACCATGGAGTATCCTTATACAATAAATAAATAAAATATTAAGGTAAGTTGTATCAGGGTATAACCTCAAGTATTTATGTGATTACATCTTAAATGTGTGGGTGTTGATGAAATAAAACACAACTTATTTCCATTATGATCATTTTCCATTGTAAAATATGCAAGTAAAGTGAGAATATAAGAATCAATTCTTTCAAATGTTTGAGTTAAAAGAAAAATTATCAACCAATTGTTTTATCCTATTATTTTCATCTACTGTTGTGTATTTATAACTTTACTAATTTGTATAATGCCAATCTTGGTGTAATGAATCGTTCTGTGATTGTATCCAGAGCTAGATTGAAATGATTTTGTTTTCAATAACTGTGGAATTTTTTTTATGATTTAACCCAATATTTATCTGCAGACTGAACATACTTTAAAGTTGGTTACATCTTAATTTGAAAATAAATTAATACTAAAAGTATTACAGATAATTTTTTTTATTGGTTTTACATGTTTGAAAACCCATAAACAATCACTTTCCTGGCTCAACTCATTTTTCAAAAATACATTTTTTAAATGACTATTACTGTTTAATGTTATACTATGTTCTTGATCAATTATCATCTTATTAACTTCTGTTGACAAATTAAAATTTATACATGATTTTCTGCATTATTGTCAACTGACATTGGTGAATATGTGGCAGACATACTCAGCCTAGCATTTGTATTTGTCTACTCGGCAGTGTTATTTATTTTGCCATCATATGCTCTGATTCATTCAGTTGATGTGTAGTTTCCCGATTCATCTTGCTACCTATTTTTCTTTGACAGTTTCCTGGATTTCTGACTGCATTTACTGCACATAAATCATAATAAAAACAATTTTTTTTTTATAAAATATATTTTACTTGTCAGTAATAATGGTTTACAATATTTCAAAGTTTTCCTATTCTTTGACACTAATTTTACTGCAATTAGACAATGCAGTCATTCATACGCTTATTTGAAAGTGACTGTATGATGAAATTCTAATATAATTTGTGAAGTGTGTAGAGAGAATTGGGAGATGACGTAACTAGTTTTACACAAATCCTTTACCTTAAAACTATATACAGTTTATTTTACTAAAGTTTAGTTTTCATGTTTAGATTTGTGACTCAAGAATCGTGATTTCATTTTGTAAAATTTTGTGCATGCACCCTTGTGACAATTGGTAAGTTATAGTCACATCAATACATAAAACTTTACAACCAATAATTTACAAATTATTTTTAAAAAAATGCCCTTACAAAAATTTTTTATTGTTTTTCAAAGAACTGAACTCAATTGTTCAAGATAAATTGTCTAATTTTTTTTATGTAGGGTGCCCTGATCTCATTAAGTGCAAGCATATATGTTTTGCCATCAAAATGCTACCATACCTTCCCTATATTAGGTAATTATAATTTTTCTGAGATCCTAGAATATTTTCTTGTTTTTGGATGTAAAAAAAAAGAGAGCTCATGTTAATGTATATACATGGAAAACATAAAATTCTTTTAAATAAAGGTTTATATGTAACTTAAGATCCACTTTGATTTTTTTATATAGGCGATAAATAGTAATAGAAACTTACAAAATAGATTAAAACTACCATTTTATCTTTGTCATTAGTTATGAGATTAATATTTGAAGCTTTCTTTTTAATAATAATAAAAATAGTGAGTTTTTTATTTATTTGTAATTCATTATTTTTTTCATTTTCAGGAATAAAAAATTAAGCACCGACTTACTTTCTGAAGAATTTAAAATCAAAGATGTATATTAAGTGTAAATTTTTGTCATATAATTACTTTCTTAGCCTTAAAAGAGTTGCAGTTTTATATATATCTTGATAAGATTACTGCAGAATATTGTAATAAAATAATTCTATGGGCGTTTATTAGTATTATTATGAACATACCTACCAGTTTAAGGGTTTTTACAATAAAAAAAAAACTATGCAAGTAGAATCGTCTTTCAGTAATTGTATTGTTCATTTCATGGCAAATAATAAAATTATAAATTTTAATTTAAGTTTTGATGGTATCTAGTGATACCACCGATGAGCTCATTGGCAGCAGTAGTTTTACAGTATATTAGTTAAAATAAAAACGCACAAATTCTTAAGAAAAATATTTATCAGGTTGTACCATATTATATTTTAATTTACTGCATTGATAATCTTAATAAGTTTTACAGATTATTTTTTAGTTACGGTTTTATCATTAGAGACATTTAAGAAATTCAACCTGTAATGACAATTAAGAGAACTACCACTTAAATAAATGTACAATATTTGTTACTATGTATTTTATGAAAAAAGTCTTTTAAAATCAATTTTAGTTGCTTTATGCATCTTTTTTGTAATTTACAATTTCTTTGCTAATGTGATAAAGTTTAGAAAAATGTTGAAGAAAAAATATCATGAGAGTGCCTTGGTGGTGTGAGCTAGCAAGACCAGACCAGACCAGAGATCATCAAGTATTCATAAACAGAAACATTTGAGGAAAAATTCTGCAAGTTATATTTAAAATATTTAAATATAAGTTAAGTTATATTCATATAACTTAATAAGTGACTAATTTGTCCATCTTAACTTACAAAAATATATTTTATATACTTTTTAAATATACTTTATCAGTAATGTTTTGAATGTAAAATTATTTAATTACATGAACTGAACTTTAGTTTAGGGTTGCAGGACCAAAAAATGTTAGGGCTGGACATGTGTAGCCTAAAACATATACACAACACTCAATATTAATGAACTTGAACAATGATTAGCGTTTATTTGACTCAGTAACAATATACAATGAACAGATGATCTTAAAGTCTGACATTACAACATGTGTCTTTAATGACATAATAAATTAAAAAAGAAAAAAGTAATGTATTGAAAACATAACTAAACACAGAGTTTTTTTTTTTAACTCACCAAGTTGGTCTAGTGGTGAACTCATTGCAAATCAGCTAATTTTCAAGTCAAGAGTTTTAAGGCTCAAATCCTAGTAAAGGCAGTTACTTTTATTCAGATTTGAATACTAGATTGTGGTTACTGGTGTTCTTTTGTGGTTGAGTTTGAATTAACCACACATCTAAGGAATGATTGACCTGAGACTGTACAAGATTACACTTCATTTACATTCATACATATCCTCATTCATTCTCCGAAGTAATACCTTGCGGTGGTTCCGGAGGTTAACAGAAAAAGAAAGTATTTTTTAGATAATTTTAACATTATATACACAAGGGAATACTGAAAAGTTAATACATTCACTAATAATTATCAAATGGAAAGAGATATTAAAATCGAACAAAAAACAGTAGAATAATATTTTATTGCTTATTTCATTGAGAGCTTTTTTTCAATGATTAAGACTGTAAACAATTCAAATCTGCAGATAGGAGAAAAATTCATATATATTTATAATGAAGACAGAAATATGAACAATGATGTTAAATAGTTAGAAAATGAAAAAAAAAACAAATAGATTAACTTTATCTTACTTCAATTACAAGCTATTAGTTTCTCATTTATCCTACATAAGTTGGCTGCATTGTAGAATGATGTTGATCGCAGCACTCTGCCGATTAAACCCAGATGCAATGTTAATTTTTATAAGTGTTAATAGATAAACTTAAACACTTATAAATGTAAATAACTGGCATAAAAAATTACATTTTATATAATGTCAATTAAAATTTTCAGTAAAGTTATTAATGATAATCTATCTCGATCACTTTTTCAATAATAATGCCATTTATGTTACCATTTTTGCATAAATTTAAATATTTAAAAAAAATTGATTTTATTTTAAAATTATTTTCAGCTAAACTAACTTAGCTTATTTTCAGCTAACTTATTTTTATATTTTAATGCCCATAACCTAAAATATTATTATAATTTCTTGTTTAACTGAACATAATAAAAATAAATTTTATATTAAATTTATAATAAAATAAATAAAACAACATTCAGAGTTTTTTTATGGTGTATGTGTATTAATTAAAATAACAATGATATAATTTTATTTCTTTTTGCCTTTGAATGTACGAGGATTAAGGTTTCCTAATATGTTATCCATGATTTTCCAAATCACAATGTTCTGAAGATTGGATTAATTGCAAATAAGCATGTTTTGATTATGTAATTGTTTATTTTAATAAAAGAATTATAATTTAAAAGTAGAATATGATAAAATAATTTATGAAATAAAATTAGAATGAATTATGTTACATTATGATTTATTGTTATATCAATGGCTTGAAATTTCTTATTACTTGTTTTTTAATGAATTAAAATTAATTGACAACAATAAATTATCCGATAATTACTTTTATTATGGTTCTACTATTCTGTGATGTTTATTAAAAGTTTCTATAAACACATATTTTTATCACAGAATATTCTTTTTATTAATCTTTTGCATGTTTACCATAAATAATTTTATTAAAACTATTAATTACTAGTTTTTATGATAGAAGTTATTAGTTTATTTTTATTTTCAAATTAATTTGTAATTTGCTTTATTGATTAAAATGTCATTAAATCTTCTTGTGTTTAGTTTTATTTATTATTTTTTTTAATTGATCAGAAGAGAATTAAAAGAATATATATGAAACACTAGCCAGTCAGACCCCCCACCTCCACTCATCATTATCCACATGCTTATGAAAATAATACCGATAAATGATAAATAAACCCTGTTCAATTAATAAAAACTAACAGTGCACTGTAATTTCTTCAGAGCAACAGTTTGATCTGCACAGTGCTGAAAACTTTCTGAAGTATACAGTTTTCAGAATAGTCAACCCCCATCTTAAAAATAGTGGTTATAGCAGGTTACCTATCCTTTGTATATGTAAAAAATTATTTTTTGTGGTTCTTAGTGTTAGCCAAAAAAACCACAAAGAAATAACCGTACTTTTTTCCCTTTTTTAATTTATGTTTATTTGTGGTACAATTTTTGAACAAAATCTAACTCTTTAATGCGTTTTGCTGTAACGGTACGTGTGCAAGTTTAGTACCCCAAATGCATTTCGCCATATGGTGTATGCACTTTGACATGCCATCATATTCTCCTGTCTTGTGGTCACATATGGAACATAATTTGAACTGGAGTAGATGCAGTCCTTTCCTATAAAGTTGATTTTACGTATTTAATGTTTTTCATTATCGATTTTATGTGATATTCAATTCTATTGTTCGATATAAACTTCTCTACATCGAGTTCTGCATCTGACAGGTTACTGTTTTCATTCATATCGTTCATGCATCTTGGCATGTAGTTTAGTGTTGTTTGTTTTTTTTAAAACTAAGTATTCTTCTGTTGACAATAATTTTTTATGCTAGCGCATTTTAATGAACTGTTTTTTGTTTTGTTTTTGGTACAAAAAGTAAAATTATACCCTTGCAGATGAGGATATTAATGAACAAAGAAACAAACGGGTTAAAGGGCTAAAGAAGGAATTTGTTTAAAATATTTACATCTTTTCTCTCATGCGCGTTTAGATAACGACTGTTCCCGCAAGAGATTATGGAGCAAGCGATGTACAGCTGCCCATGCGAAAATTATTGACCCATGTGGAGACCAGTCACTTGAAGCATCTGCCCTTGTGATTTATTTATTATCACTGAAAAAGTAACTTTAAGTTGAAAGTGAAGGGTAATTCTAAAGGAATGCACATTGTACACTGTCTGTCACACCTTTAAAGCTGTTTTTCTCAATAAGTGAAAAAGATGTCAAAAAAACAGAGAATTTTTATAGAGAATTTAATTTTAAATACTGCAACTAGTTTAGCAATAGTAAAGTTGAATATTGGTAAGGAACATATTATGCAGTTGTTACCACAAGCCATTAAAATGGCCACCACCATTTTGAAACCTTCGTTTCATAACAGCAGTAATGTATTCATTCTTTGTACAAAAACTATTTTTAAAATAAATAATAAAACGAAATCTATAAATAAAAGCTAAGCAAACACAAAACATTCAGTCGTAACCTAATCATTAAATAAAGGAAATTCCATGCAAAATTTTATATTGGCTGATTGAGCAGTTTTTGCATGAAAGAGTAACAAACTTGCAGAAACTACTACATATGACATATATCTAGTCAGATTTTTATCTGCCTAGGGTTCTTTTTCCAGTTACATAATATATATATATATATATATATATATGTAATAGATGCAGTAAAAGAAATTTGAAACTTGATTATAATTATTTTTGATTCAGGTTTGTCTTTGTTTTCAGATGTGAGGGTAAATTCAATGAAAGCAAAGTTATGAAATTCTGACACTCATTTATACTGTCATTGTGACCAAATTAATTAACATATGAAAAAGTGCTTCTCCCTCATTCATGTTTCTGATATCCTATCAGCAGCACAAGTATAAATTTCCATCAATTATTTCATAGGTTATTTTTAAGCAAATTAAACTGTCTAAATACAAGATGTCGATTTTAAAACTGCTGAAATTGTTACAGGAATTTTTTATTGATTGCTAGACAATCTGTTTAGTTGGACAATAGTAGTTATTTTTTTCAATGATTCTACTTACAAATAAACCAATGAATTTGACTTCCTCAGAACTTTGGGTCTCTGTAAAGTTACATATTCCACTGGTATTGTGTGCTTGTTTCCATTGACTTATTTCAAATTTCACATAATTAAATCATAACATTAATCTTTTTCTTCTTTTTAGACAGGCTAAAAGACTGAATTGTACTGCACTTCCCTCCAGTTCTTTCTGTCCAGGACTTTTCTTTCCAATTTGCCACTTGCAGAACTTTGAAGTCAGATTTTGATCTGCCTAGGGTTCTTTTTCTAGATGGATTAGCTGAGGTTATATTCTTAATCGGTCTATCATCATCAATTCAGTGCAAATGCCGTAACTGTTGTAAATGGTTCTGTTTGAAACTACTAATTGCTGCTTGTTCTATGCCAAGCTCTTGATTTTTCTTTGTTTCCATTCAACTGTTGCAGTATGTTTTATTGGTCCTTAAATCTTTCTCAGTTCTTGGTTGTCTAGTCACATTTTCTGAATCTCCATGTTTCACAGCCGTAGAGCAATATTGGACAAACTATTTTCTTATACAGCTCCAACTTTGAACCTCATAATAAGGCTGTGCCTTTAACCCCTTTATTTAAAGCAAATTTATTATATTTGCCGCTGCGATTCTGTCTGTAATTTCTGGTTTCAGTACTCCTGTTTCTATAAAGATAGATCCTAAATATCTAAATTTGTTTATCCTTTTGAATGTTCTTAAATTTGAAATTAAGGAGTTAATTTTATTTTTATTTTTTGCTGCTGTTCTTGAAATTAAGAGATAATCTGTATTTTCTTGATTGGTGTTTAGTCCCATTTTCTTTGCAATTTTGTCAAGGGACTCTATCATCCCTTTGGTTTTAGCTAGCACTGTCAGATCGTCTGCATGTGTTAGCAATTTATGATTCATATAAAAAGATGTAATTACATTAGATATGATTTATATAATTTTAATTATTACACAAACACTCATGAATAAATTTGTATGTTTTTAGAAAATTATTGTTAGCCAGTTAAAGAATCGTACAAGTCCTTGTTACAATGTTTTCCTGATGTAATTAGTTGTACATAATGATTGATCTAAGAATTTCTTTAACAGTCTTTTTAACTGTGTAATCCACAGAGATAAAAAACTGTATATAAATATTTTTATTTTGTTCCATTAGGATGGATTAGGAGGTCTGGCTGTTTCTGATAAGCACCTCAGTCTTACTTGCGTATTTTGTTTTTAGGTCTCTGACAAATCTGAGCCAGAGCTTCCCTCATCAAAACAAATGGATATTAAGGACACAAAAATTCAATCAACTACTTTATTAGTCCTAAATTATCCACTAATTTATATTTAAATTAAATTTACGTAATAAAAAACAAAGCAACAAATATATCGATGAATAAAACTTCTAAACCAAGAATAAAAACAACTTTGAGAATAAGCAAGATTAAAAGGTTAATAAGAAATAAATAAATGGACAAAATAAATCAAATCTTAGAAAATCTGTAACTTTGAAAGCAGTTTTTCAATGGAAGAAGAAGGATAAGAAGAAAAAATAAATAAGAGATAGAAGAGAGCTAGAAATACAAAGAGCAGAAATGAAATTTTTGACATTTGCAATTGGAATAACTAAAAGGGATAAATTAAAAATTATGCAAAAATTTGTGTATTTATAGTTTGATGGAAGAAATAACTAAAATAGATTTAATATCTTATGGGTACCTACATTAAATAAATAAGCAACAAATAGTACTGAAAAGTATGGTGGGAACAAATGAAAATGGATTAAACCATAGAAAAGATGTATGTATGAAGTGAAGGAGGTAGAAGGTAAAAGATGTGATCTTGAAAGGAAGTTTGAGAAGTGATTTCATCGAGAAAAACCCAAGATATCCAGGAGCAGGAAAGTAGGAAAAGAAAAGTGGGCACCATACAAGAGATATTCAAAGTCAGCATTTGTGATTATTTTCTAAAGGCTAGTTTATTGATAAATCATTTTACAATAACATAACAAGTAATTGTGAATTAATGTAACCTTTAGGGGTGACCTTGAATCAAGAGTTCTATGAAACAATCCTGATCCAAAAGAGTATCTTGGCTTCCTCCACCCCTTAAGCTTTGATTATATATTTAATATTTAGGTGCATGGGAACGGCACATTAGTTAAATGATTTTTCCATTTACTAGCATAAGCATAGTATAACAAATGGATTTTCTTCAAAATACTAAACGGCCGTCTAAGGCGATGTGCTTAGGTTTCATAAAGAAAACCTCATCCATCTTCAAAATTTTTTGAGGAATGGAAGCATCCAATTGAATTATATCCATTCAGACAGATCATTAGCATGTTAAATATTTGTTAATTTGGCAAAAAACTTTTGTATTCGTTAATAATTTTTTGAATTCAATTTGTAAAAATAAATAATGTAATTTGTATGCTTTTTCATGTTATTTTATATTCTATTACAAAAGCCATATAATACTTTTTTTTAACTGAAGTAAAAAAATTCAGTCAGAACTCTTTATAATTAACAGTATAATAAATAAATGTATGTTGAAAGATTGATTAGAAAAAAAGTAGATGCCTTCATTTTTATATTTTTATGTATCAAACACCTGTTTTAGATTACAGCACACAAATAGTACTCAATAGAATTATTATTCAGTTATTCTTTTGATACACTTTTTCCATTATATGAAAAGTTTCATATCTTTTATTTATTTATTTTTTAAAGTAGCTTGCAATCCTTATTAAGACAACTGGAGGAAATTAGCTTGGAGAGAATTTACAAATAACGTTCTTAAAATTCCAGTACTAAAGTTCTGAGTTATTGGAAATTCTTTTCATACTGCCTTGTGGATGCTTGAGGATAATTCTGTCATTTTTGACAGAGCTCTTTTTGCTTTATTTTACGTGACCATAGTCATTGTTTTTGCCAGAAGGACAGAAGTAAGGATACAAAAGATAATATTTGTATTTAAGATTTCTTAGCTTACCCTATAAGAATTTCAGTTATTAGATTTGTCTTACAATGAAAAGAATCTTTTTGGGCCATTCTACATCATGTTATGCCAAAGATGGGAGGACTTATAAGTCCTGAAATCTTTAGCGCGGATCTAGCACAGATAAGCCTTAGAATTAAAAATGGGAAATCAAGGAAAAGGAAAAGGGGTGATTGGTGAGGTAATTGCAATGCAAGTACCGCAGTAAGAGAGTGAAACACCATACCAACCCCATGGGAGGAAGACACCCACCTTGTGATATTACCGGTCGCCACACTAGCTCCTTCGTTCCGAGCCCTAAGGGGCTTTACCGGAGGTCGTCTTTAGACCCTCTAACTGATTACATCTTACAGTCATCAGCCAGGCCTTGATGTCACCGATGCAAAAGCCTTAGGATGCCACCGATGTAAATGCCTCGGCAGACATTTGCATCAGTAAAGTACATATCAAATTTCGCTTTCACGTAGGTCTCAGACGGACATCTTCATATCCAACCTAATATGATTCGCTCAAAATACTGACCAAAACCGCGGAAGCGCGAACCCCGCGCCTAGTCCAGATTTGACAGCACCGTTCGTGACTGTGAATGCCTCAGAAAACGAACGAGTTTAAAGTTAAATCAGTGCTACACTCATACCAATCAAAATTATATTTTACGCAACATAGAAATTCAGACGTACACCCAAATAAGTCGACCAATTTAGGTGACCTAACAAGGCGAAAAAACCTTATTCCGGTCCGCGCAAGAGCCGGGAACAAACCCCGCAAACCCACCCGGTTCCATCATGGTGTCTCGCGTGGCATTACCAAGTCACGAAAAGGACCGCCACCAGCGGAGGGAATTCACGCATTCGGTCACACGGGTTAACATACCCCGGCGGCGCGACCACCCCCTCCAGCGGGAGCCCCAAATCGAATCAAAAACAACACCAATATAACCGTGGCACGATGGCCTACCTCAAACCAATTCAATGCCATAGCCAACCAGGATCCTACCACGATCGAGTACCTCGATTTGCAGACCTACACACCGTAAGGGCGCGAAGAAAACCAGCCACTATAGACCACTCCTCGCGGACCATCCAGTTAATACGGAGATCCAAAAAGGAATGTATTCTTTAAGTTCCCTAACAGCTCGTGAACGTTCAACCTCGTATCGGGGACAGACGTAGAGAACGTGGTCCACTATAAGAAAAAGTTAAGGATTCCTTCAGGTAGCAAGTATTCTATCTAAAATTCCTCAGAAAATTTCAAATTTAAGCAGCATATTGCCGATCAACATTTTTTCCTTGATCAAGATTAAATAACTGCTGTATCAGAGTTGTTTTTCTAAAAAAATATAAAGTTATAGCTTTACTTATCGTTGAAATTTCTTACAAGTTTAATTATCTACTTGAACATAAACAGTTCAACCAGATGTTGATGAAAATCAGAGTTAAAATAGTATCCATTTTCTTTTGCAATTTTATATTATTTTTAAAAAACTTTGATTCATATAAATAAGAATTTTTATTATGAATTTTAGTTTACTACATTTGAAAAACATATTGTTCAGATTCCTATTTGTATTAACATTTTTAAAAAAATAATTGCATTTTTTTTTTTTACGTAATTATACAATTTAAGGATTTGGTTGAATTAAGTTTAATACCCATTGTAATTTAGTGTTTATTAAACACAGATATTTTACATTATTAAACTTTATGTTATTAATGTGGCCTTATTTTATTACATTGAGTTTTAATAGAAAAGCAAATTTTTGTAAATAGAAATTGAGTGTTTTGAAAAGAAAATATTTTATATTCATATCTGATTAGATAACAAAAAATAAAATAATTAAAAATTAGTAAATTTTATTCATTTATTTACAGCATTTTTAGGAAGTGACTTCAATATGTTAAATAAAAGAAAGACGTTTGCTTCCAATAGTTTTTATATAATTTAATAATGTTTAATTTTATTCTACTGAAATGATGATAAAAAGCAATAATGGCTTTCTTTATAACAATTCCATGTTTTAGAATAAGGAAGACTTTCGAAATTTCTTGTCTTATTTATGGATTATGCTAGTAAGAATATTCTGTTTTACTTTTTAAAATAATACACTAAGGAATAATCAGTTTAATTACAAAACTAACTTGAAAAATATTCAGAAGATTTAATCGTAAAAGATAATTTATTTACGTATTGTAACACAACTACGAGAATTTGCGTTTATGTACAGAACACAATTTTCCAAATTAGAAGTTAACATCTAGCTATAGAAATTATAATGTTATTTTAATAATAGACCATAACCGAGATAATTTAGTTGTGCTATTTTTGGTCTATGCGACATTCATTACAGGGAAATGGCATTATAATAAATAGTACACGTTATTGTTCATAGATAGCGTGAAGGTTGTCGAGTAAGTTATGATAGTTTGGTCTGCTGTAACTACCGATGTCGTGTCTCGTGTTCTAAACGCGACTGTGTTGTATGTAGTATGACAATATTTCGCGACTGAGCAGTGGTTATCTTGCAATGCCGGATATTTTAATTTAAGTTTATAGTGTCGTGAGTGTGAATGTCAATGGTTTTTTTATATTAAATTTTGTGATAAGTTTTTAAAATGTGCCTTAATATATCTTTTTACGTATACTTGCTAATAATTTTACCAGTAGTAAGTGTTAATTTAATAGTTTTTCTCAAATAAAATTTTTGGAAGTTTTGCTCTGCACTAGAACAATAAGGATAAATTGCCCCTGTTAATATGTTAACTGTATTATTTCATTCATTAGTTTTCTTAATATATTCTGGAGAGATCTTTGAAACCGGTTATTTCTAACCTATAAGTTTGTAAACTTTGTTAATTACTTTAATAGTTGCAAAATATTTCTGTTCATTCGATAATATTTGATTTTTTTACCACTACCTATTTTCTCGATTATTAATCAAATGTACCCATTCATTTATCGTTAAACTGAAATAATTACAACATACAAACCATGTATTTAAAATTTTGCACATCTTTGTTGAAGGTATAGATAAGTCTAATTTTTTATTACATAATGTTATAATGAATTACCTTACCGTACTTGAAAACTACGCTCGAAATGTACTACTAATGTATTTTGTTTTACTTTAATATTTTACTGGTTTTATTATTTTTCTCATTTGAAATTATGTATTCTGATGAAAAAATTTTCAAACTTTTCTTAAAAAGCATTATCTAATAGCATTTTTATTATATATATATTTTATGAACACTCATTTCTATAGATAAAAATATTTTTATGAATAATTTGATTTGTTTGGATATATTAGTATTTTTCTGTTATTAAAAAGTTAAATGTGATGTTTTTTCATTTTCCTTTGTTATCAGTTCTTTTCAATCTCTGTGTTAATTAATTTTATAAAGTTCTTTCAACCCTAAGTAATCAATTTTCTTCTCACTTGCTTTAATTGTGGAAATAAATATTAATTTTTTACTAACAATCAATATCCCGGTATTATTTTATTTTTAAATTATGAGGAAAAGACTTCATCTATTGATTTCAATGTATTGTAAAGTAAAAATTTCTTATTCCTAAATTTCTTTTTAAATCTAATTTCCTTTTATGGACTAATGTAAATGTTATTTTTATCGGGTGGAAAAAATTTATTTTAGTTGACCTTTTTTTAATTACAATTTCTGGTAAAATTAATGTTGCCAAAAATGTAGTTATTTTGTATTATTTTTCAGCACATTCATAAATCTTTTAAGTTTCATCTCGACAAAAAATAAAATTTTATAAATTTAAGAGCAGGTTCACATCTATCAGTTTTGTATATTAGAAATGATTATTAGTAATTAGGGAATGTTTAAATCACTTTTATCTATTATAATTAACCGGTTGTATCAAAGTTTTAATTCTGTTGAGTGATTTTTGTGAATAGAATTATGAAGTTTTATTTTAATTTTTTAAAATAATTAGTTTTAAAATATAGTATTTTTGTGTAATTTATAATATGTTATCATTTCAGATAAAAATTGAATTGTGATATCTTAATGTGTTGTTAAATTTGTGTGCCTTGAATATTATGTTAGTAGAAAAATCAGTGTTACTTTTGAAACGCATCAACAGAGCTGTTCTGTATCGGTGGGATTAATCCTTCATGGTAAGTTTATTTATTTATTTTACTGGAAATATAGGTAGTCTATTTTTATTTAATATTTTAACAATTTCTATGGTTATCAAATTAGAATTTATTAAAGATAAGAGTTTTAATAATTGTTGAGAAATTAATTTGACAAATTATACAAGTTAAATATTCCATTAAATGTTAAATTTATAATAATTGGCCCAATAATAATTAATGATAATATGAATTTTTTTATGATTGTTTGTAGTAAAAGTATACAAAAATATTATTTTAAGTTAAATTTGATAATTTAAACACTTTTTACACTTCAATATTACATTAAAGTGGTTGTGTAGATTTAAAAAATGGATATATTGGGTTTTTATAAAAACATTCTATTATAAAATTTCTTTATCATTTAACTGCTTGGTTTTCTTTTTTCATGTGAATACTCTCATAATGATCACCGCTTTATCAAGAAAGTTAATATAGAAGATTATTTTAAATTTTGTCTAATTAAAAAAAAAAAAATTTTTTAAATTAAGTTAGACAACATATTCATTTTTTTGTCATTTTTAATATACCATTCATTACATATAAAAATTATTTATTAATTGTACTTATGACAAAGTTTTCCATAGGAGAAACAGGATGGACCTTTAGCTAAGATACAATGAGTGTATGAAAATACTTCAAGGTTGACATATAGACAGTTTTTACTAATTTTCAGTTAGAAATATATCATAAATACAATAATGTAAACAACAAAATTTGTTTTACATATTTACATTAAAGGACAGCTTATGTAGATTTTCTCATACATTATATCCTTTTTTTCCTGTTTAGCCTCTGGGAATTGCCATCAGGGATTACTTCAGAGGATATGTATGAGTGAGTGTAAGTGAAGTGTAATCTTGTACCGTCTCAGGTCGACCATTTCTGAGATGTGTGGTTAATTGAAACCCAACTACCAAAGAACACCGGTATCCACGATCTAGTATTCAAATCCGTATAAAACATTCTATCCTTTGTTATAGTTTATTTAAACCTCTTAAATTTATTACTTGTAAAAGTACTATTTTAAGGTCATAAAGAACAATAAGTTGTTATATAAATTAAGCTTTAATTTAAAAAAAAAAAGAAGAAATATACCATTTACTAATGCTCATTAAAAAAAGTCAATATTTTAGGAAGAGTCTATGGATTTAGAAAAAAAGATAGGGTGTTACTTTCTGGTTATATAATGAAACTAAAATGAAAACAAATGTGTTTTTAGTTTATAAGTTTTATTGATTGGAAACCACAAAGGATTGTTTATCTATCTCACTGTCAAAATTCAGACCTATGCTAGAAACTGGACACAGAACCTTCAGTTTAGGATTTATTTACATTAATATATGGTACTATACTAGCCATAGTATATGGTATACTATGGTACTTGTTATAAACAAGGACAACTTAGGAGTAATACATAATTTATTACATATGTAAAATAAAAAATGTAATAAATACAATTTATTTATATTTGCGGAACATTTTATAGGTTTATTTTTTAATACATATAAAGTATTTTAGAATACTTTGTTAAGAAAAAATGGAATACTGCCATTTATTACTTTCTTCTCTTTTGTAAATATAACTTATTAAATGTCAAATTGATTAATAACTGGTGTTTTCGTAATGAAACAGCTCGTTTCATCCAAAGATCACTAGGCCAAAATGTGCTAACTGTAGTCTAACAATAGAATATGGCTGAGAAAGATAGTACAAAGGATACTAGGAAATTTTTGCTGTACTGTTTTATTTTTTATAATTTTTCAGAATAATTTTCACCACGCATTATACACTTTTCCATCCATTAAGACTAGTCTTCAAATAATTCCTGCCATGTGTCATCAGAGATCTGGGCACATTCATTATCCCAAACTCTTAGGAGGTCATTATTGCTCATAAAATACCTCCCTTTAAGTCTGTTATTCACCTGGAAGAACAGTACGAATTCACATGGAGCGAGGTACTTAACATGTAGGGAGATTACTGTAACAGTTTTATTCCAGTGCTGGCGAAATGCTTGGAGCAAACTGTTGAGTAGTGCGCTGGAACATTGTCATGGTGAAGAAATCATGTGTTCATTCTTAAGTTTGGGTACAAATTAATAATTTGTGCCAATCTTTTAATCCCAGTAATTTGGATAATCCTTTCCAAGCACGGGAATCGTTTCTTCTAAATACTTATTCTACGTGCAAAATTGCCCGGTAATCAGTTTTTAGTAACCGAGAGAGTGACTAGAGCGGCTTACAGTGGAAGTTGGTACCTGTATAAACGTATGCTAAGTTGTGATTACCTCTGCAATCATTCGTTCTGTCGTATGGCAAAACTTTTCTAGTCCTGTTTGTGTTATTGACATTTGTTAATGGTTAGTGATGGTAGCAGTTGGTAAATAAAATTTATATAAAAAAAAGAAGTAAAATAATAATGTTAAATTTGAGTAGCTGAAATCTTTGCAACCTGATAATTCCACAAAATTTGTAAAATTGTTTGTAAATTTGTTTGTAATTGTCAGGAAAATAAAGTGACATAAGAAAAGCATAAGGTGCAAATAGCCATTAAAAAAGAGATGTACAGATCACTGAAGCTAAATAACATTAGATAGATTTTTTTTTAAGTGCTTGATTTTCTTTGAAAGAGTTTGTATAAATATGACCTGCTTAATAAACGAAATACACAGCAGAAAGGGACATTCATTCAGGCTTTGCGACTAGTAGGGAAATAATAAACTCCCGCTCTCCTTATGTTCCATTCCAAAGAGTTTGTATGTCTCTAGAAGTTCATGATCAATTATTCTGTTACAGGATTTAAGAAATTGCTGGAAACTTTTAATTTTTTTGCTCTTAGTGATGTTATTGATTTAGATCTCAAGAATGTCTTTAAATTTATAAGTACATGCTATTTCATATAATAAAGGATAATACGCAACCAAATCAACACCAGTAATTGATCAACATGGTAATCCAGTTGTCGCTACATATTTAGGGTAGCTGCATCACTTGTTCATGTAATGAGTGTTGCTGTAGCTGATTACAAACACGGATTGCCTAGTTGGGGTATATTTTTAATTACTACTCAACAAAAGATTGGTTCTGTTAAGGAATTATTATATATCTAAATTTGACAGTGTTTTGGACAGGCTTCAAATTCTCACATGGAAAGGCAAGTTAATTTTTAATATAAAAATATTTTAATTCAGATAAGCCTAACGTTTCTTAAAATCAATCCTCAATCTATTTCTGGTCATTGACCACACTAAGCATTGCCTGAGTTCGTAAGGTGATGTCCATTCATGATATAGATTTTTAACACTTTTCTTGCTTATTAGGATGAAAACTTTGGCAGCGATCTTAGGTAGTTTTAACATTTCATTCTTTTTCCAGTTTTTTCTGTGGTTTTTGTAAAACTTTTTGTTGTAGGTGTAAGACAAGTTAAGTATACATGGAAGGTAGCACACCATACATGGACAATTTACAGTATGTTATGCTATTTTAGTTGATTCCTACTCACAAAAAATGTTACATGAGTAGAACTTTTAATGTACAAAATCCGTTTGTATAAGCCTACGTTGTGAAATTATTAAATTATTGTGTAATCATTTTTTTAGCTTAAATGATGTAATATTATTTATGTAGTATGCTGTATTTGTCTCATTCACAATAATTTCTACTTACTTCTGAAAACACAGTGAGTTATAAAAGTGTAATTTAAAATCAAAATTGTTTGATTTTTCATATGTTACCTTATGTTATATTAAAACTTGTGTTACTGGAAGGTTTATTGTTTGAAGTTCAGTTGACTGCTTGTATTTTAATGCTAATGGTTCTTTGGTACTGTTCACAGCCATCCGGTTCTGTTTTTTATTCCAGTTTACACTATATGCTGGGTATAATGCATGATATGTAGTGGATAAACTGGATGTAGTAGAGGATTAAGCTGCATATCATGTATATTTGTATTAAGCTGCAGTACACTTATTACCTGAAAAAATGCAAGTATCTACAGATTCAGATTAAAGGAAGTTGCCCTAGATATTTCCAGAATATTATATAATCAGTCAATTTGGGTTTTACTGGTATCTACCGTACAGTATGATTATTATGTTACTAACAGATGACAACAACATCCACTTACCTGTTTAAATACCTTTTTGGTTGGTAGATCAATTACATTGTGCTAAACTGAAGTTTCCAAATTAAATTCCAAGTTTTAATTTCCATTTTACAAAAATGAGAAAAAAAATGAAAATCTATTTATTACACCTGAAATTATGATGACATACAAATTATTGTATATCATATAAGACGTCATATGTTTGTTATGATTAAAATAAGCGATAGTTTATTCAACAAGTGTGTTTTTTAAAACATTCTTTGTTTATTTATCTATTCTCTGGTATGTGTAGAAATATGTTCAATTTCAGCTAACTTCATTTTTTTTATACTTAGAAATGAATTTTATTGCCCGTGAAAATATGTCAAGCCTGGTTGGAATATGAAATCTTTCAATTGAAAGGTAGAGTTGGTTTCACTCCACCATGAGATTAATTTTAGATTTTTTTTTCTCTTAGAAATAAGGAATTCTTAATTGTGTATTTTGAAAATGTTTCTCTTTACTTTAATCAAGTATTGAATCAAACAAGTTTTGAATTGATTGGAAGATTTTCAACAATAATATGTTAACAGAAAAAAAAAATTAATAAACATGTAAAAATTAAAAAAAATCATTTTTCCAGGTATAAAAGTATTGTTTGTTTTTTATACCTAAAAATAAAACAGGAGATTTTCATTAAAATTTTGAATAAAGCTTTGATTTTTATGAAATTTTTCATTTGTTGAAATATAGGCTTTCTTTATCATGATGTTAAAAAGATAAAAATGTTTGTTCCAAATAATGTGCAACTGATGAATCTATTTCATATAATACAACATTATTTTAATGGATGAAGATCTTTTTTTTACTTTTTAGAGTATTTTGCATAAAGGTCATTAAAAAATAGTTTTGATGTAAATTACAGAATCTTATCCATTTTTCACATTGTTCTGTTTTGTATTTTTTTTTTTATGATGTTTGTATCATAAGATATTTCAGACTAGGGATGCCAGTTATCCAGGATCAATATTATTATTTTTATTTATTTATTTATTTTTAGATAAATTTAAGTGGAATCAATTGCCGTTGTCCATTAATTAGTCTGAACAACATAAATAATAATGATCGCATTGAAATGAACTGTTCACACTTCTGTTTAATGCATGGGAAAACCAATTTATTTAATTTTGCATTGATTTTATTGTAATTTAGTATACTTCAAGCCTAAAATTAATATCCTTACTTCATATCTGGGTCTTGAAATCTTTAGAATTATGCAACAGGTATACTCATTACAGAGCATGGTATGTAGTTTTTCAAATCTAAAAAACTGCTGTAGATTTTTATGAGTTTATATCATATCAACCGATCGATTAGAATTAATCTATTGTGTTCTCTAATTTCTATAATTGAATTGTATATAAAGATTGCGTAAGTCACTTTTATAATATTCAGTTATTTTTATTAGTAAATGGTTTAATATTTGCGACTTTTACAATAATATTTTGTGATTGTCTTTTTTTTATTAAATAAATGATATTTATATATCCATTTCTGCTTCATAATTGTTTTACTTTATGTTGAAAATTATTTTATCTTACAAAGTAGTACAGTATTATTAGATTATACTTTATAGTGTTATTTGTCTCTATAAATGTATCTTTTGTTATCAGTTGATAAATGTGTTGTTGAAATTACAAGTGAGTTTATGATGTCCATTAATGTACTATAATTAGTTAATACTTATAATGTTATTTTTCATTATTAGTATTTTTAAGTTCATTTGTAAGATTACAGTTCATAATAGAATCAGTTTCTAGATGTAATTATTTATGTATAAAATTTTTTAAGTTTGTGCTTACAATTATTTTAATTAATTATATTTTTATTTAATTTTTTTCTGTATGTTCACGTAATGCCATATCATAGGGAATTGGTGTTGCCATCTTTAATTCTTCTTTTCTGTTCTTTTCTTTTTCTGGACTTCCTCTTTTCTTCAACGCTTCTCTTTCAGATCCTATTCTATCTTAGTTTTTCATCTTAATTTAGATCTTAAAGAAGTGATAAAGAGAAGTTCTACCTTCTTTAGCACTTAATTTAAACTTTTAAACTTAATTTTGGAAGTTGTATTTCCGAAATGTCTATTAATGTAAGGTAAAAATTGAATTTTATTATTGCCCTAAATAAAATTTAAATGACAGAATTAAATTGACACGTGAATGTTGTATAACAAGGCCTATGCCTATACATGTATGTATTTTTGCAGGTATGTTATACGCAGTATTTTAGAAGATAGTTTTCAACCTTGTGACCTCCTCTCCAGGGTTATCAGTCCTCATATCTCCAAAACAAGAACCCTTAAACAATTTAAGTAGGACTACAGCTTAAAATTACATTTTTTAGAGACAAGGAGGGTTCAAATATAAAAAGGGATTTATGTCTATTATTAATTTGGAAGTACATACAATAAGCCGACTTCTGGATTATTTTTCAGTGAAATTTCCTGCTACTGCTATCCAATTTACTGACCTAAGTAGCGGTATTGTGGTTTCTGCCTTCCATCTGGAAGTCCTGGGTAAAAATCCCAGTGGGGCATGGAATTTATCATACAATAAGAAATTTCCGTTACATATTCCAAAACAAAAGCTTCCAGCTTACATGATGAGTTACTAAAAAAAAATTGTTGCAGCACTCAAGAAGCTTTTTACCTCAGAAAGATCAAGTGTTTGGTTCGTTCGCTGACTCCTTTCCTTTCATAGTAACAATGATCTCCTCATTTGAGTAGAATATCTTTTTTCCTAAAATTTTGATTATTGAGCCAAACTATTGGTTCGTCTAAATTATACAAATCTGGGTTGTTTAAAGCATGATGTAGTATATTTCATTTGAGTTCTCATAGCCTTTCCATAAGTGTTAGAGTTAGTGTGAACATTGTTCTTGAGGAAACAACTGATGACTGTGTGACTCTCCTGTCAGAGCAGTTTTCAGGTTTCATTATATCGTTAAAAATCATAGTGACAATTTTTTCTTCTATAAGAAAGTCGAGATAGAATATTCCCTATAATAATTAAAAGAAAATTTTTATTATTATTATTTTTATTATTTTCTTTTCTTTCCATGGTTGAAGTGAATTTGAATGTCACCTCTAATTTTAATTAAAGGTAATATAACACTAACACTTATCTTTCATAAAGGTAAAGTCTAACTAACACTTATCTTTCATAATATGTTTATGAAATTGTAGACTTGTTTATATTAATGATTGAAGTCATTTGATGTCAAACATCCTTCTTTCTTTGTAAAAACAAAAACAAGTTTATAAAAAAATTGTTTTGGTTGAACAAATTTCAGGCTGCAAAAGACAGAACCTAGATCTTGAATAATGCTTTAATAAATTTGAGATGATATTATTATTGTTGTTTGTTATATTCTCAATGTTTATTTTAAGTTTTTCAGAGATTTTCCTAATGGCAATTTGCAGGTTTTATCCAATAACTAAAGTCAGTGAAGTGTATCTTAATTGACTGAAGTTCTAGGTCATTGAGTTTGCAGTTTATTTTCAACTTTTTTTACTTCAACTGACAAGAAGAAGGACAAAAATAGCAGCCAACATTACTAATGACAAGTTCAGGCATATAAATTTTGTTTTATTTCACTTGTATTTACAAAAGTGGAGCATAAATATTCCTGTTTATATTTTTAACTCCCTCATATTTTTTACTCTTCCTTCATTCCTAAATTAACTAATCCTCAATACCTTATTATTTTATCCTCCAGGCTAGTTCGTATTACATTAAAAATTTACTCTGAAGTTTAGGGAGTAGTTTTGTTCTATTTTTCTTTTTCAATTTATGCACTATTTATTTTGATCTGTTTAGACTTTTGATCCTATTGTAAAGTGTAAATAAAGAGTTGTTTATAATTTGAAAGGTGTTCTTGAATAGTTCAACATTAAAAACAGAATTTCTTCTGAATGATTCATATTACATTATTTTAATTGCTTCTGCTTTCTATAGTAAAAGCTGTAGCTAATAAAATTTAGTTAACAAATTAACTTTCTGTGTTGTATTACCAATAGTAGATATTACTAATTGACGTATGTATATTATATATAATGTATACTACTATACATTATGTGTAATATACATCATTGTTATATAATGTATTTTTTTAAGCTTAATGAAGTGTAATATGTTTTTTATTTAAAGTTATTTTTTCAGTAATGAGCCAAATTACTATGACATGTTATTCATTACATCTTTCTTATATGTTTTTTTTTTTTTTATGCGATTGCTTCATGGATAGACTACATCTGAAACATTAAGCCTTAGTGAGTGGGTTATGGTATAATATAGCTCAGTTAAGTATTCTAAATGAATAATAAGAATTAAAGTTAGGCATCACATGATACTATTGAATCGCAGCCTATCACAGCAGCAAATAAAAAAATGAATATGGTTTTGGGACTTAGAACTAACTAGCTTAGTGTTTTTAATAATATTTGTAGAATAATATAGATTCGGAGTAACAGTACAAGGTGAAAAGATAAAGATGCTACGATTTGCTGATGATATAGTAATTCTAGCTGAGAGTAAAAAGGATTTAGAAGAAACAATGAACGGCATGGATGAAGTCCTACGCAAGAACTATCGCATGAAAATAAACAAGAACAAAACGAAAGTAATGAAATTTAGTAGAAATAACAAAGATGGACCACTGAATGCGAAAATAGGAGGAGAAAAGATTATGGAGGTAGAAGAATTTTGTTATTTGGGAAGTAGAATTACTAAAGATGGATGAAGCAGGAGCGATATATAATGCCGAATAGCACAGAAATGAGCCTTGTCAGAAACATAATTTGTTTACATCAAAAATTAATTTAAACATCAGGAAAAGATTTTTGAAAGTATATGTTTGGAGCGTCGCTTTATATGAAAGTGAAACTTGGACGATAGAAGTAACTGAGAAGAAAAGATTAGAAGCTTTTGAAATGCGGTGCTATAGGAGAATGTTAAAAATCAGATGGGTGGATAAAGTGACAAATGAAGAGGTGTTGTGGCATAGATGAAGAAAGAAGCGTTTGGAAAAATATAGCTAAAAGAAGAGACAGACTTATAGGGCACATATTAAGGCATCGTGGAATAGTTGCTTTAATATTGGATGGACAGGTAGAAGGAAAAAATTGTGTAGGCAGGCAGTGTTTGGAATATGTAAAACAAATTGTTAGAGAGATATAGGATGTAGGGGGTATACCGAAATGAAACGACTAGCACTAGATAAGGAATCTTGGAGAGCTGCATCAAACCAGTCAAATGACTGAATACAAAAAAAAGAATAAAAAAAGAAGCATTACAATGTAAGATTTTATATTTTGCATCACAAAGTTGCTTTTATACAAATTTGAATACTTATTTTCTTTTTCTGTTTAGTCTCTGGAACTACTGTAAGGTACTACTTCAAAGAATGATATGTATGAATGTAAATGAAGTGTAGTCTTGGACGGCCTCAGGTCGGTCGTTCCTGAGATGTGTGGTTAATTGAAATCCAACCACAAAAGAATACTTTTCTCCACGATCTAGTATTCAAATCCATATAAAAGTAACTAACAGCCTTTACTAGGATTTGAACATTTGGACTCTCAACTTCAAAATCATCTGATTTGTGATGACACCACTACACCAACCCGGTCGGTGGATTTGGATACTAGACAGTAGATATCAGTGTCTTTGGTGATTGGAATTCGATTAACCACCTGTTTGTAGAATGGTCAGCTTAAGTCTGTACTAGACTACATCTCATTTATACTTATGCTAATTTCATTGGGTCTTTGAGGGGGGGGGGTGTTGTTTATTGTTCACTAGTTGGAACATATTGCAGTGTACGCATTAGGAAAATAAAAATTAATGTAAGATGGTCCTTTTAAGTACATTTTAGCTAGGCAAGATAAGCCTAAATGTTTTTTTTTTGGGATTAGGAGGACCAGCATTAGCAAATACAACAACTGTTAGGCCTAATGTGTACACATTGGTTAGGAAACAGTATCCTTTGAGTCAGACTATACGCAGAAATTCCTTACCAGATACAATGGATGTACTGGCTCTGGTTCTGGTACCCCCCCCCCCCCCCCCCCAGCGTAGAAAATGTAACATGATTTTCTTGCACCCACAGATCCAGTAATAGGGAAGAAGGCTCAAGGAAAAAGAACGTGAATGGTGAAAATGGGTGTTTTAATCACGGCAGAATATTATGAATTATTATTTTGTCCTTTAATCAAGCTTTTTTTACTAATTTTTGAATATATTATAATATGTCAACATGTAAATCCTTCCAAAATATAAATGTTATTCTATCATGCAAGTAAGATCTTCACTACATTTCCCGCTGTGGATTTGGCTGGATATTGAACATCATTACACTCAACGTAATTTTCACTGAACCTTTGTAACTTTGATGCTTTACGTGTGTCAAAGCTGTGAGAAACTTGAACGGATAGTTTAAAACAACAAATTAATGTACAAGAAATAAATTAAAATGTCATACAATTTGAAAGTAAACCATAATTAAGGTCAGAAATATTTGTTAGTTTTTTATTAAACATGTGATTATTATAAAAGGAGATATGATTAAAACAAATAAAATGTTTTAATTAAATATTTAAAATTTTATGAAAATATCTCAGATCATATACTTTTCCCCCCTTTAAACGGAACCATTTTTTGGTCTCATTTTTAATTTGTATTTCCTTCTCGTTGTTAAAAATGGTCATCTTTTATCATCAGTAACTTTTTATCCATTATTTCCTTCGTTTTGTAGTTAGGATGCACCTAATTACTTTATTACAGTGGACTCTATTAAACTTATTGTAATTACTGGTCTTAACTATAATTTGGTGCGGTAACCGATAGATATGGAAATTAAGCCTGGTAGTTTTATGCCTTTATTTCAGTACTGCATTGGTCAAGGTTAGGATGTTTCTCGTGAACTTTCCAGTAAAAAACTGGAGCAATTAGTTTCTATTATCGGTTTGAATAATACACTTAAAATTATTCTTGAAATATATAATGTATATTTATATTGTAATATAAATGCAATATTTATTTATATTTTTATGTAGTGCCTGTATGTGTTGATTTTTTATTTGTGGTGATTGTTCATCCTGTCTGTCCGATGTAATAATTGAACAGTTTTGACGTCAGTTTGAAAGTTAATTTATTGTTCATTATTATTTTTACGGATAAAGGTTGGTTGAAGGCATATTTATGTACTTGATGTTGAATAAAATTGTTGTAATTTAAAAAATAAATTATGATTTTTGTTAATATATTTATTAAAGTATGTATTAATCTATCTTTATTAAAAAATGCGTTCTATATTATTAGAAGGAATTGCATTTCTGTTATTTAATAGTTACGTATGACGAAGTATTTAATTAAATAGGCCTATATATATGTATATATATATATATATATCATAGTTTAATTTTTTAACTTCTATCTCTTACGTAGTGTTATATTATTCTGTAATGAGAAATTTTGTAGGTCGTAATTGTTTCTTAAATAATTATTTTAAGTAACTTTGAATTATTTATAATTCTATTGTTTATTTATGTAATTATTTTTATTTATCTTTTGTATTTAAAAAATTTATTTTACATTATGAATTAGTAATATCGTATTCCCTCTCCTCTCTTTTGTTATAATTATTAGTTATGTTTATGTTAATTGTATTACATGTTTATTTATGTTTAGTAATGTATTCTTTGTCATGAATCATTTCTCTTAGTAATTTTTTTTCTATTCTGTTTGTAACGCGATCGTTATGTTTATTGTGCATATAATAGTGTTGTGTCTTCTAATTTTCTTGTTACTCGCGGATACTTAAAAAAATTGTTTAATTTTATTTATATTTTTAACGGTTTATTCATTTCTGCGACACAAATATGAAAATGTTTGTTTTATTTCAGTGTTGTTTTCGTAATCATAATTTAGTTTCGTGTGAAAATCAGAGGTAAGAATTTTTTTTTACGTCACACTAGGTTTAATATCAAATTTTTATCATGATTTCATTATAAAAGTACACTTCAAATGTAACATTTTAAAAGATGCTTTCTCAAGCGTAACTCCATCATACAATATAATAATCGTTTACATTCGGTGTCTTCTTATTACTCGTTTAGTTATTTATTTATGTAGTGCCTATAAGTGTTGATTTTTTGTTTATTTGTGGGTGAATGTTCGTCCAGTCTGTCCGATGTAAATTTGTAACCCCTGCAACGGGAGAGGATAAAGGTTTTCTTTCCGTAGGGTGCGTCACACTTTGTTTATTGTCAAACCAATGCGACATGAAATTCGCTTTGTACTAGTGCCTGGGCTATGCTGAATCACACAATGTTCATCACTAGCACGATAATTTACTTGGCGTTCAACAGAAAACGAACACGTTGGAAATTACCCTTAGGTTTGTATATGCTGATACACGGAAGAGTGTTTAAAAAGAATGTTTATTAGGTAAAGAAAGAAAAATACGATTTTCTGTTTATTTTTCTTCTTTATTGGTTCAATAAAACACCGATATTTAAAAGTTTTTATTTATTTTTTATTCGCTGTATTTATGTTAGTTTTCTTAGAATTAAATTCTCTACAAGTTTAATTCTTCCGCATTTATCATTCATTTAACAGTGCTGTTGTACTGCAAACCTAAAAACACTTGTTTTTCGACACAAAATTTGTGTTTTACATCAGATATCTAAAAAAACTACTGGATTTAAAGTTCTGGGACCTATTTCATCTTATTTCCCAGCTCAAATTACTTAGTTTATTTAACTACTTTATTTTCAAGTCAAAAATCATAAGAAACAACTAAATTCGCTCCTTAATTTACCTTCCCAGAATTTAATGAAGTCTTCATTTTACTGGGGGAACTGAAATCCGGAAGAAATTTTTCGCTAGCCGTAATTAGCTAACGAAGCGTTTTCGGGCGTATGTTCAAATGAACTATTTTTACCTATAGAATCGCCTCCCGAGAGATTGCCGTATAGTTTTGAATTGCCCTTATTTAATATATATATATATATATATATATATATAAAGATTAAGATTATAATGTATTATGCATTTAATTTAAACAATTCTCATAAATAGAGAATTAAGGAGAAGTATATCCAATAAATTACGAAATATTATTAATTACACGTAGTTATTTTTATTTATTCAATCTGTAATAAAAGTTTTCATCTGTTGGAACTTTATTTTTGTTTAAACCCTAGCGAAGTAAAGGTAGAAATGTAGTTACCGATTAATTAGGTTAAACATAAATTATTTTAACTGCCACGTAGAAGTTCTAAAACCTTTACTTTTAGCGTTTGAAGTGTTTCCAAAATAAGGCGCTCTTACGAAACTTTCTGCCACGAGTTTGAATAATTCAAAGCAATTATTTTGCTCCGGTTTCATTATATATTTCTTAATTATCGGTTCTTTTTATTTATATTTAGTTACATTTTGTAATAGATTTACGTAATTATTGATTAAAAGGTCGTGGGATATATCCGACAAAATATTTCTGTTATGTTAATTTTTTTCTATTTATTTTACTTTTAATGATCTAAAAATAAGCAGGGGTGTTCCATGAACAAACTGATTAATTTTGTAAAGGTGAGGATCGACACGAAATACGGTGACTGTATTGTTACGATGAAAGTTAAATCACTGTTTTAAAGCTAAGAACTCCATCAACGAAAATTTATAGAAAAAGATTTGTTGTGAGTATTTTTTTTAACCTCTTATCTATATTTCAAGTACAGTACGATCCTGCTATAATGCGCTCACCTAAAAATAACTGATGTACCCGCCTTATTTCGAAGATAAAGTGATAAACGAACAAAAAAAGTCAGTTAATATTCTGACTCAATTAAAATATTACTGATTATTACAGTTAAAAATAAGAATATTATGGGATAAAAAGAAAATGTAGAAAAATAAAAGTACAGTATTGAATATGTATCGTTCAGTACTTACATTTTTGCAGCTGAATTTAATTTTCTTTTACAGCGTAATTGAAAATACAGTACTGTAGTAAATGATTTGAATTCAAAATAATGTAAAGTAATATACAGTACTAAAAGAACACATTACTGTATTAATACAACAGATCTCTTTCTATTTTTTTTTCTGTTTAGCCTCCGGTAATGACCGTTCAGATAATACTTCAGAGGATGATATTTATGAGTGAAAATGAAGTGTACTCTTGTACAGTCTCAGGTTGACCATTCCTGAGATGTGTGGTTAATTGAAACCAAACCGCCAAAGAAAATGGTAGCATCTCGGCCTTTCATCCGGAGGTTCTGGGTTTGAATCCCGGTCAGGCATGGCATTTTTAACACACGCTACAAAGCGTTCAACTAATCCTCAGCGGAAAAGAAATGCTTAACTGCGGACCTGGAGGTTAAAAAAAACCTCACCAAAGAAACCCACCGGTTTGGTCTAGTGGTGAATACGTCTTCGCAAATCAACTAATTTCGAATTCAAGAGTTCTAGGTTCAAATCTTAGTAATCTTAGCAGTTACTGTTATACGGATTTGAATACTAGATCGTGGATACCGGTGTTCTTTGGTGGTTGGATTTCAATTAACCACACATCTTAAGGAGTGGTCGACCTGAGACTGTACAAGACTACACTTCATTTACTTTCATACATAACGTCCTCATTCATCCTCTGAAGTAATCCTGACGCTGGTTCCGGAGGCTAAACAGAAAAAATAAGAAAAAAACTGCTGATTTACGATGACGAGTTCACCACTAGAACAAACCTGGTAGATAATAGAACACATCTGAATATCTGTAACTTCACATCTTGCTTTATGACAGTTATCTGAAAAGAAATCTGATGTGGACACCACATGACTTACTTGTACGCTTATTAAATTACATATACATATTTTTATAAGTACTTAACATTTTATTTCATTAATAACTTCTGATATTTTTTCATGTTTTTTTTAATTGTTTTTATTGAATTATTATTTATTGTAAAAATGTTTGAGTTCGTTAATGAGTAAAATCGGACCATGGTGATGGCAATGAGGGGGGGGGGGTTGTCTTTTTCGAAAAAAACAAAATATCGGTTTAATTTTCTTATTAAGTAAAATATCGGATTTGTTTAAAATTCCTACTATTCTTTGAGTAGGGGCCTAAAACTAATCTAAGTAAAATTTTTTGATATCACCAACCATTGGTCGAAGGGATGGAAAAGTGGGGTTTCGAAGACAAAAGAAATCATATCTCTCTTAATAGGTACAGTATCGAATAGGTTTAAAGTGGGCATTATTTCTCTAAACATTACCTAAAACTTTTGCCTGAAACAATTTTTGATATCCCTTACGGCAAGGGATGACCAAAATATTGCTGGAATGTAAGAAGATGGGACTTGACGTATACTGAACATGTGAAACTTTTTTTCTAATGCATCCATTGTCGTATTAAGTAAATTTGAAGTTTATCTTACCTTTAAGGTGGAAATATTTTCTATCCCTTACTCGGCACCAGTGAATCTACCTCCGCCTTCCGGCGTGCCGACAGGGATTTTTTTTATTTTAGCCCATTTTACGATGGAGGAGAGTAAATTTGTGTTAGGTAAAAAATCTGATGTGGACACCACATGACTTCCTTATACGGGTATAAAATTACATATACATATTTTTAAAAGTACTTAACATTTTATTTCATTAATAACTTCTGATATTTTTTTTTATACTTTTTTTAATTTTTATTATTGAATTATTATTCATCGTAAAAATGTTTTACAATTATAGGTTAATAATAATTATTAATAAGTAAAATATTTAAATTAAAAAAAAAGGAGATGAGGTCTGATTCAAACCGATATGTCTACCCCTTGTAAGATCAAAAACTTTCATTAATTAAACCTTTATTTGGTTATAACTCTGGAACCAATGAAAATAAGTACCTTTTATGATATATCGTTGAAAAGCTCTTAATGAGAGCTTATTATTGTAGTTAAGAAAAAGTCCATAATCCAAATGTTTTTTTGGCTTTAGGGTTTTTTTAGATACTTTTGATGCAGTCGATTGCAATCAAAAGGGTAGCTGCAGAACTAGATGTTACAACAGTCCTAAGTCCAAAATTTCAATATCCTACGGCTAATCGTTTTTGAGTTATGCGAGATACAGATGTCACACCGAAACTAGTCAAAATGGATTCAGTGATGGTCAAAATGGATATTTCTGTTGAAATTTGAAAACCGAAATTTTTCGTAATCACATTACTTGGTAATCACGAAGTTATTTTTGTTTGCTTGGAGTTTATAATTTTTTTTTACAGCTGTGTATAGTAACGATGTGGGTTACTTGGTCAATGCCATTTTAATACAAGACACATTGTTTTTATCCTACAACGAATTGTACAGAATGAATTCAGTAAGATACGATACACTAGTAAGAAAACTATTTAAAAATAAGTTATGATACATTTTTTTTATCTCATCTCTTTCGTTGAGATCTGTTATATAAATGGTTTGCAAAAAACATTAGCTCATCATAAATATGTTTGGACATAGAGTTGTATGTAGAAAAAAAAAGTCTTATATTGAAATATAAAAAAAACTTCTTGTGGTAGGAAAACGATCGAATGAAAGGTTAACTGAATGGGTTTTGAATTCATTTTTTGCATAAAGTTGAAGATGTAATTGCCCGTACAGTTTCACGTAGATAAAGTCATACTTGCTCCTAAATATCATTTTTTTGTAAAAAAAGCATGTTAATTAATTTTGAAAATAAATTCAGAGGCAAATTTCTATTCTGAAAACGTGATTGTACGCGTGAACGGTGTTCAGTATACTCGTAAATATTAAATAACTCATGAAAAATACTTGACGGGTGTGTTTTATATACTCATACATATGCCTATGTATAAAATATTGAGGTTCAAAAATTTCCAAACTACTACAGTTTCATAAAAATTTAGATGTGCATGTTAAAATTTTTTGTGAATTGATCGAGTTAAATATTCCGATCAGGATAATCTGATCTCGTTCGGATCACTTCTGAAGTCTAAATATTTTTATAGTAGTTGCTGCAAGACTTTGATGCGCTCCAATAATAAAAAAAACAAAAAAAAACAAGAATGCTTATCGAAAAAGTGTTTTGCGCATAATATTACATTTTAATTCAGGATTCTTAAACACAGTTCATTTATCCAAAATCATTATTTTTTATTTAATAAAATAAATTTGAGGGTACGTAAGGTGTCAAAAAACCCTATTTTAAAAATTGTACAGGTAGCGTCGCCGTCTGTCTGACAAGTTGTCATACTTGCCAGACGGGGCGTTAGCGATGCCCCTCGATTTATTTATTCTATTTAATTTATTTTCAAATACACGTTGTTAAAATGTTCTATATATCTACTAAAAAGTGATACGTTCTTGTTTTTGTATTATAACAGTCGCCGCGCTATTTTGAACCGCGTTATAACGAGGTCGTACTGATTTAGTGAAATAAAGATAATGTAGGTTTTTAAAATTTGAACTACCAGGTTGGTCTAATGGTGAACACGTCTTCCCAAATCAGCTGATTTGGAAGTCGATGGTTCCAGAATTCAAGTCATAGTAAAGTCAGTTATTTTTACACGGATTTGAATATTAGATCGTGGATACCGGTGTTCTTTGGTGGTTGGGTTTTAATTAACCACATATCTCAGGTATGGTCGAACTGAGACTGTACAAGACTACATTTCATTTACACTCATACATATCATCCTCTGAAGTAATAACTGAACGGTAATTCTCTGAGGCTAAACAGGAAAAAAAAAGGTCTGTGCGTTTATCGTGAAAGCAGTCTAATTTCGCTAATGTCGTTTAAAATGAATGTTTGGAATTTTCCGACCAACGACAAGGTGTTATTGAGTCCCTGCAACTGTATGGCATTCTACTGGCAACCAGGACATGTCGCAACGGATACGCTATACGAAACAAACGGCGTTGTAAGAAACGTACTTGTCGGTCGAAAATTAATATGGGTGGTTGAAAAATTCGAACCTCAGTTTCGTGAACCCGTCATACATCTTCTGTCTAATAAGGCGTTCGAATAGTCGAAAGTTTATCAGTTTCACTGTGAATCAGGTTTGGGTCCGATTACAGTAGTCGACTGGAATAATTTCATTAGAGAAGTATGTGTCGACTAAATTGAACAGCACAGACAAGGTAAAATGGAGAGAAGCGATATAGTCGTCAGAATCGATGAGACGCTGTTCTGGAGGCGCAGAAATCATGCTTTTCGCTTTTTTCAACGACAGTATATTTTCGGCAACATTTGTTGAAAACGATGCGTGTTTTTTTTTTTTTGTGTAAGTTGTGAAAGATCGATTCAAATCCAGGTGATTGCTATCAAAGACAATTTTAATGACCGTAAAATATTTTACCTCGAATTCCTGGAAACCGATGCACCGGAAACGGAAGGGTTTCACCATTATACTGTGAATCAACGGTACCGTTTCGTTGATTCTCACAGCAGTGTTCATACTGAAATCATTAATCGCTTGTGAGGATCCTTGAAATAGCGAAAACAAATCTTTCTTCGCCGAATTCAAATGGCTACGCGTGTTAGGGAACGAGAACCGGTTTCAGAAAATATTCGATCTAATAAGGGACACCTGGTTGCCCTTATAAGTTAAGTTGAAATATTGCAGCGGTACGTAAATTAACAAAGAATAAAGTGATTTATTTGAAAACACCACCGAATTGAAGGGAACTGTTGGTGGCGCCGATATCCGATGAAAGCGCCGAATAAATTTTTTTACCCTTGAAAAAAAAAAACATACAAAAACAAATATAAAAACACGGTTAAGATTGCGTTAAAGCGGCATCAGCGTTATGTTACCAAGAAGGTGAATTAACTTCTAACAAAGTTCGGGAAATTGAACAACATGGTAATGCTTTGTGGCAGACCAGATGGGATGAGGTAGAGGGCGGACGTTACACGCATTGGTCTCTTTCCTGATGTGGTTAGTTTGCAGGGCGCCTCTTGGGTACACTCGAATAAGTACGTGACGCAGTATCTTTCTGGTCATGTCTGCAGAGGTTCCGCCTGGTAGAGTCAGGAATATGTCCGCGATGCGGACAACTGGACGATGTGCATCATGTTCTGTACGTTTGTTCAAAGTATGAGTTGATACGCACGGAGACTATCTGTCGGTTCGGTATTATCGGGTCGGCGCTGGATCTCCGTGTCAATTGGCAAAACCAGGCCGAATGGATAATAATTGAGAATTTCATGCAGTTTTTGTTAAAAGAAAGGATTGCCGAGGGCATTTAGGGTGCCGCCTGGGCTTTCCCGCGTCCTTCTTCTGTTTGGTTGTCTTGAGTAGCTAAATTTTTGTTGTTCGTTTGTTTTATTGTAATTGCGTGTTGAACTCGCTTCTTTTACCTTCGGGTATGTGGTGGATTTCAGTTCCTTTCATTATTTTGCCTACTCAGTCTTGTTTGAAATTAACGTGAGATTTTTTTTTTTTAGTATTGTTGTTTTTTAGGGACAGTAGTACACCGATGGGAATGTCATATGTGGCATTCGCATCCTGATTGAGGCAAGATCAAGGCTGAGAGATTGGTTAACTGGCATTTCTTCCGCCACCGCCCAATTCGGTCGCCCTAGAGCATAGACCAAATGTCAGTGCCAAGATACGGCTAGTGCCTCTAAAACAGTTTAGCGATCTCGTTACCTAAAAGCTCTTAGTGAGCTACCTATCAGCGTGAGCGGATTAAGCAGGGTGCTATTCACCACCCGCTTATGTGTCCTAACCGCTCACCTGTCAAACTAAATCTAGATCGGGGAGGCGCATCCCTTGTTACTAATTACTAAAAGTCATTAAAGTTAATAAAATAAAAGACAGCAATTTAGGCTGTCACGCCTCGGTCGCTGTATGCCAGCTAGTGCCTGTCCACCATTTAAAGCGCTTGGAGCTTGTATCTGGCTGGGGCAGCCATTATCTCAGGAAAAATTTCCTACAGCGGCGCTACAGGAATCAGTATAATCCAGATTAATTAAAAAACTCTAGCGATGACGGTTGAACTTCGCAACCTCATCGAGGAACTTCCACACGGTCCGACAATGCGGCTTTCGCCACACTGACTCGCCGTTTATCAGCGGCCAGTTTTCCCCCTGACCTCTAAGTTACAGGGTGGCCCGGTCTCTGGCCCCCCCCCCCCAAGAGCAGGGCAGTTGAACATCATATGCTCGTTCGACTGGACCTTCTCGCAGACACACAACTCATCAGCCGGTAGGCGAAACTGAAACAGATATTGCTTCAAATCCACATGGTTGGTGAGCACTTGGGCACCCGCCGCCCTTAAAAATGAATTCGAGGCATACAGTTTTTTTTTAACACCATTCCCCCAGATGCTGTATAAACTTATACAAGGATCTTCCCTTAGTCGTGGTGTGCCATTCAAGCTGCCATGCCTCCATCGCGAGGCTCCATAGCCTCTTCCGCAGGCGGGAAATTGGCAACCGAACGAAATTTAGATCCGATCCATTGTGATCGCCGTTCCGCTCCGGTTCTAGCCCGGCTCGAAATCGCATCCCAAATGCCTCGGCTTCCCGACCTCTTCGCAACTTCCTCATGGCTGCCCGAACTTTCACCACTAAATCGATCGGGAGAGTCTTTCCCAATACGGTGGTAGCCTCGTAGGAGGTTGTTTTAAAAACACCAGTGCATACTATCAACGCTCTGCGCCGGGCACTCCTTAAATTTTGAAGCAGTGCTCTATTTCTATCCAACCTATGCGCCCAAATTGGCGCCGCGTATGCGATCATGCTCTCGAAGACACCTCGGTACACCAAGTACATTTGACGGCCCGACAGCCCGTAATCCTTCCGGCTGAGAGATGCCTTTTGCCGAGGTTTTGAAGAAACTCCGGTAAAGCCTATAAGGACTAGGTACGGAGGAAGTGGAGTGGTGACCGCAACTGTCGCATGGTGGGTGTGTTCCCATACCGGATTATGATGAATAAATATAATTGAAATTTTGAGAAGAAATAAATTTAATTTAAATAATTCAGAATTATATTATTTTATTATCTTATAATATTACTATAATAGAAATAATAATTGTATTTAAATGAATGAGATAACTGATATGTGTTTCTCAAATAAAAAAAATGTTGATTAGTTTTTCATAATTAATTAATTATTATTTTTTTAAAAATCTGTTCTGAAGTAGAGGTCTGTGCGAAAGTGCTAAACGAAAATCACAAAAAAAAAACAAAAGCAATAAATGAAACAAGTTTTATTTTAATGGTTATTTATTTATTTTTTAATCTATTTTATTCGTAAATTGTATAAAGTAAATATCTGTTGAAAGAATAAATGAATGATATCTCAGAAGAAAAGGAAAAATAAAACCACATGATATCTGGTGTCGGGATGCTGTAGCCCGGAAGTGGTTTTAAGTGTATTTCGCAATAATTGATTATTATACTTTTAACCTACTTAAAGGAAAGGAGAAGTGTTAGTTTCACCTGTGTATATATATATATATATATACGATTTTTTTTTAAACAAAAATTACTCAACCTTCTAGTATGATTTGAAGATACATTTATTTCATTTGTGTATAGTCGTATGATTTATGCAGTATTAGTAGTAATATTAACTCATTTGTTACGGTGTAACGATGTATAGTTTTGAAATCAGTTTTATGTCTAACCAGTACTTTTCACGCATAATCTTTAAGAAAAAATATTTGAGAAATTTAAGGTAAAAAAAAATATGTTACGTATTTCAAACAGCTTTACTTGACATTCTGTGGCAGTTAATTAACGCCATTTTTGTATACACACACACACACACACACACACACACACACACATATATATATTTTTTTAATTGTTTTATTATTATTATTCTAAGACCTTAGTTTCTTGCAATTTGATTTATTTGCAAACTGTTTTTCCGTATTTACGATATTTTTTTTGTAGGCATACCCATATTTTAAATGAAACTGAAAAAAGTGTATAAAACACATGGAGTTAAAAAATATAGCACGTACTTTTTTAATACATTACACCATAAAATTTACCCAAACATATATAACGTAGTTTAATTTTTCTTAGATTGTACACATTACACAAAATTACTTTTGTAAAATTTTCAATTAATAATTTATCATTTAATTAGTTCAAATTCCATAATACTAGTCAAAACATACGGGAAAATATACAGGGTTTTTTTAAAATTGCTATACTTTTTCGGATTCTGCTTGTAAAATTAAACAAAAATATCCTTAGGAAAAATAGCATTTCTCCGTCGTTCTTCCACTGTTCACCATTTTGTTATTTTTATATAAAAATTTATATCTCAAGTTTGGATAAACGAATCACATTAATATTTAATAAGCGTCTTGGTATAAAGTTTTAAAATTAGCAAAAAATCAGAACTAAAATACCTTCGAAAATTACAAAATGGCGGCCATGTTTATTTTTTAATCCGTTATATCTCCATAAATATTGGTTTTATCAAAATTTATGTTTTTTTTAAATATTAAGCCTTTTATTTTGAACAAAACTACATTTTATTTTTTTAAATCGGTTAACAAATAGCCGAGTTATGGCCGAAAAATGATGATGTAATTTTGTGTTTGTTTTCATATCCTCCATTTTACGTTCAATTCGATTAAATATTGTTTTTATTTATCGTTAATTTTAGTATTGTAAATTAGTATCAAATTACGTAATAATTTTTTCACAGTAATAGACCTAATAATTAAAAAAAATAAAACAACTATCTGTGATAATCTTAGTTTAATTATTGTAGAACATTAGTTGTAATTAAACAGTTAAAAATTGTTAAAAGTTATCAAGAGATGTTCAAAGTGTTCACCATTAGAAATTGCACTAGTCTCCAGTCTTTTTCTGAAACATTGTCTTAACCGTTAAAAAATTCCGGGAGTATTCCTAATTTCTTGTAAATCCATTTTGGATCCTTTGTTAAAGATCCTCAATGTTGAATTGAATAAACAATCATATGTTTCAAACGGCCCCATAGGTAGAAGTCAAAAGGATTTAAGTCAGGTGATCGGGCAGACCAGGGCACTGGTCCTCCGTGGCCTATCCATTTTTCACGGAACATTTCTTGTAGGAAATCTGATACCAACTGACTGAAATTTGCTGGAGCTCCATCGTAGTGAAACCACATATTTCCTCTTAATTGTATAGGTAGGTCTTCCAAAAAATGTGGAAGATTTACGGTTAAATGAACAACATAATTTTCTCTATTTAAACGTTGTGGTTGAATGACAGGACCCAAAAGATAGTAATTAAATATACTTGCCCATATGCTCAGGGAAAATCTTTGTTGATGGCTACTTTGGAAGGTACAATGAGGACTCTTGTCGCTCCAGTTACGCTGGTTGTGATACTTTTGAACACCATTCCTGTTGAAGGAAGTTTTATTTTTACATTACTAACATTATCAACAGTGTAACAGTCGCTGTGTAAAATTATTCAGAAGTGAAAAATTAATATCAATTGTTTTATTATTATTTAATATTAAATCTTATTGTGAGAAAATTATTACTTAATTTGATACTAATTTACAATACTAGAATTAACAATTAATATTTAATCGAATTGAACGTAAAGTAGACATGAAAACAGACACAAAATTACAACATCCATTTTCGGCCATAACTTGGCTATTTGTTGACTGATTTAAAAAAATAAAATGTCATTCAGTTCAAACTAAATGGCTTAATATTTTAGCAATTAACATAACTTTTTATAAAACTAATATTTACGGAGATGTAAAGGGTTGAAAAATAAATCGGATTTTTAAAAAAAAATACGGTTATTTGCCCATAAAAGATGGTATTTTTGAAAATATTGTTCTAATATTAATAGAAAATAAAACGAAACAGTTAATATAAATGTAAAAAAATTAAAAAATCACTCTAAAAATTTAAAAATAAAGTTATATTGTTTTAATTTTTATTTTATTAAATTGGCCAAAAACAAGGATTAGTTAATTTTGTGGTAGCTTTCTTTTTTAATTTTGTGTCGCTGTCTTAAAACCAAAACTTAAAGATAAATTTATTGAATTTTATAATTATGTTTTTTTTTTCTTTTAGTAATTTACTATTTTTTTAAGCTATAATTTTATTGAGTGTAAATATTAAAAAGGAAATTACTTTTTTTTATAGTAATTTAAAAACAAATTATACTTTTTAAAAAATACCTTGACATATATTTTTTTATACGCTAAGCTGAATATTTAAGAAAACATTTATATTTTAATTATAATTCTCTATTAATTATATGGTTAATTTATAAATGATTTTTTTAATTTATGTTCGCTGCTGCTAGATTTTCTATATGTATATATATATAGATTAAATGAACACAATTGAAGAATTGATGAAACATTAACAACAAAATGAGCATTACGGAACTTCACAAAATGTAATCTTCCATTTTCTCTCTTTTGTTTCGCCCGTTCCACCTCCTGTCTTTTCCCCCATTTTCATTTCCCATCTTACTTGTTTCCATTTTGATTTTTCCCATATTCTCTTTCCCCAATTCCCGCATTTTCCGTTTCCTTTCATTCTCCTACTTCTCTTCCCTTTTCATTTCCTTTTCCCAATTTTCCCCTTTTTCTATTTTACCTTTTTAGATTTTTCCCTTTTTCTTTTTTCGTTTCCCCCTTTTTCCCCGCGCGTAAATTGGTCCAGTAGTTTTTTAGTCTATATCGGAAACATTGAAATGGAATCGTAAAATATTTAGTATAGCGTGTGTTGTTTTTACGTCTAACAGATAGCGCTGTTTTTTTTTTTTTTAAAAAGCATGTTTTAACATCTCATAGGTATATAAATAGTTCGTATATAAAAACGCGCGCGTATTCGAATGCAACATTGTGTAAAAATTTCAAAAAATCGGTGAAGAACTTTCGGAGATTAAAGATTTTGAACAAACTAACATTTACATTTTTATTTATATAGATTAGTTTCAATCCAAATAACAAGATATATGCTTAATAATTATTCGTTTGAAGATTTTTTTTTTCATCAGTTAACTAGTTTGTTGTTATTTTTTTTTTTTTGTATGCAGGTGTGAATTCGTAAATTTTTTAGTACCGATATGTTTGATTTTATATTATTGCAGACCGCAAGAATATGGTTCACTGCCACAGACTATTAGTTTGTTACATAATAGTATTAAAAAGATTACACATTTATTTCGATGTTTATATTGATAAGAAGGAAAAACTTAATTTTTCATGTCAAATATTGAAATATTTTTCATGAATTAGATTTTTAGCCACTTATTTTGTCACTGTTTGTCTATATATGTTTAGACAACGGCTGTGTCCTTCGTCACACAACATTTAAGGAAGTGATATAATATCTATTGTCTTTATTTTATAATATCTTTTTACTTAATTTTAAAATAAAACATAAGCCAGATCTTTAAATTAAATAAATTTTATGTGGAAAGAAATTTTTTTTGTATTTCTTCCAAAAAGTAGTACTGGAATGGCGTTCCAGCACCTTTTCACTCCTGGTATTGATAAATCATATGATAATTGTTTCAACTTTGATGGAATCTGTGTCAAAAAATAAAAATATTTATGAAAGTATATTACTGATTTTTTTTTTTTTATTAGATGTATACGACCATGTTACCTATTGATTTTTTTTCTTTTATTAGATATTTAATAGAATAAACTGAAACTGTCTGACGTTCAAATTGGTACTTTTAATATATAAAATATCAGATATTCGAAAAGAATTTTCATTATTATAACTTATTTTATTTATTTTAAAACTTCGGCTCCTGGTATAGTGAAAGAACATTACGGTACGATAAATATTTTTATATTTTGTAAATGTAAAATCGGAAGAAATTCATTCACCCGATGTTAAAACAACGTGGTAAAAAGTATATTAATGGTGCAAATTTTTATAAGTGGATTAAGCAATTTAAATCGAACAGAACAACTGTCACCGATTTTCATCGTAGTAGAAGATTACTGGAAGTTTCAAATGATGCTTTGCAAAATCGCATTAACGGTCTTATTTGCAAGAATAAACGCTTTAATATTTGGAAAATTGTTGAAATTTTAGTGCGAATTTCGTATCGGTACTGTCCATTCCACTATTCATGATAAGTTGAGTTATCGTAAAATCCTACCCTACTAAACGGCATTTGTGTGTGTGTCTATGAGTACGTCCCGTTTAGCTTAGCACCGGAATGTACCGATCACTAGCGGAAAATCACGATTCGTTAGTACATGTCTCATGGTGGTCAGGTTTATACTTGTTATATTATTATATATCTATATGTATATACGGGCAGTATGTCGAAGTTTTTGGGGAAATTTAGTACTTTTTAACCGGATCAGAATTTTTGGACGAAAATTGCAAATATCTCAAAAACGGTCAGTCCTAGCGCTTAAAAAAATTTTTCGACCCTCCTACATGTTAATTCAATCCGCTCCCAGTTGGTACACGTCGGATAATAATATTTTCAAGTGCCCCCGGGGCGTCGTTCGAAAATTGGTGAGGGGGTGCGATGGGGTGCCACCATAGGTGCAGGTGCAACCGCTCGCCCTTTCTTTTTCCTGTTTAGCCTCCGGTAACTACCGTTTAGATAATTCTTCAGTGGATGATATGTATGAATGTAAATGAAGTGTAGTCTTGTACATTCTCAGTTCGACCATTCCTGAGATGTGTGGTTAATTGAAACCCAACCACTAAAAAACACCGGTATCCACGATCTAGTATTCAAATCCGTGTAAAAATAAGGCTTGTCCGATTTTCACGATTTAAACGGCGTATGTATCAGCAGGTCGAGCGCTAACTGTTTAACCTATCGATACTTTCATGATCGACCAGATCTTGGTTATCCGGAAATTAAATCGTTTAGTCCTGTGTTTTGATTGCACTCATCCACCGTAAAACGTACCGATCCGATCTTTCGCTAAATATGCTCAAACCTGTGCGCTAGCACAGCTGTAAAGTATAAATTTATGAAGACTAAAAAGTAGAAAATATATAAAAAAAACTTTTTACAAACCGTTCTTATATTAAATGTAGTAAAAAAATAGAAAATAAAGAAATTAACAAAATTTTTAAAACACCACTCTTAAATTAAACCACTGAAAGGCACAAAATAATTTTAGGACGGCATGTCAGAATGGATTTGACAACACGATTTGATGGTGATATGTAAGATTATGTGAAAATTATAAAGTATTTAGACCATTCATCACGCATATGAAAAAATTGGCAAAAACATCAAATTTTTAATTTGAACTTATAATTTTCACATAATCTTACATATCACCATGAAAGCTTGTTGTCAAATCCATTCTGAGATATCGCCCTAAAATTATTTTTTATCGTTCAGTGTGTTTAATTTAAGAAAAAAAGTATTTAAAAAAAAAAGTTATATATTTTTTATTTATTTATGTGATTGTTTTTCTTCGTAAAATAATGAATTATAACCAGAAAGTAGGCACCGGAATGTTCCGGTTCGGAACATTCTAACGGAAATTTCCGATTCGTTATTATCAATTTCTAGGGTTAAATTTCAAATTTAAGTTTCGTTATATCAATTTTCATCATTCAAAAAAAATATTTTTACACAAGAGGTAATCAATTTTGGACATCTAATAATCCCATTCCGAGACGCTGCCCGCCAGGGCAACCCGCCCGGAGGGCCTAGCTGCGGGCACGCCCTGCAACTAGTATATTCATAGTGGGCTCCGTGATGGTTGACTCAATATCACGGATACCGAAAGTTACTTTAAACGGAACTTAAAGAATTAAAGAAAGGATTTTAGCGGAAGCTATATATAGCAATATGTGATGAAAACATTCTGATTATTTGGAAGAGTAATCGACAATCAATAATTATTATTATTGTAATGACGTGCTAGAAAATCAAGTGAAATTCGCAGTAAGGAGATAACGTCCTGGTTCTCTCAAAGGATAATTCTTCTCGATGATAACGCCCTCCCACATATCCCTCAATTGAACGAGAAGTTCCGTGTAAGTACCGTCGTATCCTTATTAGTGCTCTACAAGCCGTAGAAAAATTTTATTCCAGACATCCTATCGTCACTGAAATCTACAATTCAATCACCGAGTTAAACCATCGCAACACACAACTGAGTTTTTGCTGCATCCCTAGTCTCGTGGGGATTCCGGGTAATGAACGTGCAGATTCCGCTGCTAAAGACGCATGTCCTTCACCACTCGTGTTACTACTTCCGACTCTATTAACTATGTAAAATTCACTCTTCGCGCAAAGTGGCAAGATGACTGGACGGCTACAGTAGATAACAGACTCTTGTTGCCTTGGTATTGATTCTTCATACAGAAAATTCGTCGTGGAGTGGTCCTCTGCCGATTTCGGATTGGACATACGAGAGCTACTCCCGGGTATCTGATGTGAGCAGTAAACCCGACAGTATGCATACGATACAACTGCCGTCTGAGGCTGCGTCACATCCTTGTGGATTGCATGTGTTATGCGGCCTTGCGTCGCAAATCTAAATTGCCCAGGAACATTAGTCGAATCCTGGGCAATGACAAAGAAGTTTTGGACTGGGTTTTTTATTTCTTCTTTAGACGTGTTATTGTCTGTGATAGTAGTAGTTGTATGTTTTTGTGTTTAGTATTTAGTTAAGTTTTTTAATTTGTTTTTATTCTTAAATTTCTAGTTTAAGTTTTTATTTTGTGTTGTTTTATTAGAAATTATATTTTGTTTTCCGGGCGATGATAACGTAAAAACGTTTTTCGCCCCCCAAAAAAAAACATACGAGAAGTTAATCAAAATTTGTTTGTCCCATCCAATTTACAGTCCTGATTTTGTAATATCAATTTTTTTTTTTCGTTTGTCGTCTGAGTTTTTATGTTGCTGTTAGTTCGGAAACTATGAGCAGGTCTTGTGCGGTACACGAATGCCTTATACACGTAAGCGAAAAATTCCTTATTATTGGAATAATAAAGATGAGACAAGTATCAAATTATAACTGGGTATAATTTTGAAAAGTACTATTAGTTTCATTATCATTTAATAAATAATAATCTTTCTTCAATAATTTGCCTTAATTTTTGAATGATTTTTATTTATATATGTGACCAATATTGTTATAAGGAAATTAGAAGCGTAATTCGATTTCTGATTATTTGAATACGAGTAAATTATCAAGGAATTATATAAAATATACGTTTGTTTTTTGTTATAAGTTAAATTTTGCAAAACTTTTATGTTACAATTTATTTAAAATTTAAAGCATATATTTTTTTATTAAGCTTATTTATATTTTACTAGCATTCCCCGTTGCGGATTCGGTCGCGTTATGTGCTTTGAGAACTTCAGAAATTGTAAATAATTATTTTTAGTAATTATGTGTGGGTTGTTTTTCTCAGAGTTACTGCCATTCACAACTTACCGTATAAAAAGTGTGTTCGGAAAATCAAATTTTTAATAAACAGGTCGATATTTGAGTTATTCAAGGACTGCTTTGCTCCCGGCACATTAAAAACCAGGAATTTCATTTTTTACCGTTCAAATGTTACATAGTGTAATAATTCTATCTATTTAAATATCTTTCAAATTCAGATAGTCAATTTCAGGGGGATAATGAATAGCTGATTCGTGACCTAACATATTCTTAAAATAACGGGTGATTCAAAGAAACGGGACATTTTAAAAATTAAATAACGTTAATGAACATTTTATTTAAGAAAATGAATTTTATTTCATATAATTGTACAAATGTTGCCATTTTAGGATACATACATTTTAGTTTATTTTTTAAAGATGACATCTTGCAGGTGACCTCCTCTTCTACGTAAACACTCACGAAGTCTCTTCGTTAAATTGTTCGTGGTTTGACGTAACATCTCGACTGGAATTTCCGCAATCGCTTCTCGGATCTTTGCCTTCAGTTCTTCCGTTGTAGCAGGTCTACTGTGGAACGCTTTGCTTTTAAGGTGACCCCACAAAAAGTAATCGCAAGCTGAGAGATCAGGCGATCTGGGAGGCCATCTAATGTCACCATTTCGTGAAATGACACGTTGTCCAAATAATCGCCGTACAGCTGCTATCGATATTCGTGCAGTATGTGACTTTGCTCCGTCTTGTTGAAACCAGGATGTGTTAGGAATCGGTGGAAATCTCTTTTGTTGTTCCACAACAAAGGTTTCAAGCACGGCTACGTAACGAGCTGACGTCACTGTAATCGCAAGACCGTTGTCATCCTCAAAAAAATAAGGGCCTATAACACCGTAAGATGACATAGCACACCACACGGTCACTTTCTGGCAGTGCAACGGACGCTGGTGTAGCTGCGTAGGATTTTCTTGTGCCCAGTATGTCAAATTTTGCTTGTTAACAAATCCACTGAGGTGGAAGTGCGCTTCGTCTGATATCCACAGTTCGTGAACAAACTCTTCGTTATCATTTATCTTCTGAAGCATTACATTACAGAATTGTGCTCGCACAACTGCATCGTTCGGTTTCAGTTCCTGGACGATCTGCAACTTGTATGGATGGTATTGCAAGTTCTTCACTAACATTCTTCGAACACTTGAACTATGCAATTGTAAAGATGCTGAGAGACGACGGATTGACCGATGTGGACTTCGTGTGACAGCATCTTGTAAAGCTTGACCATTCTGTGGTGTACGGACGGTTCGCTCATGGCCTGCAGGTTTCTTTTTCATTGCCGAACCGGTTTCCTCAAAATTAGATATTCATGTTTTAATTGCACGTGCTGATGGAACACGGTCATGCCGTCCCAGATTAAAATGACGGCGAAATTCTCTACGCGCTCCCTCCACACTGTCATTGTTTTTGTAAAACGCTTTGATAACGCCCCACTCCAAGAATCCATGACTACTAAATGGCAGGTTAGGTTAGAGAGGCTGGCGCCACTTATCAAGTGGTACCAATCGCCCACGGCTACCAACAAAACTTTCAAACTTTCCCGTTTCTTTGAATCACCCTGTACTATCTGTTTTAAAATGGGCATATTTCTGTTTAGCCTCCGGTAACTACCGTTTAGATAATTCTTCAGAGGATGAATGAGAATGATATGTGTGAGTGTAAATGAAGTGTAGTCTTGTACATTCTCAGTTCGACCATTCCTGAGATGTGTTGTTAATTGAAACCCAACCACCAAAGAAACACCGGTATCCACGATCTAGTATTGAAATCTGTGTAAAAATAACTGACTTTACTAGGACTTGAACGCTCGAACTCTCGACTTCCAAATCAATTGATTTGGGAAGGCGCGTTCACCACTAGACCAACCCGGTGGGCTTGTACGTATGTATCTAGCATACCTCAAAAAACGATTGGCTGTAGGATGTTGAAATTTTGGATTTAGGACTGTTGTAAAATCTAGTTGTGCACCTCCGCTTTTGATTGCAATTGACTGAAACAAAAGTGTCCAAAAAAGTCCAAAATCCAAAAAATCTGGATTTTGTACTGTTTCTTAACTGCATTAATAAGTCCGCATTGAGTGCTTTTCATATATCATAAATGTTACTTATTTTCATCGGTTCCAGAGTTATAGCCAAATCAAATTTTAATTAATGAAATATTTGGATCTTATGGAAGGCACATCGGTTCGAATCAGACTTCATCTCCTTTTTTTTAACATTTTTTTTTTTTAAATTAAATATATTGATTTATTAATAATTATTAACTTCTAATTGTAAAATAAATATTTACGATGAATAATTCAATAATAAAAAAAAAATGTATGAAAAAATATCAGAAGTTTTTAATGAAATAAAATTTTATGTACTTTTCATTAAAAAAAAAAAAAAATAATTTAATAGGCGTGCAGGAAAGTCATGTGTTGTCTACATCAGATTTTTTTTTTATTCAACTTATCTTACACCATTTTGTTAAGAATTAAATTCTCTACAAGTTTTGTGTAAAGGTTTTACGAGTTTATTGCCCGTTTAACCAAGTTATTGTCTGTCGAACATAAGTGACAGGATTTTTTACCCTAATTTATCGGTTTTCATGTCAGATTTCTCAAAAACTACTGCACAGATTGTTCTGGGATTTATTTTATTCGAATTTTCAGATCAAACCCGTAACAAATGACTAATTCTGTTAATTAATTAACTCCTCAAAATTTCAGTACGGCCTTATTTCACAGGGGGAACTGAAATCCGAGGGAAATTTTTCACCGACCCTAACTCGCAAACGATATATTTTAGGATATATGTTTATATGAACTTTTTTCCATTACTTTCGTGATACACTCTGTATATATATATATATATATTTTACAACTATTAATTAAATTGTTGGTTATTATTTATTAATTAATAAATTATAAAATAATTTACTATTTTATTAGTTATGATTAATACTGGTTATTAAGGGTGTGAGAAAAATTGGTATATCGCATGTTGTCCTGCTCGCTCATATTTATTCTTTATTTTTATATCGTGTGGTTTTTCCTTTTCTTTTTTTGTTTATTTCTTTTATTTAATTGAATACTCTATGTCTTCAAGGTCAGATTCAATGTAATAATTCTCATTTAAGTGGTAGTGGTATAAAAAGACGTTTGACTGCTTTATGTATATATATATATATATATATATATATATAAATAAAATTTATTTAGTTTTGTTAGTTTCCGCGGAATGACTTTTGTTTTAGTTACTTACCTTTCCGTATTACTGGAAGTTCTTATAATTTAATCTTACATATACACACTTTTCTTACATTCCGTGCTACGAATTTTTAAATTATAAAATTTTTTGTTTAATTATTATGAAATCTTTTAAAATATATTATCAGTTATTAAATTTGTGATAGATTATCATCGTTTATTAATTATTGCTTTTATTAATTTGTGATATGGATTTATATTTGTGTTAAAATAAATAGTCTATGTTTGTATTATCTTGCGTATTGAAGTGCTTTCATGAAGTGTAATTGTTTTTAAACATTTTTATTTTTATCTAATTCATTTTAATTTTTGTGTCCAAAACTTCTGTGTTTATTTATTATTTTATTTTTATTAAAAAAATTGGTGTTTTGTGTTTTTCTTGTTTGTTTTTATTTTAATTTATTAAATATTTATGCGTATTATGGATTGTCTTCTGTCAAGACGTCGAGGATGTTATAGGTATGTTATTTTTTGTTGTTGTGTTATTTATTTTTGGAAGTGGACGGGAATGTAATGTCTTGCTAACAGGATACACTACTAGGTTGCGCCTTACCCCTAATAAAAATCTCTTTGAAAGAGTAGTGTTATGTTGTAAACTTTTTAAATTCGTATGTTGGTATATATTTTGGATATCAAAATGTTGCTGCTCTGCTCTTTCCGCGTATTCGTCGATAATTTTTTTTTTTTATAAAATTTGGTCGGTGTACGTGTACCCAATCACATTTTTCAAAATAAATAAGTTTGAAATTTTTACATTTGAACGGTTCAAATTGATAGTCATTAAATTTTTTTAAATTAATAATATATCTGCAAATGTAACTTTTATCAAATAAATGTTAAGCGTTATATTATGAACAAATTAGACGTCATTTATTTGAATCGCTTGATAAACAGCCGAGATTTGGTTAAAATTGTTGGACTAGGTCACAAAAAATTTATAGTTTTTTGCAATTTTGTGGCTTTTTTCACTTCACTAATTGAATTAATAATTTATATTTAATATTATTAAATATAAATAAATATATAATGTTATTAATTATAGAAACTGTCAGAAAATTGTCAAATTTATTTATTTTGTAGAAGTTGCTGATGAGTACACGAACAGATTTCATGAAAATATATCAATCTGTTCTTTAGGTAGAAGAAAGTTTTATTGAAAAAGATAAAAATAAAATGGCGGACATATGGAAAATGAAGCGAGATATGATATTTAGTTCTCGCAAAATCAGTTAACAGCTGATTTTCAAAGTTGAAGGTTCAAGGTTGAATACTAGTATACGTTAGTTGCTTTTATTCAGATTTGAATACTAGATAGTGGCTACCAATTTTGGTGGTTGGGGTTCAATTAATTACACATCTCAGGAATAGTCGGCCTGAATCTGTACAATACTACTCGTCACACTAGTTATCATGTATTGGGCTGTTAGAGGAGGGGGTTGCTTATTGTTCACTAGTTGAACAGATTGAAGATGTACATATAAATATATATATATATATATATATATATATATATATATATATATATATATGTTTTTGTTTATTTTGTTGTCAATATTATTATTGTTAGTAATATAAACATATCTGCCAGCATTTGAGAACAATGTTATTCTACACAAACATAACAAAAGGAGGTGCTTTTTCGGAATTCCCACCCCCCAAAAAAAAAAAATTTGTTCTATTTTATTTTTTAAACAATATATATGAATTTTTTTCGGGCCATTTTTTAAACACAGAAAGAGGCGACCGGTAACCGCATAGAAGACATTGCCTCGATCGCACCCGTGTGTAACGGCGTAGACTGCACCAAAAACACCCTGTCTCCAATCCCATCTGGACCTCCCATCGAGGTCCCCCCTGAATCATGAGAGCATTTCTTTTCTGGACGGCCGAGGTACCCCTCCTCACGAAGACTACTCTTCCCGTTCCTAACCTACTTGTGGTCCGGGTATGCAGCCTACGCATACTCCCCCTCAAATATATATGACTTATATCCACATAACCTAACCAAATTTATCCTAAGCTCGCTGACTTTGCCTAATTAACGTTAAATGTAAAAATTATATATATAAAAATTATGGAGTCTTTAATGATGGCTAATTAATTTTGTTGGATTCTTATTTATGTGAATTTCTATGGCGTCATCGACTAAAGGATGAGGAAGATTTGTTCAATTTGGTGCTTCAACATATTAGTAAGTTTCATCCTTTAGTATAATTATCTTTAGTAAAATAAATATTGTATCGTGTTTATAAAAATAATTGTAATTATGATTTATAATTAATTTTATTTTTAAAAATATAGTATTTCTCCAAAATAATTTTTTCTGATCGTTAAAATACATGAATTTTTAATGAATTATGATAAAATATATATCGTTAAAAAAAAAATAGAAAAAATTTGGGGGAAGTTCCGAAAACTGCCCAAAAGGACTATATCATAGAATACTTGAGCTTTACAAAATATTTTTTCAAATAACAAAGGTAAACTAAATGTAGAAATAATAAAAAAACAGGCGCTGAATCGTCAGCAGCCGAGTGAGTACGAAAGGAGCCGAGAGTACTGTAAATATCCGATCGAAGCCGAAGATATTTAAATTTAAAAATTCTATTAAATAACATTAAAGCTCCAACATTTAATTGATAATAATAAAATATAAATATGTAAAGAGTATTAATGAAACCTAAGTCCAAATAAGGACCACGTCATAGAATGCTTGAGCTTTATGAAATAATTTTAACAACTAACAAAGGTAAATTAAATGTAAAAAAAGAAAAAAAACAAAAATGTAAAATAACATATATTTTGATCAGAAACTTAATATTTGTCTGCTTAATTAAAATAAAATCATCAGTAACATCAGCTTATGCTGAAAGTGTAAAAAGAAATAACAGCAGCATTCTGTGAGGATAGTCGCAAAAGCGGCTATAAATGATTAAAAGTAAAACAGTTTTTATCCAATACGGTTCGGTATGTCGTATAAAAAAATTAAATTTAAGATTAACAAACATTATGTACGATGTTAATTAAAATCTAGTATCATATTATAATGCGGTCATGTAAAAACAAATGATATATAATAAAACTTCCATTAAAATTTTTGATGGAGAAAAACATCGAAGAAAAAAGATTTATAGGCAGACCACGGAATTAATTAAATCAAAACTGGTATTGGAAAATGTGTGAACAGAAAGTAACTGTGGTATATTAATAAAGAAGCATATTATGATGTGATTCGTTGCCCCTCCATGATTGTGGAGGCATACATTAACCGTACCCGGGAAAAGTGTAGCTCATGAAGGATAATAATGATAATTATATTACGCAAGTGCGGGCGATATGTAGTAATTATCATTAAAAATGATTAATTATGAATAATTGTCTTGTATTTTCTTGAGAAAATTGATTGCGTATGTCGCTTAAACGATGTAGAATAATTTAATCACGTTAATGCATTAAAAATTATTAGTTCATTCAGTACGTAACAATATTTATTTTTCTATATATTTTCTAATATTCAGTTTTCAAGAGTAATAAAAAGAAGATAAATTATATATTAGGTAGTTTCATAAGAAAGCTACCTATTGCAATGTGTACCACGATTCGACTTTTGGAAAATTTCGACATATCTTCCCGTTTCACATTCCCCAGACCCCAAAACCACCGTCAGTTGAAATGTTTATATATACATTTACACACACATATATATTTCACTTTGTTGTGGACACGATAACTGTCATAATTTTACGCCAATCACTTTCAAATTGATATATAAAATATAATAACCCAAATTCTCGGTCGAGTTCGTTAATGTGCGAAATCGGACCACGGGAGTGGAAATGGGGGGTCTTTTTCGAAAAAACAAAATATCGCTATAACTTTTTGTTAAGTAAAATATCGAATTAGTTTAAAGTTTTAAACTTTTTATTAAGTAAAATATCGAATTCGTTTAAAGTTCCTACTCTTTGGATAAGCCCCAAAGAGTGAAAAAAATAGGGGTTCGAAGAAAAAAAATCATATTTTCCTTAATAGGCACAGTATCGAATCGGTTAAAATCCTCTAAACATTACCTAAAACTTTTGTCTGAAATAGTTTTTGATGTGACCAACCCTTACGGCAAGGGATGACCAAAATATTTCTGGAATTGTAAGAAGATGGGGCTTATCGTATGGTAAACATATGAAATTTTTTTTCACATGCAACCATTGATTAAATTTGAAGTTTTTCTTAACTTTAATTTAAGGTGGAAATCTTTTTTATCCCCTACTTAGCATCGGTGAAATCTATCTCCGCCTTCCGCCGTGCCGAAAGATATATTTTTTTTATTTTAGCGAATTTTACGAGGGAGGGAAATAAATTCGGGTTAGGTAAAAATTCTGATGTGGACACCACATGACTTCCTTGTACGCCTATTAAATTGCTTGTACCTTTTTTTTTTTTAAATGGAAAGTACATAAAATCTTATTTCATTAATAACTTTTTATTTGTTATTGAATTATTATTCATCGTTATAACATTTTTACAATCATAGGTTAATAATTATTAATAAATCAGTATATTTAAATTAAAAAAAAAGTAGATGAAGTCTGATTCGAACCGATGTGCATTCCCGTTGTAAGATTCAAATATTTCATTAATTAAATTTTATTTGGCTACAACTATGGAAAGAATGAAAATAAGTACCACTTATGATATATTGTTGAAAAGCTCTCAATGAGAGCTTATTACGGCATTTAAGAAAAAGTCCAAAGTCAACATGTTTTTATATTTTGGGCTTTTTTGAACATTTTTGGTCCAGTCGATTGCAATTAAAAGGTTAGGTGCACAACTAGACATTACAACAGTCCTAATTCTAAAATTTCAATATCCTACGGGTAATCGTGTTTGAGATACGCGAGATACATACGTTCGTACAGACGTCACGCCGAAACTAATCAAAATGGATATTTCCGTTGAAATCTGAAAACCGAAATTTTTCGCGATCATAATAATTTCTTTACTTCGGACGAGGAAGTAAAAATGGTTTTTTTCTTTCGGTTTTTTAAAATTTTTTATTAGAATGATATTAATTGTTTAATGTTATTTTGGAGCTAGTTATTAAACCTCAAAATTATCGGCAAAGATATTGCGTATATTATTCAACAGAAATACGGCCGTAATATCAATTCGGTAAGGTATGAATGTGGATCCATCCTTTCGTCATTCTGCCTATTTGTCGCCTATTATTTTCCTATTCAGTTATACGATGATTTATCTGATGTAATTTAATTACGGAACGTTTTAGCTATTAACGAATACTTAATACTTTGCTCTTCCTTTAGTCATTACTAGGTGGTGTTTAAATTAAAGAACCGAAATATTTTGTTTGTTTTTTTTTTTAATATTAAGAATTAGGCTCAGCACATAAGACGACAGATAAATAATGAGACTTCTGGAAAATCTTGAAATTTATAAATGGTTTTTAAAAATATATGGTAGGACTTAACAAGCATAATTTTTTTAAATTCTTTTTTTTATTATTTCTGTAGAATTAGCTCTTGACATTGAACAATTTAAAAAAAAAAAAAACACTTTTTTTTTTACTATTAACACTTGAGTTTTTTTCACAATCTCAATTAGTTTTAATAGCAGAGATTATTTGTGCTGAATAATGTAAAATAAAACAAATATTTATTATATTACTGATCAACATTAGAAAGCTGTTATCGATTGACGTAGTAAACAATAAGTTACGATTTAATGAAATATTTCTTTGAAGTATTGATTAAAGTGCTATGTTTGTAAGCACCCTTACACAAGATAAGATAAATCATCTTTTTCGATATTACAACATTTAAAAAAATAATACATCTCATGCCAGGTTTATTAGGGAAAATGAGGATTAATGTAGTTTTCTAGGTTGGCCTCTTCACTCAACCAAACATTTGTATCGAAGTACAGACGTTATTCAATTTCAATCTACTAGTTACATCCTTAATTTGTTCACAAAACGGATTAATTTATAATAAACATCATTAATTTCAGAATAAACAACATTGATTATTTATTTGTTTTTAAGGTATTATTACATGAATCATAGCTGTTCAGATAGCAACATATTATTGTTATGTAATACCCGGTAGATAAATGTCTTATTTTTTTATTAATAAAATTTTTATTAATTAAAAAGAAAATTATATTGTGATAGTTGGAAGAACTCTGTGCCATAGAAATCCTAATACTATGCAACAAAGGTCTACTAGAAAATAAAGAAAGGAAATTATAAAAAAATTTTAGGCCCTAAATTTCAAAATAATAGGTAAAATTAATTCCAAAAAACATATTTTATACTAAATTGAAAAATTGTCAGTCACGATAAGAAGAAGACGTATTGCATTTTACTCCCATTTATTTAGAACTAGCAGACCCGGCAATGCTTCGCTATAGCTAGATTTGAGTATATATATATATATATATAGGTTAAATGAACACAATTGAAAGTTTGATAAAACAACAAAATGAACATTACGGAACTTCGCAAAATTTAACTTTTCCCTTTTCCCCTTCCACCATTTTCGTTTTACCGTATTTTCTTCCCCCATTTCCTTCCCTGATTTACCCTTCCCCTTCCTCTTACCCAAATTTCCCCTTTACATTTCTTTTTCCAATTTTTGCTTTTCCCCGTTTTGCCATTTTTTCTTTTTTCAATCTTCTCCTTCTTCCCTTTTAGCTTTTTCGATTTTTCCCTTTTTTCCCCGCTTGTAAATCGGTCCAGTAGTTTTTTTATTCTATAGCGGACACACATATTGGAAATATTGAAATGGAATCGTAAAATATTTATAGCGTGTGTTGCTTTTACGTTCAACAGATAGCGCTGTTTTTCTAAACTAGCATGTTTTTTAAGTATCATAAGTATGTATATAAATAGTAAGTATATAAAAACACACGCGTATTCGAATGTAACGTTGTGTCAAAATTTCAAAGCAATCGGTGAAGAACTTTCGGAGTTTTAAGATTTTGAACAAACGAATATTTACATTTTTATTTATATAGATTAATAACAGTAAATTGACTAGCAAATTTTTGATTTCTTGTAAAATAAAAAAAAAAACTAAAGGTAATTAGTACACAGAAGTCAAAGAAGTTCAAAAGAACCGAAGAAATTATAAAAGAAAGAGAAATTTTAAAGAGAATATTAAAAGATGAAAATTAATGGTTCCAAGAACCGCTAAAACGCAAGAACAACGAGATAAACTTTCTGAAGAACGAAGGAAAGAGATATCAGAACGGATGAAATACTGGGCAGATAGAAAAACAGAAATAAAGAAACAACCGCAAATAAATGATCTAACGTGTTCCAAAATGAACCAGTCGGCAAGGGGGAGGATTTTAATTGATTATTTTTTATTTATTTCTGTAAGTAAATAAATAATACAATTAGAAATTGATTTTTAATTATTATTCTTTTTATAACAAAAAGGAGAAAAAAGCTGTATATCGACAATGATTTTGTTTTTCAATTATACAAAGTACATTTTTACTTTCCCGTCTAGTGCTATAGCAGAACTATAGCTTTAGAAGAAAGTATTGCAATCGATCCAATTTGTGGATATGCAGTTTTCACCGGATATGCAGTTTTGACACCTAAGGAACCCAAAAAATCCAAAACCCGGATGAAATTTTCCGGATGTTCGTATATACGTGTGTCTGTGTGTTTGGTGTCGCACTCGAAATCACCTTATATCTCTAGAACTACTGGACCTATTTTGACCAAACTTGATCAGATTACTTATAATATGTGTAATATATATAATTATAATATGTGGTATATATATATATATATATATATATATATATACGGCATTGATGCCATTCAATTTTCAATTTAAAAGGTCTAGAGAGCTAGGCTGTAGAGCAAGGTCACTTTCAGTATTTCGAGATTTCGCCTAATTAAGGTCATATTTTTCTTAGGCTCATTTGTTAATAATTAAAAAATAATATTTTCAAATTTTTTTTCCAAAATTCCACCCCTACTCCTCAAAAATGTTGTAAATAAAATAACGGGTATACTGAGTTAATTCTCTCACTAAAAGGAGCGCTAGTGTAGCACTAACGTACAGCTGCTGTAGTTTACTGCTAAGTTGTGACGTTACACGTAAGCGGTAGTATTAAATAAATGAATAATATTTATAGTATAAAAAAGTATTTAAAGTTACCGCCACTCCCGTACGAATGGAATACGGTATGCGCGCGCGCTTTAGTTAGAATGATTGTATTAAATTTAAAAAAAAAAAATTATATTTAAATAAAGTAGTAAGTATTTTAAATTAAGTTGTATGTGTAAGCCGTGTATCAGAAAAAAGCTGCGTGACGGGAAAATCCTACAACTGTGTCAGCTTTTCTTTTTTGTTAATTTCTCATAACTATAGTAATTAGTTCCATTCAATATAATTTATTTTTAAACAGTTAAGACAGGAGGAATTCACAAATATTAAAATAATTTTTTTTTTATAATTATGTGTCTTCGATCTTTTAATATTACAAATTAAAATACGGTTTATTTGATTTTTTATTTATGTAATGCTATTACAAGTATTTGTAGCAGATGATAAATATATTAATTGTTTGTAGAGAAAAGTTTAATCAAAGGAAAGTGAATGTTTTAGCTCTTAAGTACGTTTTAAATTTACTTTTGCACTGTAGGAAATATTATACAAAGGTATTTAAAAATGTTAGCCTAATATCCATTTGTGACAGTATAGTCTTTACAAAATTATTGATTAATTCCTATTGTAGTTATGTTTCGCTTTAAAAATATTAGTCCAACCAAATTATATGTAAAAAAAAAAAAAAAAAAAAAAAATGTTACCTGGACTTTTATAAGTGGAAATGGTAAAGGGGCTTATAATAAACGTAAAAAAAAAAAAAAAAAATCCGTAAGCGGAGGTTGAGGAGGGATGATGGGGGGGTTGAAAAAAAATTCCAATACAAAAGTTGTAATCATGAAAAAATCTACAACTTTTGTAGAGGTCACTTTTTAACATAACCTAAAAATTTATGCGAAAAACCTTCTTTTTTTTGTTTTTTTGTTTTTCATTTCCGCAAAAATAATTTAATTTTGACAAAACTTGATCAAAATTTCCGAGAAAAATAATTTTTTTTTCCTTTTTTATTTTTGATTTCTGCAAAAAAAATTTAATTTTGACCAACCTGATATAGCTTTCTCTGCCTTAAGTAACCACAAATTTTTTGACGTCAACTTTCGCCGTAAATCGCAATAATACCATTTTTCACCCCTTTACAATCTCCCAAATCAATCCTCTACCCCTCCCGCTCACGCATTTATTTTTTTTTATGTTTATTTAGCTTCTTTACCATTTCTACCTATAAAAGTCCAGGTAACAATCTTTTTTCCTCTCTAAATGAGTTATTTCGAACGATCTATATTGAGCCATCCACCGCAATAGATTTTACTGTAATGCTATATCCTACTTATTATTTTTTTTTTATATGTTTCGTATCTGAGTAGCGATGCGTTGTGGTGGTAAAATGACGGTCGTTTTATATATCCACCTTGTGGTGCTTTTCATCAGAACCATTGTGAATTTCATCCTCGGCTTCTATCTGTTTCTTCTGATGGGTGAACTTTTATTCTCCAATTACTCGCAGTAATATAGACCAACAGTTTCACCATTATCGCTTTTAGACGCGATGATTTTAATTTATAATTTAAAAAAAATAAATTATTATTTTCGTAGTAAGCATATATAATTTTGAATTTGGTTAGTAAAAGTGGATACGGTGTTAAATAAAAATTTTTTTTTACACTATTTCAGGAATGTTCATGTAGAAACATCGTTAATTGCTTATTAAACATTTAAATTATTACGTTACATTCTTTTACTTTAATTTGTTATTTATAAACAAATTAATTAAACGCATTTGTGGAGATCTGATAATGAAATTGATTACTTGTTCAACTTGACACAAAGACCGAGAAACGTATATTCAGTATTATAAAAATATTCTTTATAATGAGTTGTTTTATTTATGTGTGTGTGTGTTACCACAAATATAAATACTATTTTGCTTGTTATTGACTTCTCTAATATGTATCCACAATGATTTTCTTGACCGGCTTGCTACACATTCTTACCTACACACATACGCACCGCACAAACATAACATAAGTGGATGTTTTCGTATCGTATGATAAAACAAAACGTGCGGCGGTTAACCTGTTCTCCTTGGAACGCTGAACAAAATGAAATGAATACATTTGGTATTTACATATGTACTCATTGATTAATGGTTTAGCGCCTTGTTCTCTTTCTACACTATATATATATATATATATATATATATATATATATATATATATTTTCTTTTAAAATATGTTGAAATATTACCTAATGTAGCTTCTTTATTTAACAAATGAGTAATCTACGTATTGAACCGACTTTCGTATTTTTACCTTAATCTTATCGACATGTTCATTATCAGGTCATTTATGGTTTTGGTATCTTCTCCCTCATATTTCGTTTACCATTTCTAGTTTTGGACTTTTTTTTTGAGGAATAAGAAGACTCTAATCCTTATAGGGCTAGTAAGGCTAATAAGAAGCCTTTAATCGGTTCGTTACTCAAGCATTTTTAGGCGTATTTTTACAATCGTCAAACAGGAAAGATTTTCTGGGTCGAACCAAAAGAACTTCAGTTCCGACAAATTATATTAGAAATTTTCTTAATCTAGTGGTCACTAAATATCGTCAACATTAATCAACGTTTGGCTTATAAAAAATGGCAAAAAGGATTATTGATTAGAAAAAGGGGTGAATTTTGAGAAAGGATGATCTATTCATAGAGGTACAATAGAATGAATAAAATTTTCACGTATCGTGAAGTCCCTCTAAATGTAATAAACCTGAAGAGATGCTACTTGGTGAAATTTTTTATTTGATAATCTTCTTTATTTTCCGATTATGAGTACAAAAGTGTAATAAAAACACTTATTAATATTGCACTGCAATTTAACTTCGACGATTTTTGCCGGTCTCTCCTCATAACTTTACACTGTTTTTTTACAGTATAGATATTAATTAACCTTGCCAACCAACTAACTCAATTTGAAACGAGATTTTTAGTTCGATACAAAAAAAAATCCTGTCTCGAACATGGAAAAGAGATCCAGCAGGCAACAAAGTGGCAGATTATATATGGAAGTGAAGCTTGGACAATCGGAGTATCTGAGAAGAAAAGATTAGAAGCTTTTGAAATGTGATGCTATAGGAGAATGTTAAAAATCAGATGGGTAGATAAAGTGACAAATGAATAGGTATTGCGGCAAATAGATGAAGAAAGAAGCATTTGGAAAAATATAATTAAAAAAAGAGACAGACTTCTAGGCCACATACTAAGGTATCCTGGAATAGTCGCTTTAATATAGGAGGGATAGGTAGAAGGAAAAAATTGTGCAGACAAGCAACGTTTGGAAATTATAAAACAAATTGTTAGGGATGTAGGATGTTGGGGGTATACCGAAATGAAACGACTAGCACTAGATAGGGAATCTTGGAGAGCTGCATCAAACCAGTCAAATGACTGAAGACAAAAAAAAATTCCTTTTTTTGAAGGGGGAGTTTAATTTACATAAGATTTGATAAGCTTCATTTATATACGAATATTTTTAGAAAAATTTCCTGAAAAATATTTCCTATCATATAATAATAATAATATACGTTGTTATTTTTTTCGCTTTTTTTTGGCTAACATTTTTAATTTTTATTACTTTTTTTTGTATTTTTATTCGTCATTAAAGTAGGTTCGTTAGCTATTTTATAATCCGGTTCTAAAATGAGAAATAATTTTTTTCGTTAATTTTTATAACAATTATTTGGGTCCGGCATATAAATCTGACGATTTTGTAGTAATTGTTATGTTGGCATCACTGTCAATGAGAAGGCGGGAGTGTTGTACGTCGACAGGTCTATTCATGCTATTTCAGTATCCAGTACGTTGTGGTCGGGTGAACAACGAGCGTTTGTGATTGAAGCCTATTTCTGTTTAGTGGCAGGAAACTGTTTTGCTAAAAATCACGTTTAGAAAGTGATAAATGTATATTAAACTACTTTAATATAATGGTTTTTGTTGCTAATAACATTTATACTGCTTATTGTAACAAAAGAGAAAAAATCATTATTTTATATAATTAATTTCTGTATTGTGGACAATGCAGAAATTAAAAGTGAATGATAAAATTTGAAGGTTGTAATCAATTAAAAACTAATCCAATTCTATTTTAAGTGTTATGTAGGGTGTCCACGAAAAAAACCGAGAAATTTTTAGTACATGTTCTGGTGAAAGTAATAAAAAAGTATATATAAAGTTAGGTCTGGAAACGCTTTGCTTTCGACTTACGGTTACCGAAAGTTTCGCCCGGATTTCAATTTTTATAATAAATAGAAGAGCCCTATTTAAATTTTTTGGAATCAAATTAAGGAGTATAGTTGGTGGTTTCTTATATAATTTGACCTGAGAAAGAGGATAAAAGAAATCTCACAACTGTAACTTCAGTAGTTTTTATGATATCCGATGTAGTGTCGAAAACAATTTTTCCTTATTTTTTTTAGATTTGTAGTACAATAGCTTTGTCAAATGATTAAGTAATGCGGAAGATTTAGTAATAAAAATTGTAGAGAATTTAATTCTGAGAAAATTAAAAAAACTGTTTTTAAAGGATTTTATTTACTTTTTATTGGCTGTATTTACATTAATTTTCTCAGAATTAAATTCTTCTCATTTATTATTAATTCTACAAATCTATGTGCTGCAAACCTAAAAAAAACTTATTTTTCGATACCGACTTTTGTGTTTTACGTCGTATATCTTAAAAACTACTGAAGTTACAGTTGTGAGATCTGTTTTTCCTATTTCCCAGGTCAAATTATACAGAGTGTCCCATATAAAACGCAACCCAACCTTATATTGGTAGGTATTGAAATAATAAAAAGGCTTGTGTAAATGCAAATGTAATTTTTATTATTACCATACATTACCTTACATTTAGAGTAAATGTTGGACGTGGCCGCCATCTTCTTGAATACAAGCTTCTTTTTACAGCGTTTCTTGCAACTTTTTTCAAAGTTTGTGACTGGATATTTAATACAGCTTGTTCAACATTGACTTTTAATCGTTCAAGTGTTCGTGGTTTGTTGCTGTAGGCTTTTTCTTTGAGGTAACCCCGTAGAAAAAAATCCGCCGCAGTCAAATCTGGAGATCTTGGTGGCCACAAGTCTCAACCGATAACACGATTACCAAAGAATTCCTCGACGAAATCAGAAGTTGAACTTTCGTAGTGCGATGTCGCACCGTCATGTTGTAGCCAGCAGTTTCTGTCTTCCTCTTCAAAGAGTGCAATGAACTGAAATAAAATATCCTGATATCGTTCTGCATTAATGGTGTACTCGACAAAAATAGGACCGATTATTTTCTTCCGCGATATCGCGCACCACACGCCCAAATTCTGCGGGTGTAATTGTTTTTCGTGATAAGCGTGGGGATTTTCAGCGCTCCAAATTCTACTGTTTTGGCTGTTTACGTAGCCATCCAAATGAAACCGTGCTTCATCTGTGAAAAATAACGAATCCATAACATTAATTCCCTCACGCAGAAATCGACGAACCGTTGACAATATTGTAGCCGTTTTTCTTTGTCGGGCTCAAGAAGTTGATGAACCGTTTGAATGCGATTTTTTTTTTATACAGTACTCGTATTTTACGATTTTAATTTAACTTGTTCAAATTGATCAATTTAATAAAATTGAATATTTTATCAATGAATACGTACCGTAACGGTTCTAGGATCGTACATATATGCGTCTTAAGTCACTTCCGAACATTAATAACCATTCTGAATAGTAATAAACATCCCATGTCAGGCTTGATAGGATAATGCAAGAAGTGAAGTGGTTTTCTTTTATAAACTGGATACATTGCGATAAGCAAGACAAAATCACTAAAATGCAGTGATAATCAGCTACAAAACACACCATTGTTATATTCACTGGGACTGGCTGTGTAGTGAACATCCTTACTCTTAAAGAAAGAGTATTATTTCTTTCAATATTTTGACAATTAATTATCAATTTTAGTTACATGTTGAAAAATAAAGTGTATTTTCAATTAAAAGTAATTTTATTTTCCCAGCAAATATAGCTGTAATAAAGAGGAAAGTACGGTGATCATGTCAATAATGGGGTATCGGCGTTTTTAAAAATCTTTACGTTTTAAACTCTAACTAGTTCATCTAGCCCCCCAGGACCCAAAAAAAAAACAACAAAAAATACATGTATGTACTTACGTAGCACTGCTTTTGGAATTATATCTCAGGATTGACCAAACCGATTTTCTTCAGATTCAGCTCAAATATTTTTATATATGGGGTATTGATCATATTTATTTTAATTCCAAAATTCGTTAAGGGAGTGGGAATTTTATATTGGGAAAATACCAATTTCGATTTTCTTCAGAAGCTTTGTTAAAGGTACTTTATTAAAGCAAATTTCTTACCTACAATCATATACTAGTAATGTATATATTAGTAACCCAAATAAATCGACCCCCCCCCACCTTTTAAAATATAAATATATATATATTTTTTTTGTTATATTTCTCTCCCTTCGGTTTTAATATTTTTGAAACATTTTTTAAAAGTTTATACTCCATGCATAGAGCTGTCGAGAAATTTTTAGAATTATTTTAATTGTATTCTGGGCTGAAATGCAAAAATGCTTTTGAAAATTTCAAAAAAATAATTTAATTAAAATAATTTTATTTTAACTTTTTTTGAACTAGAATTCTGTACAGAAGAATTGAAAGGAGAGTGGAAGAAGTGTTAGGAGAAGACCAATTTGGTTTCAGGAAACGTATAGGGACAAGGGAAGCAATTTTAGGCCTCAGATTAATAGTAGAAGGAAGATTAAAGAAAAACAAATCAACATACTTGGCGTTTATAGACCTAGAAAAGGCATTCGATAACGTAGACTGGAGTAAGATGTTCAGCATTTAAAAAAAAATTAGGGTTCAAATACAGAGATAGAAGAACAATTGCTAACATGTACAGGAACCAAACAGGAACAGTAACAATTGAAGAACATAAGAAAGAAGCCGTAATAAGAAAGGGAGTCCGACAAGGATGTTCCCTACCTCCGTTACTTTTTAATCTTTACATGGAACTAGCAGTTAATGATGTTAAAGAACAATTTAGATTCGGAGTAACAGTACAAGGTGAAAAGATAAAGATGCTACGATTTGGTGATGGTATAGTAATTCTAGCCGAGAGTAAAAAGGATTTAGAAGAAACAATGAACGGCCTACATGAAGTCCTACGCAAGAACTATCGCATAAAAATAAACAAGTACAAAACAAAAGTAATGAAATGTAGTAGAAATAACGAAGATGGACCACTGAATGTGAAAATAGGAGGAGAAAAGATTATGGAGGTAGAAGAATTTTGTTATTTGGGAAGTAGAATTACTAAAGATGGACGAAGCAGGTGCGACATAAAATGCCGAATCGCACAAGCGAAACGAGCCTTCAGTCAGAAACATAATTTGTTTACTTCAAAAATTAATTTAAATGTCAGGAAAAAATGTTTGAAAGTGTATGTTTGGAGTATCGCTTTATATGGAAGTGAAGCTTGGACAATCGGAGTATCAGAGAAGAAAAGATTAGAAGCTTTTGAAATGTGATGCTATAGGAGAATGTTAAAAATCAGATGGGTAGATAAAGTGACAAATGAATAGGTATTGCGGCAAATAGATGAAGAAAGAAGCATTTGGAAAAATATAATTAAAAAAAGAGACAGACTTCTAGGCCACATACTAAGGTATCCTGGAATAGTCGCTTTAATATAGGAGGGATAGGTAGAAGGAAAAAATTGTGCAGACAAGCAACGTTTGGAAATTATAAAACAAATTGTTAGGGATGTAGGATGTTGGGGGTATACCGAAATGAAACGACTAGCACTAGATAGGGAATCTTGGAGAGCTGCATCAAACCAGTCAAATGACTGAAGACAAAAAAAAATTCCTTTTTTTGAAGGGGGAGTTTAATTTACATAAGATTTGATAAGCTTCATTTATATACGAATATTTTTAGAAAAATTTCCTGAAAAATATTTCCTATCATATAATAATAATAATATACGTTGTTATTTTTTTCGCTTTTTTTTGGCTAACATTTTTAATTTTTATTACTTTTTTTTGTATTTTTATTCGTCATTAAAGTAGGTTCGTTAGCTATTTTACAATCCGGTTCTAAAATGAGAAATAATTTTTTTCGTTAATTTTTATAACAATTATTAGGGTCCGGCATATAAATCTGACGATTTTGTAGTAATTGTTATGTTGGCACCACTGTCAATGAGAGGCGGGTCGACACTGTCAATGTACGTCGACAGGTCTATTCATGCTATTTCAGTAGCCAGTATGTCGTGGTCGGGTGAACAACGAGCGTTTGTGAATGAAGCCTATTTTAAAAATAATGACTCGGTTTTTGTAACACAGCGTTTATTTCGCAGACATTTCAATTTAAATCGACCCCCGTCTGTTCCCAGTAGGAATATGATATTGTTACGGGTGAAGAATTTTAGGAACACATCGTCTGCTTTAAAAACGAAACCGACAGGACGAAAACGGACTGTGAGAACGCCTGAAAACATTAACGCTGTAAGGTTAGCTGTTACGCGATCTCTACGACGTTCAGCAGCGAGACACGCTGCTGCGCTAGCCATTTCTGATCGAAGTGTACGACGAATTCTTCATGCCGACCAGAAATTCCATCCGTATAAGATGATGTTAGTGCAGCAACTTAATGCAAATGATTGGGCGTCTCGCAAAGCACCTTCGAGGTCATCCTCGAAAATGTCCACCAGGATGCCATTATTTTTTTTTTAAGTGACGAGGCGCATTTTCATCTGTCAGGATTTTTGAATAAACAAAATTACCGTTATTGGGCTTCGCATAATCTTCGGAAAATTCTTGAAAAACCACTTCACAGTCAATATGTTACAGTGTGGTGTGCGGTTTCAAAGTTCGGTATAATTGGCCCGTATTTTTTTGAGGAGTTAAATCGCAGAATAACAGTAACATCTCATCGATACATAAACATGTCGAATGAATTTCTGCGACCGAAACCGAATGACTTTCAAGGACATGAAATTTGGTTTCAACAGGATGGTGTCACCGCCCATACGACGAGAATCGCAATGGATGTTCTGCGAGAAACCTTTCCTGGACGTTTAATTTTCCCGATTTGGCGACATTCCTTGGCCAGCGCGTTCAGCTGATCTGGCTGTTTGTGATTTTTTTCTATGGGGGTATCTCAAACATAAAGTCTTCAGTAGTCGACCACAGTCAATCGCAGAACTCAAGGAGGTCATTCAACGAGAAATTTAAACGGTTCCACAAATGATGATTGAGCGAGCAATGTCAAATTTTAGAATTAGGTTAAGTGAGTGTATGAGGCGTAATGGAAAATATTTGGACGACATAATATTGAAATAAAAAAAAATTTATGTAAGTTATTCACTATAAATTGCAAAAATTGATCTTTAATTTGATATATTAAATGTTTTAATAGTACGAAACACAGTTTAATTATTATCCCTCAAAAATCGTCAGGTTTATATTCCGGACCATGTACTTTATTATTTCAGTATTTTAAAACAATTTTTTTTTAAAAATTATTGATCATTTCTTTATAAATAAACTTTTCCTAAATTTTTCCTACAGAGTAAGATCTCCCTAAAGAAAACATTTTTTTTCCTTCAAAATTTGGGTATTTTAATGATTAAATCTTATTTTGGTTATCGTTGCCGAACAAGTCATGCAACACTTTGCCAACTTCTTTTTTATTTGTTATAAAATAAATAGGTATATTGGTCATCATTATGAAAAATACTTGTGTGTGTACGTGTGCGCGCATACGCACACTCTCATTTTATTAGCAACCGGTTGTGTTGATGTCATATTTATATAGTGCAGTGATTTACTCAAGGTCATTTTTGTTGCTCTACAACCACCTTCTACCTTGAATTCAGTTGTTTGCATGAGCTCTCTCTGGATTTCATCTTCACCATCTATTTCTCTCTTTCTATTACCCCTCCTCTTCCTTCTTTTTTTTTTACTCGCTGTTCAAGACGGTAGTTTTATCATGAAATTAGTCTCAGTGCAGTTTTCTGATTGGATTAGTTTTGTTTTTCTTATGTGTACAGATTTATTTCTTTGTGTTTTAATTTAATATTCTGGAGTTTCTAGTTTTCCCTTACGTGTTGTTTGAATGGGAATTCATGAATTTTTGATAGATTTAAAATTCATGATACATTTTTTCTTTGCTTGTGTTGTGTGCGATCATAGTATTATTTAGTGCATTGGTTTGAAATTGTATTATTCATTATTTTGTTTTAATAAGGTTTGTTTCAATTTATTTTATTTATTAATATTTAATTACTAATCAATTAATGCTTCACCATATCATTTTGCAGTACAATTTATTAATTTTTTTTAATGAGGCCGACATATAATATTATTTTTATGTGAATGTCAACTTGAAACCCAAGGAAATAAAAATTCAGTGTAAAAAAACTTACAAAGTACGGCATGACTTTCTGCAGCTACGGAGTTCAAGAAGTAGTATTGTAAAATCGGTTCAAAAATCTAAAGTAAAATATTCTGCAAATTTAAAAAAAAATAGTAAAACAAAGTTGTAAAAAGAAATCTTAAAAAATTCTACAAAAAAAAAAATAGCCTTAAAAAATCATATATTGCACAATATTTCGGTTTATAAAGGCTCCTTTAATAACAAAAGTATTCACCAATATTAGTTACGTTTAGGAAGTGAGTCAGATAAGAATGTTCCTTATCACCGTTCCTTTTCAATCTAAAACTAGCAGTTAATGATTTTTAGAACAATTTAGATCCGGAGTAACAGTACAAGGTGAAAAGATAAAGATGCCACGATTTGCTGATGATATAGTAATTCTAGCTGAGAGTAAAACCGATTTAGAAGAAACAATGAACGGCATGGATGAAGTCCTACGCAAGAACAACCGCATGAAAATAAACAAGAACAAAACGAAAGTAATGAAATGTAGTAGAAATAACGAAGATGGACCACTGAATGTAAAAATGGAAGAGAAAAGATTACGGAGGTAGAAGAATTTTGTTATTTGGGAAGTAGAATTACTAAAGATGGACGAAGCAGGAGCGGTATAAAATACCGAATAGCACAAGCGAAACGAGCCTTCAGTAAGAAATATAATTTGTTTACATCAAAAATTAATTTAAATGTCAGGAAAAGATTTTTGAAAGTGTATGTTTGGAGTGTCGCTTTATATGGAAGTGAAACTTGGACAATCGTAGTATCTCAGAAGAAAAGATTAGAAGCTTTTGAAATGTGATGCTATAGGAGAATGTTAAAAATCAAATGGGTAGATAAAGTGACAAATGAAGAGGTATTGCGGCAAATAGATGAAGAAAGAAGCATTTGGAAAAATATAGTTAAAAAAAGAGACAGACTCCTAGGCCACATATTAAGGTATCCTGGAATAGTCGCTTTAATATTGGAGGGATAGATAGAAGGAAAAAGTTGTGCAGACAAACAACGTTTAGAAATTATAAAACAAATTGTTACAGATGTAGGATGTTGGGGGTATACCGAAATGAAACGTCTAGCAGTAGATAGGGAATCTTGGAGAGCTGCATCAAACCAGTCAAATGACTGAAGACAATAAAGAAAAAAAAGTTTAGATCGAAAAAACTAAAACAAATTTCCGAATTTTTAAAACTTATTATTTTATTATTCATTATCAGCTCCAAAATAAGATTTAAACATCAAGATTCCCATATTCAGATAAAATTATTCTTTTTATTTTATGGCCTACCTTTTATTCTGTAGGTAAAATCGAGGAAAAATTTATTTATAAAAATGTGATCTCTAACAAAAATAAAAAAAAGTTGAAGAGGATTGTTTAAAAATAATTTTAATAAAATAAGATTTTTATGAAAATAATGAAATAAAAATTGTTTCTCTTTTTGGATCCTGAGTATAATAGGTGTCAGAGTTACTTATAATAATCCTTTTAGGGATGAGGAATAAAAAAAAAATTTTTAATAGAAAATTAAAAGATTTAGAGCCAACAAACATAAAATCATAATATTTTTTAGAGTTGTGCAATAAATTTTAAGAAAAAATGTTTTATTATTTTACAATACTACTTTTTGATCGGCGTAGCGGGAAAGTTGTGCAATATTTGCCAACTTATTTTAAATATCAGTTCACATTATTAGAAATCGATTATATTTGTAATATTTTAAAAATATATCTTATATATAAAAATAAATAAATTTATTTAATATACTGTATTGAAAAAATAGTTGTGTCAATAATGTTAAAAAGCAACGAGCTGTTGTATTTGAGTTACATTAGTAGATTACTTTTTCAATTATGAACAATTTTTATACGAACATATATTGTTAAGTAGGTTATAAACATATCAATGTGTATGCATTATGCATTGTTTGTTAAGGATGATTAAACATTATTGTTTTTTCTTGTATTATTGCAATGAATTGATGCAGACTTTCAGTGTAATAGCTGGCGAATTACTAAACAGGATTTCCTTTTTATTTTGCAGTATTTTGTCGATGTGTGTTCTCACTCACTCACACACACACACACACACACACACACACACACACACACACACACACACACACACACACACACACACACACACACACACACACACACACACACACACACACACACACACACACACACACACACACACACACACACACACACACACACACACACACACACACACACACACACACACACACACACACACACACACACACACACACACACACACACACACACACACACACACACACACACACACACACACACACACACACACACACACACACACACACACACACACACACACACACACACACACACACAGACAGCCATATAATATGTTCTTTTTATTGCACGACGTACGTTGTTTTTCTTCAAGTTAAAATAATCATTAAGGTCTGAGAAACGAAAGAAGATGCTTCAGATTCAACTGTTATAAATTTCGTAAGTAACTATTTTATAAAAAAAAAGCTAGCAAAGTATTGCATGACTTTCTCGGCTACGCTGGTCAAGTCATACAATAATAGTTTGCACAGCTTTTTCATTACAAAACCTTTCCGATGAAGCTGGAAAGGTCCATTTTTAATTTCATAATAGACGTTTAAATATAAGTAACAGAAATTTTCCGAATTTTTAAAAATTCTGGGGCTCCGTATCAATGAGGCTTTTTTTATTGGTTGCAATGATTACCAAAATAATATTTGAGAATCAAAATTTCCAAATTTCAAATAAATAAAAAATTGTGATTTTTGGGAGCTTCCTTATTCTGTGGAGACAATTTAGTAAAATTCTTTTTTTTTATAAAGATGTTTTTTTTAACAACAAAAAAAAATTACATCTAATAAAGAATTGTTTTAAAATATTGAAAAAATAACACATAATTTTTTATGTTTGTTCACACACACACACAAAAGGACATTTCAGATTCGGCTGTTATAATTTAAACAGTTTATCTTATTTTTTTTTTTGTTTACTTTTAAGACCATAATTGATCACTTTAGTCCATTTTTTTTTTGCCAAGTTCTTTATTTTCTTGCTGATTTGTTGTTTTTCAGCTTTTCTTTTTTTGCCAGTAATTTCTAAGCGTTTCAGATCTTCTTGCCCTTTCTTGTTCAGAGTACACCCGGCTTATTGTTTTCTTGGGTTTTGATAGGAATCTTGTTTCTTTATTTTTTAATTTCTCATAGTTTCCGGTTTTCGTTTTTACGTTTTCACGGGTTACGTCTAATTCCTCCATGTCTTTCTGTACTTCGTATAACCAGTTCGGTCTGCTTTTCTTGTTCCAGAAAAGTTCGATTATCCGTCTGATAAGTCTGGTCTCTTCCGTTCTGAAAATATGTCCTAGAAAGGAAATTCTCTTCTTTCTAAATTTATTAGTTATCGGAATGATAGTTTTGTAAATCTCTTCGTTTGGAATAATTCTTCAAATCCCGTCTTTTTTAATGTTTTTCCCGATGCATCGTCGTAGAATCTGTCTTTCAATCGTTTCCAGTTTGTCGGTAAACCTTGTCTGGTACGGTCCAAATATGGTTTCGCATCCGTAAAGTATTTCCGGTTGGATAACTGAGTTATAATGTCTTATTTTTGTGTTTATGGACATGCATTTTTTGTTATAGAAGTTTTGTGTTTTTATTGTGGCTTTGCTGAGTTTATTTATTCTTTCATTCCAGTTTGGATTTTCTTGGAGGTTGTGTGTGATGTTTTCCCCCAAATATTTAACGTTTTCTACGAGTTCTATGTCATTATTGTTTATTTTTACTTTGCTTATGCATAGTGGGTCTCTCACCATAATTTTGGTTCTTTCGTATGAAATTTTTAGACCAATTTTTCTTGCAATCTCTTCCAGTGTTGACAGTTGGTATCTGGCCTCTTATATATTTTGGGCTAGTAGGGCTAAATCGTCCGCAAAGCCTAGGCGATTTACTGAGATACCTTTTCCTATTGTCATATCTCTTTATTTAATTTTTTCCAATCCCGTATTATAAATTCAAGGGCACAGTTGAATAAAAGCGGTGACAGTCCATCTCCTTGTCTCAGTCCTGTTTTGATGTCGAATGGATCAGATATTTCTCCCCTGAATTTAACCTTGTATTGTTTATTTGTTAAAGTATTCATTTATCATATTTTATATATATATGTAACAGTTATATACAGAGTGTTTCTAAAATGGTGGGCTGGCTATACGTTTTCGGATTCTACTTGTAAAACTAAGCAAAAAATATCCTTAGAAAAAATGGCAATTTCTCCTTCGTTCTCTTCCTGTCCGCCATTTTGTTATTTTTATATACTAATTTATATCTCAAGTTCGGATAGACGAATCACATTAAAATTTTGTAAGCGTCTTGATGACAAAATTTTAAATTATATATATAATTTTATATAATAATTCTAAAAGTATTCATTTATAGATTAAGCTTAACAAATTTGCTGAAGAAGATTTTTTTCTAAGTCTAACATCCCGTTCAATAAAGTCTATTATAAGTATGTATAAAATTTTCTGTGATTTAGGTCCGCGTTTATAATATTGAAAATTGTAGACAGTTTTTAATTGCCCTATACATGATGTATAAAATATATTTTTAAATATTGAAATCAAAGGGACAAAAAAAAGAAACATGTATTTAATTTTTAAGAGATAATGAGTGGTTAATTAAAAAAAAAAAAACTTTTTTTGGATTATTTATATATGCAAGTTAGGTAACAAATTTGCTAAAGTATACTATTTTCTTGTGAACCGAAGAAAATCGAAGTTGGTTTTTTTACCAACTTTTTAGGAGGTGGAGGGGATATCCCCACCACCACCTTAACGAGTTTTGAAAAAAATTAATATGATCAGTGAGTGAACCATATATAAAAACTTTTGAGCAAAATTTGAAAAAAATCGGTTCGATAAATCCTGAGGTAAGTCCAAAAGCAGTGCGATACATTCACGTACATACGAGGTATGGCTGGCTATTAAATACGAGACTAATGCTGCTACAGAAGAACTGCGCATGCGCCAAATTCGTACGACCGACCTGCTGTGCAGCGTAAAGCCTTCTCTCTTTCGATTGTTGTCACTCCAGCCATTCTTCTCAGAATTAAATTCTGAATATGCGAGTTATAAAAAACGGGTTTTTTTTACCCCGATGTATTAGTTTTCACCCCAAATTTCTTCAAAACTACTTCAGATACGGTTCTGGGACCTATTTTTTTCCATTTTTCAGTGTCAAAAACCATAACAAATCACTATTTCTGTTCCTTAAATGACCTAAAAATTTCAGTACGATTTCATTTCACCAGGATAGCTGAAATCTGAACGAAATCTTTCACTAGGTGTAACTCGCAAACGAAGCATTCTAGATTGTATATTTACGTGAATTTTTTCCGTTATTTTCCCAAGTAGGATAGGTTATGAAAGTCCGTGGAAAATTTCGTGGTACACTCTGTATTTTAAAGTCAACAGTAATAAGGTTTCGATACAGTTTTATATATATATTTTTAAATCGATTTCAAATTAAAAGTTAGGTAATTGTTTTTAGGTTGTTTCCAACGAGTAAAATTTAAATTTAAAGAAGAATTGGATAAGTTTTTTTTTGTTTGCTTGTTATTTATTATTTTCAAGCTTTATAACTTCTACAGAATAATTCTGTAAAGTTTGAGTTAACATTTATTAAAATATAAATTTTTAACTTCACGTTGCCCTAGTTATTAGTTTAATAATACTACGTCCTCTAAAATAAATTGTACTACATTTTCATGATTAAAATTATTGTTTAAATTTAGAGTTTTAATGTATTTTTATCTCGATTAAATAATTTTTGATAAGTCAATTACTCCAATTGTATAAGAGTTGAATTGAATAAACAAAGAATTATGTGAAATCAATCTCTTTTGCTTAATGATCTCTAACATAAATCGTCTGTTTAAATATTAAGTAAGTAAAGCATTTTATTACTAATCCTTGCTGAAATATAATATTTAAAAAGCAAATAATAGATTGGTAATTGACTTGATTAAACAGAGAATTGAATGATGACAAATGAAGGCAGTTGATTGAAAAAATTGATCTGAAGTATCTCGTAGATTCACTCCTCTGTTTTTGTAGTTCATTAATGCCAACATTTTCCATATTTTTATCAATTATATTAAACAATTTTTCTTCCTCTTGTTTCTTAAATTATTTTCTAAAATTTATCTGGGAATCTCCCTTTAAGTTGATTTAATTATTTTTAAAGCGGATGATTTTTTTTAAAACTAAGCATTATTGTTGTCTTCATTTATATTCAAGTAAAAATAAAAAAATAAAATAATAGAATATACATGAGCAAAAGAAGCAACCTTTTTTTAGAAATTTACACAAAGCAAATTTACAATTTTTTAATTTATTTTTATAAGGAATTATAAATTATAATTTATTAAACTGGGTTCTCCTCAACACTCGTTAAATTCGAGGGCCTCCTTTTAAGTTTTTACAAAAACAATTAAAGAAAATGTTTTTTCGGTATAAATAGTTTTTATTGTTTATCCAAATTCGCCTTTAAGATATATACATTTTTGCATGCGTTCGAATCAATTTTCGAAACATTTTTTCCAATCTGAAGTTGGTATCTCAAAAACATGGTTTTGGATGGATTCAACCAACAGTTTCTTGAAGTGATGAAAATCGCTGTCCACGCATTTTTTGTTTGACATTCAGGAACAAAAAGAAGTCATTAGGCGATGAATGAAGTGGATACGGGCAACGAGACATCAATTCAATGTTTTTCTCCGTCAAATTGTTGTTTGAGAGCTGGTATTGTCTTGATGAAGAATGATGCGGCGTTTTTGGTTGTTTTTCCTGATTTCATTGATAACTTCTGGCAAAGAAATTGTTGTATACCGTTCAGTGTTAACCTTAGTCCAGTGTTAATCTTCCATTTTCTAAACCATTGATTGCTATATGTTCAGTATAACCGAAAAAACAAGCGATAATTTTCTTGGAAGTGTTTCACGAACGAACCACTTTTGTTGGATTTGGTTCATCTTGGAACACCCGAACAGCTGATTGTTGCTTTTTATTCGGCTCGTACGAATTCCTCCAAGTTTCGTCTTCTGTTACATTGTTGTTTACGGATTTTGCATTTATTCGGTTGAAATTTTTGAGCGTTTCTTTACACCGATGGACACGAGCCTTTTTTTGTGCTTCGGTCAAAATGTGCGGAATCCATCGGTAACAGATCTTTTTCCTTGCTAAATGTTCATGAAAAATCGAATGTACTGTAATCTTCGATATGCCTAAGGGTTCCTTTCTCTCATGGTAAGTCACAGGCCGATCCTTTTAAATCATGTTGCGAACAGCATCGATGTTTTTTGGAATAACAACCGATTTTTGTCGACTTTTACGAAATTCATTCTATTGCGGAATTCATTAGTAAAAGATCTTTTTCCCTGCTAATTGTTCATACAAAATCGAATGTACTGTAGTCTTCGATACACTTAAGGATGCCTTTATCTCACGGTAACTCACAGGACGATCCTTTTAAATCATGTTGAGAACAGCATCGATGTTTTTTTGGAACAACTGATTTTTTGTCGACCTTCGCGAAATTCATCCTATTGAATGAATTTCGTCGTCGAATCCAATTGGAATTTCGTGGAAACACGACCGCGACGAAATTCTGCAAACCAATTGAAATAGCCTTCTCTGATGGTGATTCATTACCAAAAGTTAAACCAAGCGATTCGAGAGATTATTACTGAGTTAGGCCCTTATTGAAATCGTAAAAAATGATCCACCCTTCATGTGAAATTTCCATTTTTTTCACAAAACGGGTTTTTTTTTAACGTTCACTGTAAACAAACTACTCGACCTATTTCTGAGATGCCACTGTTGTAACAATAAAAAAACGTCAAATTTTACAATAATAATGCCACCTCTCAGTAGTGACATCTAGTGGTCGTTTGTAAAAACTTAAAAGACCACCTTCGTATTCTCTTCACTTCGGGCTGTACGTGGTCATTTGAATTTTGGTATAACCCTTACTGAATCCTGCTGTCGGAAACGTTCCTCCAAGTGCCTAATCATGCGAGTGGAGGGTGAATTCTCTATATTGAAATGGATGCAATAAGTTCGTTAAATCTGTATTATTGTTTGTTGTTCAAAATAAATTGTATGATTTTCGTTAGTCGAGCAAACATTTATCTTTCAATCAATAATTTCACCGATTTCCTTTGTAAAGTGTAAGAAGAGAATGAAAAAATCGATTAACATTAAATAGTTATGAATTTTTCAAACAGAAAAATTACCTGAGTTCAGTTCAGGTTCAAAATCATGTATCCACGTGTCAGTCATCAATAGCAATTATTTGATTCAACAATTGGTCGCCTTCTATTTTATTATGCATCAGAAGTTCTCGTGAAATTTCGAGACGCGTAACGTTTTTATGTTCATTCAGTCGGTGTACGGTGTAATACCTCACTGGGCTGCAACCTTTTTTTTTTTTATGTAAATGTTCCGTTAAATGCGGTGTAGTGTATTTGGAATTCATATTCGATTTCTCTCACTCTCATGAGTCGGTTTTCATCGATCACCATGGCAACGAAGCGATGCTTATGTTGTCTTTTGCAGTAAATGGTCGGCCAGAGCATGGCTGATCTGTTATTTTACTCCTTCTAACTTTCTAAATTTTTTATGGTATTGCGATCTACAATATCATCATCATATACTTCCCGTAACGATTGATAAATATTGGCACAGTGTAGCCTCATAAACTTTCGGTTGTTATGTATGCGCGTTACTCGAATTTTGTTGCGTGACCAGAGTTTATTTGTACCTCGTCTTTGGGCTGCAATAATATCATTACGCATTTAATAAACCCCGAATAACTTATATAATCAGTTTTGTGACACTTCAGGTTATAAATTGCTGATTACCTTGAGTCGTTCCTTGCCTTTTTTTTGCGCAGTGTATTAGTTTTAAATCAGCCCTCGTAGAATTATTTTATTTATAAAATAAGATTATTTAATGAATCTAAATCATATATTATTTTACAATAGTAAATTAATATTGCATTAATCATGTTCTGTAATCCGTCTTTGTTATATTATAACTAAATTTCGGTTATACTATCATTTGATTCAGAAACAGTTACAAAAATAAAAGATGTCCAAAATAAACGGTTTGAGTTACTAAAGTAGGACAAAGGCCGCTATCTGTTTGTTTCCTACTTTTTTTAATATATATCTTGAAAGTATTATTAAAAACACTCTAGAACAGAGGTTCCCAAACTTATTTTTCTCATAGACCACTTTCAAAATTTTGCTGGTTCCGGTGGACCCCATGCAGCTACATTTCTAACATATTTCCAGTCGACGGAAAATGTGAAGATTAGATCTAACTATGAAAATTTGCGTTACGGATGAGTTCCACGAACTAACAGCTTCCGAAAAAAGTGAGAATTGATTGGTTAATTTTTGATCGACTGTGCTGTGAGTGGATGTCAAAAAAGTAAAGTTGGCCAAAAAAAAAAATGCTTCCATCCAACTTTACATTTTTGACATCTACTCGCAGCACAAGAAAGCAATCAATTCTCACTTATTTTATTTAGAAAACTTCCCATTCAGAGTGGTAAAAAGCAAAAGAAAAATAGTATATTTTTTTGTGTTGCATTTATTCAAATATGTAATCATTACACTATTAATTATTATCGTTATCATATTGCAATGTAATATAATAAAATTGTCGTAATATAATTAAAATTAAACATTAATAACGTAATGTAACTTCTACAATGACAATCACAAAATAGTTACAATTTTAATGGGAGGGATGTACTTGATGGATTGACAGCAAATTATCAATATTTGGATTCAGTTTTGTTAGGAATAAGCGCAAATCTCCCCGTTCTGTGATATTGAATCTGCTCCTTTTTTTTGATAACAAGTTTGTAACGACACTAAAATTTTTTTCGACAAGATATGACGAGGGAAACGCTATCAAAAGCTTTCTCGGAATTCCCCACAGTCCAGGATATTTTGCTGGTATTTCTGCCTGCAGCCAAAATGTTTGATACCCTCTTTTAAATTTCACCTTCAGCTCCTCATTAGTGCTAAGCTCGAATAGCTCCTCTTGTAATATCGCATTCTGAATATGGAATATGCAAGTTTTTATAAGTAACAGTCGCTGAGCTTCTCAAAACATTATCTGCCTAGATTGATACGCAAAGTCAAGCCAACATTTTAGTTCTTCACTATCGAAACCAGATGAATTTTCGTGGACCCCCGCTTACGAATTATGAACCCCCATTTTTTTTGTCACGCCAACGTAGACCCCCGTCGAGTCTCCCGTGGACCCCTGGGGGTCCACCTGGACCACTTTGGGAATCAATGTTCTAGAAGAAGGTGAAGCGATACGCATCAAGAGAAATAAAATAAGTTTTTTAAGTTCGTAGAAGATTTAGGGGTTTTTAAATATTAAAAATAAAATAAGCTCTAGTAGGGAAAGTATTGTAATCGACCCAGTTTGTGCATTTGCAGTTTTCACCGGATCTTGACCTAAAGAACGAAAAAAAAAACGGATAGAAATTTTCCGGATTTTAATGTTTGTTTGTGATGAGATATGTGTGTGTATTTGTTCGGATTTTTCCTATAAATCACCTTACTTCTTCAGCACTACTGGACCGATTTTGACCAAACTTGGTCAAAATCGTTACTTCTATATATGGAGCATTGATGCCATTAAATTTTCAACTTAAAAGGTCAACGGAATGAGGCTATAAAGCAAGGTCACGCTCAGTATCTCGAGATTTCACCTAATTAAGGTCATATTTTTCTTAGGCGCATTTTTTAACAATTAATTTTGCTTTATAATAAAAAGCAAAAAATTTTTTTTTCAAAATCGCACCCCTACCCCAAAAAATGCTGTTATAGTCGTCTGTTATGTTGTGACGCGTCACTGGTGAGCGGTAGAATTAAATAAATTAATAATATTTAAAGTGTAAAAAATTAACTCGATCTGGCTAGGTCTTGAACTCGATCGCCCGGTTGACTCGTATCTGGTGCGTTAAGCCTTGTGGCTACACCAGTTGTCGAACGTACAAGCGAAATTTGTGGTACGTAATTTATGAAATTAAATTAGTTTAGTTATTGGTGACCGTAGCTGCTAGTATTGCCACAACCGCGGGAATTAAATGCGATATGCGTGAGCGCGCGCTTTAGCTAGAATTATTGAATTAAAAAACGAAGAAATATTATATTTAAATAAAATTGTAAATTAAGTTTTGTGTTTGTAAGCCGTGGATCAGATACAACCCACAGTTGTAGGACACAGAGATATATATATACTAGCAGACCCGGCAATGCTTCGCTATTGCTGTATGTGTGTATATATATATATATATATATATATAGAGAGAGAGAGAGAGAGAGAGAGTGAGAGAGACAGTGGGAGAGAGACAGTTGAACACAATTGAAAATTTGATAAAATTAAAAAACTTCACTTCACAAATTTTACCTTTCACTTATTCTCCTTCCCCTTTTCCCTTTCCAACTTCTCCCTCTCCCAGTTTCCTTTTTACCCTTTCCCTTTTTCTCTTTCCACCTTTTCTCCGTTTTCCATTTTCCCCCTTTTCCGTTTTGCCCGCGCGTAAATCGGTCCATTAGTTTTTTTGGTCTTTAGCGGACACAACGAACATGCCTTTTATATATATATATATATATATATATATATATATATAAATATATATATAGAATAAAAAAGTCTGATTGTTTGTTTCGTAAATATCTCGACACCGGCGCTACCTAGCGGGTATAGTTTTTGCAAAAAAAATATTTCTTTTCACGTACCTAATATTCATATTCCGAATATGAACCAAATCGGTCCATAAATATAATTTTTCTAAATATCTCAATACCAGCGCCACCTAGCGGGTCCAAACTAATTCAGAAACCTTCCCTGGCATGCGTCCAACCATTTCCCAAAGTTTAATCGCTATCGGATGAACGGTTTAGGAAGGCGTAAGAAACATACAGACAGACAAACATTTATTTTTATATATATAGATATGTATTTATAGAGACTAACCCGCCGGTTTAGTCTTGTGATTAAACTCATCATCGGAAAATCAACAGATTTTCAAAGTCGAAAGTTCTAAGGTTCGAGTCTATTATATGGATTATATGCTTTTATATTGATTTGAATACTAGATTGTGGATACCGGTATTCTTTGGTGGTCGGATTTCAATTAACCACAATAGGAAGGCAATGGCTAACCACCTGTAAAACCTGCCAGGAAGAAATTGGCCAAGGATGAAACACGTCTGAATGGCAAATTTTTTTTTATACATCTCTCTCAGTCTCTCTCTCTCTCTCTCTCTCTGTGTGTGGTGTGTGTGTGTGTGTGTGTGTGTGTAAAAAGAGGGAGTTCATGTTATCACCCATACTCCTTTATATTTTTTACATTAAAAAACAGCTAGAAATGAGAAATAGATGAATAAAAAAATAAAAAATAAAAATAAAAAGGAAATCACGATGAACAGATTCGATTATGTAATGTGATTATGGAAAGCATCTTTTAATAAAATTATTATTTATTATATTGTGTCTCATTCACTATATAAATTTAACATGAAAATTGAAGTTTTTACTTCCTATCGTGTTTTTATATACTTTTTTTTTTATGGCGGTAAATATTTGATGTTATATTAAACAATTTAATCACGATGTCAATGGTTTTCAAAATTGATTACGTAAAAATATAAGCTCATCGTATTTTTATTAAAGTGCCCATAAAAAAAAAAAGAAGAAAAAACAGAAAGTAAATCGTGACAAAATATAAGGAAATATTAAATCATCTGCTGTATACAATATATATATATATTAGTAATTTATTAGAATTTACTATAATATTTTTTACGTGTCTTGATAATCATTGATTTACAAGATATAAAATAAAATGTTGGGGGTACAATGTTTCTTTTGTCCAATTAAATTGTCCGGGTAACCATGACAACGGTTCAAAAAAAATTGCCGTTTACGTAAATTGACTCTTGTGATCATTTTATTCTTATTGAAGCTTCTCCCATCTTTAAATTATAGTGTTGCGTCATATGCTGATTTGCTATGTAATTTTATTTTTAAGCAGTTATCCTGTTACACTATTGTCAAATTTTCGTATAAAATCCCAATTTAAAAAATTGTGCTTCTATTGATAATATTTACTACATTATCAACATTTTTATTTTTATTTATTTTTTGTAAAATTAACATAACAATTATAAAAATAATTGTTCCGGAAAGGTTGTAGCTTTTTTCGATTACGCTTCTAGAGACCATGTATACATAAAGTCAAACAGAATTTAAAATTTATGCAATAAATATTTCTTAGGATTCTTTTTTCCACTTTGAAAATCTTTTTTTGTGATTAGGAAGCATTCGGCTGCATATAGGGCTTCGGTTAAAACCGGATTGGACTAGTGGTGAACGCGTCTTCCCAAATCAGCTGATTTGGAAGTCGAAAGTTCCAGCGTTCAAGTCCTAGTAAAGCCAGCTATTTTTACACGGATTTGAATACTAGATCGTGGATACCGGTGTTCTTTGATGGTTGGGTTGCAATTAACCCCACACCTCATGAATGGTCGAACTGAGAATGTACAAGACTACACTTCATTTACCCTCATACATATCATCCTCATTCATCCTCTGAAGTATTATCTAAACCGTAGTTACCGGAGGCTAAACAGGAAAAAGAAAAGGGCTTCGGGTAAAACGACTGTGTTTTAGTTTAGTGCTATAAGGTAGTGATTTTTTATTGTAGATGTTTCTTGTTTTTAAAGGCGAGATTCATTTTCGTGATCCCTTCTCTTATTGCTTCTTTTTCTAAATCATTAGAGCTTATGATTTCACATAGGCATTTAAATGTTGGAACTCTTTGGATTTCTTGATTTTCATCTATCTTGATTTTCTTTATCGTTTGTGAACCGTTGAGTTTTTTTCAAAGTATATATGTAATCATATTTTATTTACGTATTCGTCTAATTTTTAATTTTAGTTTGTGCTTCTTGATTGTTTTTAACGAGATAGGAATATCAACTGCAAATGCTAGCAGTAGTGTGTACTTTGTTTGTAATAAATGAATATTTGCGATGTTTATTTCTCAAATTGTTTGGTTCATTTTCCGATCACTTTTTCCAGTGCACAATTGAACAATTAAATTATACCAGCAATTGCGACTCCCTCCGGAGAAGGGGGTGCATTGCTCCCTCCAAACAGTTAGTGCCCCGTTGTGGCGTATTCCTGCTAGCTTATGAAGCGTTAGCACCGAAAGGACTTCAGTGGACGGTCTGAAGGGGAATCACGTCGGGAGAACAGGTTTCAAAAGTCTAGCCTCCCGCGGTCGGACCATAAAATGGGTTCGAGAACTCTGGTAAAAACGGATTGGAATGCTATTAAATCCGTCCTTAAAATTAAAAATATAAAAACTTAAAATTTAGACCCGTCATTTAAAATAAACCCTTAAAAACACTTCCCGATTCTAGAATCATCCAGCAGCAAGGGACACTGTCCAGGTTCTGCGATTTGTAGGGAAGATTTCTGAAACTCCCGCAAACTTTGCATTCCATTGAACAAGACCGGAGACAGTCCATCTCCTGTCTCGCTCTTGTTTTGATTTCAAAAGGGTCGGAAAGTTCGTCCAAGAACTTTACTTATTGTGGAGATTTATTATTTTCATACAAAATTTTAATCCACCCTCTTTCACACCCAAATTTAATTTTCGAAAAATGGTAAAACTTTTGAATTTTGGTTTTCAAAGAAAAGTCTAAATATAAATTTACACGACTATAATGTCGGTTTTATATAGTTTCACGAAAAACTTTTACCCCGTTTTCAACCCCCTTATAGATTGAATTTTTCCAAAATACTTCTTTAGTGGGTGCTTGTGTTTATAAGTAATGTATCCTTCAATATTCACCTACTTAGGTTAAGCGTTTTGAGCTGTGCGTTGATGAGTCAATCACTCAGGATACTTATATGTGTAGGTAGATAAAAAGATAAGTGGGTGTAACGGTTAACTCCTTATTAATGGGACAATTGTTATACAACTACTTTGTTCGATCTGACAATACTGTATTTCATAAACTCCTACTAATAACTTCGTAGAAAAATAACATTGTAGCCTATTACTTATAAGGGCTCCAATTATATCCAGTAACAAAGAATGAACTGCAAATATATTTATTTATTATTTAGATAAAATTTATTTTCTTTAGTACCCATTACCTTTTTTTTTATAACTATAAATGGTTTCAACTTTGCTTTTGTTATGAAAAAATTAAAAATGTATTTATAAAGATGGAAAAGCTATTGTATTACTTCCCCGGCTATTAATAATGAAAATTAACTGAGATAGAACCAAAAAAACAAAACGAAAAAACGTAGAATATATAGTTTTCAGAGGTGGGGAAATATATTTTAGAAAAGATTTTTCTAAACGTTTTCATTTTGTAACTTGGTTAAATTTAACAAATTTGCTTAAGTAAAGTTTTTTTCTAAATCTAACACTCCCTTCAATAAAAGTTAAAATAAGAAAAAGGAATATTTCAAAAACGTTTTCTGTATTTTAGATCCGGGACCTGTAATTCAAAAAAAATTGTAAACATATCTTGAGCTTTATATAAGAAGTATAAATTTTCAATTCTTTATTTTTTTTGAAAAAATATTAATCCGAAGGGAGATAAAACAAAATAATAAAAAACATATTTTATTTTTAGCAGGTGGAGAATTGATTTTTTTTTGTAATATTTATATATGCATTGTAGGTAACAAATTCGTTTAATAAAATTTTCTCTAAAATGCCTCTGATGATAATCGAAATATGGTTTTATTGCGATATTCCACCTACTGAACGAATTTTGAAAAAAAAAATTAATATGAGCAATGCCTTATACAGGGTTATCATAAAAGAATGGTGCGGTTTTGAACATGGTTTAAATTAAAACAGAATTACTTACAGTTTATTTTTTTTATTTTTCAAATTTGTCGTCTCGAACATTTTTTTACATAATTAATAAATTTCAATATGTACGCCCTTAGTCGTTCGACAAATGTCCAAACGATGCTCAACTTCTCTCCAAACATTAGTTAACATTTCTTTGTTAATGGTTGTCATTGCTTCATTAATCCTGTTTTTTAAGCGGTTTAGGTCGCGAATTTTTTTGTACAAACAACGCTTTTGATGTTCCCCCACAAGAAAAAATCGCAAGGTGTCAGGTCTGGACTCTTTAGAGGCCAAAGTACGGGTCCTTGCCGGCCTATCCATCGATCTCCAAATTTTTCGTTCAAAGCGTCCGTGACCAATGCATAAAAGTGCGGGGGAGCACCATCTTGTTGGAAATGAAGTCGATGAATGTTTTCGAGTTCATCCGGCTGAGGAAAGCAATAATCGTTTAACACGTTAAGATACACGACTCCATTATTTGTTTTTTCAGCAAAGAAGAAAGGCCCTATTACACGATTTTTCATCACACCACACCAAACATTAAATTTAGGCGAATCGCGTTGTTTCTCAATAATTGCATGTGGGTTTTCAGAGCCCCATATTCGTGAATTGTGTCTGTTAACACATCCATTCACATGGAATGTAGCTTCGCCTGTAAAAATTATATCGGTTAAAAATTATTCGTTTTCACTTATTCTGTCCGACATTTCAACAGCGAAATTGTAACGTTTTACACCATCATCGTCGGGTTTCAATTCCTGCAGTATCTGGATTTTATAAGCGTGTAATTTCAGTTTTTTATGTAAAACTATGTGAACTATTGATTTTGGAATACCTAATTCGACGCTTCGACGGGGGATGGACTTCCCAGGACTTCTAATTGCCGATTGTCTAATTAGTTCAACCGTTTCGTCTGGTACACTGGTCTGCCGGTTGATTTCTGTTTCTTAACCGATCCGGTTTCTTCGAATCGTTTGAACCAACGTGTTATGTTATTTTTGTGTGGTGGATCTCTGCCGAATTCACATCGAAACGCACGTTGAACTAAAATTACGGATTTTAATTCGGCCATCAATAAAACAATCTTTCCTTTGTCTTTATCCGAGAACATAGTAACTCACTAAACTCACCGCAACACCAATACAAGAACTGACGTTATGGTTACAACTACTGATAAACAAACTTTTGGGTTGGTGGCTTTCAGGGATACCAATATAACATCTAGAAATTTACCTACAATCTTCCTATGAATTACTGAAACCGCACCATTCTTTTATGATAACCTGTATATAGAAATGTTTGAATCAAATTTGAAGAAAATCGGTTCGATCAATCTCTGGATAAAAGGCCAAAAGCCGAGCGACACATATATGTATATAATTACGAGGTTTATTAAAAAAAAAAGATCAAACTTTTTCAATTTCGCGCTAACGGAAATATTTAGTGACGTGCAGTTGACAGCATTGTGTCCAGTATAATCTCCTCTATAACAACGTATTCTCGGATTGTTAATATCTCGTTTAGTTCTCGTATTATTATTATTTGAGTGTAACATGTTTAAATGATAATTTTTGTAATGTGCGTTTTTCGGTAGCAAAGATACAAAGTAAAATTTTTCCGTGAAACTAGGGAAAACTTTCACAGAAATCTTCAAGTTGTTTTAAGGAGATGATGCTCTGGGTCGTACCCATTGCTGAGAATGGTTTTCATCAATTTAAAAGTGGTCGTCAGTCGATTGAAGGTAAACCTCGACTAAGAAAGCCTTCGACTTCAACTGATGAAACACACGATCAGAAAATCAATGGTGCATGCAAATCATCCCCCATTGACTGTCAAAGAACTTACAGAAAGAGGTAGCATCTCGATTGGATCATACCATGACATTTTGACTGAAAGATTGAATATGCATCGAGTTGCAGTAAAGTTTGTTCCTCGGTTGATAACCAAACTGCAGAAAGAACATCGAGTGAACGTTTGTCGGCGACTGCTTGATCAAGATGATGACGATGAAATATTCATGCAATCGATCATGATCGGAAACGAAAGCTGAGTTTACGACATTGGGACAAAAGTTCAATCATTAAAAAATTGCACTTACAAAAATCGCTACTAACACAAACATGTTGCACTCAAATAACAGTAACACGAAAACTAAACGAGATATCAACAATCTAAGAACATGTAGTTACAAAGGAGGTTATGTGGAACAAAATGCTGCCAACGGCACGTCTCTAAATGTCTCTGTTGGCGCGTAATTAAAAAATTCTGTCTTTTTTTGAAGAAACCTCGTACTTATGTTTTTTTTTTTTTTTTTGTTTAGAACTTGTACCCTAAAACATAAATATTTTCAAAAAAAAACCAGATACTCCATTTTTGATCATAATTACCATTGATCACCATACTTTTCCCTTTTTTATAGCTCCGGGAAAGCAAAAATTCCTTAATTATTCATTTTAGTTTTAATTAACGGTTCTATTGTTAAAGAACTCTTTTGAACCGTTTATAAGAAAAATTCTAAAACTACATGGTCATTTCCATTGTTAGATAGTTATTAGATACTGATAAATACTATTTTAAGAACTCAATATATATCTTTTCCATTTTTTAATAGATTTGTACCATCTTTCGACATTTTGTTTCTCTCTCGCTCTCTCTCTCTCTCTTTCTTCTAATTTTATAATAGTTTTTTGATGATTTAATTTAGGTTGAGGCATCTCAAGTGCTGTCCAACCTTCAACCAATTTAACCCTGTTATTAATAATAACATCTGCAGTAGGATACACCAGTAGGACATCTTTCAGCCTGCTCTTGGTATCTTCAAAGTGAGCACTGCTAAGAAATGTGTGGTTTGCGTTCGTGCTCAGTTCGATCACTTTGGCATTAATTTGGTATTTTTGTCAAATTCGATATTGATAGCCCATTCCAAGATAGCAATCGGATTTGGTGATATCTAACCTGTCCTTAGATTATATTATCCAATTAATCTTGGATTTCAATTTGTGGATTCATTTATCTTGGTTTTCCCATTTTACATGTCGTACCAAATTGCTCCTAATCACAAAAAAAAAGAAATTTAATAAGTTGTTATAATAAACATCTTTTAAAAAAATAAAAATTCGTGAATTTTGTACAACGCATGATAAAAACTTATGAGCCTATCCGTACTGATATTTTTGTGACGGATTCTTCTAGTTAGTTGTAATATAAAATTTATTAAAATAGTGATGAGTATTTGTTTCTATGGAAACTATGGTTTTAGTATCTAAATAATAATGAGTGTTCTGCCGTTTAACATATATCAATATACAAATATCTTGGAGATAATAGATCACCCTTTTGTCTTTTTGGCTGCATAAATTTCCCTTTCACATTGATTTTATCACTTCGTAAAAAACATTTTTTCTTTTAAATCCCTTCCCACCATTTTCAAGAATCTTTGCTTATCTTTTTTAATTTTTTACTGTTAATTTATGGTTCTTATAAAAAAAAAATCCCTTTTGGCACGACTGAAGGCGGAGGTATATTTCACCGGTGCTGAGTAGAGGATAAAAAAGATTTCCACCTTAAAGTTAAGAAAAACTTCAAATTTACTCAATACGACAGTGGTTGCATGTGAAAAAATGTTTCACATGTTTAGCATATAAGTCCCATCTTCATACAATTCCAGCAACATTTTTACCATCCCTTGCCGTAAGGGATATCAAAAATTGTTTCAGACGATGTTTTGAGGATTAACGACCACTTTAAATCGATTCGATACTGTGCCTATAAAGGGAAGTATGATTTTTTTTTTGTCTTCGAAACCTCATTTTTTCCACCCCGTGGGCCAATAGTTGGTGATGTAAATAACTTTACTTAGATAATTTTTAGGCCCTTATCCAAAGAATAGTAGGAAATTTAAACGAATTCGATATTTTACTTATTAAGAAAGTTACAGCGATATATTTTTTTTTCGAAAAAGCCCCCCCCTATTTTCACCCCCCCCCCCATGGACCGGTTTTTCCCATTAAAGAGCTTGACCGAGATTTTGGGTCGTTATATTTTATGCATCAATTTGAAAGGGATTGACGCAAAATTACGGCAGTTATCGTGTCCACAAGAAAGTGAAATATATATATTATTATTATTATTATTATTATGCTTTTACGGCCAACATGGGAGCACTTCAGTCAACTTTAGTTAGATCTTTTCTGAGAAAAGCGTGTTATTTTACTCTTCCGAGCTGTCCAGTATTTCTTAATCCGTTCAGATCTTGCTTTCTTTTCTTCATCTGTAAACACCCTCTTCGTTGTATTTTGTCATTTGTCTGTCTTTTGCTTAAATCTAATGTTTTTGTCTTTTAGCTTTGTAATTTTTCCAGTTTTATTCTGTAAGTCGGTCAGGGAAATTCCCAATTCTTTCATATCTTCTCTAATTTCTTTGATCCATCCTACTTCTAGGTTCTGGAACCAGAGCTTTTCAGCGATATTTCTTGACCAGTCTTGTTTCCGGTGTCCTTATGAGATGACCAAAGGCTCTATTTCTCGATACACCACCTCATTTGGCACAATCCACCATTGGCCTTTTTTGGTGTTTTTTTATTGATACACGTTCTGACAATTCTCCTCTCTATTAACAATTCGGTTTTTCTGAGTGATTTTGAAAAGGGTCTCGCTTCCGTAGGTAACTTCTGGCTGAACTACAGTTTTATAATCTTTAAGTTTCGTTTTATTCGAAAGGCATTTTTTGTTATATGTTGATCAAGTTAATTTTTGGGATTTAAATATTTTATTTGTCCTGTTTTGTCATGTCACTTTTTCATTTAAATTATAAGTTATTATTTCCCCTAGATTTTTAAATTGTTTTACTATTTTAATTTTCTGATTGTTTACCGTAATGTACTCTATTACCAGAGGATCTATGGCCAAGAGTTCAGTTTTTTCGAAAAAAAAAATATATAAATAAACTTTTGAACTCACGGTGGTTTTGGAGCCTGGGGGATGTGAAACCCGAAGATATATCGTAATTTTTCGTAAGCCGAATCATGATACCCATTACAATAGGTAACTTTCTTATGAAGTCTACCTAAAAGATTACATTTTATTCAATATGGCGGATCTAAGATAGCGGACAGGAATTTAAAACCCATCATTATGTAGATTTTTTTAAACTGTCTAGAACCCCATTTTTCTCTGCTTCCAAATTTCCTTTCAGATATGCAGTATAAACCTATAAAAATTGCGTTTTATTATTGTTAATGCCTACTATATTTTTCAGTCGCCATAATTTTATGTAATTAAAGAATTTTCAAAAAATATGAAACAATACGAAATTTTTTATTTTTGATAAATTTAATTTTGTAATTATTTTATTAGAGATATTTTCCGGTTATCTTATTAATAAATATTTCTTCTCTTTTTTATATTGTTTAGATTTCATTAATAAATTTTTTATCCTGTTGTATTCTTATATCTTTGTTTTTTCTTTTTACAATTTTTTTATTTTCTCTTGAGAGAATTAAAACTTTTATGTGTATATTATGTACAGAAGGATTACATAACATCAATGTTTGTATTTTGTACTTAAGTAAACAGTAATGTAGAGGAGTATTTGTCCCTTTTTTTTACTGAATATTTAATCATTGTATTCGTGTGTATGTTTGTGTTTTATAAGAAAAGAAGTGTAAAGAAAAAATGTTTATGTGTTCGTACGTATTACTGTATACCACAGTAAAAGTGATACGACAGTTAGCCGTATGAGACGCGTCGTGGTGCGGGGCAGTCGTGTTAGTTTAGTTTTGTTTTGTCAAGGAGAGACGAAATTCTCAAAATAACTGTTACGCTCTCTTACCCCGTACTTCAGCACCATCATTCTCATCATTAGCGACCAACAGCCGTTGTTAGAAAGAGAGGATTACAACGGCTGTTGTCATTCTGTCTCTCTCTCTCACAGCGATAGTACATTTTTGTATAAACTATTTTCATCTTTGTCTTCTTTAGAGCGGTCTCCAAATACATTTTTAACTCTCTTTTATTTTTCCTGTACTGTTTAAATACCATCTCAGTAAACACATATTCGTTTGTGTGTGTAATGTAATTATAAAACTGTTATATAGTACTGGTCGTCCTGGCTCTTGTTGTTAGTTAGCGATGTTAAGACGTGTTTTACGTCATTTATATAAATAAAGCAAATAAATAAATAGCCTTAAGTATGTAAATAATAAAAATATCTCACTTAAATTTATTATATAGGCCACAATTAAAAAAAAAAATTTCAAAATAAAAACATACAAATAAGTAAATGATATTAATTGGTGTTCTTGGAGCTATCTTTAATATTTAAAAAATCCTATAAATGTTATTTCAATATTTTATTACGTAAACAATATTTTATTACATTTTTACTAGCCCCAAAAATTGAAGGTGGTAGACTTTCGATTAGGGATTTTTTTACCGTCGGGATCGGCGTACTATTCATAAAATGAGACATGAGCCGAGTGGTTCTAATTTAAGCTTTTTCCCAAATAAGTAAAAGTTTTTTAAGCAAAAAATCTATATTTATTTTTTCTTTTCCGGCTGTGTCGATATATATTGCTATAGCAACTATACCTATAACGGAAAATTACGTAGATCGGTCACAAAAATCTAAAAAAATTGGTTTTGGCTTAAGTTTTGTGCCGTAAGCAGACATTAAAAAAAAAAAAAAATTAGCGAAAAAAGTATATTTAAATAAGTTGTAATAATATTTGAAAAAAATTAATTCCAATGCTCCTAAGTTCAAAAATTCTATTTTTGTCTGTTTTCGACGTTTTTACATATTTTGGCTTATATTTGGTCTTATAACTCTGGACCCCCTTTGATCGATTTTCTTTAAATTTGGTAGACATGTACTACCTTCGATGGGAAAGAATTTACTAAATTTTTTTTAAATTTAGAAAAAGGGATGGAGATATTTTGACCAAAATAAGATTTCTAATCTTTATTGGGGAACTATAGCAAAAGGATTTTCTTATCAAAATTGAAGTTTTTTTCAAGATCCCAAATTACCAAAAGTTTTTATTTAATATTCACCTCTTCTCCAAAAAGTGACATTATATTATTTTTTTTTTTTTTTGGTCCTATGGTAAACTCAACATCGCAAATCAGCTGATTTCGAAGTCGAGAGTTCTAAGGTTCAAATCCTAGTAAAGGCAGTTACTTTTATACGGATTTGAGTACTAGATCATGGATACTGGTGTTCTTTGGTGGTTGGGTTTCAATTAACCTCACATCTCAGGAATGGTCGTTCCTGAAACTGTACAAAACAACACTTCAAAAAGAAAGCTATGTGCTTAGATAATATGGGAAAACAAAAATTGAGTTACGGGATTAATTCCAACCCCCTTGGCCAGTTGCGATCAAAATTAAATAGCATCAATGTTCTATATGCAGAAATCATCGTGAAAAATTTCATCCATTCGGGTCCATCTCGTCTGGAGATATTTCTCCCGACGTTTTCTTTTTATTTTTTTGTTTAGCCTCCGGAACCACCGTATTACTTCAAAGGATGAATGACGAGAATGTAATGAATGAAAGGATGAATGAATGTAAATGGAATGTAGTTTCTACAGTCTCAGGTCGACCATTCCTGAGATGTGTGGTTAATTGAAACCCAACCACCAAAGAACACCGGTATCCACGATCTAGTATTCAAATCTGTGTAAAAATAACTGCATTTACTAGGATTTGAATTTTAGAATTCTCGACTTCGAAATCAGCTGATTTGCAATGATGAGTTCACCACTAGGCCAACCCGGTGGTTTGGAGGTGATATCAACGTAAAAACAGGCCAATATACAAACATATGTATAGGGTTATAAAAGAATGGTGCGGTTTTGAACATGGTTTAAATTAAAACAGAATTACATACAGTTTATGTTTTTTATTTTTCAAATTTGTCGTCTCAAACATTTTTTTACATAATTAATAAATTTCAATACGTGCGCTCTTAGTCACTCGACAAATCTCCAAACGATACACAACTTCTCTCCAAACATTAGTTAACATTTCTTCGTTAATGGTTGTCATTGCTTCATTAATCCTGTTTTTTAAGCGGTTTAGGTCGCGAATTTTTTTGTACAAACAACGCTTTTGATGTACCCCCACAAGAAAAAATCGCAAGGTGTCAGGTCTGGACTCCTTGGAGGCCAAAGTATGGGTCCTTGCCGGCCTATTCATCGATCTCCAAATTTTTCGTTCAAAGCGTCCGTGATCAACGCATTGACGTGACATCTTGTTGGAAATGAAGTTGATGAATGTTTTCGAGTTAATCCGGCTGAGGAAAGCAATAATTGGTTAACATGTCAAGATACACAACTCCATTAATTGTTTTTCAGCCCTATTACACGATTTTTCATCACACCACACCAAACATTAACTTCAGGCGAATCGCGTTGTTTCTCAATAATTGCGTGTTGGTTTTCAGAGCCCCGTATTCGTGAATTGTGCCTGTTAACACATCCATTCACATGGAATGTAGCTTCGTCTGTAAAAATTATATCGTCTAAAAATGATTCGTTTTCAATTATTCTGTCGACATTTCAACAGCGAAATTGTAACGTTTTACACCATCATCGGGTTTCAATTCCTGCAGTATCTGGATTTTATTTCAGTTTTTTATGTAAAACTTTGTGAACTGTTGATTTTCAAATACCTAATTCAACGCTTCGACGGGGGATGGACTTCCCAGGAGTTCTAATTGCCGATTGTCTAATTAATTCAACAGTTTCGTCTGGTACACTTGGTCTGCCGGTTGATTTCTGTTTCTTAACCGATCCGGTTTCTTCGAATCGTTTGAACCGACGTGTTATGTTATTTTTGTGTGGTGGATCTCGTCCGAATTCACATCGAAACGCACGTTGAACTAAAATTACGGATTTTAATTCGACCATCAATATAACACACTTTGCTTTGTCTTTATCCGAGAACATAGTAACTCACTAAACTCATCGCAACAACAATACAAGAACTGACGTCGTTACAACTGCTGATAAACAAACTTTTGGGTTGGAGGCTTTCAGGGATACCAATATAACATCTAGAAATTTCCCTACTATCTTCCTATGAATTACTGAAACCGCACCATTCTTTTATGATAACCCTGTATAGTAGCCGTCACGTAACGGAGAGCTTGTATAATCAGCTTGCACGTCTCACTGCTATACTATTGTTCTCCGAAAATTGGCACACCACGATTAGTTATTTCTTAGTAGCATAAACATGATGCAACTGTTGTTTACAAAGGAATGTATTTTTATGTGTTTACTATATTAAGAAAGTGACATAATGTTTCGTATAAAATAACGATTATTTTCATTTTTTTTTTTTTTTTTTGCTTTTCCATGTTTATAAAATTTATTTCTACAGTTCTGCCTTTCGGTACAATTCTTTTGGCGTGTTTCGTGTATTTTGTTACGTAGTCATTTAACGTACGATATTTTGTAAAAGTTTTTTATCGTGGTTTACTGTTCCAACTTTTTATAGCAGTTCGTTCACGTGCGAATAGTTATGGTGGAATTTATGTCTATTGTGAAAGGTAAAAAAACTTCGAAGACAGGCGCAAAAAATTGTAAACAACGTATATGATTTCATGAAGAAAGAATCTTTAGCTCTTGGAAAATTAAAGAATGACAAGCATTTAATCGCTATACAGAAGTTGTAAAGAGAGAATTGCAGCTACGTCTGACATTTTCAGGAATCTGGTTCAATACCTAAGAAAAGAAAAAAAGTAGTAGAACTATTTCCATCCGAGAGGTCAGAATGTTCCTTTATCATTCTGAAAAAGAAAAAAGAAACGTTCTGAACCGGTTACCGAATTAGATGATTTTTATAAAGGTGTGGTTTGGTGTGAATTAACAAACTCTGTAAAGAGTTTGTTAATTCACACCAAACGTTTCACTCACGGCAGTGAAACTAGTATAAGAAGAATTTGAAAGAATTAGGTTTTTAGTGGCGCAAAACAGAAAACGAAAGGATTATTTTAGTTGAAAAACATGATATTAGACAGAAGACGATTTCATATTTGCAGTCAATCTGTGATTTTAGAAAATGTAACAGAGCGATCGTATACTTAGATGAATCCTATGTTTTATAATATCATTTGACGGCAAAATCACGGGCTGATGACAGCGGTGCAGGACTTTATTTACCAATTGATAAAGGTGAACGTTTAATTATAATTCACGTTTAATTATAATTTAGTTATAATTCATGATAACATGAATACTAAAAGTTATTTGATATGGGTTGTAGAAAAATTAATTCGTAACCTCCTTCCTCCTGAGTCTGTAGTATATATTGACAATGCTTTGTATCAAAATACCCTTTCTGAAAAACTTCTAGTGTTATCAATCAAGAAACAAGACATAACTGTTTAGCTACAAAAAAATAATATTCGATTTTTGTCTCAAATGCTTAAACCACAAATGTTTGAACTAATTAAGTTGAAAAAAAAGTAACAGAAAACGATACCGATTTGATGAATTGTTAAAAAGAAATGGGCATGAAGTTCTGCGGTTTCCACATTACCATCCTGATTTAAATTCGATATAGATGGTTTGGTCAGAGGTAAAACGACATGTTGCGAGATGCAACACAACGTTTAAGATGTCAGACGTGCAGAAACTGTGTAAAGATAAAATGAATTCGATGACGAAAAAAATACAAATATTTTGCCTTAAATTTTATTAAAAATGAATTGTCTATTAAGTTAAAATCGATTGATCTTAAATTATGCACCGAATTAATAACGAAAACTTATGTTTTTTTTTTAATTTATATATAAATTTGAAACAATAAAATTTTCTATTATATCTTGTGAATGGAGTTCTCTCAATATTAATAAATAGATTATTAAAATAAAATTCAGTTTTATTTTCTTAATTTTATTCATAGGAACTATACTGTTATATTTTATAATTTAATTTAGTTAGCAGCTCAAAATATTATTACAAGAAAAATCTTATTGTGTAATACTAATTAATATATTTTTATACCGAAGTGTTTGTAGAATGGTGAGTTTATCTGGCTAAATTAATATATAAAATTTCTCAAAAACCTCCGTTAATACAATAATATTATTATTATTTAGATTGGCTGAACAGTTCTTGAAATTTACACAAACGTAAAAACAAACACAAGGACATTTATATGTACTCATTCTATATATATATATATATATATATATTTCTGTTATTGTTTTTCTTGATCAGCCGTGCTGACAATAGAATATAATTATAATACAATTTTTTTGTATTATTATCATTATTATTTAATTAATTTATTGTTATGATTATTACTGTATAAATTTAGCTTTTTATCTATAGATAATAATAATAAAAAATTGTTTTTAGTAGGTTGTGATTATATAGTGGAATGATTTCCCGTAGTTTTAAAGGTTTGTTTCATATACAGAGTGATATTAAAGTACGGAAACGGCTTCGTATTTTAAAACTAAGGGATACTAGGAAGTAGAAACTAGGATGGATCTATATAATTTCTTTCTTTTTCCTGTTTAGCCTCCGGTAATTACCGTTCAGATAATACTTCAGAGGATGAATGAAGATAATATGTATGAGTAAAAATGAAGTGTAATCTTGTACAGTCTCAGTTTGACCCATTCCTGAGATGTGTGGTTAATTGAAACCCAACCACCAAAGAACACCACTATCTACGATCTAGCATTCAAATCCGTGTAAAAATAACTGACTTCACTAGGACTTGAACGCTGGAACTCTCGACTTCCAAATCAGCTGAATTGGGAAGACGCCTTCACCACTAGACAAACCCGGTGGGTTCGGATCTATATACTTTTTTTTTAACACCCCCAAGACGACCAGCCCACGTTAAAAAGCCTAACACAGTCGCCTCAGGGTGTCATGGCAGCTCATGGTGTGCCCTCCCTAGCTCGTCCGTACTCGGACATCCCATCGAGGTCTCCCGTGCCTCCTCGGAAACATACTAATCACCTCTTCCGGTGATTATTAGAATGTTTCTCCGCAGGGGAGATACCCTTCCCGTCACTATCCGACCTGATCCAGACACGTATCTAGCGTGACATTCACAGTACGCGTCCCCCCATGCACACTTTGAGAGTCTGCTATGCCGTCATCGGGAAGCTACGACCCACCCACTCTTGCGCGTGAGTAGGCCCGAACACTCTAGTCATAGAGGCTGCTTCCCTGGCCCTACACGGTGAACACGTTTCGTATTTTTCCGAAATTATATACTTATTTTTATCAGACCTATTTTTTTTTTTTGTCTTCAGTCATTTGACTGGTTTGATGCAGCTCTCCAAGATTCCCTATCTAGTGCTAGTCGTTTCATTTCAGTATACCCTCTACATCCTACATCCCTAACAATTTGTTTTAAATATTCCAAACGTGGCCTGCCTACACGATTTTTTCCTTCTACCTGTCCTTCCAATATTAAAGCGACTATTCCAGGATGCCTTAGTATGTGGCCTATAAGTCTGTCTCTTCTTTTAACTATATTTTTCCAAATGCTTCTTTCTTCATCTATTTGCCGCAATACCTCTTCATTTGTCACTTTATCCACCCATCTGATTTTTAACATTCTCCTATAGCACCGCATTTCAAAAGCTTCTAATCTTTTCTTCTCAGATACTTCGATTGTCCAAGTTTCACTTCCATATAAAGCGACACTCCAAACATTTACTTTCAAAAATCTTTTCCTGGCATTTAAATTAATTTTTGATGTAAACAGATTATATTACTTACTGAAGGCTCGTTTCGCTTGTGCTATTCATCATTTTATATCGCTCCTGCTTCGTCCATCTTTAGTAATTCTACTTCCCAAATAACAAAATTCTTCTACCTCCATAATCTTTTCTCTTCCTATTTTCACATTCAGTGGTCCATCTTTGTTATTTCTACATTTTATTACTTTTGTTTTGTTCTTGTTTATTTTCATGCGATAGTTCTTGCGTAGGACTTCATCTATGCCGTTCAATGTTTCTTCTAAATCCTTTTTACTCTCGGCTAGAATTACTATATCATCAGCAAATCGTAGCATCTTTATCTTTTCACCTTGTATTGTTACTCCGAATCTAAATTGTTCTTTAACATCATTAACTGCTAGTTCCATGTAAAGATCTATATACTTACAAAATTATTACTTTACCAGTTCCCCTTCGTAGCTTCGTCCGGGTTTTATTGGTTACTTACGTTTCCCGTAGCGGTCAATGCTCAAATTGGTTTATTCACATGAAGATTACACAACAAAAATCAGGTTATTATTTTTATTTGTTATAGAGAAATTAAAAATAAATATAGCAGGGTTTCAAAAAATAAAAATGCAAAAATCCATTTTTACCCATGAAACTCGGAATTTCAAAAAAGTTAGAAATCGATTTTTAAATATTCACATGAAGATTACACAAAAAAAATCCAGCTGATATCTTCAATTGTTATCGAGAAATAAAAAAAAAATACTAAATCTCATTGTTATTTCATTTTCCACTTTTAAACTCGGAATTTCAAAAATTCCTTTCTTATTGTGGAGTTACACCGTAAGTTGAACATGTATACAGATTTTTATCAATTTATCTTTATTAGATTTTGCTTGGCGTTGATTATGAATCAATCACGATATGTTGTCTTCAATTTCAATTGACCGGTATTGAAAATATTTCCACTGAAAATTTCTTGGGAGCGGCTCACCACCTAGCCGCCCGATTGTGATGTGCAGCGCCGTAACGGATCATTTATTATTTACACGTTTTAATAAATAATTTTTCATTTTTAGGTAACACTTCCGAATAACCGTGATCTGTTAGATCAAGAGTGTAACTGTTACATGCAAACGTTAGCCTTCAACTACTAATAAATAGCCCGTTTTAATTTTGAAAATCGGACGATTGTTTGCACCTCCCAAAACAGTGCCCCAGCTGCATTTCGTTTGTTACCAGTTGATGGTGATGATCGATCTAGCTTCCCACGGAGTTATTTGTTTTTTTATGTTCTTTATTTATCGGGTAAATTATTACACTTACTTTGTGAGTGTGGTGAAAATCAAACTGTTAAACACATCACAAAAGTTTGCCCTGGGACAGCTTATGAAGGGAATCCTGAAGATTTCCTGATGGCGACTCCAGAATCAGTAGCATATATTAATTTGTTAAATCTTTGTTTGTAATTTTTGATTGTAACTGGTGTTGTGTTTTGGTGCCGTACGTTAAATAAATAAATTTTAATATTATTATTAAATAACTTAATAAAATGTCCGCTTAAAAATACTACAGTCCACTGGTGCTTAATTTAAATTTCTATGTACACAGAAACAAATATATGATTAATTTTTACTAATTACTTTCTCTTTCGCCCTTCCAGCGTGTTTTTGGACAGATTTGGCAATCAAACAGCCTTTGCTTTCCGCCATCTTCAGATCACTACTAAAAAAACAACTAAACCGCTTTCATATTCCTTCCACCGACTAAAGTAAAACAGGGAACGAACAAGGAGCGTTCCTTAAAAAAACGGAGAGCGAAGTAAAAAAAAACTACCTACCAACAGCACGCCAGGGTCGGCACTGCTGGAGCGACAGTGCTCTTTCTCCCTCGCAGCCTCGCGTGTAGCTTTCTATGTGTGCATGCGCACAGCAGCCAGTCACCACGTCGCTGGAACTGTGAAGCGCACAGTTCCATACAAAAGTTTTGTATTTTTTTCATAAACTGGGGATGGCTACTAACAGTAAGCTTAAGGATTGTATATTGTAGAATTATGAAGAAAGAATTAAAGAAGAAAGGACTCATTATATTAAATTTTATCGAAATATGGAAATAGGAGATGCTGCAGCTCCCCTGTGCCTATAAGCGAGCTGCCACTGGTTGTTAACTATTAGAAGATTAGAAAATTATCTCTGTAGCTTATAAGCATTTTATTTTCTGATAACCAGTTACTCTCTTCTTGCGCGCAACTAGTATTTTTTTTTTATAAATATTTTACTACTTTTTTAACTTATCTCATAAAAATTTCGTAGTTCTGGTTTTTCTCTAACATATTTATTTATAATATTTGACGACGTATATGTTGAATGCTGAAAGCACCTTATTTTTCAAATGTCTATGAATTTTGAATTTTTAAAAATAAGTACTTAAGCCAGGTTATATCAATTATGTGTAAATAATGAAATAAAATCGTTAGTAGAAAAAAATTTGAAGTAAGTAATTGATAAATATGTAAGTACATTATAAACGAAGTATTCACAATAATAGCTAATAAGCTTTTGCCTTAAAACGTAACGACAATTTTTTTTTTTTTCTTAACTGATGAATTAATTCACAACAGAAGCCTACAAAGAAGCTTGTACGTGGAAATATGAAAATGTTCCTTTAATGTAAATTTGTAGCGTATGAAAAATGCCATCCCAGGTATTCGAACCTGGGACCTCTGGATGAAAGACCGAGGTATTACCACTCCGTCACGGAGATCGACTTATATTACTCTTTATAAAAAGATATATTAATTTACTTTTTAAATAGATTGTTCTAAAAATAATTTCGATAATATTAATTTATTATTAAAAATAACAGGATTCGTAATAATAAAGTCCTTTCTCATAGGTTGAAATATTGTGCTGTTTAATACAAAGATAATTGGGTCGTCTGATTTTATAAATGTGATAAATAAACTTTACATATATTAAAAAAAATTATAATATTATTTTAGAATTTTATTTAATTTGTTTTAAAATAGACAACTGAATAAGATTTATTTTTACAGAAGTTATTTTTTAAGTTGTTACAAGAACTTCCAATTTCCAAGTCTCGTTTTTGTTGAAAAACAGGGATGAACTTTTAGTTTCATTTGCTTAATGATTTTTTTTTATTTTTGAAAGCCTCTGGGTTCACAGTTAGGGATTGCTTCAGAGGATGAGATCAATTGACAGTTTTTTAGTTTGTGAAAATGGTATGCCTGATCGGCATTCGATCCCGGGATCTCTGGATGAAAGGTCGCGCCACGGAGGCAGAAAAAATAATAATAATAATTTAAATAATAACTTTTTTAATATTTCGGTAGATGGTTTTTATATTCAATCGTTATTTTTTTATTTATCTTTTTTATTAAACAATTATCTTTTACAATTTTTTTTTTTTATTTCTGTTCATTTTTAAAATTATTATTTTATTAATAAAATTTCGTCGGTCAAATTCATTGAATCAGTTAATATATTAAATATCCTTTGCTGAAAACAAAGTGTAATTAATACGCGGAAATAGGACAATGATACTAGTTGTATTCATTGTATAAAAATACTGCGATGACGTCCTTTTTCTAAAATATATGTATATTAGCATCCACATCGCGGCTTCTCCCGCGGTATCAGTTTAATTGCGTTTTCCGTCGCGTTTTTTTATTATTTTTTTTATTTGATGTTTTTAGTCAAGTAACCAGAGACAGGTGTAGCGAGTCGCGTCGCACACACATAGTACGCCTGTGTTAGTTGAGCCACCGAGCCTAGATTTCCATCGCACCCTTAAAAAAAATCACAATTCGAAAAACCCGATAAGGCTTTTAAATATTCATCGAAGAGTATTTTCAAACACAAATCTTTTTTAATGTAGTTGAAAATGGGGAAAATTCGCAATCATTGTTCAAAATATTTTTACCTTTTTTCACCTTCTTTCAAGGTCGAATTTCGAAAAATATATGAATTGATTTTCAGATATTCACATAAATATTACATTCAATAAAACTTTTGCTGATTTCTTCATTTGTTAAAAAAAAATTGTTACTCCATTTTAACTCTTAAATTCGAATTTTTAAAAGTATATACAAATTTGAATCAATTAACTTTAGCAGTTCTTGCTACTAAAGATAATGAATTACTCACGATATTTTCTTTTATATATATATTATTTATCATTATATGAATGTAAAGAATTTTAGAACAATGAAATAATCGTTAGGTAGGCAGTGCTGATACGTGATTATCATTTCTAAACTTACCAGACGTAACAAGTTACACCCATCTTTTAACTTACGTCATATCTATAACTGCAAATACTTATAGATAATACTCATCATAACTTATTATTCTTTTATTATTCACTTTCAGATTAATCACTTGCTCACACGCAGACACGCGAACATGTTCAAATCGTTTAGATCATTCGCTCTCAAAGTTGGCGATAACGCCCCGTTGTGGGCGCTGGAATCCTTCAGGGAGGCGGTAGAAGGCCCACAAAAATTTGAAAGCGTTCAGGTGGTCTAAGAAGGCGATGGCTGATTAAAAAAAACAAGGCAAAAATTATGTTTTCCTGATATTTCAAACTGAAATTAAACACCTATTATACTAGTATAAAAAATTAAAGGGACACCTATACAGAGTGTCCCATATAAAACACAACCCAACCTTATATTGGTAGGTATTGAAATAATAATAAGGCATGTGTAAATGTTAAGTGTAATTTTTATTATTACCATCCATCCTTTACCTTACATTTAGAGTAAATGTTGGAAGTGGCCGCCATCTTCTTGAATGCAAGCTTCAATTCTTTTTACAGCGTTTCTTGCAACTTTTTTTCAAAATTTGTGCCTGGATATTTAATACAGCTTATTCAATATTGACTTTCAATCGTTCAAGTGTTCGTGGTTTGTTGCTGCGGAGTGCGATGTCGCACCGTCACGTTGTAGCCGGCAGTATCTGTCTTCCTTTCCCAAGAGTGCGATGAACTGATATAAAATATCCTGATATCGTTCTGCATTAATGGTGTACTCGAAAAAAATAGGACCGATTATTTTCTTCCGCGATATCGCGCCACCACACGCCCGACTACTGCGGGTGTAATTGTTTTTCGTGATAAACGTGGGGATTTTCAGCGCTCCAAATTCTGCTGTTTTGGCTGTTTACGTAGCCATCCAAATGAAACCGTGCTTCATCTGTGAAAAATAACGAATCCATAACATTAATTCCCTCGCGCAGAAATCGACGGAACCGTTGATAATATTGTAGCCGTTTTTCTTTGTCGGGCTCAAGAAGTTGATGAACCGTTTGAATGCGATAAGGTCGTAATTGTAATTGTTCGATCGCCCGATGAACAGTTGATTTAGACAAATTAATTTCAGCAGACAAACGTCTGATCGATTTATTTGGCGAGGCGAGTAATCGGTCTTTAATTTCAGTGACTGTATCTGTATTCAACACTGACGCAGATCTTTTGTGTTCCTTGTTATTAACAGAACCGGTCTCTCTAAATTTTGCGACTAACCTTAATACTGATGTTTTGTTAGGAGCCGGTTTATCTGGGTACTTATGGCGAAACAAATCTTGCACTGCAACCGCTGATTTCGTACTGAAGTACGACTCAACAATGAAAACACGTTCATCTAGCGAAAACACCATCTTGTCTCTAGCAATACACTGAACGTTACGATTGCATTGTTGTTACTATCGGTAGTGTTATACTGCGTCGCCGCGATGTTCAGATGTTGGACGAGTCCATTTCAGTAACGAGTAGGGGAGTAAGCTTGACTTTTGAAATTTCATGGATGAGTGATTGATGGGTTGCGTTTTATATGGGACACGATATATTTTATGATAAAAAAAATTATTGTATTCAAACTACCTTAATTTTGCAACCAAGAGGCTGAGAAAGACAAATAAAAAATAGCTTGGAGAGACGAATAAATTCATGATTGAGACTCTAACATGATCTTGGGTTAAGCTGAGAGCGGGTGATACAAGTTACAGTGTCAATTTTTAAAGATTTCAATAAATCGGCACAAAAGTCAAAAACTGCAACTCTACGTTAAAAACCTCACAATTTGTCATTAAAGTTAGATCAAAACCCTTTAATTTCCATATTTATTTAAATCAATACGTTGCTTAGATCGGGAGATAATGGAGCATTAAAGACAAAAGTGGTCTTTTCTCTTTAAAGTGTAATAATATTTCGGTTGAGAAAAACCTTAGAGAGACATACAAAAATAAAAAAATGAAAGCTAAAGTCAACACGAAGAAAAACTTTCGCATTTTTTAAAACTTTTCTTCTCGCTGATTTTTTTTTTTTAATTTGATGATTTTTGAAATATGAAGTATACTGTCAAAATGTAGAGTATTTAATTAAGCTTTATTTTTTTATTTGTCTCTCTAAGCCTCTTGGTTGCAAAATTAAAATAGATTGAATACAATCATTTTTTTATCTTAAAATAATAGATGTCCCTTTAATTTTTTTGTACTAGTGTAGTAGATATTATATTAGTTTAAAATATCAGGAAAACATAATTTTTGCCTTGTTTTTTTTTTTTTTTTTTTTTAATAAGCTATCGTCTTCCTAGAGTGCCTGAACGCTCCCAATTACTGCAGCCCAATATCTGTGGACTTTATACCGCTCCTCTGAAGGCCTCCAGCGCTCACAACGGGGCGTTATCGCCCACTTTGAAAATAAATGGTTTAGATGATCATTTGGATACGATAAAAAAAAATTGCTATGTTGTATCTAGTTCTCATAGTATCGTTGAGTGTTTATTTTAAACGCGGAAAACTGGTTTGGTAATCTGATTGGATAACGGAATTTTACGATAATAAAGGCCTTGAAATAAATTCTTCTAAGTCCTGAAGAAATTATTTTTTGTTAATTAATTAATCATTAATTAAAATAAATTAAATTTAAACTTTATAATTTTATTCCTCTCAATTAAATATTTTTAATTTTCTTATTCGAAGTGTTCTTTGTATGTAATTAACTGTTTTTTTTTATTATTTGAAATCAGTAAATTAAATAAATAAACAACTAAAAATGAGATAAAATAGGAATTAAAATTACGAGTTTATATAAAATATATATATATTTATATATATTTTTTTTATATATATATTAATATATATAATATAATATATATATTAATATATATATATTATATATTTATATATTTTTATATATAAAATAATATATAAAATTTTACTTTTCACATTAATGTTACGTTTAATGCATCCTGGTAAATAGATCGTAAGTAAACTTTTCCTGTACGAGAGTATTAATTATCATTTTGAAGTAGAATGGTTAATCCTGATTGGGGTAATAATTTAAGACTATGAGTATCATGTATAAGGGCGTGTGCGAGGCAATTATGCTATATGCGGCGCCTGTTTGGGTGGGTAGGGTAAAATTTAAAAGCATCGGAATACATTATTAAGAGCTCAACGCCTTATATTATTAATGGTAACAGAAGCTTACCGTACTATTACACGGGAGGCAGTCTTGCTGATTACAGGCGTGAAACCTATAAATTTAATTGCTTCAGAAAAAACAGCAGCGTTATCTTGCTAACAAGTCAGATGAATTGACTTTACCCACCGGGTTGGTCTAATGGTGAACGCGTTATCCCAAATCAACTGATTTTGAAGTCGAAAGTTCCAGCGTTCAAGTCATAGTAAAGTTAGTTATTTTTACGCGGATTTGAATACTAAATCGTGGATACCGGTGTTCTTTGGTGGTTGGGTATCAATTAATCACACATCTCAGGAATGATCGATCTTAGACTGTATTAGACTAAACTTCATTTACACTCATACATATCATCCTCTGGAGTATTATCTGAAAGGTAATTACCGGAGGCTAAACAGCAAAAAAAAAAAAGAGGAAAACCAGTCAACTATCACTTTACTCTAAATAGTATGTTGAAAGTAAAACTTGTTAGCATAATTTTTTGTAGTATATTGACTGTGTGTGTAATACGTGATCTATTCACTATATAAATTACGTTTTGTAATTTTATATATGTATTTCTCAAACATATATATACAAATGTAGGAGTTTGTTATCAATCAATGGCTCTTTGTTATCTGAAGCAGTCATGTTGAAAATTGAGTATAATTGAACAGTTAAAATGAACGTAATTTGTTATATAATAATTTAATTAGTACCTAATTAATATTAATTAGAGTGACTGAACTTTTATGGCTATTAATCTCAAATTAACATAACCAATTTGTTTTAACGACTGTGTTTACTGAATGCATTTTTATGTTTGTTTTTCCTTCACTTATCGTGTTGTTTATTAGTTTGTAAACATTGGAACGGATGTTATTTATTTATTGTTTTTTTATTTAACTTATATTATGTTAAATGCTAGACAAATTGTTCTAACATCAATTAATAATTAAACGTTTTTCACTTGACTACAAATCATTCGTAATAGAATATCAGTTTTACTTCCTTGTACAAAGTTAAGGAAGTTTTTCGATGGTGAAAAATTTCGGTTTTCAGATTTAAATGGAAATATCCATTTTGACCATCCCTGAATATTTTTTCTAGTTTCGGCATAACGTCTGTACGTATGCATCTCGCATAACTCTAAAACGAGAAGCCGTAGGATGTTGAAATTTTAGATTTAGGACTTTTGTAACATCTAGTTGTAAACCTACCCTTTTGTTACAATCTGCTGGACCAAAAAAGCCCAAAAGGGTTGGATTTTGAAATTTTTCTTTAACTGTACTAATAAGGCCTCATTGAGAGCTTAAAACGATATATCATATGTTGGACTTATTTTCATTAATTACAGAGGTATAGCCAAATGAAATTTTAATTAATGAAATATTTGACTATTACAAGGGGAAGGTACATCGATTCGAATCAGACTTCTTCTTTTTTTTTTATAATTTAAATATATTGATTTATTAATAATTATTAACCTCCGATTGTAAAAAAAAAATTACAATAAATAATATTCAATAATAACAATGAAAAAATATACAGGATGATTCAGGAGGATAGGGAAATACTTTGACAACTCATTCTAGAGGCTAAAAATAAGAAAAAAGTTCATATAAACATAGGTCCGAAAACGCTTAGTTAGCGAGTTATACAGAGTGAAAGATTTCGCCCGAGTTTCAGTTCCTCCGGGTAAATTAAGGCTTTCTGAAATTCTGGGAAGGTCGATTAAGGGGCAAATTCAATTGTTTCTTATGGTTTTTGAGCTGTGAAATCGAAAAAATAGGTCCCAGAACTGTATATCTCTTATTTTCTATAATATCCTATGTAAAACGCCAAAAATAGGGTCAAAAAAAAAACATTTTTTTATGTTTGACGTACAATAACGTTGTTAAATTGGCAATTAATCATACATTTTTTTAAACATAAATTGTAGAGAATTTAATTATAAGAAGATTGATGTAAATAATGTCAACAGAAAACAAATAAAATTTTAAACATGTACAAGACCTGCACTTCATTTACACTGATAAATATCATCCTCATTCATCCTCTGAAGTATTATATGAAAGGTAATTACCGGAGGCTAAAAAACAGGAAAAAGAAAAAAGTGGAATGAAGAATACGATTTAGTGATTTTTGTCTGATTTATGTATTTTATTTTGAATTTATTGTTGTCACTTTTCCATGTTTGTTATTTATTGTTTATTTTTTCTTTATGATTTTTGTTGTTTTATATACAGTATGTCCCATATAAAACGCAACCCATCCTTATATTGGTAGGTATTGAAATAATAAAAAGGCATGTGTAAATGTAAATGTAATTTTTATTATTACCATCCATTACCTTACATTTAGAGTAAATGTTAGAAGTGGCCGCCGCCATCTTCTTGAATACAATCTTCAATTCTTTTTACAGCGTTTCTTGCAACTTTTTTCAAAGTTTGTGGCTGGATATTTAATACAGCTTATTCAATATTGACTTTCAATCGTTCAAGTGTTCGTGGTTTGTTGCTGTAGGCTTTTTCGTTGAGGTAACCCCGTAGAAAAAAATCCGCCGCAGTCAAATCTGGAGATCTTGATGGCCACAAGCCTCGACCGATAATACGATTACCAAAGAATTCCTCGACGAAATCAGAAGTTGAACCTGCGTAGTGCGATGTCGCACCTTCACGTTGTAGCCGTCTGTCTTCCTTTCCCAAGAGTGCGATGAACTGATATAAAATATCCTGATATCGTTCTGCATTAATGGTGTACTCGAAAAAAATAGGACCGATTATTTTCTTCCGCGATATCGCGCCACCACACGCCCGACTACTGCGGGTGTAATTGTTTTTCGTGATAAACGTGGGGATTTTCAGCGCTCCAAATTCTATTGTTTTGGCTGTTTACGTAGCCATCCAAATGAAACCGTGCTTCATCTGTGAAAAATAACGAATCCGTAACATTAATTCCCTTACGCAGAAATCGACGGAACCGTTGACAATATTGTAGCCGTTTTTCTTTGTCGGGCTCAAGAAATTGATGAACCGTTTGAATGCGATAAGGTCGTAATTGTAATTGTTCGATCGCCCGATGAACAGTTGATTTAGACAAATTAATTTCAGCAGACAAACGTCTGATCGATTTATTTGACGAGGCTAGTAATCGGTCTTTGATTTCAGTGACTGTATCTGTATTCAACACTGACGCAGATCTTTTGTGTTCCTTGTTATTAACCGAACCTGTCTGTCTAAATTTTGTAACAAACCTTAATACTGATGTTTGGTTAGGAGCCGGTTTATCTGGGTACTTATAGCGAAACAAATCTTGCACTGCAACCACTGATTTCGTACTGAAGTACGACTCAACAATGAAAACACGGTCATCTAGCGAAAACACCATCTTGTCTCTAGCAGTACACTGAACGTTATGATTGCATTGTTGCTACTATCGGTAGTGTTCTACTGCGTCGCCGCGATGTTCAGATGTTGGACGAGTCCATTTCAGTAACGAGTATGGGAGTAAGTTTGACTTTTGAAATTTCATGGATGAATGATTGATGGGTTGCGTTTTATATGGGACACTCTGTAGTACTACATGATGGTGTTACTGTAGTTGCTAATGACTATAATTGTTGATGCGACTATAAATAAAAGCATTACAAAATAAAAAATAAAAATTAAAAATGTTAGGGGCAGAAAATAAAAACAGAATTTTTAGCGGCGAGGATTACATTTTAACAAAAAAGATTGTTTAAATATTCATATACAGGTTATGCTTAAAAAATTTGCTTAAGTAATTTTTTTTCTTAAGTTGATACCACTTGAATAAAAATTAAAAAAAAATTATCTTGCATTTTAGGTCCAGGGTCTATAAATAAAAAAACTGTGGACATTTTTTTATTGCTCTATATATAAAATACCATTCGAATTATTTGTTATTCGTTGCCTTCTAAATTATTAAATAATTAAAAACTATTTTAATTTGGTGAAGAAATGTTAAAATACTGTTACGAGATTCGATATTGCTTAGCTTTTATTTCAGTGGAGGGGGGAGAAAATCGTTAATTTATGAAATAAAAACTGATAAGGTCGTGAGGAAATGATTTTTTATTTATTTAATGAGCCTTTCATTTTTAAAGAGTAGAAATTAATATTTATTTAATCGTGTTTTGTAACTTATAATGACAGATACCGTTGGATAATGGTAAAAGTTTGAAAATAGAAACGTAACTAAAAAAAAAAGGTATAAAGTTTTTCTAATTTTTAGTTTTACAACCTACTACATAGACGAGTAGTTTTGAGTGTAATAATAATTTTCAGTTTTAATCACACGGGTAAGTCGGAAATTTTTAGATTAAAAAAAAAAATAGTTTAGATAACCTGAATATTTCTTATTGGAATTGTTTATAATTACATTTTACCATTCTTTATAAATTATGTATCTTTAATTTTATAATTCATAAATATTATTGACGATTTCACGCGCTTGATTACAAAATTTTATTCTTAATTACGAATTCAAATTTTGCCATAACAAGCGAAAAACAAAAATATTTCTAATAATAATAAATGCAAAACCCAACCATTTTGAAATACACTTTAGCGATTAAATGAGAAATAAAATTTCATAAAAACTACGAAACATAAGAAAGAATATGTAAGTATTTATTTTATGCCTTTCTAACAGTTCGAGTACTATTATAATACACTAAATATTAACTAAATTTATTTATTCACGATAATTTTTGATGGAATTGTGCTACTGCATTTTTATTTTCTTGTTCAGAATGATTTCAGATAAATTTGTTCGTTATTTTTTAGCGTAAAAAAAGAATTTTATCGATGCTATTAACCATGTGAAAATATGTTTGGGTAAGAGTGAATTTTTTTGCAATCCAAGCAGTAAAAAAAAATTATTTTGTTATTCTTAATGTATGTGTGTGTGTGTGTGTGTGTGTGTGTGTGTGTGTGTGTGTGTGTGTGTGTGTGTGTGTGTGTGTGTGTGTGGGCGCGCGAGCGCGAAGGAATGTAGGTGTTTACACACAAATATACCTGAGCATGCACGTACTCACAGAAGCCATCTCTTCTAAAATTTATGGGAATAGCGGTTGTTTACTTTTACTTAAATATATAAAATTTAAAAAATCATTAATGTTAATGCTAATTCTGATTTGGTTTGAGAAATGAACATACTGTACTTTCTTTTTCCTGTTTAGCCTCCGGTAACTACCGTTTAGATAATACTTCAGAGGATGAATGAGGATGATATGTATGAGTGTAAATGAAGTGTAGTCTTGTACATTCTCAGTTCGACTATTCCTGAGATGTGTGGTTAATTGAAACCCAACCACCAAAGAACACCGGTATCCACGATCTAGTTACTCAAGTCCGTGGAAAAATAGCTGGCTTTACTAGGACTTGAACGCTGGAACTTTCGACTTCCAAATCAGCAGCTGATTTGGGAAGACGCGTTCACCACTAGACCAACCCGCTGGATGAACATACTGTACTGACTAATTCTAATATAACTAATCGAAATAAAATAATCTCTTAACAATAAAAAAAATCAAATAAAAATAGATTAATTTTGTTGCCGGCCTCTGTGGCGCGAGTGGTAGCGTTTCGGCCTTTTATCCGGAGGTCCCGGGTTCGAATCCCGGTCAGGCATGGCATTTTCACACACGCTACCAAATCATTCATCTCATCCTCTGAAGAATGCTTAACGGTAGATCAGGAGGTAAAAAAAAATATTAAAAAAATTTGTTGCTATAGAAACGTTAATAAATTCTCATCTGTCGAATAGGAGTTACAGATGTCATATGTTAAACTATTTTTGTCTTTGGAATGGATTTTAAATTGATTTTACAGATGGTACCTCCCCTCAGATCCTTTTATTATGTCAATAACGTAACACAAACAAGTTAGTCTCGTGAAGACGGGTGGGGATTTTTCACGCTTTATATGTCTTATCTTTTTATGAAGTGTACGTATATAGGCTCGCGTTAACTCAAATTTCTGCTGTAGATAGATCAATCACGTTTCTATGTACACCGATATAGATTCATGTCGACGGGTGGGATTTTAATCTAGATCAGAAATTGATCATTTTAAGCGTGCACTTTGGAAACGGTGGGAGGGAAGGGAAAAAAGGTATGCTCTTCATATCTTTATACTACAAGATAGGAAAGATCGCGCCTCGCCCGGTTTGTACACGTAGATTAATACATTTCACTAATAAATCCTTAAGATTACACTAAATTACCACAAGGCGCAGCGAGACGGGAGCGTGTCCTATATACTTTATACGATGAAATACTGTAGCATTTACACAATTTGGAACTTACACGTAGGGGCTTTCCTGTCAAATGAATTAGATACCAAGTGTGTTGTAGCAGGAAGGAGTGGGACGTATCCCTCAGAATAATATTAATTTATATTTTCTTTCAAGAAACAAAAACCAGTAAACCGAAAAGTATTTAAAGAAAATAATAAGACCGCACTAATATATAAATTGCATTTACACCGATAACTTTTTAAATAAATTCTTTTGGTTACTGTATTCAAAATAAATATTTAAAAATATATAAATAAAATAAATCTACAGTAAACTTGAGAAAACATTTCTTCTTTACTGATTATATAATAAATAGCTTAACAAAAAGAATTATCTTCATTTGTTCAAATATTTTTATTTATTAATAAAAACATTTTCTTATGAAAAACACACCTTTATGTAGAAGTATAATGTTATAGAAAGAATAGTAAAATGTGTATCATAAACAAGCGCCTGCTTTTCATAGCCGAGGTTGTATTCTTGTTTGGCACACTGTACAAATATATATGTATATTAAATTTGTAGATGGGTAATAATAAAAAATAATCCATTGAACAATGAGTATTGGTTTTTTTTTGTTAAAATTAGGAACATTCATTGTTTAATGGATTATTTTTTGACTAGTTTTGTTTTTAATCAGCTTAAAACGTAATTATGAGTAAATTTGAGAAAAATAAGAAAAAAGATTAACCTAAAAAATACATTACTACCAAAAAAAAAAGAAAATAAATTACTTTCCAACAAATTTGGTAGCATTATCTCACGGACCGGCACCGGTCCTACGGACCGGTGGTTGAGAAACACTGCTTTAAAGTCTTCTGCGCTTTCGGAGACTTCATTATTGGTTATTCAATTTTTTTTTCTGACACCTTTACTTCCAGCTTTTCAGATCTCTGAAAGGGGATTTTCTCAATCTGAACATTTTTTTAAATAAAATTTTCCATTTCAAATTTGGGACGTTGACTACCACGAATTTTTCCTGGAGCAGTATTGGAAATATTCAATGTTCGCACCACAACCGAGACGGTAACGTTTTTTTTTTAATTATCATTTTGTGATCTTTCATTTCTCATTAGCCTCCGGAACCACTGTAATGTATTACTTCAGAGGATGAATGAGGATGATACATATGAATGTAAATGAAGTGTAGTCTTGTACAGTGTCAGGTCGACCGTTCCTGAGACGTGTGGTTAATTGAAACCCAACAATCCAAGAACACTAGAATCCATGATTTAGTGTTCAAATCTGTATAAAACTGTCTTTACTAGGATTTGAACGTTAGAACTCTCGACTTCCGCTGGTTTGCGATGATGAATTCATCACTAGACCAACTCGTTGGGTTATCATGCTGTGATCCAGATAGCGAAAAAGACCGAGTCCCGGCGGGGATGCTCCACTGGGGGTGTCCCCGTTAGAGGCATTGGCATAAAGATCGAGTCCCGGCTCCCGGAGTGGGGAACCAGGGACGGTATAGCCGGGCCTGTTGGATACTACTCTGGGGGTTTGAGGCGGGCGCAACGTAAGATCCGACCGGCGGGCCGAGACGAGGAGACCTATTACAGTAAAGGACACTCCCCTGGGCTGTGTAATACTTTGCAGGATCCGACCGGAGGGAGAAAGAAAAAAAAACGTACGTTTTCTCTTAACAAACCTACCGGTGGTTTATGAATAGAAGCAATTTCCATCAACCATTATAAGTGGATCAATTGTCCACTTTTATTTCTAGTGTGTTTTTCAGCGGTTCACTGTTTCGCGTTTTTTATTTAATTTTAACCCTATTACTTACTCAGAGGCTCTGCTAAATTCTACATTTTCCCTCCTACATCATGCCTTTTTCAATGTAGTATGATTTACATAGTGTTAACAGGTTTTCAATAAATTGTAATTTTATAGTTTTCTCTTCGAACGCATTTTTTTTTTTAGTTAATTTTATAAAATTTATCATTTTATAAAATTAAAAAAAACTACTTTTTTATATGAATTAATTAAAAAAAATATCTAAATTTGTATATATTTCTACATTATAGCATCTAAATTTAAAAAAAAAAAAATTGTTATGTACACTTCTTTGTACGCATATTACAATTCTTTGTACAGTATGTACAAAGAATATGCAATTCTTTGTACGCATATGTTATGTGACTTCTTTGTACGCATATTAAATTACATATACTTTTTATTATACGTATATACATATTTTTTTCTTTTATATCGAATTATTTATTGTAAAACTTTTACAAAGGTTAATAATTATTAATAAATGAATATATTAAAATTAAAAAAAAGGAGATGAATTCTGATTCCAACCGATTTATTTTTTTCCTGTTTAACCTCCGGTAAATACCGTTCAGATAATACTTCAGAGGATGATATGTATGATTGTAAATGAAGTGTAGTCTTGTACATTCTCAGTTCAACCATTCCTGAGATGTGTGGTTAATTGAAACCCAACCACCAAAGAACACTGATATCCACGATCTGGTATTGAATACCAGATCAAATATATATAGTATAATAATATATATAGCATATATAATATATATAGTATATTAAAAATAACTGCCTTTACTAGGCTTGAACGCTGGAACTCTCGATTTCCAGATCATCTGATTGGGAAGACGCGTTCACCACTAGACCAACCGGTGGTTTCGAACCGATTTGCCTTTTAAAATTCAAACATTTCATTAATTAAAATTTTATTTGGCTGTAACTCTGGAACCAATGAAAATAAGTACCATTTATCATATATCGTTGAAAAGCTCTCAATGAGGACTTATTACTGCAATTAAGAAAAAGTCAAAAATCCAGTTTTTTTGGATTTTGGGCTTTTTTGGACACTTTTGGTCCAGTCGATTACAATCAAAAGGGGAGGTACACAAAAGTCCTAAATCCAAAATTTCAACATTCTACGGCTAATCGTTTTTGAGTTATGCGAAATACAGACGTCACGCCGAAAATTAGTCAAAATAGATTCAGGGATGGTCAAAATGGGTATTTCCGTTCAAATATGTAATCGCGAAATTTTTCGCGATTACAATACTTTCTCCTTGTACGGGAAGTAAAAATTTAATCGTTAAAAAACACTGTGATGCATGTACCCATAAATTTTCAAAAAGTCGAAAACATATTTTTTGAATTTCTCATGCTAATATATTCTGAAAATCATGGTCCTACTGTGGTCTACAGTATTTAGAGTTGTTCATCAATGTTTGACCTTTTCGATTGTATAGCGTGTATTCATGCTACGCACGTGATATTCATGTTTATGAATAATATATGAGGTATTCTTTTTGTTCTATCTAATAATAATAGTATTTATTCTTTATTATCTCTATACAATATGAAATTATCTACATATATATGATACCATTAGATAATATTGTAGTAGCTGCAGTATGAATTAATTTAATCTTCTTGATTACATTTTTTTTAAATACATTTTTATTTCGATGTAACTCCCGTTATATCTTCCATGATTTGATTATTTGAAATAAAAATTTTCAAATTTTTTATATTATTCGAAATAATCTGGGAATTCATTTTTTACAAGTTTTGCCGTAATTCATCTGATGGATAATGGATTTGATAGTGCTGATAACCGCATAAAAATTTCAGTAATTTCTCAAGTTTTTATGCGTCTCTCCTTGCGAATAAAGTCATTCGTGCTATTTTACAAAGCGTTAGTGGAAACTTCCAGAGGTCTACAATGAAAATGTGTGACACTTGTTTCGCCCAATTTAAACTGTTCGAGCATCGGATAATTTCATTCATTGAAGCACTGGATACAATGGGATCATCGAAAATTTTTTTTCATAGATTATAATCTATGAATTATAATTATAATACATTGTAAATAATTATTTACAATTTATTTTTTTGTCGAACAATTTTTTTAATGTCTCCTTAAGGTACAAAACTTACCTACCGGGTTGGTCTAGCGGTGAATTCACCGTCTTTCCATATCAACTGATTTGGAAGTCGAGAGTTCCAGCGTTCAAGTCCTAGTAAAGTTAGTTATTTTTAAACGGATTTGAATACTAGATCGTGGATACCGATGTTCTTTGGTGGTTGGGTTTCAATTAACTACACATCTCAGGAATGATCGAACTGAGACTGTACAAGACTGCACACTTCATTTATACTCATACATTTCATCCATTGAAGTATTATCTGAAAGATAATTAGCGGAGGCTAAACAGGAAAAAGATAAAAGAAGGCACAAAACTTAAAAAAATATAAATTTTTCTTACCGATGTATTTAATTTCCCGTTATTGCAGTTGGTACATATATTGCTACAGTGGGGAAAATAATTTTTTTTCTAATTATGATCTTGAATATTATATTTATAATATTTTTTATTATATTATTTTATGTTACAGACAGATTGTAATGGTACTAGATTATTTTTAATTTTTTATCAGCGTATGAAATGGTAAAAATATATCTCTCTATAGTTTTAATATTTTAAAATATGTTTTTAATTAAATCATATATAGGATGTTCATAAATAATTTTTTATCGGTTGAACATCGAGAAATAAAATTTAAGAGATGCTCCTATTTCAAAACGATTTATTTTTACGGTTTATCATCACCACTATACCTAAATGCCTACATATGGGAATGCTTACAAATGGGAATATATCTCGACTACGATCACATCAATGATAAAAAAGAAGGCCAATGAAGAGAGGCGACGACAGGCTGAGCAGATCGATAAAGACATGGAGATGGATGATGGGTGATCAAGGGAGGGCCTTCAAGGGTGATCAAGGGCCAGCTTCTACGGGAGGGCGGCGGGGTTCCTCGGAGTCGACGCTCGTCGATCGCCCCCTGCAGACGCCTTCCGGTTATCCGGATTCGGATAGTTGAGTGCTTGTGTGATCATGCAGGGGCTGTACATACCATATGGCTTAAATCCGGCCCATGCATAATAAGAGGGAAGGATTTTAATGGATGAGTACTCCGCATTGCCGTCAGTGCGGACCTGACGGCGGCTGGCAGAGCTTTTTCCTCCACCTAAGAAAACAAAAAAAAAAAGAAGAAATGCCTTCGTAGAGAACACCTCGTAAAAAGGATAAGAGTATTGTACATATTTTAAACGTAATTAAAAAAAAAAAAAACGTACAAAGAAAGCGAGTAGGTGCATTATAGATTGTTACTTTTAGCTAGTCGGTCTCAACTGCAGAGGTTCCAGCAGACCTTTCCGCCTCCTCGCGTCGTAATTGAAAATGAAAATGAAGATTAATTGTTGTAAAAATAAATGTTGTGTTGTTTTAAATAAATTATTAAAAAAAACTTCGCCACGTTTTATTTAACTAAATATTTTCATTACTTTTAATTTTAAAATGAATAATTATTACATTTATTTATTGGTTGTTTATTAGATATTTATATAATTTATTTTTTACTTTCCAGTGCATTTTTATATTTGTTAATATATTATATTTTTTTGTTTAAAATTCTCAATTTGAATTAATTCTTATTTTTACTTTTTAGAGGGTTTTTCTAATTTGTTTCCTTTTTTTTATTAATGTTAATATTAATATTAGTTAAATAAAAGCTTTTTTAAAAAATAATTTTTTATATGTAATCAAATGTATTTTTGTATTTTTTTTCTTTTTTTATATTTTTTTAAATTTTTTAGTCTTAATGAACAATAAACTTTTTACATTCAAAAAAAAAAATTCTTATACTTATATCTGTATATTATTGTTTGTTCAAGTTTGTTTATTAAGACTAAAAAGTAAAAATATTTATTTATACACATCGAAGTTATATACGTGTACCAAAATTTCAATCATTTTCATACGATAGATCATGAGAAATGAAAATTTTCAACTAAATGCATGAATTTAGCGTAGGGATAGCGCGTGGGGGTGGGTCATATCAAATTTCGACACCGTAGTCTTTTATTGTCATCAAAGTTACACACGTGTACCAAATTTCATTGATTTTCATACGATTGATCAAAAGATATAGCAGTTGCAAGATATGATTATTCCTAAAGCAAATTAAATAAAAGCTTTTAAAAAGAAAAATAATATAAAAATATATCAGAAATTATAATGAAATAAAATTTTGTGTACTTTTCATTAAAAAAAAAAAAGAAGTGTATATGTAATTTAATATGCGTACTAGGAAGTCATGTGGTGCCACATAACATTTTTTTATTTCTTTTAATTGTTTCTATTTTATTTTCTTTTGTTTTAATTGTTACTGGTTTAACAAATAAAAATAGCATTCTGAGAATAATAAAAACATACATAAAACTAAAAAAAAAAGGTTACATAATAACAATTTAAAAGAGCTAAAAACTTCACTCTTGAATACAGTACAGTTTGTTATGAATAGAGATAAAAACTTCCGTTTTGGTATCTGGTTTTTATTACAACTCGCGCGTATCGACACCATATCGTAACAATTGTTCTCGATGTTAATTTCGCACATCGTTTAACAGTCTTAAAGAGCTATACAGGTTTATTAATAGGATTGTACAGTATTTATACGATATATATTTTATTTAGTTTTTAATTCTTTTTTATTTAAATTATAAAACAAGGAAGATATTTATATTTTATTAAACGTAATATGTATGAAATTGTCACTGTGTATAATTAACGATATAATGTAATAACTTATAAGATGACATATTGGTTGTTAATTATGTTTATACCAAGCGTATATCGTTAAATTATCTGTATTAATACAGTACAGGACATTATTCTGTGTGAAACATATTGGTTTTAATGGTACATATCTTGCATCGATGAATGATTATCAGAAATTAATTCCCGGTAATTATATTTCTCTCCGTTATTTCTTATGAATATAAAGGTCGGGTGAAATTTGATATACATGTGAAATCGAATAGAATTGAACTGATTAAATATATTTTGATAAATTTATTTTCAGTAATTTAGAAGTAAATTTATAAATTATTATATTAAAAAATTTCTATTGATTAAAAAAATACAAAGAAAACAAATTATTTTTCCTATCTTAATCTATTTTCAATGTTGTTATATTTAAAGTTTTATAAAGAAGGGAAAAAATTAGGTTAAAATTAAGAGGAAAATATATTCACATCATTGTCCTTCTATTTTTTTGTGCATATATGTACATATTTTAGTGCATCTTATGTGAGAAAATATTTAAAAAAATTCCCGTTATAGATAAGTAGTGAGAAAAATTTAAACTAGATTTTAGAAAAACATCAGACACTCCTCCGTTACGTATCATGAAACACTAATTTCAGTTCCCAACTTGTCTACGTTAAATTATGGCTCAAAGAATAATGTTCTGTAAGTAATTGAAGGTTTCGTGAATTAAATTTATATTTTTTTTTTTAAGTTAAAATAGAACATTGCTAACTTTACGTTATGTATACTAACCGTTGTGTGTTACGGTATTTTAAATTTGGTTTTTTAACTGATCCTTTTATTTTTAGTATTGCATTATTTTAAATATTGATTTTTCGTTTATTAAGAAGGCCAGTCGGCGAGGATTTTCTGAAATAAATCGCATCTATATGACATCACATGAATTTACAAGATATGAATCTTTTATTCCTCTATCTGTACCAAACCGCTTTTTTTTACGTTGGTTCGGTAATTTCAATGTATTTTCTATAATTTGTGTACAGATTCGAGTCTGTGGGTCAAACAAATTTTGTGAATGATTAATAATTATTGTTTGGTGAATAAAGTTTACCGGTAGGTTTTGAATTCCTCGATATGCCCTCTATTCGTCCGAAGTAATTATCGATTATGTAATATTTGTTATCAAAGGTATTAAAGAATGTGCGCTTCTGTCTGGTACCGCGCTCAAAAAAACGTTCTTTACTTTCTCGGCAGTAATGGCAATATAGTCCACCGGGTTGGTCTAGTGGTGAACGCGTCTTCGCAATTCAGCTGATTTGGAAGTCGAGAGTTACAGCGTTCAAATCCTAGTAAAATCAGTTATTTTTATACAGATTTGAATACCTGGTTGTGGATACCGGTGTTCTTTTGATGGCTGATTTTCAATTAATCACACATCTCAGGAATGGTCGAACTGAGACTGTATAAGACTACACTTCATTTTCACTGATACATATCATCCTCTGAAGTATTATCTAAAAGTAATTACCGGAGGCTGAACAGGAAAAAGAAAGTGTAATGTCAATATACGGAAAACATTTTGTCGCGTGAACGTACTCCGTCAATTTTAACTATCATATCGGGTCCGCCGATTACCAATGGATTGTTAATGATATTTTAAGCACAAACCTCGCTCACATAGTTACTTAAGTCCATAAAAATGTTGTGGTCGATTTCTAACTCGTGCTCACAAAATTTGACTGATGTTAGGCCCTTTGTCTAGTATAAATGAGGAATATTATTTTTCGAAATGGCAATTTAGACGGGAGCGAAATCTATTTTGACGTTACCGTTTAAATTCTGTACACCCTCATTGGGACACATCAACCGGTCCCGCCCACCCATTCGTAAAATTACACCATTCTCAATTACGCGGATTGTGTAGAATGCGTGTTCTTGGAAAAACAAAACGGCATCATTTTCAATTGTAACGCTTTCAACAAAACGCATAAAATTCATGGTAGATGACGGAAAGAAAAAAACAGAACTGGACGATGACGTTTAATTGATGATCAATAACCGGCTAAATCCAGACATGTATGAACGCGCGTGGTTTGAACATCCATAGTATGTACATTCAATCACTAGGTTGATATACAGAATGTTCAAAAATGACACAATCTTTTGAGAAAATGAGTTAATTACAATAGTCGTTGAAAGAGGACTCCATTATGCGATTCACATAATTAAATATTACTTGCATGCTCTTAACACATGTTGTAAAGTTTGTTGAGGAACTACAGCGACACATTTTTCAATTGCGCCTGTATTTCGGGAACGCTGTGACGTTTCCAAAATCCAAAATGCCAAATTTAAGGAAATAACAGAAATAATGTATCGAAGAGATTGACTTTCATAGATAACATTATTAAAGGATTAGTAGTAATAAAGAATGTTCAAAAACTGATGCTGCCTTATGGGAAAAGAGGAAGTTACTATAGTTTTAGCTGCCGTATGCAATTCACACAATTGAATACGACGTTGCATGCTCTTAAACACATGTTGTAACATTTGTTGAGGAATTGCAGCGATACATGGTTCAATTTCGCTCTGTAATTTGGGAACGGTGTGAGGATGAGTTTTGTAAGCAGTATCCTTAAGGTATTCCCACAAGAGAACATCAGGAGGGGATAAATCAGGAAACCAAGGGGGCCACAACCCCTTTGAAACCACTTTTCCATGAAAAGACTGATCCAAGTAATTCATAGTGTTGTTGGTTATATGAGCTGTAACGTCGTCCTGTTGAAACTACGTTTACTCTAGCCGGTCTGTAGGTATAGTATTTACTAATTGTTGCACTATCACTATATAGCGTTTACTGTTAACTATGCCGTGAAAGAATGTCATGAAGATTCGCCTACGTGAAATTGCACACCAAACGTCCACTTTTTGTCCGTGCATAGGAGACTTGTGCAATTGATGCGGATTTTCCGTGCGTGAATTCTGTGCGTTCAGGTATCCATTAAGGTGAAACCATGCCTCGTCTGACCGAAACCGATCATTAAGTTCTTCCTCGTCAGGCGTTACAGATGACATGAAACACACACGTTTCCCAGTGTCGTAACAACTCGTGAACAACACGATTTCTCTCCGGATGCATTTTTAAACACTTTCACAGTGTCGTATGGGCACTACCGACGGAGATATCAGACTGGCTAAATGGGTGTCGTACAGACGTTTTGGGATATAAAGAATATGCAGCTTTGCAACGTCGATCAACTTTTCTGGTGTCATACTTTCGGTCGACCACTTTGACGCATCTACCGCCACAGTCCCTGTCTCTTGGAACTTGTCGTACGGCCGCTTGATGAAAGATTTGTTTGGTGCATGCACACTATACTTTTTTGTCAAGATATTCTGGGTCTGGGCATAACTGGCACATTTAATGTATTGGGAGACAATGAATATTCTCTGCTGCATTGTATATAACTCATTTTTCTTCAATTTTCCTCAGTCAAACATGCAACAAAAGAAGGAAATATACTTCCATAAGATTGCGTTACTTTTTGAACACTCTGTATAAAGTATTAAATATTAATAATTAACATTTCTTGATACATAACAGAAGAGTGATAAAAATCATTACAAATATTACTAACTTTAATTATTATGCTTATACATTTTTTTTTCAAGAATATAACCTTGGTAGGAATAAACAAGTACTCAATGCCAGAGTATCTGGAGAAAATGAAAAGTGTTTTTTAGCTGTGCCAAATATACTGTTCCATATTAGCATATCAAGCTCGGTGAAATACAGGAGATATTCAGTTCACTCCTTTTACATGGTCAACACAGAAGATTGGTTTTAATAATCGACATCATTACGTTCAGAGATAATACACTGACTGCTATGATACCTATTGTATTTCAGTTATTTTATGCGCGTTGCCTCCGTAAAAAACCTGGAAAGGGTTGATTTATTGTTTTAAATATTATTATAATGTAAATTGTAAATTTTATACAGTTATATCTTTTATAAAAAATAAAAAAGTGAGTTTTTTTTTATAGCACCCGGGCGAAACCGAACAATGTCTTCTTGCTTTTCTTATTGCTATTATTTATTGTCTAGAAATTACAATGTTTTATGCGTTCTAATTAACGTTAAGTGGTGTTACATTGAACTGTTATGGTTTGTGAACATAATCTTTCTATCAACAATACATAGCGGATTCATGACCTGTCGTTCCCTCTATTTACAACACTTTGTGAGTATTATGTACGTGTGTGGGTGTGTGTGTGTGTGTATGTGAGATAGATGTCTGCTGCTTGTTTGTTCTTTCGTTTAGCTCATTTTATAAACAGCTGTTTTATAATTGTTGATTATGGCAGTACTAAAATATTAAACAGGTTCCTTACGTATTAAGCAGTAATTTTGTTTCTTTTTAGCTGGTATTATAATTTTAACACGTCACGTTATATATGTTACGTAATTTTTTTTCTTTACTTTCATTTACCAAGTAAAGGAAGTATTGTGATCGCGAAAAATTTCGGTTTTCAGATTTCAACGGAAATATCCATTTTAACTATCCCTGAATCCATTTTGACTAGTTTCATCGTAACGTCTGACATATGTATCTCGCATAACTCAAAAACGATTAGCCTTACGATGTTGAAATTTTGGATTTAGGACTGTTGTAACATCTAATTGTTTACCTTCCCTTTTGATTGTAATCGACTAAACAAAAAGTGTCCAAAAAAGGTAAAAATAAAAAAAAAAAAAAATTGGATTTTGGACTTTTTCTTAACTGCAGTAATAAGCTCTCATTGAGAGCTTTTCAACAATATATCATAATGGTATTTATTTTCATTGGTTCCAAATTTATAGCCAAATAAAATTTAATTAATGAAGTATTTGAATCTTCAAATAAGGTAAGGCACATCGGTTCGAATTAGACTTCATCTCCTTTTTTTTTTTTTAATTTAAATATATTGATTTATTTATTAATAATTATTAACCTCGGATTTAAAAAAAAAAAAAAAAAAAAAAAACGTTTACGATGAAATAATAATTCAATAACAAAAAAAAAGAAAAAATATCAGAGGTTATTAATGAAATAAAATTTTATGTACGTTTCATTTTAAAAAAATGGGTATATATAATTTAATAGGCGTACAAGGAAGTCATGTGATGTCCACGTCAGATTTTTTAAAATTTGTATTAATGTTACCTGTTTATAGTTAAATATATTGTCGGTTAATAAGTTTTTTATTTTAAAATCTGCTTTATACATTACAGTTTTTTCATTTAGTTAGTGTATGTATCCGTTAGATAGCGTGTGTTTCTAAGTATTTTGAATATTGTTTATTGCTTGCTTACTGGGTGGTAAAACTTCTTAACGTCTGTTTATTTTAAGATATTTTGTATTAATTTCACATTCAACGCGTCTATTTACATTTTAATATTAATAATATTTTATGCTTATTATGCAGTTTGAAGCTCTATTAGCTGAATTTATAAATCAATATATGTTTGAAATTTAGTTTTTAAACTATCAAAATATTTTATTGTTATTATATTATCTTTATAATTACCGGACTTTCTTAAACAAATTCGTTTCAGTTTTTTGTCTTTCTTACTGTGCACTATATTATTTTGACTGAATCTTATGCATAAAGTCTAAAAGTAGACGGTAAGGGCAATTACAATTTTTAATTAATAATTAATGGAAAATTAATAATTTATAAATAATTATATACTGCTGCTTTGGTACAAATTATTAAACTATTTAATAGCCAATAATATTATTTTAATTGAAGAAAATAAACAAATGACTTAAATAATAATATTCTATTATTTATTTTTCATCTTATTATCTCGATCTAAAAAACTAATTGGCTGATTATATTTATATATTTACGTCACATGTATAAATAATTATTTAATTTAAAAAATTGTTTTAATTTTATTACAGCGTTTCATCTATATGAATAAAAATGTAAATGTTCGTTTGTTCAAAATCTTAAATTTCCGAAAGTTCTTTACCGGTTACTTTGAAATTTTGACAACGTAGCATTCGAATACGCGCGTGTTTTTATTTCTTTTTTTTTGTCTTCAGTCATTTGACTGGTTTGATGCAGCTCTCCAAGATTCCCTATCTAGTGCTAGTCGTTTCATTTCAGTATACTCTCTACATCCTACATCCCTAACAATTTGTTTTACATATTCCAAACGTGGGCTGCCTACACAATTTTTTCCCTCTACCTGTCCCTCCAATATTAAAGCGACTATTCCAGGATGCCTTAGTATGTGGCCTATAAGTCTGTCTCTTCTGTTAACTATATTTTTCCAAACGCTTCTTTCTTCATCTATTTGCCGCAATACCTCTTCATTTGTCACTTTATCCACCCATCTGATTTTTAACATTCTCCTATAGCACCGCATTTCAAAAGCTTCTAATCTTTTCTTCTCAGATACTCCGATTGTCCAAGTTTCACTTCCATATAAAGCGACGCTCCAAACATATACTTTCTAAAATCTTTTCCTGACATTTAAATTAATTTTTGATGTAAACAAATTATATTTCTTACTGAAGGCTCGTTTAGCTTGTGCTATTCGGCATTTTATATCGCTCCTGCTTCGTCCTCTTTAGTAATTGTACTTTCCAAATAACAAAATTCTTCTACCTCCATAATCTTTTCTCCTCCTATTTTCACATTCAGTGGACCATCTTTGTTATTTCTGCTACATTTACTTTTACTTTGTTCTTGTTTATTTTCATGCGATAGTTCTTGCGTAGGACTTCATCTATGCCGTTCATTGTTTCTTCTAAATCCTTTTTACTCTCGGCTAGAATTACTATATCATCAGGAAATCGTAGCATCTTTATCTTTTCACCTTGTACTGTTACTCCGAATCTAAATTGTTCTTTAACATCATTAACTGCTAGTTCCATGTAAACATTAAAAAGTAACGGAGATAGGGAACATCCTTGTCGGACTCCCTTTCTTAATACGGCTTCTTTCTTATGTTCTATTATTACTGTTGCTGTTTGGTTCCTGTACATGTTAGCAATTGTCTCTGTATTTGAACCCTAATTTTTTTAAATTGCTGAATATTTTATTCCAGTCTACGTTATCGAATGCCTTTTCTAGGTCTATAAACGCCAAGTATGTTGATTTGTTTTTCTTTAATCTTCCTTCTACTATTAATCTGAGGCCTAAAATTGCTTCCCTTGTCCCTATACTTTTCCTGAAACCAAATTGGTCTTCTCCTAACCCTTCTTCCACTCTCCTCTCAATTCTTCTGTATTGAATTCTAGTTACGATTTTTGATGCATGACTAATTAAACTAATTGTTCTGTATTCTTCACATTTATCTGCCCCTGCTTTCTTTGGTATCATGACTATAACACTTTTTTTGAAGTCTGACGGAAATTCCCCTTTTTCATAAATATTACACACCAGTTTGTATAATCTATCAATCGCTTCCTCACCTGCACTGCGCAGTAATTCTACAGGTATTCCGTCTATTCCAGGAGCCTTTCTGTCATTTAAATCTTTTAATGCTCTCTTAAATTCAGATCTCAGTATTGTTTCTCCCATTTCATCCTCCTCAACTTCCTCTTCTTCCTCTATAACACCATTTGGTAATTCATTTCCTCCGTATAACTCTTCAATATATTCCACCCATCTATCGACTTTACCTTTCGTATTATATATTGGTGTACCATCTTTGTTTAACACATTATTAGATTTTAATTTATGTACCCCAAAATTTTCCTTAACTTTCCTGTATGCTTCGTCTATTTTACCAATGTTCATTTCTCTTTCCACTTCTGAACACTTTTCCTTAATCCACTCTTCTTTCGCCAGTTTGCACTTCCTGTTTATAGCATTTCTTAATTGCCGATAGTTCCTTTTACTTTCTTCATCACTATCATTCTTATATTTTCTACGTTCATCCATCAGCTGCAATATATCGTCTGAAACCCAAGGTTTTCTACCAGTTCTCTTTATTCCGTCTAAGTTTGCTTCTGCTGATTTAAGAATTTCCTTTTTAACATTCTCCCATTCTTCTTCTACATTTTCTACCTTATATCTTTTACTCAGACCTCTGGCGATGTCCTCCTCAAAAATCTTCTTTACCTCCTCTTCCTCAAGCTTCTCTAAATTCCACCGATTCATCTGACACCTTTTCTTCAGGTTTTTAAACCCCAATCTACATTTCATTATCACCAAATTATGGTCGCTATCAATGTCTGCTCCAGGGTAAGTTTTGCAGTCAACGAGTTGATTTCTAAATCTTTGCTTAACCATGATATAATCTATCTGATACCTTGCAGTATCGCCTGGCTTTTTCCAAGTGTATATTCTTCTATTATGATTTTTAAATCGGGTGTTGGCAATTACTAAATTATACTTCGTGCAAAACTCTATAAGTCGGTCCCCTCTTTCATTCCTTTTGCCCAGCCCGTATTCACCCACTATATTTCCTTCCTTGCCTTTTCCAATGCTTGCATTCCAATCTCCAACTATTATTAAATTTTCATCTCCTTTTACGTGTTTAATTGCTTCATCAATCTCTTCGTATACACACTCTACCTCATCATCATCATGGGCGCTTGTAGGCATATAGACGTTAACAATCGTTGTCGGTTTAGGTTTTTATATACGTGTTTTTATATACCTACTACTTATATATCTAAGATGCCACACCTGTGAGAGGTAAAAACATGCTTTTTTTCAAAACAGCGCTATCTGTTGGACGTAAAAGCTACACACACTATTATGAAATAATGAATTCGTGTAAAATATTTAGAATATTTTAGGATTTCATTTCAATATTTCCGTTATGTGTTCCTGCTATAGACTAAAAAACTACTGGACCGATTTACGCGCAGGGAAAAAGGGAGAAATCACTAAAGGGAAGAAGGGGAAAATGGGAAAAAATTTAAAAAATCGAAAAATGGGTATAAGGAAATGGAAATGAAAAAGGAGAAAAATGAAGGGGGAAAAGGGAAATAAGCGAAAGAGAAAGGGAGGAAGGAAAGGGGTAACATGTGAGAGATGATGGGGAAAATGGGAAAAGGGAAAGGTTAAATTTTGTGAAGTTCCGTAATGTTCATTTTGTTAATGTTTTATCAAACTCTCAATTGTGTTCATTTAGAAATATTGTGGAAATAAGTTTTCTTCTTAGAAATATTATTTAAGATTAAACAAAGACCTTTCGGGTGTGGTACGGGACTGGATTTTTTTCTCATAAAATATCTTTTATGTCATCTAAATTATTAAAAAAAAAAAATTATGGTAAAGTTTTCGTATTTGTTCAAATATTTTAGCGTAAACAGATAAGAAAATTATCTAAGTATATCTATTTCAAGAAATGTTTTTAAAATGTCTTTATTTCAATTGTATATTGAGAGGGTGAAGTTGTTTTATATTTTTGTCGACCAGTACATTAATATTTTTCTTTTGTTTTTACTTTTTCGGCGAATAGAATATCTAAAGTAAAGGAAAAAGTATGGTGGTTATGTTAAAAATAGGGTAACAGGTTTTTTCCAAATCTTTACGTTTTTGCGTCTTACTAATTCACCTAGACCAAAAATAAAACAGGTATGTCGCACTGCTTTTGGCCTTATATTTCAGTATTATCGAACCGATTTTGTTCAAATTTTGCTCTAATATTTTTATAATTTTCATTGATATTAGATTTTTTCAAAATTCGTTAAGGGTGAGGAGGATATTTCGAAAAAAAACCAATTTCGATTTTTTTCAGACATCTTTTAAAGAAAATTTGTGACTTTCAATGCTTATTTAAATTATCAAACAAAAAAAGAATTTTGGTACTTGTTTGTTATCGGACCGCTACTTGTTTTATGCAACTTCTTTAGATATTCTTGAGAATATGAATAACAACGTTTATTTAAGGTGGAAAAAGTAAATTTTTTAATGAAGAGTAACAATTACAAAACACCAGTAAACATTTTAAAATCCCATATTTCCTACACTGTGTTTGACTCACCGATAACTATTCAAATACGATTAGATTAATAAGTTGTTTTTTTTTGTCAAAGAAGCTGCATAAAATAAAAATAAGTTGCAGTGCGAAAATAAAAAAGTACCAAAGTTTTTATTAAAAAATCTGATGTGGACTCCACATAACTTCCTTGTACGCCTTTTAAATTACATATACACATTTTTTTTTTTAAATCAAAAGTATATAAAATTTTATTTCATTAATATCTTATGATACTTTTTCTTTTTTTATTGTTATTATTGAAATATTATTTATCGTAAAACTTTTTTTACAATCAGAGGTTAATAATTATTAATAAATCAATATATTTAAATAAAAAAACAAGTTAAAAAAAATGGAGTTGAAGTCTGGATTCAAACCGATGTGCCTTTTAAGTTCCAAACATTTCATTAATTAAAATTTTATTTGGCTATAACTCTAGAACTAATGAAAGTAATTACCTCTTATGATATATCGTTGAAAAGCTTTCAATGAGGGCTTATTACGGGAGTAAAGAAAAAGTCCAAAATCAAAATTTTCTTGGATTTTGGGCTTTTTTTAGACACTTCTGGTTCAGTCGATTGTAATGAAAAGGGAAGCTGCACAATTAGATGTTACAATAGTGTTAAATCGAAAAATTTCAACATCCTACGGCTAATCGTTTTTTAATTATACAAGATACATATACGTACGTAAAGACGTTACGCCGAAACTAGTTAAAATGGATTCAGGGATGGTCAAAATGGATATTTCCGTTGAAATCTAGAAACCTAAATTTTTTGCGATCATAATATTTTCTTTACTTCGTACAAGGAAAAATATCCCACAACTTTAAAAATTGAAATTATGTTTTTTGTTCTGTCTGGTTTAGGTTTAAATATATTTTTTAAGTTTATACTTTGTCAATAGATATTTAAATTTTTTTAAATTATAGACCCGGCCCTAAAATACAGAAAAGTTTGTTTTGAAAATTTTGTTTTTCTTATTTTAACTTTTATTGAAGGGGATGCTAGATTTAGAGAAAACTTTACTTAAGTAAATTTGTTAAGTTTAAACTACTTATTAATACTTTTAGAAAAGTCTCTCTTAAAATTTATTCCCCATTTATGAAAAAAATAAATACATTTTTTCTTTTATTTTTTAGCTCGTAACTCTTATTATTATTATTATTTAAAAAAAAAAGAAAAATAATTAGCCAGGAAAGTTATACAATACTTTGTCAACATTTAAAAAAATTTATTTGACATTTCTTAATTTTACTTTTTTAATTTTAATAGGATGCGGGTAGGAAAAATGACGTCACGAGAGGTACCAGTTATTCGAGTGACGTCACATACCGTTGGAAATGGAGAAGAGTTAGATGGCGTAGGAGGAGGGGCAAACGATGATTCATCAAATAATTCGAATTACATTAAAAGTACCAACAATTTACATCAACATTATCATTATCATTTGCGGCAGGATTCTTACAGGTGAGTGAGTGATCATCTTACTTTATTTGCTTGTTAATTTATTAAGTACATTCTATTCTAATGAAACATGTTGTTTCCGAAAAATAAATACTTATTTTATTGTTCCCGATGTATAAAATGCTATTTTTCACTAAAATGATATAATTTGCTAATTTTCATCCATTCATTTCAACAGATGCGCCTGAATTTATAAGTATGGATTCATTAGTTTTGCTGTGTTTTCTAATTCTCTCAAAAATGTATCAAATTTATTGTTAAATTAATAAAATAAAATCTGTATTTTTTGAGTTTTTTTAATTTATTTTCCTTTGTTGTAATTCCACACCCACTTATACTCGCCGATTAATTCAATAGAAGCTCGTCGATTGGCAACAAAACTGTATCGTGTTGGAGGTACGCAAACAAATATAATAAATCCGGATTCGTTCATTTATTACAAATCAACGATTTAAGAGGAGAGAAATAATCGATTTTTAATACTGTATTTGACGTCTGTATTAACCAAGTATGTATTCCATCTAAACAACAATATGAAAATTTTATACAAAAACTCTTAGAGGAGATCTGAAGTACTTATATGACACATCAGGTTATTCTCTATGGATGAAAAGTTTTGTTTCAATATCTGAAATGAATAACAGCCTTATTTATTCTGTCTACTGGCTGGTGTTGCTTATGATAGGATGTGGGAAAACGGATCGCATGTTGTTATTATTATTATTCTACGAGTGTTCAAAAAGAGACGTAACCTAATGAGAAAATGAGTAAGTTACAGTAGCTGTTGAAAGTAGTCTCCATTATACGATTCACATAATTGAATACGACGTTACTCATTCTTAGACACATGTAACGTTTTTTGAGGAATTGCAGCGGCATATCGTTCAATTTCGCTCTGCAATTCGGGAAAGATTTGAGGATGAGTTTTGTAAGCGGCATCCTTAAGATATCAGGAGAAGATAAATCAAGAGACCGAGGGGGCCCCAACCCTTTGAAATCGCTTGTCCATGAAATCAGTGATCCAAGAAAATCATAGTGTTGTTGTCTGTATGAACCATAGCATCGTCCTGCTGAAACCACATATGCTCTAGCCGGTCTGCAGGTAGTGTTTACAAATTTTTACACCATTTACGTGTAGCTCTCACTGTACCATGAAAGAATGTCATGAAGATTCGCTTATGTGACATACATACCAAACATACTTTTTGTCAGTATAGAGGAGACTCCTGCAGCTGATGTGGAATTTCCGTACACAAAATGCGTGAATTCTGTGCGTTCAGGTATCCATCAAGGTGGAACCAGGTTTCGGTGGAACCGAAACCAATCATTGAGTTCTTCCCCGTTGGGTATTACTGATGACATGAACCGCTGAAAAAAAAGCTACATGTTTTCTAGTGTCTGCAGGTAACAAGTAGTGAACAACACAAATTCTACGTTTTTTCCCCCTACATCCCCGAGCCGGATAGCCAATTAAGTATACTCGACTCGGGGACGTGTCCTTTCCGGATCTTTTAATTGCCTGCTTCTAATCTCCAACGGAAGAACCAGGCCCGGCTATGCCGTTCCCAGCCCCTCCTCCCGCCGGAGACCGGGTCTCAGTCTTTCAAACCGACGGCGTAGGAGCCGAAGCCGTCAAGGCGTATCCGGGAACCCACACCGCCGGCCGGGTCTCGGTCTTATCATTCATTCACTCCTAACGTACCCCAGGAGTCCCCGCTCCATCACGGGAACCCACACACCAGGGCATGTGAGCCCTCAGGAACGGGGCTGTCCGCCCAGCCCTGCTATAAACTACAACCCTCAGTATCCCAGTCGTCTTGCCTCATCTTCTTTTATTCTGAGAACTGCTCTTGCAAATATTGCAAAATTTTGCCAGTTTCCGGCCAAGAGTCACTCCGAGAGCTGCTTCGGTCGGGTATGCATCAGTCCTGCAATTATACGATGTTCCTCCCATCGTCTGCACACAAAAATAGTGTGCTCGGCATCGTCAACCGCATCGCAGTAACAACAGATTGGTGACTCTCTTCCGCCAAACCTATGCAGGTATTGTTGAAACACACCATGTCCCAACATGAGTTGCGTTGTGTGTTAATCTAATTCGCCATGAGAGCGATCTAGCCAAGCATTCAGGTCCGGGATACTTCTTCTGGTCCCTGCGGCCACTGCTGAACCCGCCCATGCCACCTTCCATTGTTCTCGTATAATAGAATTGGCCTCATTTTTGGGTATACCGGACGCTCTTAGTTTTCATCCTTTAATCTGCAATTCTATCGGGGGCACCAAAGAAAGCACGCACAGTGCATCATACGATAAGGTTCGGTACCCCAAAACTACGCCCAGAAGCGACTTCCTATGAGTGGTAGTTAATTTTCTTCTGTTGCGCTGGACATTATCCGCATCGGCCCATACTGGGGCCGCGTACAACAGAGACGACGTTATCACCGAGGTGATAAGTCGTCTCTTCGACGCACGTGGAATTCCTTGTCCCGCAAAGAAACCTCACAAGGCACGGATTGTTGTTTCCACTCTGTCGCAGATCATGGCCACATGATTGGAGTATTTGAGGTGTTTATCCAGTAACACCCCTAGATATTTAGCACTTTCCACCTCGAAAATTGCCTCTCCTCTCAGGCGCAGATTTAATCTTCTGAGTATCCTCCTACCAGTGAAGAGGATACCCTTGCGTTTGGAAGGAGAGACTTCCAAACTGTTGTTGACGAGCCATTCATTCACTAATTCTAAGGTAACATTCCCCTTATCCTCCACTTCATCTAAGGTACTGGCCTCCACTAGAAGCGACATGTCGTCCACGTATCCTACGACATTCACCCCCGGCGGGAATTGAAATCGAAAAATTTCATCATAGAAGATGTTCCAAAGTAGGGGTCCGAGTACAGACCCCTGCGGGACTCCACCGACGATCTGATGACTTACCACACCATTCACCGTATTAATTTCAGTCCGTCTCTCGGATAGATAGCTGGCTACTTGCGTCACTATGTACTCGCTTGTATTCATTCTTTAAAGCGCACTCAATATAGCTGGACTAGACTCAATATATAGGTAGACTGGACTGGCTATGTAGGCGTCGTATAGAGACGTCTTGGGATTTACAGAATATGCAGCTTGCATGTCGATCAATCTTTCTGGTGGTAGCAATTTCGGTCGACCACTTTTGGCTGCATCTGCCACATTCTCTATCTTTTTGAACTTGTCGTGCATCCGCTAGTTGGGGGACTTGTTTAGTGCATCCTCACCATACTTTTCTGTCAAGGCATTCTGGGTCTGGCCATAACTGGCACATCTAATGTATTGGGAGATAATGAATATTCTCTGCTTTCCATTTTTCTTCAATTAAACTTACAACAAAAGAAGAAAACATTCTTCCATAAGGTTGCATCAGTTGCATCACTTTTTGAACACTGTATTTATATATATTATTTTTTTATTTTTATAAAAATTGTTTTTAAAATACATTTAAAATTGTACGAAGATTATTTAATAATTAAAGAATAAATGATTATTTATTATTATTATTATTATTATTATTATTATTATTATTATTATTATTATTATTATTATTATTAGAAATGAATTGTCTAATTTCGTAAAATTTGATTTAATTATCTACTACGATGTATAACTTCATAAACTGTGGTGTTAAACGGTTAATCTTAAAAATAAAATGCGTACGGAAGTTATAGCCCTGATAATAATTGCGGTTGACCGCAAGCGGTCAGCGTAGCACGTTTATAAAACAGTGCGGCCAGTTGGTTACAATACCAACTCTTTTACGGGCAACAAATTGTTCGATCAGTACGTATATGTATATGTATAGGACAGCCGGAAATCTAGACAACCAGTCGATTCTTTGTGTATGTGTGTGTTTTTGTAAAGTTAATCGATCGGGTAAAACGAACTTGGTTGTGGTTTTTTTATATCCCTTGTCTACTATATCTAAATTTGATTGATTTCTTTCGTAAATTTCAATACGGAAAAATTTATTTTTAGAACCCGATTTGTTCGTTGCATTTTGACTGTACATTTTAAGAGGTCTTTAGTTTTATTTAATTAATCAAAACTTTTAAATTTTATGAGACATTCTTGTGAGATTTCTCCTCCTGTTGAGACGACAGGAGGAGAAAAAACTTCGTAAAAAAAACTCTCTGTCGCAATAAATGCATCATAAGGGCGGATTTCCGGTTTTAATCAAGAAAGAAAGGATGTTGCACTACTGTAATGATTTTTGAAAATTGCTAGACGCCAAATCTAGTTAATATGGAAGGTATAAGATAGGTTCAAATTTCAAATTCACAAGAATTTGGACGGTTGGCTGCGATGTATGTGGTCGAACATTATCATGTTACTGAATTATAGAACACAACACAAACATACACACACCTCTTACGATTTTCTAGCTTCTCTTTGTATCTCACAGAATTTACGGTTGATACAGCTTTCAGGCAGTCAAATCATATACACGTGTTTGGAATCCCAGAACACTGTTATGAGAATATTTTTTGTGGAGTCGTATTTTGAATTTTGTTTGTGGCAAACTATAGTCGTCAACGACGATGAATATTAGTAGAATTCTTTTTTCTGCTGTTAAAAATTCAATCGCTACTCGTTGTTTGAAATGTGGAACAACAAGTTTTTGAATGTTAGTTGTAGGAAATGAAACTAAAAGACGGCAGCAGCTTTGTGCAACATTTTGTTCTTCTATTTTTTCCAGATTGAATCCCATTTTAGTCGCCCTTTATATATTACCATTGTTGGTTATATTAGCCTAGTATTGTTAGCTAGACGTTGTTTTAGTTAATATTAATTTTTCCGTTAAAGTGTGACAGTCGGTCCAGAGGGAATGGAAAAGTAATAGGTTGCGAGTAATTGTAGAAATAATAAAAATTGCAGTTAACACGTAATGCTCACTTGTATTAGATAGATATTTGAAAAATATTTTTCATAATTGAATTTTATAGTTAAAATACTAGATTAATTAATACATGTTATGAAACTAAATTGATTAAAATAAAAACTCTTTTTCTGCCTTCGTTTATTGCACCGAAACATTTAATGAAATTTGCACCTAAATTTAGTTGTGGCCTTGATTTAAATTTATATTACAGAAAAATATATTTAAAAAAGTTTATAATATGGAAATAACTAATTGATTTTTTAGTCAGTTAATTAAATCAATTAGTCAGTTTCTAATCAATTTTTTATCAAAATTTTAAGTATTTAGTTGTACCGTCTAATTACAGTTCTGACGAATAGTTCATTTAATAAAGCATTGGAAAGGGGAAATAGTTGCTTCTCTACAAGTCTATTATTATTTTTTTCTTAGAAATTGCTTTTAAATTTATTGATTTTACAAAAGAACATTATCGTATCGTTTTCAAAGTTTAATTTTACAAAATACCAGCTGACCCGGCAATGCTTCACTATTGCTAGATTTGAATATACGAGGGCTATTCAGAAAGTAAGGAAAGTTTTGGAATTTAAAAAAACCAAGTACAAGAAAAACTTTTTATTATATACATGTGGAGAGGGACTAAAATACTACTTTTCAACATAATCACCATACAAATTCAGGCACTTATCATAGCGGTGGACAAGCTTTGAAATCCCTGTATCATAGAATTCTGCCGCCTGTGATCTCAATGCACCCATCTTGCACAAAATTTGTGGTAGCCTAGCTTCTGTGACACAATTTCCAACAATCAAGTCCGTGAAACTTGTGGGAAACATAGAGAAAGCTCAGTTATTGTGAAACTGCGGTTTTCACGAATCTTTTCGTCAGCTTTGATATGGAGACCATATCGTCAGTCACAATGCTCGGACGTCTACTCTTTTCTTTATCGTGAACGTTTGTTTGGCCATTTTTAAACTGAATGCACCACTTCCTGACAGAACTTTCACTCATTACGTTGTTCCCGTACACTTTACACAGTTCCCGATGAATTTCTATCGGTTTTAAGTTTTTTGCCGACTAAAAACGAATCTCAGACCGCACCTCACAACTGGCAGGATTTTCGATTGCAGTACACATTTCAAATTTGTATATAAAAAAACGGGCAGTGCGGAGATGTTCCCGTTGTCACGGCTGGACGCTGACTGAGGTGCCGAGCACGAGCACACCAATATATACGCGATTGGCGTGCGCCTGGCGAAAACGTTCCTTACTTTATGAATAGCCCTCGTATATATATTAAATGAATACAAGTTAAAGTTTTATAAACATTGATAAATTATACATTACGGAACTTCACAAAATTTAATTCTTCCCTTTTACCCTTCTTCAAGTGGTATTCCGCTTTAATACAACATTTTCAAAAATTTTACTGCATCAAAATAATAAAAGCCGAATTGTAAAAATTATGTCTGCTATGATATATACGATAGCAAGTGCTGATTAGGCGAAGTCATTGAAGTCGAAATACATGAAAATGAAGAAGAACATGGAATACTTTTTTTTCATCTACAGGGTCCTGGTACTTTATTCAAGAAATCATTGAAGGATAATGAAACATGGGTTTAACTAGAAAACCCACCGGGTTGGTCTAGTGGTGAACGCATCTTCCCAAATCAGCTGATTTGGAAGTCGAGAGTTACAGCGTTCAAGTCCTAGTAAAGCCAGCTATTTTTACACGGATTTGAATACTAGATCGTGGATACCGGTGTTCTTTGGTGGTTGGGTTTCAATTAACCACACATCTCAGGAATGGTCGTACTGAGAATGTACAAGACTACACTTCATTTAAACTCATACATATCATCCTCATTCATCCTCTGAAATATTATCTAAACGGTAGTTACCGGAGGCTAAACAGGAAAAAGAAAAGAAAGGGTTTAACTAGAAAATATTTTAAAGATTCTCATGCCTTTAGAGCTTTTTCTATAAACGTCTGAAAGAGGACACAACATTACACCAAAACTGAATGAGAACTTATCAGTTCTACTCAATAAAAAATAAAAAATAAAAATAAAAAATAAAAAAAATGCATGGAACCCTAAGTTATGTTAGTTAAGTTTGTTATAAAAAACTGCAAGATTTATTCATAACTTCCATTAGCAGGAGTAAAATAAGGTAAAAGTGAATTGAACAACTTGTTAATGTGTTTAAATTTTTATCAGTTTGTAATTGACTATTTATCATTCTGTAATTGACTATTAATTATCTGCTATAGTATATTCTGTTAAAGATAAGAAAGATTAAAACATAATAGTAGTAAAAATGTTGGACTTAAAATTGGGAATTAATCAAGGAAAATTTAAAAAAAAAATCTGGGATAGAAAAGTTTTGTACGAAAAAGAAATTACAAAATTAAAAAAGGAATTGTAACTGAAGACTTCAGGAAAAATCCAGCGAGAGAGACTTTAAAAAATTGGTTGGAAAGGAAGGAGGACAGTTGCTAAGAAAGGTGTGTATATACTGTAAACTTGTATAAATTCACTTGAGTTGGTGTAACTATTAACTTTGCCCATAATCGGCCAAACGGAAGAAGATATATTTATGTAAATTTTTAAATTGTATAAAAAAATTTAATACAAGTAATTGATAATTATCAATGGAAAAATAAATTACGTATAAAATAACAAATATCGTTTGTAATTTTTAATTTAACAAAGGAATTGATATTGTGTGGAAATATTATCAAACTTTTTTTTTTCCGAATGAAAGGAAGAACTTTTTCTAGTATTATAGGTATTTATAAATTCGCAACGCTACGTTTAACATTATAAAAAATGCGTAAGCCTGCTGGTTGTTAAAAATACACACATGTGCGTGCGCGCTTTTGTGTAACAGATATGATAAAAGTGATTTTTTTTTTTTTTTTAAAGTGCAGTGGTTAAAAATGCTGCCTCAAATGTATTTTAAACAACGTTAGGTTACGTAGTTTTTCTTCATATCGTGCAATTTATTGAGCACAGTACATCCATAAATAAAATAAAATGTACAGTGTGTTTATATTACATATTTCAAGTACGAACATATTTTTAGTTGCTTCTTTGCATGCACTCTACTTCATAACCATTTGCATTTATCGTAATAAAGTAAATAAATACTTTTAATAACTACTTAGTTGTGACTACGCTTTTAATATTTTTATCTTTTAAAATTTGTTTTTTTTTTTTTTATTTGTTTCATTTGTATTTTTTTATATTTTATATAACAAGTTTACAATGTCATTAAAAATTTCTTTTAGAAAAAATAAAATTAAAAGAAAAAAGTCGACAAGGTTTGCATAACTTTCCCCAGCTTCAACCTTCGTAGATTTTTATTTCAAATACGCAATACAGTTTTAAAATATTAATGGCTCTATTATTATTACTACGTGAAATCAATCAAATAAATTATAAAATGGAAAAAAAATTGTAAATAACGAATCCAGAAATAGATTTTTACAGTGTTTATAAAGGTCCGGTGTATATTTCTTTACATATGTAGGTAATAATGCTGTAAAATATAAAAATGTTTGTCATGTAAAAATTAATATCCCGTTGTATGAGTCCCTTTATAAAGAAACATTTTAATTAAATTTTGTGCAATATAAAATAAGTTTAATGAAATATGAAGAAAACTAATAACATGTGAAATGAGGTGTTTAGTTTCCTACTTGGCTAAAGGGCTTAAAGTAATTAAAATTTAGTACATTTTAAATTAATTAATACAACCAAACTTTCATCCACAAAAGTAGTTTGATATAATTTGGTGCTTAATGATATATACGTTTTTGAAATATTATGCAAAATTTAAAAAAAAAATAATAATTTCAGTACGACCACCGCTATAACGCGGATAAAAGGCTTAACTCCCCAGTTAAAAGAACTGTTATCAAATATAACATTTTTTAATGTATAGAAAACCATTTTAACTACGTATAGATATTTAGTAATGAATTGAATAGACTACATAAATTCGCTAATACCATATTTAGATCTGTGAAATTACAACTAGTTATAAAAAAAAAAAACTGAACTCCAAGTAAAACGAAAATAACTTCCTTCTTTTTCAAATAACTGTCTTTTTTCCGGGAGGGGGGACGAAAAATGCTTCCTTGATATCATCGAGGTCGTACACGATATATTTGTTGTAATAAACAAAGATATATCTCAATGAAGATAATAAAATTACCCTCTGCTTTACGGCAATTGGCATGAGTAGATGAAACACACTTACACTTATTCAAATACTTGATTATAAAAGGACGACCCTAACAAATCGTGAAACAACATTTCATTATTCCTTAAAATACAGAGTCCGGCATATAAAACTGACGATTTTTGAGGGATAATAAACTGTTTCGTACTATTAAAACATTTAATATATCAAATTAAAGATCAATTTTTTCAATTTATATTGAATTACTTAAATAGATTTTTTTTTATTTGAATATTATGTCGTCCAAATGTTTTCCATTACTCCTCACACACTCACTTAACCTAATTCTAAAATTTGACATTGCTCGCTCAATCATCACTTGTGGAACCGCTTCAATTTCTCGTTGAATGGCCTCCTTAAGTTCTGCGATTGACTGTGGTCGACTAGCTGAAGACTTTATTTTTGAGATACCCCCCACAGAAAAAAATCACTAACAGCCAGATCAGGTGAACGCGTTGGCCAACGAATGTCGCCAAATCGGGAAATCAAAAGTCCAGGAAAGGTTTCTCGCAGAACACCCATTGCGATTCTCGCCGTATGGGCGGTGGCACCATCCTGCTGAAACCTAATTTCATGTCCTTGAAAGTCATTCGGTTTCGGTCGCAGAAATTCATTCAACATGTTTACATATCGATGAGATGTTACTGTTACTCTGCGATTTAACTCCTCAAAAAAATACGAGCCGATTATACCGAACTTTGAAACCGCAAACCACACTGTAACATATTGACTGTGAAGTGGTTTTTCAAGAATTTTCCGTGGATTATGCGAATCCCAATAACGGTAATTTTGTTAATTCAAAAATCCTGACAGATGAAAATACGTCTCGTCACTTAAAAGAATAATGGCATCCTGGTGGACATTTTCGAGGATGACCTCGCAAGCTGCTTTGCGAGACGCCCAATCATTTGCATTAAGTTGGTGCACTAACATCATCTTATACGGATGGAATTTCTGGTCGGAATGAAGAATTCGTCGAACACTTCGATCAGAAATGGCTAGCGCAGCAGATATCGCTGCTGAACGTCGTGGAGACCGCGTAACAGCTAAACTTACAGCGTTAATGTTTTCTGTAAAGAAAAAACAGTAATAAGCACGCAAACTGGACTTCGCAAATCAACTCACGCGAAACATCTACAATAAAAAAATGCATCTCCATGAGTTCAAGATCCGCTAATACAAGACCTTCATCCAAACCATATACTTATATATAGTAAAATACCTGGGACCATTAACAAAACGCGATACCCAAAAATGTGTAATCGCAATGAAAGAAAGATTCTCAGAAAAATCCTAAGCCCGAGGAAATCGGATAATAACTACAAATTTCGAATTGACAAGGTACTACACACGTTGTTAAAAACTCACCGATAAATCCAAAATCGCAAGATTTAATATTATGGCTACATTTCTTGCATGAATGTCATAAGACACAATACTCATCTTTTTATACATCAAAACTCAGAAGAACAACAGATGTATCGACGATATCCGTAAAGATATGCAAGAAATACATTACTGATGTGAAAGAACACATTTTGAAACAAAATCAAGATCTTCAACTAGTTTCAAGAACTAAAAAAACTAGTAGACAACTTGGCATGACTTGAGGAAAAAATCGTCTCAATTTACAAAAAAATGAAAAATTTCTGTAGTGTAAAAATTAAAAACCATACGTAAAGTTGTTTATGCGGTTCTTAGTTGGCATACATAAAAAAATAAATAAATAAAATATATATATATATATATATATACACTCACACAAATTTTTTATTGAATGATCAAGTTGTAACTCCTTAAATTGGAAATAAAATGTAGGATTTTATTTTGAAATTAGAAGTACAATGGGTTATAAATAAAAAAATATTACATAATACAGGGTTATCATAAAAGAATGGTGCGGTTTTGAACATGGTTTAAATTAAAACAGAATTACTTACAGTTTATATTTTTTATTATTCAAATTTGTTGTCTCAAACATTTTTTTTACATAATTAATAAATTTCAATATGTGCGCCCTTAGTCGCTCGACAAATGTCCAAACGATACTCAACTTCTCTCCAAACATTAGTTAACATTTCTTCGTTAATGGTTGTCATTGCTTTATTCATTGACACGTAACGTTCCTAGGAAAAGTTTATAAAGAAGCCTAACATAGGTTGAAAACTGATCTAGATACAGATTAAGACTTTTTTTAATTATATTCATTATAAAATAAAGAGTACTATATAATTCTTTTAAAAAAATTAATTAAATATTAAAACGAATTATTTCATATTATTAAACTGAATTTTTCAGTTTGAAAATAAATTAAAAAAAATATTAAAATATTACAAAAAGCAAAATAATTAGAAATTAAATATTAACATAGAACACAAATAACAAAAGTTGTAAAACTGTGTTACTGAAATAATTATCTTAATAAAGAATGAAAAATATAAAAAACAAAAAGAAGACATCAAGGTAAATTGATATAAGCACGGAAAGCATTTTCATCCTGAAAATAAATCCACAACTAAGACCTATCAAATAGACATCTGAGAGATGTGATGGCTCGGCAGCAAATACAATACGAAATAAAAAGGTAAATAAGATTTGAAATAAAAAGGACATTTAAAAATTAAACGAAACGTAAAATATGAATTTTAAAATTGAAAATTTTGTGATTTCCTCTTATTTTAATATAATGTAATTAAAAAATTATATTATTAATTTATTTGATTTTAATTGCTACTTAGAATGTTATTTAATATTTAAAGAGTAAATTAAAACATTTTTCTCTCCGCACCTTTCTAACTATCGCTTTCTATTCCTATTTAAAAAGGATAACAGAATAAGCGTTTCCTTATTAATTCCAAGACAATTTAAAATTATTAATTACTTTAATATTTTTCATCAAATTTATTTATCTATAACTATTTAAATTTAAATATGACGTCAATAATAAATTGTCTCTTTATTTTTTTCTAAAGTCGGATGATCTTTTTTTTAGGTACTTTTATTATCGTAAAGGGAAATTTGTTACAGTTTCTGTTTATATAACCCAATTTTCCATCAAGGATAACCAACTCATATCAATCTTGTTTTCAGTTATTTTTTCCCTCAACGCGATTTAGTCGAACGATATTTTGAATTTGTTTTATCGGTAAATGAATTCACTTTTTTCTTTTTTTTTTTTTTTTAAAAAATACAATAACGAAATATTAAATCAATAATAACTGTAAATATAAAATTAAGAATAAAATAATATGATAAAAATAATAACAGTTTTATTCTCTTTATTCAAAAAACTCATATTAATCTTTTTATTTATCATAAATTGTTTTTTATTACTATAAAACTATAATAATTAAGATCTGTCCCTTAACATGTTATAACGGTAACTATCTGAAGTACTATTGCAATGTATAATACAAGGTTATCATAAAAGAATGATGCGGTTTTGAACATGGTTTAAATTAAAACAGAATTACTTACAGTTTATGTTTTTTATTTTTCAAATTTGTCGTCTCAAATATTTTTTTACATAATTAATAAATTTCAATATGTGCGCCCTTAGTCGCTCGACAAATGTCCAAACGATACTCAACTTCTCTCCAAACATTAGTTAACATTTCTTCGTTAATGGTTGTCATTGCTTCATTAATCCTGTTTTTTAAGCGGTTATGTCGCGAATTTTTTGTGTATAAACAACGCTTTTGATGTACCACCACAAGAAAAAATCGCAAGGTGTCAGGTCTGGACTCTTTGGAGGCCAAAGTATGGGTCCTTGCCGGCCTATCCATCGATCTCAAAATTTTTCGTTCAAAGCGCCCGTGACCGATGCATTGAAGTGCGGGGGAGCACCATCTTGTTGGAAATGAAGTCGATGAATGTTTTCGAGTTCATCCGGCTGAGGAAAGCAATAATCGGTTAACATGTCAAGATACACAACTCCATTAATTGTTTTTTCAGCAAAGAAGAAAGACCCTATTACACGATTTTTCATCACACCATACTAGACATTAACATTAGGCGAATCGCGTTGTTTCTCAATAATTGCGTGTGGGTTTTCAGAGCCCCATATTCGTGAATTGTGTCTGTTAACGCATCCATTAACATGGAATGTAGCATCGTCTGTAAAAATTATATCGCCTAAAAATGATTTTTTTCACTTATTCTGTCCGACATTTCAACAGCGAAATTGTAACGTTTTACACCATCATCGGGTTTCAATTCCTGCAGTATCTGGATTTTATCAGCGTGAAATTTCAGTTTTTTACGTAAAACTTTGTGAACTGTTGATTTTGGAATACCTAATTCGACGCTTCGACGGGGGATGGACTTCCCAGGACTTCTAATCGCCGATCGTCTAATTAGTTCAACCCTTTCGTCTGGTACACTTGGTCTGCCGGTTGATTTCTGTTTCTTAACCGATCCGGCTTCTTCGAATTGTTTAAACCGACGTGTTATGTTATTTTTGTGTGGTGGATCTCTTCCGAATTCACGTCGAAACGCACGTTGAACTAAAATTACGGATTTTAATTCAGCCATCAATAATACACACTTTTTTTGTCTTTATCCTAGAACATAGTAACTCACTAAACTCACCGCAACAACAATACAAGAACTGACGTTGTGGTTTCAACTGCTGATAAACAAATTTTGGGTTGGAGTTTTTCAGGGATACCAATATAACATCTAGAAATTTCCCTACAATCTTCCTATGAATTTCTGAAACCGCACCATTCTTTTATGATAACTCTGTATAAATCACTTTGTAGTTAGGAGGTTCAACGTAATGTTTAGAGTTATTTGAGACCGACTTCTGTATTGTTTAAAGGAATATCCTGTATATTTTCGGTATGAATAGTAGTAATTATTTGTATTATTGTAACTAAAAACATTTGCTTAACATAAAATAATGTTAATCTTTTTATTGTCCTAAATGCGTCTAATAGATGGATTTGATAGCAATCTTATGTTTTTGGAACTATAGTATCAGTAAAAATGACATCGATATGTTTGTATTATCGGGAGAACACTCCACGCACCTCAGCTATCAGTTTTTTTCGTTCTCGTGTACTGATGTAATTTACTGTTAAAAGTCATTATTCAAATTTACAGACTTTTTTTAAAGGTCGTAAGTATTTTAGCAATAAAACAGCTATTGATGGTTTTAAAATTTTATTATATCTTAAAGAAACAAAAGTAAAAACTGATAAAAACAAACGGTTAAGAATTTTGGTTGTTGTGAAGTGTTGTTAAAAAATATTACCGGATAATTGAAATAGAATATTATAATTCATAAAATCGATCAAATAAATTATTTTAAATAAAATATAAGTTGAGAATTTTTAGTTTGGTTACGTGCCAGGATTCTTGAAGGTATTTTTATTTTATTACCGAATAAGTATTGCACAAATGGATGGTTTTTAAGGATAAACAAACATTTTATTTGATAATATAACAAGAAAATTTTATTCTTATCCTTTTCCTGCACTTTGTACACAATCCAAATCTCCAAGGAAATTAATTGTTAATGCTCTATATGTTTCATATACTTGATTTTACTGTTTTACTATAGTATTTTTGTCGGAAATGTATATTTACCTTCCTTGAACAATTATAAAGGATAACTAGCGATAAAGAAATGCAGTAAGTTATATTATCCTTTATAGGATGGAGGTCACACCTGCGCCGCCCAATCCTTTTGATAGAATTATAACTTTTTTGTTTTTCATCTGAAATGTTCTGGGTTCTAATCTCGGTTAAATTTTAGGATATTTTTTGCGTTATGAAAGTCATCTCTTATCATTATAATCATAAAAAAATGTAACTGGGCGTCTATCTATTAAGTGATTAAAATAAAGTATAGTTGTCTTGCCAAAGAACAATTTTTTGTTTAAAAGTTTTATTTTAGAACCATTAAAACAATTTATTTTATTTGTTACATATTTTATTTATTTTTTCCTTTTAATCAATAAAAGTTATTCCGTCCGATAAAGAGTGACGTCATACTGTTGTATTTCATTGATGATTATCTGATTTTGTTGCAAGGACAGCTTTTTCTCAAACTGGGGGTCGCGAAATTCGTCTACAACATTACACGTGTACAATAATGAAATCGTTTTATGAGAATAAAATTGTTTATTATAAACATTTTATTTATATTTATAAGTACACCTGTATAGAAAACAAATTAATGAAATGGTTGCGTTGGCATATCGAACCAAAGTGAATATTAAGTGTCAATCTAGTTTTTTTTCCTATGAAATAAGACCTCAGCCGAATCTAAAAGCTATCTCCAGTGGCGGCTCGTAACTAAAATTAGTGAAGGGTACTGCTTCAGAAATTTTTTTTGGACCTTTATTAAGGCCATGGTTAAAGTTTTCTGTAAAATAAAAGAACCGAAAAAATGTAACAAATAGAATAACTGGAAACAGGCTAATAATCTAATTCTATAGTTTATTATATTCAAGAATATGGTACACGGTTTTTAAGCACATTATGCTTAAAAATCGTATTCGGTTTAACCGAATAAATAACAAAATGTCAATACGGATAATATTTTTTAGTATTTATTTTAATGGTAGCGTCTCGGCCTTTCACCCGGAGGTTCTGGGTTTGATTTCCGGTCAGGCATGTCATTTTTCACACACGCTACAAAGTATTCATCTCATCCTCTGCGATAATTGCTTAATTGTGGACTTGGAGGTTAAAAAAAAAGTATTTATTTTAGTTAGGGGGCGTTCCCCCTTCCCTCAGTAATACTGCACAAGTGGTTTCTTGGAGGGGCGGCTAGCCAGGGGTGGGATCTAGTCGGTAGTGCGCAGGTACACATACGCACCTAATAATATCTTGCGGAACCTGTTAGCTAGCCCGACACTGTAAATGGGGTTCCTTCACCGCTGTTAAAAAAAAAGAAAAAGTATTATTATATAATAACTTCATAAAATGTCCGCTTAAAAACCAATTAATAACTAGTTTTACTAGTTAATTATTAATTTTTACTAATTACCTTCTCTTTCACCCTTCAAGCGAGGTTTTGGACAGATTTGGCAATCAAATAACCCTTGCTTTCCGCCCTCTTCTGATCACTACTGAAAGAACAGCTAAACCGCTTTCATATTCCTTCCACCGACTAAATTAGAAAAGGGATTGAACAAGGACGTTCCATACACACGCGGAGTAAAATAAAACTACCTTCCACCAGTACGCTAGAGTCGGCACTGCGGGAGCGACAGTGCTCTCATTCTCTCGCAGCCTCGCGTGCAGCTTCCTATGTGCGCATGCGCATAACAACTAAACATCACGCCGTTGGAACTGAGAAGCGCACAGTTCCATACAAAGATTTTTGTACCTTTTTCATAAACTGGGCTATGGCTACTGACATTAAGTTTAAGGATTATATGTTGTAGAAGTATAAAGGAAAAAAGGACTCATTATAAATGTTATCGATAATATCAAGTAGAAATAGGGGGGCTGCTGTTCCACAGTGCCTATACGCGAGCCGCCACTGGTTATCTCAATAAATCTGTATGTGCTTTTAATGTTTTGAAGTTCTTTTTGAATTACTCGCGTTATTATGGGCAATACTTTTCATTTTCCTTTAGCCTCCGGTAACTACCGTTTAGATAATTCTTCAGAGGATGAATGAAGATGATATGTATGAGTGTAAATGAAGTGTAGTCTTGTACATTCTCAGTTCGACCATTCCTGAGATGTGTGGTTAATTGAAACCCAACCACCAAAAGAACACCGGTATCCACGATCTAGTATTCAAATCCATGTAAAAATAACTGAATTTACTAGGACTTGAACGCTGGAACTCGCCACTTCCAAATCAGCTGATTTGGGAAGACGCGTTTACCACTAGACCAACCCGGTGGGCTCTATTATGGGCAATACTAAGTTCATTTATTATCTCGTGACTATATATATATATATATAGTCACAAAAATAAAATTATATATATATATATATATATATATATATAATTATAAATTGCTTAAGGATGATAACGTAATCAGTTGTTTATTCATTTAATTTCATCGCCTGTATTTATTTATAGTAAAAATTTGATTTAGTTTTGATTTGTTATACTTACTGCTAATATGAATATTAATTAATCTCTAATTTGATAAACTATCATATACCATGAATTGTTGTTCAATAATATTATATTAATAATATTAAAAACTATTTATAAAATTTTAAAGCAGGATTCCGTGATAGCGATTAATAAAAGTCAACCTTTATTTCAATTTTGGTAGACAATCATTTGGTTTATGTCCTTAAAATTTTGTTTGTTTGATATTATTGTTGTGTTTATATCGATAAGACAATAATAAATTTTTATTGTTATTATTACTACTACTCTGTCATTCATTGAGTGCTTATTTCAACATGCATAATTTTTTTTTTTTTTGTAACTTCTATTATAATGGGCCTCTTATAATTTTAAAAGTTTTAAAAATAAAAATAAGAAGTTTGTTAGAACTTCGCCGGTAAGAGTCAACGAACCATTTTTACAGTTCTAAACATGACCTAACCTAAAATTGATATGAAAATGGGGAAAAAATAAAAAAATAAGCATGAAAACATTATATTTCAGTTCAATTAGATTTGTAATAAAGAATACTTACAAAAAATACCTCGAATTTTGTTAGACAATGTTTTTTTCTTCCATTTGATGAACCGTGGGACTCAAATATGTCAATTTTTCCTCAAAAAGGTGGGTTTACGAATAGCGCCGCTAGATAGCAGTACTTAACCCACCGGGTTGGTCTAGTGGTGAACACGTCTTCCCAAATCAGCTGATTTGGAAGTCGAGAGTTCCAGCGTTCAAGTCCTAGTAAAGCCAGCTATTTTTACACGGACTTGAATACTAGATCGTGGATACCGGTGTTCTTTGGTTGTTGGGTTTCAATTAACTACACATCTCAGGTATGGTCGAACTGAAAATGTACAAGACTACACTTCATTCAGACTCATACATATCATCCTCTGAAGTATTATCTAAACGGTAGTTACCGGAGGCTAAACAGGAAAAAGAAAAAGAAAGAGAAAAAAGGTAGCAGTACTTAACGGCGCCTTTGAATTTACGAATGATCTCGTACAATAACCTGATAATATACTTGTAATAATAAAATAAATTATTTGTTTTGTTTGTTTTATAAATATAGTAATTATTGTTATTTAAATAATAAATAATTGCAATAATTAATGAATTTATTAAATAAATAATCAAAAAATTACGGTGTTAATTGGTTAAGGTTAGCGAGCGAAGCGAGCGTAGGTTAAGTTTGGTTAAATTATATTTATAAAATAAATAAATATAAATAACCATTTATTAAGTTTAATAAAGAGACTCAATAAAATAAATCCTCAATTTTAAATAAAGCTGTAGCTGCGGTGGCTTTAATACGTAAGTACCCTATTTTCTTAATGAATTTAAATAGTTATTCTTAAAAAAAAATAAACATTGTAGGGATGAAACAAAATAGACTGCTCTCATCTTCCAATTTAAAAACAAAAAAATGGATTCAAAAAGGAAATTTTCAAATATTTGTTTACCATGCTGTGTGCGCGTAAGCACGCGATATGTTTAAAATAGAATTAATAAATTATAAAGTTATGTTTGATTCAGCTTTATAAATTCATACAATTAGAACGGTTAGAAAATACGGAATATTTTATAATATTTTGTTTATTTGTCAATGATATTTATTTCAAGTCGATGTTTATAATGTGTAGATTTGTGTATCTAATTTTACGTCTAGATAGGTATTCCGTATGTACGCCTCTCTCCCCCCCTCCTGTTGTTCACCGATAGAGTAGCAGAGATATGGTACACGGCGGAGAAGTTTGGTAGGGAAGGCAACTGTGTAGGTTGTATGGCTGTGCGCAGCGACAGCACCGATATTCAATGTTTTGTTGTGTGTATTGTACGATATGCAACGGTTGCAGTAGTGCGCTTGCCAGTCGGTCGTGATCTACGCGTCGAGTGAGTTCACCGGTGGAGCCTGTTCAGTGAACGTTTGTTTATTACTATTCGTGTTTATTTGTTTACTGCTGTTATCCCAGCTGTTAGTATAATTTTTTGCTTTATTTTATCGTTTTTACTGGTTTGTTATATTGTTAATTTTTTTTCCTTACCGAAATCGGTTTATTATTTTGTTTTTGTATTACATATGTAAATTTAAGTATCTTTCAACATTTTTTTTTTAGTTTATAAAAGTCGTATATTTTAAGGTTTGTTAATAATATTATATAGTATTTTAATTATTTTTAATTTTAGCTATAAAATTTTAATTATTCTATATAAACATTAAATTGTACTTATATTCATTCAAAATTCTACATCTTGAACTTAAAATAAATAATATTTAATTTTATAGGTAATAGAAAATTTGTGTCAAATAATTTGTATATAATTTTTTTATTAGCTTCATCGTTCGAAAATGTTATCATAATTAGTGGAAACTTTTTAAAAAATCATAGAATTAGAAATATGCTAAAAGAAATTGCCATTTGCTATGTATTTGGGTTTATAAATTTACTCGCCGATTATTCTTGATTAAAAAGTAAAACATTATGATGAAAACGATTATCAAATATTTTTATGTATTTTATTTGGAAAAAAAATTACAAGCTACTGATTCCCGTCAGCGTTATCTATGATCATTTTAATAATGTTATTTATTAGTAATATTTCTGTACCATTAGACATTTATATGGTAATTTTTTAAAAACCTGTTTCTTAGTACATATTCTGGGCTATACGTTACATTATATCTTTGTTAATGAGTTTAAAAATTAATAATATACGCTTCATAGTAAGAATATAAAATTTTTTAATGGTGGTTGGTTGTATTTTACTTAATTATGTTTATTTCTGTTATGCCATAGAGTTTAATTTAATTACTCATTTCCTCTTCTTTCTTTAAATATTGTTAGAATTTACGGTCTTGTGAATGTACAAAAAAAAGTTAAAAAATGATAAGCCATTATTAAAAATTTAATATCTAATATTTTATCATTTTCCTTGACAAATATCAGCGTTTTTAAATAACTCACTTATTTTTTCAAGTGACTGGATTTCAATGAGTAATTAAAAAAAAGGTAATTTTTTCCATTATTTTGAAGACAAATTTATTAATGTTGTGATATATAGAGAGGTTAAGAAAAAAAAATGGTTTTCTTAATAGAGTATCTGTAATATATATTAACTTATTGGTCAGCATTTTTTAATCGTATTGTAAATATATATTTTAGTTTATCTTACCATATGTCATAGAAATATTATTTGTTACTTGTTTCGTCGCATCAATAAGCATCATCAGGATATGAAAATTACCCACATCACGTTTCATTAAACAAACATAAAAAACAGATAACATCACATCACAATATTACATATTAAATAATATATATTTACAAAAAGCCAAGTTAACAGGCAATTTTGCGTGCTTTTTTTTAATGTTTGCAAAATTGTTTGATAATTCGGCAATTTTGGGTGCTTTTTGTAATGTTTTGCCGTATATTGATGTGACGAAACAAGTAGGAAAAAATATTCTTATAATTAATATATATGAGAAGGCGGTAATAAAAATTATATATGAAATTTCTGTAAAAAAAAAATAAATAAAAAAAATTCATCATATTTCCTACATCGTATGTAATAGGTTGTCGCTTTTTTGTATAGGTTTATAATAATTTTTCTCATCATATTTCCTTAACCGCGTTCATCTCATCAATCAGTATTAATAAAATGAATATTGGGCTCCTGTATTCCCTTAAATTTCTGCATTTTTTCTAAATTTTATTCTTTGTATAAAAAAATACATCTGAAAAATGGTTTAAAATATTTAAACACAACTTTTGGTACTTATGTATTAGACCGTCGATCAATAAATTGCAAATTTTTGGGTTATTTTTAATATCACTGTATATAACCATTATATTATCTTTTTTTATACCATTTATATTTATTTATTTTATAAATATAATCTAAACAATTTTAACCTACACTCGCTTCGCTCGCTAACCTTGACTAATTAACGCAGTAATGTTTTTAGTATTTAAAGAATAAATTCATTCGGTAATTTATACAATTATTTGTTATTTAAATAATCTAAACATTACTGTTAATTAGTCCAGGTTAACGAGCGAAGCGAGCGTAAGTTAAATTTGGTTAATTTATATATATATATATAATTATAAGCAATAATGCTTATATTTTTAATATGTAAAATTTGTTAGTGATCCCGTAACTTTGAAAATACTTCAAAGTTACGGGATCGACGGGATAATACGTAAGTACCTAATTTTAGGTAGATTTTAGATTTCATAAGAAAGGTACCTACTGTAACCGAAATCAACTTCCGAAAAATTTCGACATATCTTCGCGTTTCACATCCCCCACACCCTAAAACCACCAACAGCTCAAAGTTATATATATATATATATATATATATATATATATATATATATATATATATATATATATATATATATATATATATGCCAATCACTTTCAAATTTTTCCTTAAAAATAACTCATTTCAAAATCTCGGTCGAGTTCCTTAACAGCAAAAATCGGATCATTGGGGTGGAAATTAGGGGAGGGGGCTTTTTCGAAAAACCAAAATATCACTATAACTTTCTTATTAAGTAAAATATCGAATTCGTTTAAAGTTCGTACTATTCTTTGAATAAAAGCCTAAAACTTATGTAAGTAAATTTTTTAAACCATTGGCCCCGGAAGTTGGGTTTCGAAAACAAAAAAGAATCATACCTCCCTTAATAGGTACAGTATCGAATCGGTTTAAAGTGGCCGATAGTTTTCTAAAAATTACCTCAAACTTTTGTCTGAAACAATTTTTGATATGATCAGCCCTTACTGCAAGGGATGCCCAAAATTTTGTTGGAATTGTAAGATGGGGTTTGTCGTATGCTAAACATGTGAACTTTTTTTCACATGCAACCATTGTCGTATTGAGTAAATTTGAAGTTTTTCTTAATCTTAAGGTGGAAATCTTTCTTATCCAGTACTTAGCAGCGGTGAAATCTACCTCCACCTTCTGGCGTGCCGAAAGGGATTTTTTTATTGTAGTCGCATCAACAATTTAGTCGTTAACGACTCAACAATATCCGTTTGAATGTACGTCTTGAACAGACTCTGGCCTATTATTCCTGAGACGTGTAGTTAATTGAAACCTAAACCCACCAAAGAATAGTATTCAAATCTGAATAAAACCTTTATTAGAATTTAATCCTTAGAATTCTCGACTTCTAAATCAGTTGATTTACGACTAGACCAATCCCCCGGTTGATTAAAAAAAAAATTAATATATATATATTTGCCAACCTCCGTGGCGCGAGTGGTAGCGTCTCGGCCTTTCATCTAGAGGTCCCCGGTACGAATTCCGGGACCTCTAATTTACTTACCGATTAGTGTGATTAACAAAAATAAAAATTTTTTAACAATTAAAATATTTTAAAACTTTTATAGGTTTAATTAAGCGATCAATTATAATCTTAAAACATCGTGCCCGATTTTATATTTTCTATTAACGGAAATTAAACCCTTTTTGTTTCAAATAACCGAACGACGGAAGTTTTTATTTAAGAATTGATTAATTAACCTATAAATTACGTAACTGACTCGATTTGAATAAATAATTTTGTGGCAAATTTGTTCTTCTTATCAATTTTTTTTAAAGTAAATATTTTTATCCATTGAAATTGATTTGAAATATCCATTGAAGCGATTTGAAATTTTAAGCCGATTATTTTGAACGAATGAAAAGTTTTTTATTGAATTCAGTAAGTACCAGTTAGCACATGCGAGTCCCCATCCAAAATGGGGAGCGCAATGCTTCCTACAAACAGTAAGATACCTGAAAGGGGGATTTCTGTTAGGCCGAAAGGCGCTAGCACCGAAAGGACTTCAGGAGATAGACTGAAGGGGAATCGCGCTGGGAAAACAAACCTCTTATTCTCCTAGTTTCCCACGATCAGCCTTCGGTCAATTATTTCTCGCTGGTCTAAAGGGCCGGAACGCAAATAACAACTCCGTCCATAAATAAAAGACAAAAATCTTTAACCGCCACCAAATAATTAATGACCCGCCTGATAAATGAAAGATGCAAGAGATATTCATCCAGGCTTTGCGATTTTTTTTCTCTTTCTTCTTCTCCCTGGGGCCGGATCATGCGGCTAAGTATTACATAGCTCAGGGGAAGTATCCTATACTCTAACGGGCCTCCACGTCTCGGCCTGCTGGTCGGATCTTTGCGCCCGCCTCAAACCCCGGCTATGCCGTCTCTGGCATTCCGGGAGCCAGGACTCGGTCGTTATGCCAATGCCACTAACGGGGACACCCCGAGTGGTGCATCCCAGCCAGGATTCGGTCTTTTTCGCTCGGGGTTGCAAGAGTCCCCGTGCCTCAACGCGACCGCCTACTCGTCCAAGCACGTGAGAACGGCAGCTCCGCAGAGGGCTGTCTTTCATCCCCGAGCCCCTCCGATTTTTCTCTTGAATAATCCTCGCGATTAGTAGGCAGATAACACCTGGAATCCTTGCGTTCTGTTCCGTTCAATACATATCTGTATGAACAGTTTTTTCCATTGGATTTTGACTTTTGATCGTTAGATTAATCATTAAGTATCGTTAGATGAGTTGTATTATTTATAACGATTAAGCATCGTTAGAGTATTACAAAAATAAACGAATGACCGCGTTCGGCGGTCGGGTTCACCTCAAAATGGTCGCCAAAATTAAAATTTTGTATTGATCACTACGCAATAATCCTGTAAGCTATCGAGTTGGTTCAAATGCACTAATGTAAGATTTATTAAAATGCATATAATGTATAAATATCAATTTTGTTAATCAAGTGTAAGACCCCCAAAATTGCGAAAAAATCGCTTTTTAATAATTGAAAAAAAAAATATATATATATCGAAAAACCGCCAGAACACGAGATAAATAAATTATATTAACGTGGTTATGTAGTGTAAGTAGAAGTTAGAGATAATAACTTTGTTGGAAATGAATTAAACATTGAGAGTAAAATAATAATAATAATGTCGGTTCAGGAAGGTCTTATTAGACTTTTCATTGATAACTGGTTATTTAATCCAATTATAATTAAATAAATTAGGTACATATATTATTATTAGTACTATTACTACCGAGAAAGTTAAAAGTTTATCGTCAGTTAAACGAAATATCGTTATCGTCAGTTTTATAAAGTTAAGTAAGGGAGGAGATGAAATCTGATACAAAATTATTTTTTCTTCTAGTTAATTAAATACTTTTAAATATATTTAGCTATTGGATTTGTAAATAAATAAAGGTAAAATAAAGCGATCGGTCTAAATTTTCCGTACCGTTGGTTTTGCAAATGTCGACTTTTCGAGATCTGCGTAGCCCAAAAAACAAAAAAAGTTATTAACGGAAAATACATGTTCATAGGTTTCGTGTATTGGTCTGAATTTTTATTAATATTTCTCATCTGGCTCGATATAAATTCTTTGAAAGCGTGTCAAAAAATTTCTTTATATTGGGCATTATGATATTAAATTTTTGACAAAATTAAAAAAAAAGGTGGAATGGTTTTTTTCGCAGTTTTTTATATTAAGGTGATTTTTATAAGAAAACTACTTATTGTAATGGTTACCATGATTTGACTTCCGGAAAATTTCGACATATCTCCGCGTTTCACATTCCCTAGACTCCAAAACTACCGTTAATTCAAAACTTCATTTATTCATGTATTATATATATTATTATGCTTTTACGGCCAACACGGGACTACTTAAGTTAATTTTAGTTGGATCTTTTCTGAGAAAAGCGTGTTATTTTACTTTTCCGAGCTGCCCAGTATTTCTTCATCCGTTCAGATCTTGCTTTCTTTTCTTCATCTGTAAACACCCTCTTCGTTGTATTTTGTCGTTTGTCTGTCTTTTGTTTAAATCTAATGTTTTTGTCTTTTAGCTTTGTAATTTTTCCAGTTTTATTCTGTAGGTCAGTCAGGGAAATTCCCAATTCTTTCATATCTTCCCTAATTTCTTTGATCCATCCTACTTCTAGCTTTTGGAACCAGAGCTTTTCAATGATATTTCTTGACAGTCTTATTTCCGGTGTCCTTATGAGAAAGAGATTCTTTTTTCCGCATAGTATCAGTAACAGGCTCTATTTCTCGATACACCACCTCATTTGGCACAATCCACCATCGGCCTTCTTTTTGGTGTTTTTTATTGGTACACGTTCTGATAATTCTCCTCTCTATTTTCAGAATTTTATCAATTCTGTTTTTCTGAGTGATTTTGAAAAGGGTCTCGCTTCCGTAGGTGACTTCTGGCTGAACTACAGTTTTATAATGTTTAAGTTTTGTTTTTGTCGAAAGGCATTTTTTTGTTATATGTTGACCAACATAATTTTTGGGATTTAATCATTTTATTTGTCCTGTTTTGACATGTCACTTTTTCATTTAAATTATAAGTTATTATTTTCTTTCATATTTAAATTGTTTTACTATTTTAATTTTGTGATTGTTTACCGTAATGTGCTCTATTACCAGAGGATCTATGGCCATTAGTTCAGTTTTTCGGAAGAGATATGAAGCCCTATCTTTAGTGCTAGGTTTTGAATATATATATATATATATATATACACACTTCACTTTTGTGGACACAATAACTGCCGTAATTTTGTGCCAATCACTTTAAAATTGTTACATAAAATATAATGATCCAAAATCTCGGTCGAGTTTGTTAATGGGCAAAAGTGGACCTTGGGGGTGGAAATGGGAAATCTTTTTCGAAAAAACAAAATATCGCTATAATTTTCATATTAAGTAAATTATCGTATTCGTTTAAAGTCCATATTATTCTTTGGATTAGGGCCTAAAACCTATGTAAGTAAAGTTTTTTGATATAACCAACCGTTGTCCCAGGATGTGGAAAAATGGGGTTTTGAAGACAAAAAATTCATACCTCTCTTAATGGCACAGCATCCAATCGGTTTAAAGTGGTCGTTAGACTTCTAAATATTACCTAAAACTTTTGTTTGTAACAATTTTTGATATGAACAACCCTTACAACAAGGGATGACCATAATGTTGCTCGAATTATAAGAAGATAGGGCTTGTCGTATGGTAAACATGTGAACATTTTTTTCACATGCAACCGTTGTCGTATCGAGTAAATTTAAATTTTTTCTTAACGTTAAGGTAAAAATCATTCTTAAGCCGTACTTAGCAGCGGTGAAATCTACCTCCGCCTTCCAGTGTGCCGAAAGGGATTTTTTGTATTATGATTGGAAAAATTGAAATTTAATCTGATGAAAGTGTTTATTAAGTTATTTAAAATCTCATTTTTTTAAAATCAGTCGGATTTACTAGTGGGGAGCTATTCAATGTTATTTCAGAATAGTTTTTCCTCATTTTTTGAAAATCTGTTGACGAAAAAAGTTCAAATTTGGCACAAACATTTTTAGTTTTATATAATATATATGGGCTATATATCCCAAATTTAGTCTGGTTTTCGATCCCATTGGATAAGAGGGTCACATGGTACACGTGAAGCCCTTTATTAACCGACTTTTCTAATAATTCTTTTGACCACTCGGTGTAAGGGTTGGGAGTGAAAATGAATTTTCTTTACGATTTGAGGTAACAGTACTACGAAAATACCATTCACTTAAAATGGAATTTCGTTATATATATGCATATATGTAACATTTTGTGGCTCAAAGATCTCCAAAACTACTTGATCAATTTCATTGAAATTTAAATATTGTGTAGTACTGTATTTGAAGTTGTGCATATGAAAATTTGATAAAGATTGGTTCTTGAGTTACGGTTTATTTAAGATCGAAATATTTGAGCGGGGCAAGATAGATGAAATGTATATTTCAAATAATGAAAAGTCGATTTTCTTGCGCAAGTTTTTTTTTTTTTAGTATTTTTGAATAACATGACCAACTATTATTGAAGTAAATAATTTCTCTGATAAATAGAATTTTAAGTCAAAAAAAGAAAAGAGTTGATTTGGGAGCCTTTAATTAGATTACGAATTTTTTCAAACTTTAATTTTTAAGATTGAAAAATTAATTGTATGTAGTAGTATTAATCTAGACGAGATTAGGAACATCTTTAAAAAGGAAATCCCATGGCACCCGATTTAATTATTTAAAATTTTTTTTAAATTATTTTCCAGTTTTCAAGTTATGCCTAATTTTTAAAATGTTTTGTGAGGTAGGCACCGAGTAAAGGGCTTAAATGTGATAAAATTATAAAAAAATATACTTTAAATATAGGATAATTTTGACAATAAAAACTTCAACTTATACCCAAATAATTTTACTAAGAATTTTTTATTTTTTTTAATACTTAAAATGCTGCATCATTTTTAAGATATAACCCCATTTGATCAAGAAAGTAAATCGTGCCGAAATTTTTTTATTCAATATTTTGATCTTTCTAGCTATTTTTCTCTCAATCTTGTATAATTAATTCATAAATATTAATAAAACCCTGTAATGAATTTGAAGTAAAAATTTTCTTAATGAAAATCCGGGAAAATTATCCCATCGTTTACCTACGTTTTCTTTATACACGTTTATAAAATATATTTTAATTAACTATATATGTTTTGAAGTTAAGAAATATTTAAAAATTCGATATTTATATACAAATTAAACAACCGTTCCAGACCTTCATTGTACATATGTCAATTGGTATGCGTACAATGTTTTTCCTTCCTTATAATTTCCTGTTTATTTTTAAGATAAAGTCTTTTGTTAATTTCCTTTTAGTTTTTTAAAATTCTTTTACCTAATATTAAATATTCTAATTATAAAACGATTTATTTTTTATTTTTTAAATTCTCATATAATAGAAAGGGGGATGTTTTAATGGTTTGTTAAAAAAAAGAACGTAAACGCGCATTTCGATCGTTTAATGGTTATCGTCAGTAGATATTAATTATCTGGATCTAACCGGGTGGATTTTTTTCTTTTAACTTTGGCTGTGTACGGATAAATTGTATTAATTTCTATTTTTGTTTTATTTTATTAAAAAAAAAATTATATATCTACGAGGGTATTTTTTTCCAAGGTCCGATCAGTCGCGAAATAAAAACCAGCGCAAAAATCGGATGAACATTTGCGCATATGTGTTGCGCAGCGTCTCTAGTATGGCCTTCAATCACGCCGCGTCACTTCGTTTATTTCTGAACACGCAGCTATTACGTAAACATGTCTAAAACAATAGCATCTCCCGCCAAGTGTGAAGTGCGTGCGATAATTCGATTTCTTCAGGCTGAGGGGTGTAAGGCAGCTGAAGATTTGATTCTTCAAGATTGATTCTTCAAGATTTTTCACATGAAATTTATTTACAAACCTTCTCAGTTATGCCAAGACACATTGGAATAAATTCAGTTGCGATTGAACTACTAGTTTTTATGTTTATTTCGAAAAAATAAAACCCTTCGTCGTTTTTATATATTGGTATAGATTAATTACTTGATGACATCATGATGCATATAATTATAGATTTTTGTTATTATTATAGATTTTTGTTTTTTAAATAGATTTTAAAGGTTCTTTTTGCCACTTCATTCTATAAGATTTTGAGTGCTGTTTATTTTTTGAATACGATAAAAAAATAAATAAATAAAATTTATGAATTATTTATTAAGCTGTTTGAAATTTAAAATCCTTAATCAAAGGTGATAGATGAATTTTTTTATTATATAAATTTGTGTACAGCTGTAAATGAGGTTTTTCTTATTAGACAAAGTTTTTATATTTTACTAATCTATAGCAGAAACCGTACATTTTTTATAAATAATTTAGAATAGTTTTATTTTATAATCTCAAGTTGTTTATACCAATAAGTTACGGAATCAATTAAAAATAATTAACAAGCTATTATTATCTTTTTTTAATAATTACCTACAATTTATATAGAAATGCTATGAAACGTAGATGATTGCTTAGCAACTGGTTTACTCTTTATTAAACTATTAATTTTTTTATGTTTTGAGATCTCTTTTTTGTGTATTATTAATTTTTATGTTTTTAAATGAAAAAAAAAGATTTTGATTTTTGTAAAAAGAGATATGTTATATAAAAAAAAAAAATTGTATGTTTTTTTATGTACGTATATTCAGGGCTTTTGGCCTTATATCTGAGGTTTGACCAAACCGATTTATTAAAAATTTGACTCAAATATTTCTTATAAATATCGAGTAATGATATATATATATTTTTTCAAAATAAGAGTGTGGGGGAATATGGCGAAAAACCCAATTTAGATTTTCTTTAGAGGGATTTTAGAGAAAGGGTTTTTAAAGAAAATTTGCTACCTACAATGAATATATAAATAATAAAAAAACATTTTTTAAAATTAAAATTTTAAAAAATTCAAAAAATAGAAATATATATTTTTTGTTCTTTCGCTCTATCTGTCTTCGGTTTAAATATTTTTTGAAAATTTGTATTTCCTACATAGAACTACAAGAAATGTCTGCATTTTTATAAATTTACAACCCGGACTTAAAAAGTAAAAAGGGTTTTTTGAAAAACTTTTTTTCTTATTTTAGTCCTTACTCAAGCGGATGTTAGATGTAGAGAGAACTTCACTTAAGGAAATTTGTTAAGTTGAAATTGAATGAATATTTTTAGAAATATTTTTCTTAAAATTTATTCTCCACTTCTAAAAAATATACATTTATTTTTTGGCTATTTTATTTTTTTTTTACAAAAAAAATTTTTTTGTTATTTTTCGTTTAAAATTTCGACATATCTCCGCGTTTCACATTCCCTAGACTCCAAAACCACCGTTAATTCAAAACTTCATTTATTCATGTATTATATATATTATTATGCTTTTACGGCCAACACGGGACTACTTAAGTTAATTTTTATCCGCAATGTGGTTATAAATTTTATTGCAATTCAAATAGGAAACTTACATGTACATCATTTTTCAACATAGTCCCCGTACATTTCAACGCAATTGGTCCATCAATTCCTGCCTCCTGTTGCCCTCATAAAGGACGGTTTTTGGTTGAGCTGAGAATATTGTATTGTCAATCTACCTTAGTAACTGTGGAAAATTTCATCAATCGGCAATGTCAGAAAGTGTGTTAAAGGATGCAAGATTTGAGAACAGACATGAAAAAAACATTGCGAGATAAAGAAAAGCAAGTAACAATAGATGACAAATTAATATTATCGAACTGGAGTATTTTTGTATATATATTTTTATAAAAACGGTTGCTAATGTAAAGCAAGTAGTTTTCGTTAGTTTTCTAATAAAAAAGTTTGTTTTTTTACGTTTTGAAGAGTTGTAACGTACATAGTAACGAGCTCTTTAATTATTAATTGCTTAAAGTTACATTGCTAATACATGACAATTAAAGATTATTACCAAGAGACAATTTATCAACATTACTTAAGCAGTCAAGTACATGTTCTCATTTTAAATTTTAAATAATGTACTGTAGCTTATTATTGTAACTGTGCTTAAACTTTATATTTAAACTATAATATGGTTTATATATAAACTAAATATTAATTCTAAGAACTGCAGAAGAGAGGGTTCTTCTAAAATTTAATAAAAACTTTAGTGAAGGAAGATTTTTTCAAATTTTAGATGTCTCTCTCTCTCTCTCTTTCTGAAGAAATCTAGTTTATCCTTACGTATTTGCAATTAAGGCGGTCATTTATTTATCTGTATTACTTTCCTAGTATCATAGAACTAGTGATATGCTGCAAGAAGAAAAGTATTCAAAAAATAGGTTTTGGGTTTTTACGTCATTTCTCGACGTTTCACGATCAAGGGAACCAAAAAACAAAAAGAAGTGGGGAAGTTATAATGTTCGTACGTACGTATGTATGTATGTATGTTTGTATGAACCTTTACAAATTTTTAATGGATTAACATAATTTGATGAAAGTTGGCTCAGATATTCTTGTATATGGGTCAATTTGTTGGTAAATTTTGGAGTCAAAATCTCCAGTGAATGGAGTAAATATTTTCCTTGATCTTCTCAAAATTTTGCAAGCATAATCCCATTTTTATATATTAAGCTCATTACATAGTATTTTTAAAAAAAATTGTCCCCAAGTTATACCCCTTCTCCAAAAATCGAAAAGTTATTTCATTATTTATTGAATATTTTTTAATCGATTTTTTTTTTTACGTCTTCCTAAGTGTAGTAGCAGTGCAAATGATCCTAAAAATTACAGTGAGGACAATATTCAAGGTGAGAAAGTTGTTCAAATTTTAAAAACATAGCTTTTTTGAATTTTAATACTTTTTTCACGTATCATTATTTTTTTACTGAAATAATGACCAATGCCAGGAAAGTATAACAACTTTGTTATCAGCTTACATGTATATATATAGATATATAGTTGTTTGACAATCAAAATATCAATTAATGCGAGGGTTGTTCCGAATGTTTTCGGCCTTACAACAAAAAAAAAAAACCAGAACGTTATTAAATTTTATTTTTATCATAATCACTTTACAATTCGGTACAATTAGATCAATGACTTTCCAACTTTTTTACATATCCTTAGTACAATACGATTTACCCAACACTGCAAAATAAGCGGTTGTTTCAGCTTTGACCTCTTCTTTCATTCTTTGTTTACTCTCCTGTTTAGCATCGGGAAATTACCGTTCAGATATTACTTCATAGGATAAATGAGGATTGAGGACTCTTTTCCAGAACCATGGTACACCGAAAATGGTAATAGGGAGACTGATAACTGCGGCTACCACGTCAGCAATTTTATATGCGGCCCCGATATGGGGAGATACAATGAATATTCAGAGAAACAAAACAAAATTAAAAAGAGTACACAGGCTTGCTTTACTGCGGGTAGCCGCGGGATACAGAACAGTGTCATACGACGCGTTGTGTATACTAACGAAGGTTCTACCCATTGATTTACAAATTAAACAAAGAACATTTAGATATAGGGGTATGTCCAAAGATGAGACTGAACGGCTAATTGATCAAGAGTGGCAGGATACATGGACACACTCTAGAGTTGGGGATTGGACCAGGCGACTAATCCCCAACATAAATATGTGGACTAGTAATAGAATAAGTAATGTAGATTTTTATACGACACAACTGTTGACGGGGCATGGCTCGTTCGGCCATTATCTGTTTAGAATTGGAAAAAGACCTACCCCACAATGTGTGTACTGCCCAGAGACTGATGATGCGGAACACACTGTGTTTGTATGCCCAAGATGGGCTCCAAATAGAAGAGAAATTTCGGACAACGGATTTACACCTGAAAACCTCTTAAATTGGATGGTCTATAGTGACGATAACTGGGATTGGTTCCGTAGGTTTGCTGGGGAAATCTTACGCACCAAGGAAGAAGAGGACAGAAGAAGGAGTTTGTGAAATTAGGGTAGGGAGGACAGTCCCTCCGTGGAGGGCCCGTACGCCGTGGTGTGCGGGTTCCTGAGAAGGGGGGGGGGAACTCCTGGGGAGTGTGGGACAAATAAAAGATCGAGTCCCGGTTGGCGGTGCCGCTCCTGCGGGTGCCTCGGTGCTTAGTGGGGGCGGTACCGCTGATTAGAGGCAAAGACATAATGACCGAGACCCGGTTCCCTGCTGAGGGGATGGGAGGTGGCGTAGCCATACCCCGTCTCCGAGGCGGGGGATTAGAGGCAGGCGAATAAAATAAAATTAAAGATCCGAGACCGGGGGAGCTAACCTGCCGTGCCGGGTGTACAACCGGTGGGCGGAGGACACTCCCTTAGAGTAAAAGGACACTCTCCCCGACTGAGCATACTTAAATGGATATCCGGTCGGGGAGAGTAGGGGAAGAAAAAAAAAAAGAAGATAAATGAGGATGATATGTATGAATATAAATGTATTCTTATATATATATATAGAAGTGTAGTCTTGTACCGTCTCAGGTAGACAGTTTCTGAGATGTGCGGTTAATTTAATCCTAAACACCAAAGAACACCGGTATTCACGATCTAGTATTCAAATCCATATAAAAGATCCTTTACTAGGACCTAAAAGGGCCTTTACTAGGACTTGAAAGCTGGAACTCTTGGCTTCCAAATCAGCTGATTTGGGAAGACGCGTTCACCACTAGACCAACCCGGTGGGTTTAGCTTTGACCTCTAATCCGGCGAATACGACACGTGTGAAAGCATTTTCAAGCGTAGCTCATGGAAGTTTCCCGACGACAAACCGAGATGTGTGTATACAGGCACATTATCGTGGTAAAACAGCGCTTTCTTTTTGGCTAGATTTGGTCGTTTAGCCAGATTAGCATAATTTTAATCGGTCCAGTAATGAATCGTAATATCTCCCGGTGATGGTCTTGCCTTTTTCCAGTTATTTTTTGAACAGCATACAAAGGGAATCCCAAAACAACAATCTTATCTATTATTTTTCCTTCAAATTGAACAGTTTTGCTTTCTTTAGAGTAGTTTCACTACTCCCACCCGCTGTTTATTGTCTGGCGTGTAAAGGTGAATCGATGTTTCTTCTGTTGTTACAAAAAGACGAAGAAACTCACCGGAATTCCGTTTAAATATGTCTAAATATCATTGAGAAGTGTTCAGTGGAATTAATTTTTGGAGGACTGTTAAAAAAGTAGACACCCATCAAGCGGATAGCCTTTTCACATCCAAAATATTGTGTAAAATGTGGTGGACATGGTCCATTGAGATATATGCAATGTCAAAAAGCTCGTGTACTTTCATTCGGTGGTCATTTCGTACGGCATTGTGGATTTTTATGACGATTTCGTCGATGGTAGCAGATTTTGGGCGTGAAGAACGGTCATCTTAAAAAACGTGGTTAGACCACGTTTAAATTCAGCATCCCACTTTAATATCGCTCAAAACGATGGGGAAGAAACTTTTGAAGTCGAATTTAACTGTTTTTAATATCCTATTTTTTTTTTTTTATATAACATTGTTTAAAAATACGTAATCTAGAGATTAAGTACTTTTAAATAAAGTTATTTAATTTCCGTTTTATTTAATATTTCAGAAAACGTCAAAAAATTGTTTGCTTTACTGGATTGCCACGGACAAGCAACAAACCCACGCTTCTTAAATTTTGCATCACGCTATTTAAAGGATAACACTTTGATAAATACGGTTAATCATGTGGTCATAATTACGCCGTTTCTGTAACAGGTTGAGTTCTTTTTGTGTAGAAAATAATAAAGGTATTTTTTAATTTGAAAAACCTTAATATCTGCAATTTTAAGGTCTCTCAAATTTTGAAAATTTTCATTAATATCGTTCATTGTTTTTCTATAAGTTACGGCCAAGATGGGATGTTATTTTTTTGTTTTACCCTTCGGTAATTACGTATTAACGCCACCGCAGCTACAGCTTTTTTTTTTTTTATTCCCTTCTCCCCCCAACCGGATATCCAATTAAGTATAACTCAGTTGTGGGGAGTGTCCATTACTCTAAGGAGGCGTCCCCCGTCCACCGGTAGTACGGCCGGCACGACAGGTTAGCCTCCCCGGTCTCGGATCTTTACTTCTTTGTTTGCCTGCCTCAAATTCCCCGCATCAGAGATGAGATCTGGCTACGCCGCCCCCCATCCCCACAGCAGGGAACCGGGTCTCGGTCTATATGCCACGCCTCAAACCGGCGGCACCGACCCCATCGAGTGCCAGGGCACCCGCAGGGCCGACACTAGGGACTAGGTCTTTCTTTTACCCAACTTCTTCCCAGGAGTTCCCTCCCTTCTCAGGAACCCGCATACCTCGGCATACGGGCCCTCCACGGAGGGACTGTCCTCCCATCCCTACATAAATAAAGCCACATTTAAATAAAGCTACAACTTTATTTAAAAACAAAGTAGTCAATCGGATTTCGGTGGAAAATGAACAGTCTCTTTATTAATTTTAATAAATGGTTATTTATTTTATAAATATAATTTAACCAAACTTAACCTATGCTCGTTTCGCTCGCTAAACAGGAGTGTTTTGATTATAAATATAATTTAACCAAACTTAACCTATGCTCGCTTCGCTCGCTAACCTTGACTAATTAACAGCAGTGTTTTGATTATTTAAATAATAAATAATTACAATAATTACTGAATTTATTAAATAAATACTTAAAAAAATACGGTGTTAATTAGTCACCAAGGTTAGCGAGCGTAGGTTAAGTTTGGTTAAATTATATTTATAAAATAAATAAATATAAGTAACCATTTATTAAAATTAATAAAGAGAATGTTCATTTTCCACCGAAATCCGATTGACTACTTTGTTTTTAAATAAAGCTGTAGCTGCGGTGGCGTTAATACGTAAGTACCCACCCTTCATGTAAAATAAAATTGATTAAGTGTACTAAAAGAGAAATTTCCGTAAGATGCCCGGTTTTAAGAAAAATATACATCATATTTTTGTTTGAGTTTATTATTATTTTCATGTGTTTTTAACTGGGTTACCGTAAATATTAAACTAATAAAAAAGAAAGGTAAAATTAATTTCGGGTTTAAATTTTGTTGCGTATTCAGTGTTTTTAATTTCCATGGTTACTAATTTGTTTACATATAACAGTTTATATATGTATACATGAAAAGTAATTACGGCCTTTTTTTTGTATTACACAGAAAATTCCTTTATTTAATTTTTGTTTATTATGTTCTAAATTGTTTACATTTATAAATCCTTGTCGCTTCGTTAAAAATTGATTGTATTAAATTCAATAGATAATCGTTTATAAAATGTTTTTCTAAAAAGGTAGAAATGTGGAGGTAATGAATATGCATGCCTAGTTTAATTCATTTTTTCCTCTTTTTTTTAATTTTAGGGAACGTGTCAGTCATAAGTTGTATTTTTTCGTTTTATTTAATGTAGGATTGAAGTTATATATTCCGCTAAATGTTTTGAATTAATTATATTTATATTTCACAAAAAAAAAGAAATTAAATAACAGGATTATTATTCATTGCTATTGAGGACTTGTATTCTACTATTACAGAAATTGCCATGTTATTTTACTCATTTTTATTTTTTCTGGATGATCTCGCCACATAAGGTCTGTTAAGAAAATAACAAAACTTTATTTTTTTAATCTTTATTATTAATTTTACAAATTATTGATCTTTGTCTTCTTCAAAGTACTCCCCACCCATATTAAACACTTTTCCTAGCATGTTTTCACTTCGCGAAGCAGTCCTGAGACAGATTCATTTGAAATGCCTTTAAGATCCGTTATGAATTTATTTTATTATCATCAATAATATCAAAACGGCGTCCTTTCATCACCGATTTTAATTTCAGAAATATGAAAAATCGCAAGAAATCAGGTCTGGCAAGTAGGAGGCTTAGGGAGAACGGATCATTTAATTTTTGGCACAGAATTGACGAATTTATAAATCTGAGTGTGCTGGCGCATTGTCGTGGTGAAAGAACCAAGAGTCGTCTCGCCCCTATTCTGGTTTATTTTTGCGGATTTTTTCACGTAACTATTGTAAAAAACCTTAATAGTACCATACGGTTTACTGTTTCACCTTGAGTCAAGAATTCAACTCTATTAAACTGTACAACTCTATTAAAATCGAAAAACATCACAGACAACATCACTTTGACATCGTATCGTGCTTTATTGGAGTGTGGAGATTCTTTGCCAATCCGTTGTGATGAATGAACTTGTTTTATATTGATGTCGCAGTCTTAAACCCAGCTTTCGTCTCCCGTTATGATCCTTTCCGTGAATGTTTCATCGTCATCGGCTTGTTCAAAAGTTGCTGACAAACATCCACTCGATGTTCTTTCTGCTGTTCTGTCATCAAACGAGGAACAAACTTTGCTGCAACTCGATGCATGTTCAATCTTTCAGTGGAAAAGTCATGGCATGATCCAGTCGAAATGCTAATCTCTTCTTCAGGTTTTCTGACGGTTCTGTACTGAAATAAAATCCAGATACTGCAGGAATTGAAACCCGATGATGGTGTAAAACGTTACAATTTCGCTGTTGAAATGTTAGACAGAAAAGTGAAAACGAATCATTTTTAGACGATATAATTTTTACAGACGAAGCTACATTCCATGTGAATGGGTGTGTTAACAGACACAATTCACGAATATGGGACTCTGAAAACCCATACGAAATTATTGAGAAACAACGCGATTCGCCTAATGTTCGGTGTGGTGCGATGAAAAATCGTGTAATAGGGCCTTTCTTCTTTGCTGAAAAAAGAATTAATGAATTTGTGTATCTTGACATGTTAACCGATTATTGCTTTCCTCAGCCGGATGAACTCTAAAACATTCATCGACTTCATTTCCAACAAGATGGTGATCCCCCGCATATGAATGCATCGGTCACGGACGCTTTGAACGAAAAATTTGGAGATCGATGGATAGGCCGGCAAGGACCCATACTTTGGTCTCCATGGAGTCCAGACCTGACACCTCGCGATTTTTTCTTGTGGGAGTACATCAAAAGCGTTGTTTATACACAAAAAATTCGTGACCTAAATCACTTAAAAAACTGGATTAATGAAGAAATGACAACCGTTAACGAAGAAATGTTAACTAATGTTTGGAGAGAAGTTGAGTATCGTTTGGACATTTGTCGAGTGACTAAGGACGCACATATTGAAATTTATTAATTATGTAAAAAAATGTTTGAGACGACAAATTTGAAAAATAAAAAAAACATAAACTGTAAGTAATTCTGTTTTAATTTAAACCATGTTCAAAACCGCACCATTCTTTTATGATAACTCTGTACATAATATTTATATATATTATTAATATTTAATGTAATAAATATAATAATATTTTTTTCATATTTTTTTAAAGATTTCTGTACAAAAACTCTTGTATATGGGGCAATTTATTGATAAAACTTTGGGAGTAATATATCCCTTTTCTGGGGAGGGGGTGGTGGTGAATAAAATAGTTTTTTGGGGTCAATTATCTCGACATTTTGCAAAATTATCCTCGCTTTATTTTACGCTAAGTACTTGCGAACATCCTTCTTACTATTTGAAAAAAAAAAATTTCCAATATTCTCTTTTTCCCAAAAATCAAAAAAATAAAATGTATTTTTATTTATCGCTAATTTTTTTATTTATTTATTTTTCCTCTTCCTAGGATTATTAAAATTGCAGGTGTTTCAAAAAAAAATATTATGAGCCCATTACTGTTTGTATTCGGCGGGGTGGGGGGGGGGGGGTGTAAGAGAGCTGATCACAGTTTAAAAAATATCGATTTAAACATTTTTTTTTAGTTTATTTCATTTTTTTGTAGCATTCAAAGTTAAAAAGATACATTTTTAATATTAATATACATAAAATTTCATCTCCCTTCCCCCAAAAAAGAGATTAAGTATCTTTTTAATTGTACATTTTTCAATGGATTCTTTTTTTTTTACTTTTTTTCTGTTTAACACATTAAACGTAGAAAAATCAATAAATTTTCTTGGAAGGTGATTTTGGAACTGAAGGAGAAAAATAATACCCATTTTTTGTAACTCTTTTGGTTTATTTAAACATATAAGATAATTTTACAATAAAATTTCGCCATAAAAAAAACATTTCAAAATTTCTGACAAAAAATTTACTTTTTTGTCAGTTTTTTTTTTATCATTGCATTTGTATTTTGTAGGTGAAAATAATATAAATATATATATATATATATATATATATATATATATATATATATATATATATATATATTATACGTTATGTATAAAACTTTATTCAATATCTTTAAATCCCATGGATTTATTTTAGGGCTTCTATTAGAATTTATTGTTTATCGATGTGTTAAGCATTGTTTTATGACAGGTAGTTTTATCAGTTAGGCCTTCATAATAACATTTATTGTCTAATAAAATAATTATCGCTGTCAAGTTATTCGGAAATTTTAAATAAACTGTATTTTTAATATAAATATTATTTAAATTCACTCAATACGTTTTGAAAAGAAAAAGAATAATGTTGGTATTGACCTATTATAATTTTAATAATATGATTTTTTTTATATTTCTACCAAAGTGTGACAAATTTCTTGTTCTGAAATTTCCTACTTTCTGATTAAAGTTTTAATTCATGAAGTTTACTGAAATATATAAATTTCTTATTGGATTTTATGTTTCATATAAATTAATCCTTAGAAAATGCACGAAAAAGAAATTTATTTTTCGTTTCCTCAGAGTTTATTATCTGACAAACTATGAGAGTTTAAAAATTTTAATTTTGTTGAATGTTTGAATTTCAAATTGTTGAAAAAATAATTCAGATTTAGTCATCTGAAAAAAAAACTTCACATTTAAATGAAGTTCTGCATTTTATAATAGTAAAACTATGTACAATCAGAAAGTTATAGTGGTAAAAAATAATAGAATTGTATTTTATAAAGAATTTTAAAAGTTAGATGGTCGGTAAAGATCGAAATGGAATTTTATTTAAACGAGTTTCAGAAAAATATTTAACTTTGACAAGATGTTAACACAAGAAAAACGTATATTAAAGCATCAAAATTTAATTAATCCTACCCTACTAAAGGGCATTTGTAATCGTATCTGTGTGTGTGTGCGTGTGTGTGTGTGTGCGTGCGTGTGTGTGTGTGTGTTTGTGTCCCTCTTAGCTTAGCACTGAATGTACCGACACTAGTGCAAAATCCCGATTGGTTAGTACATGTCTCGGGTGGTCAGGTGTACACTTGTTATAATAATATATATATATATATATATATATATATTAATATTGTATTTTTAATTTGTTGTACGAAGTAAAGGAAGGATTATGATCGGGAAAAATTTCGGTTTCCAGATTTCAACGGAAATATCCATTTTGACTAGTTTCGGAACGCAAGAATGGCGGGAGTTTCAATATTTCTCCCTACAGATCGCAGAGCTTGGACAATGTCCCTTGTTGCTGTATCTTTCTATTATTGGGTGGATTTCATCGGTTATTTAGTGGAGGTTATAAATTTTAAGTTTTATTTTTGGTATTTATGATAATTTGCGTTCCTATCCGTATGGACCAGCGTGAAATTTATTTACTGGTTCTGACCGTGAGAGACTAAACTTTTGAGCCTAGTAATCCCGGCGTGATTCCCCTTCAATTCATCCGCTGAAGTCCTTTCGGTACCAGCACCTATGGGCTAGCAGGATTGCGCCTACCGGAGCTCTAGTTATTTGGAGGGAGAAATGCGTTCCTGAGGGAGTCGCATATGCTGACTAAATGAAATTGTGGTCTCTTCGTGGGACGGTGTGTGATGTTGTCTAGCTTTTTATAATTTTAACAAAATTTAATTGCGAAAACGGTCACTTTCGCGGCCGGAATTTTCGCGCGGTTTCCATTTATAAGTTACGCGATACAGAGGCTCCTAAGCCTGGTTTGTCATTTTTTGACCTTCGTACCGCCTCTTCACGATGGTTCGTTTAATACGGCATGAGGCCGTTTTCTTATACCCTGTGGAATACGGTCCTCTCGGTAGATGTCCCGGAGATGGCCGTGTTCGGACACAGCCGCTCTCTCAAACAGTCAGCGTGCCTGCGCCACCCCCACCTCGGATTCGGTGTGTAGTCCCGCATCGTAGCGAAGAGTGACGTTTCTGACGAACCATGGTGCTCCTAATATCGTCCGCAACGCTATGTTTTGGACGGCTTCTAATTTCTTTTGAAGCGTTCAGAAGCTCTGAAGCTTTTGAAGATTTCAACAAATCTCCTCATGCCGGGTAAACATATGTTAGAATCGGCAGGACGTATAGCCGAAAAATGAGCGATTTGGTCGCCAGTGCATATGGACTGGCACTGTTCAGTACTGGGTATAGTGAGGCCCTGACGGCCTTTGCCCTTTGGGTCACATATTTAACATGTTCTCCTAAGGTAAGCTGTTTATCCAGGACTACTCCCATGTATTTGACTGTTTTACGAAAGGGGATTTTCTCTCCTGAGATTTCCAGCTGCCTGGCTGGAGCACGTGTCTTGTATGTGAGCATCACTGCCACCGATTTTTCACCGTTGACCTTGATTCTTCACATATCGAGCCACGGCTCTACTAGATCCAATTGCCGTTGGAGTCTCTCGATCGCGTAATCTACACTTCCGGATTCATAATAATATGCCGTGTCGTCTGCGTATAGAGCCGTTTTGACTCCGTCCGACAGCGGCATATCGTTGACATAGGCCGTGTACAAGAACGGCGAAAGCACTGCTCCTTGGGGGACTCCAGCGGTTACGTCTCTGGTGGAGGAGATTGTTCCCCCTACGCGTACAACAAATTGTCGGTCTAGTAAATAAGACCGTATCAATCTGACATAGCGACAGGGAATCGTCGTATGTGCGAGTTTATACAGCAAGCCGTTATGCCAAATTTTGTGCCGCTTTAACCACATCGAATCCATTTTGACTAGTTTTGGCGTGACATTTGTACGTACGTATGTATCTCACATAATTCAAAAACGATTAGCCGTAGAATGTTGAAATTTTGGATTAAGGACTGCTGTAGCATTTACTTGTCCACCTCACCTTTTGATTGCAATTGAATGAACCAAATGACCAAAAAAAACCAAACATCCAAAAACGTTTGGATTCTGGACTTTTTCTTAACTGCAGTAATAAACCCTCATTGAGAGATTTTCAACGATATATCATACCTGGTACCTATCTTCATTTGTTCCAGAATTATTGCGAAATAAAATCTTAATTAATGAATTATTTGGATCTTACAAGGGAAGCACATCGGTTCGAATCAGACTTCTTCTTCTTCTTTTAACTTTTTTTTAATTTATTGATTTATTAATAATTATTAACTCTAATTGTAAAAGTATTTTTACGATAAATAATAATTCAATAACAAAAAAAAAAAAAAAAATGAAAAATTACCAGAAATTATTAATGAAATAAAATTTTATGTACTTTTCATTTGAAAGGTGTATATGTAATTTAATTGGCGTACAAGGAAGTCATGTAGTGTCTACATCAGATTTAAAAAAAAATATAATAACCCCTTCCTTAAACACAAAAAAGTTTTCTGAAATTTTTTTACTATAGGATTTATTGAAAGGGGTTTTAGTTTCAGAGAAAACTTTCCTTAAGCAAATTTGTTAAGCTTAATCTATATATATGTATATTTTTAGAAAAATCTTTCTTATAATTTATTCCGTTCAACTAAACGTATATATTCTGTTTTTTTTAATCTCTAACTTTTAATTTTTTCTTTGTACAAAGTAATGTACAATTTTTGGAGGTATAACAAACGTTCTTCAGAATAGGATTTTTGATAAATAATACCTTTTGGGATGAAATTAATCTTCAGTTTTTCATTACTACTTTTCTTTTCTTAAAATCTCTATCGAATATCTTCAAAGAGATCGAATCGATTTTCGTTAGATCGAATTTTCAACGAAGTATCGATTAAAACCATAGCCAAGTATTTCATTTTTTTTTTTTATAAATAAAATAAATAATTTAAAAATAAATTGATGTTGTTGACGTATTTTGCTGCAAGAAACAATTTGCTAAAATATTATTTATTCATTCTATATGTACGGTTGGACGGGTATTTAAATTTTAAAACGACTCGACCTTAATTGGGCATACCCTTGTATGTTTGTCCATACCCTAGCATCCAATTTATAATCAGGTCAGTAACTTTAGTTAGTTCAACACGCTCTTTAGTATGCTGTTTTTATGTGTTTTCTTTGAAGTTAAGGTAGAAAAGACTGACTGAATAATTTTTTGTCAACCAGTAGTTTTCATAAGAATTTATCTAGATTTCTCTACTCCCCATTCCATTTTTAGTAGTGATTATATGTTTATATTTCTTATATTCTGTGGTTTTTAAATTTTTTTGTTGTCTATTGGTTCTGTGTTGTTCTGATTTTATTATTTATTTTAAGAGAAAATAAAAATTATATTTAGAATTACTGGGAAATAATAAAGAATCTTAAAATGTTATCATGAATTTTTTCAGTAGATAATTAAATTTTTTTTTTATTAGAGTAATTTTGCATATTGTTTTTTTATAATTTATTCGCAAAGTATCGAATTTTCTGCATGGAAATATATTAATTTTTTCTACATCCGTCTTTATAATTTGCGTTCTGAAATAGGTCCAGGCATTTTGAATTCACGTTCAGTTATTATTAATGATAAGCCTATTCTGCATTCTGCTTAAAATAACGTTTAAAAGGTATTAAAGTAATTTATTAAATATCGACTTAAAAATTAGTTTGTCGCTTATGTTGTTAAAAAAATTGATACTCTTTCGTTTCTACCCATCCCAAAAAAGTTTGCAAATTTTTTAGCAAGAAATATTAATATTAACAATAACCAGATTGGGGAAATATCTCAAAAACCCGATAACACATTAACATGGTGTTTTATACCAGTTATTGTAAACATTCTCCATATTAACATATTTTACTTATTAAAAATATAAGCATTATTGCTGATAAGTATAGATATAAATTATACATATAATCTAACCAAACTTAACCTACACTCGCTTTGCTCGCTAACCTCGACTAATAAACAGTAATATTTGATTATTTAAATAGTAAATAATTGCAATAATTACTGAATGATCTTATTATTTAAAAAGCCAAAACATTACTGTTAATTAGTCAAAGTTACCGAGCGTAGGTTAAGTTTGGTTAGATTAACCAACTATTGCAGGGTTCGTGACGAGGGTTCTTCAGTAGAATTACAGGGGGGCTCGGGGATGAGGGACAGCCCTCTTTGGAGCTGCCGTTCGCACGTGCTTGCACGAGTAGGCGGTAGCGATGAGGCACGGGGACTCTCGCACCCTCGAGTGAAAAAGACCGACTCCCGGCGGGAATGTCCCCGTTAAAGGCACTGACATAAAGACCGAGTCCCAGTTCCCGGAGTGGGAACCCACGGTCGGCATAGCCAGGCCTGGTGTGTCCTACTCTAGGGTTTGGGGTTTGGGGTAAGGCGGGCGTAAAGTGAGATCCGACTGGCCTGTGGAGGCTCGTTAGGACACTTCCCTGGGCTGTGTAATAATTAACTGCAGGATCCGACCCGGCGGAGAAGAGGGAAAAGAAAAAAACATCCACCGGGTTGGTCTAGTGGTGAACGCGTCTTCGCAAATCAGGTGATTTCGAAATCGTGAATTCTAAGGTTCAATTCCTAGTAAAGGCAGTTACTTTTATACGGATTTGAATACTAAATCGTGGATACCGGTGTTTTTTGGTGGTTGGGTTTCAATTAACCACACATCTTAGTAATGGTCGAACTGAGACTGTACAAGATTAAACTTCACTTACATCCATACATATCATCCTCATTTATCCTCTGGAGTAATACCTGACGGCGATTCCCGGAGGTTAAACAGGAAAGAAAAACTTTGGTTAAATTCTATTTATAGAATAATAAATAAATATAAATGGTTATTGCTCCAACCTTTTTTTTCCTGTTTGATATGTACGAGTATAAATGAAGTGTAGTCTTGTACAGTCTCAGGTCGACCACTCCTGAGATGTGGTTAATTAAAACCCAACCATCAAAGAACACCAGTATCCACCGGTGTAGTCTTCAAATCCGTATTAAAGTTAAGGTATTTTAAGGAACTCTGGATTTCGAAACAGCTGATTTGTGATGACGAGTTAACCATTAGACCAGACCAGTGGGCTTATTTCTCCAACCTGGTTATTGTTAATATCAATATTTCTTTCCATTTTGAGTTATTTCCAGGTGAAAAACTTTAATACCTTTGGGGGATGGAGGAACGAAAAGTACCAAAAAATTAATAATACTTATGCAAATTTGTATGCTTAGTTAATGAAAAGTAAGTCTATTTTTATTTATTTAAAGTAACAATGTCTAGCAATCAAATTTCATTTCTTTAATGGTTTTTTGTTAGCTAGTTTATTTTTTTTCTTTTGTCCATATTGATACGAATGATGATTTCTCTATAAGCGGACTATAATTTAAACAAGTTTCTTATTTTTAAATATAGAAATACAAAGTAAAAAAATGAAATAATAATAATAATAATAATAGCAAATGTTTGTATGCTTCGTATGTATTTGTGTCTGTATATGCACATGTCTGCATTATATAGTTTTATATAATGTTTTTAAAAAACGGGTTTTTATGTCATGGCCGTACAACGACGTCTTTACTTTCAATTTTATTATATATTTACCGTTTGGATTTATTTATTTATTATTATTATTGTTATTACAACTTCAATTTATTAATTATATAATTTTTATATTACAATTATTATTTTGTAATTTAGCGTATAATTAAATATAAAAAAAAAATTATATATTGCTACTGACTTAAATTTTTTTGTGTTTTTTAATTAGTACTTCCCCGAAAAAAAATCTTAATTTTTATTTACTAATTTTCCCACTTTCCCGTTTTTAATAATACTTATAAATTATTATCGGTTATTTGGAGACCTCTCCCTAGATCTTTATATTTATGGCTTTTCAGGAGCCACTGAATTTGATTTTATTATTTTCGGGTAGTATTCCTCAACCTGGGAATGGTTATGATATGAAAGAGGGTCACGAAATTAGTCTTACACGTAAACAATAATGAAATAATTTTATGAGAAAAAAAATCATTTATTATAAACATTTTACTTACATTTATACGTACACATGTAAAGAAAATAAATTGATGAGATGGTTGCGTTTATTTTTCATTTAAAAGATTATCCAGATGTGGTTTTATATTAGAAACAAAAAAAAAACAAAAATAAATCGTTTTCAAGTCATAAAAGACTACTCCTATATCAGTTTTTAGCGCAACCATAGACGAAAGACCCTTTTAAAAATATAAAAATAAAAGCACCAGACGCACGCTTCGCATTCAAAACTAAACTTACGTTTCGCCGATCCCTTAAGACGCTTTCATACTGCTGAAAGCAAAACGTGTTCAAACGTATCTTGTGCATGTTCGAACATGACGCTCTCACACCGAATGCAAACCCAAGCTCTCACATGCAAGCACACCAAATTACAAAAAACACATTATGTTGAAACCTGTAAATCGGTCGTGTTTGTACACATGCATGTTCATACCCGTCGCTATAAACACAGATAGATAGTTTTAACTAAGTTTCAATGGGTTTGGAGTAGGGGGGTTGAGAAATATCCATTATTCATTATTTTTAATTTTTTGGGGTCGTGGAGCTAAAAAGGTTGAGAATCACTGGCTTAGGTTAAAATATTGTGTCCTTATATGTACTTTATCTATTTGATTTTGTATCTCTAAAGCTATTTTGGAATTTTGGTTTTAGATTTTGTATTGTAATTGGTTAATAATATTAAATTTTTGAAAAATTAGATGAAGCCTAAGGAGATATTGAGAGGAATATTTAAGTTTGGGAGACGGTACAATTTAATGAAGGGATATAACTTCATAAAAAGAGGTTTTATTTTTATTTTATAAAAAAATTGTGTAGACATTGCTAAGTTTTACTGGGAGATATGATTTCTTTTATGTAGTTCATCCCATTAATCATGACGTATAATTCGTTATTACATTTCATTTAACACTTCTATTTTGGTCGAGGGTTCCGCCTCCTGGGCGCTTACTCTGTTTATTATTGTCGTGCTTGTTAAAATAGTATTGATAACTAACAATTAATACCTGTTAAATTTATAAAAAATTATCAGTTTATTGTAATTTTTTTTTGTGCAACAATTTGGTCGCCCCTGGTCTCAAAACTTTGAACGATTTGAAGTATGTACGAGAAGTTATCTCTAAAGTAAAGACCGTTTCATTGTAAAAAAAATTTATTCTGAAAACTTTACAAATATTTTTTATTTCTCTTAAACTACATACTTTTAATATATAATTGTAATATAAGTTAAATATTATTTTAATGCATTTTGCTTGCTGTTAAGTCACAAATGTTTGATGCATTTGATTCATTCTCATGTGCGGCACTGCGTTATAGCGTATGAATGTGTGAGTAGGCCTAATACCCTCTTCATGAAGAAATGCCACACTACCGGTACCAGGAAGGGTGGAGGTTTAGTCGGTAGTGCGCAGTATACAGCCGCATACTCATAACATCTTGCGGCACCTGTTAGCGTGCCCGACACTGCTTAGGCGTCCGTAAACGGGATTCCTCCATATTTTATACTACTTATCTACATAATCGCCAAATGAATTAAGACATTTATCGTAGCGATATACCAGCTTCAATATATCCCATCGTATTCTTCTGCCGCTAGTCCATTTAGCCACTGATTAAAAGCATTTTTAAGTTCATTGTCACCCGCAAATTGTTTACCATCAAAATTTCTTTCAATTTCCCAAACAAATGGTAATCAGTAATAGCTAAGTCCGGAGTATATGGTGGGTTTAAATTTCCCATCCAAATGTTCTCAGTAGGTCACGTGTGTCGAATCCGCAACGTGTGGACGTTCATTGTCGTACAGCAAGACGACGCCATCGGTCAGCCGGCCACGTCGCCGACTTGGAATGACGCACCATAACTTACGTAGAATTTCGCAGTAGGCTTCTACATTTATAGTCGTTCCGTGTAGCATGAAATCAATTAACAGTATGCCAAACCGATCCCAAAAGACTGTGTGGCCTTCAGTTTTCCTCCAAATTGCTGTTGGTTGACTTTTGTTGGTGTGGTTGATGATTGAGGATGACGCCATTCATTTGACTCCCGTTTGCTCTCTGGCGTGTAGTACGAAATCCATGTTACATCGCCGGTAACAATTGAATTAAGGAACGCATCACCTTTTTCTGTGTAGCGCATGAAAAATTCCAAAGTAGATCCAATTCGGATTTTTTGTGATGTTCCGTTAAGATGTGCGACACCCAACGTACACAAATCATTCCGAAGCCTAAATGGTCATGAACAATGCGACCGATAACAGTTCTTAAAACATCAGGAAAAAGAAGGGCCAGGTCGGAAATTATTGAGCGACAATCTTTTCTGATCTCATTATCGACGCGTTTCAACAAGTCCTCGGTGATTATCGTGGGCCTTCCCAAACGTTCTTCATCATGCACATTAATTCTGTTATTTATAAACCTTTTACATAATTTTCAGACGTTTCTTTCATTCATTACATTATCACCGAACACAGCAACCAACAGCCTGTGAATTTCACCCGGCGTAACGATTTTATGGTTTAAAAAAACGTATGACTCCACGTATTTCACAGTCGGCGGCAATATTAATTTTCCTATTTATTTTATAAGTAATAACTTACACGTAATCAAAGGTACTACAACGCGACAACTTACAGACAACAATGCAGTGTGCACATTACTAGCGTAGCCATGAACGACACAGGTTCGCCAATCCTGAGGAGAGAAATTTCCCAGCGGTCTTTACTTTAGAGATATCCCTCGTATGTTTCAGAGTAATCGGTCTTCATCTTAGAAGTAGTAGTTAGCTTATCCGTCCTTCGTACGAGTAAAAAAAATATTTTACGCAGTTCTTAGCGTTAATGGATAAACATCACGAGGAGGTAACTGTACTTCGTTTCTCATTTCTTTTTCTTTTTTTCTTGTGGAATAGTTTGTGAACAACATAATCTAAAGAATCGACTTGATACAGTATTTACGGGTTTTCTCTCAGAAGTATATATATATTCTTAAAAGACTCTGAAGCCCATTAGAGCATTGAACTCTGAAGCATTGATTCTCCAAGTGGAGACTAATAACTTGAATCATCTGCCTTTGTGACTCATTTATTATGATCGACAAAGCAACATTAAGTGAAAACTAGAGGCACTTGAACGCAAGAGCAAGTCTAAAGCAATGTTCGCTGTACACCGTCGGACATTAAAGCAACTTTATCGAAAATCGAAAGATTTATCAAGGAGAAATACAAAGAAACCTCTTTTTGTTGAAAATCTAATTTATAATACTGCAACTGCTCTCCGAATTCAATTTGGCCATAGGAAAGTTGCGTATCAACTAGGAACGTAATCCGATTTTTACCACAAGTCCATTAAAACGACCACCTCATTGAATTATTCGTAACGTAAAATATTAAAACCATATTTTTGTTAGACACATTTGTTATAAAATTAAAATATAACAATATTTGCAAAACACTTTTCAAAATCGCACCTCATCCCGTAAGAAATTCTGTTAGAATAGTATTGTTGTGACTTCACAGGTGAGCGGTAGAATTAAATAAATGAATAATATATAAAGTAATTCGGTCTGACTGGGTCTCGAACTCGATTGCCCAGTCGACTCGGTACCTGGTACGTTAAGCCTAACGTCCACACCAGTTTGCCAACCATACAAGCGAAATTTGTTGTATGCAAGTTGTGAGATTACATTAATTTAGTTAGTGCTGACCGTTGCCACTAGTACCTCCACACCCGTGTAAGTACGGTATGTGCGCGCGATTTGTTTAGAATCATTGAATTAAATAAACGAAAAAAATTATATTTAAATAAAGTGATAAATATTTTACATTAAGTTGTGTGTGTAAGCCGTGCATCAGAAATAACCCTCAGTTGTAGGAATTTCCTACAAGTCATGCAACTGTGTTGTCAGATTTTTTTTTTTTTTAGCTATTATACTCGAAACACAGTATAATTTTCATGATAAAAACGTGATTTGGTCAAGGGAATTAAGTGGTATCCAATTTTTTTTTTTATGGATTTTTTTTATCAGTTATACGGGTGTCCCATATAACACGCAACCCAACCTTATATTGGTTGGTTTTGAAATAATAAAAAGGCATGTGTAAATGTAAATGTAATTTTTCTTATTACCATCCATTACCTTACATTTAGAGTAAATGTTGGAAGTGGCCGCCATCTTCTTGAATACAAGCTTCAATTCTTTTTACAGCGTTTCTTGCAACTTTTTTTTAAGTTTGTGGCTGGATATTTAATACAGCTTCTTCAATATTGACTTTCAATCGTTCAAGTATTCGTGGTTTGTTGCTGTAGGCTTTTTCTTTGAGGTAACCCCGTAGAAAAATATCCGCCGCAGTCAAATCTGGAGATCTTGGTGGCCACAAGCCTCGACCGATAACACGATTACCAAAGAATTCCTCGACGAAATCAGAAGTTGAACCTGCGTAGCGCGATGTCGCACCGTCATGTTGTAGCCGGCAGTGTCTGTCTTCCTCTTCCGAGAGTGCGATGAACTGAAATAAAATATCCTGATATCGTTCTGCATTAATGTTGTAATCGAAAAAATAGGACCGATAATTTTCTTCCGCGATATCGCGCACCACACGCCCAACTTCTGCGGGTGTAATTGTTTTTCGTGATAAACGTGGGGATTTTCAGCACTCCAAATTCTACTGTTTTGGATGTTTACGTAGCCATCCAAATGAAACCGTGCTTCATCTGTGAAAAATAACGAATCCATAACATTAATTCCCTCGCGCAGAAATTGACGGAACCGTTGACAATATTGTAGCCGTTTTTCTTTGTCGGGCTCAAGAAGTTGATGAACCGTTTGAATGCGATAAGGTCGTCGTAATTTTAATCGTTCGGTCTCCCGTTGAACAGTTGATTTAGTTTAATTAATTTCAGGAGACAAACGTCTGATCGATTTATTTGGCGAGGCGAGTAATCGGTCTTTGATTTCAGTGACTGTATCTGTATTCAACACTGACACAGATCTTTTGTGTTCCTTGTTATTAATAGAACCGGTCTCTCTAAATTTTGCAACCGACCTTAAAACTGATGTTTTGTTAGGAGCTGGTTTATCTGGGTACTTATGGCAAAACAAATCTTGCACTGCAACCGCTGATTTCGTACTGAAGTACGATTCGACAATCAAAACAAGTTCATCTAGCGAAAACACCATCTTGTCTCTAGCCACAGAGACAAGAACGTTATGATTGCATTGTTGTTACTATCGGTAGTGTTCTACTGCGTCGCCGCGATGTTCAGATGTTGGACGAGTAGGGGAGTAAGCTTGACTTTTGAAATTTCATGGATGAGTGATTGATGGGTTGCGTTTTATATGGGACACACTACTTATAATATTGTAAATTTTTAAGATAAAATCTTCATATGATCAAAGGGCTTAAATATTTTTATTGAAATTTTGATATTTTATTTTTTTAGCAACAGCGCTCTAAATATTGCATAATTAAATCAATAATACTTAAAAATTGTGTTGTTTATTTAAAATAAACATTTTTAATTTAAAATAAAAAGCGGGAAAGTTTTACAACCTTAACAACTTTTTTTTATTATTCAGAATTTCAAAGTAAAATTCTAATCTCGAATATTAAATTTCCACTACCGTTTTATTTCCAAAGAAAACACAATTGGTACGTTTTACTAAAATAAACAGTTTCTTGTTTTTCTTCTTTTAAAAGTATATATGTTCATTACAATGTAATAAAAAAAGGTAATTTATTCGGTTTTAAAAGGAAATAATCCAGCGACTGGAAAATTATGTGTTACACTTGTGTTAATGTTTTCTTTTTCTCAACTTTTTTTTACTTTATGACTTCTCTTTGTTAGTATTATTTTTAATTTATATACGACAAATTCTTTTTTTCCTCAAATCAAATAAATATATAATAAAATTGCTAAGATTTCAAATTAATAAAAAAAAAACCTTGGAAATGTTATTCAACAATTCTTAGTCACGCTATGAGTATTTTAGTTCTTTATGTATTCGATACTCTTATTCGTTTTTGTGTATTTGAGCGCTCGCGTGTGCGTGTGTTAGTGCATAGTAGACCTATATTATATGGAAGGATATACATTTAATGGGACCGAATTAATTAAAAGTTCGTATATTTAAACAGTGTCATGATATAATCTGTTAAATAGTATGTCAATTATTTTCACCTTGTTTTTTAATTTTTATTACTAAAATGTTTTATAAATCGTTATTTTATTTTTGTGATTAAAACCAACCATTTTTAATTTACATTTGAGATTGTTTTAAATTGCATGGTTTGTTCTACGTTTATTATAATTTTAATTCTTTGATTTTTTTTTATATCCTTTTATGTATAAATTAACTCTTAAATTTTTTTGTATTAATATACTAAAGTTAAACGTATATTTTTATTATATTGTTTTTGTGGTCGTGAAGTGATAAACTTTTGAAAAAACTGGCGGAGTAGTAGCGTCTCGGCCTTACATCCTAATGTCTTGGGTTCGAATCCCGGTTAGGCATGGTATTTTTTATATGCGAAAAAAATTCCATTTCTTCCCACGTATAAGCTTCAAGCTTTTGTGCCGATATCATCAAGCAATGTATCCTTAATCTGCTATATTATAGCTTCCCGATAAATATACAGCTTATTAACTCGTTTCATTATAACAATAAAAATCAATAATAATTTTACTTTAATCCTCAGTTTTTTTCTGGTAAATAATAAAAAATTTTTATTATATTTTATTGTCTTTGGATCATAGCTCCAATTAGGCTACAAGTAGAAAAGTATGGTAATCAATCAAAAAGTTAGGTAATTATATTCCGAAATGGGGAAAATTTGCAATTATTGTTCAAAATCTTTTACCTTTCTTCATCTTTTTCAAGGTCGAATTTCAAAAAATATTTTTTATATGTTTACATGAAGATTTTACAAACCAAAAATCAATTTGATATCTTCATTTGTTATCTATAAATTCAAAAAAAAAAAAAAAAAAAATGGTAAAATTCATTGTTACTCCATTTTAACTCATTAAATTCGGAATTTAAAAAAAAAATCCTTTATTAGTTTGTACTTACACCATAAAAGGAACACGTAAATAAATTTTTATCAATTTATGTTCAGTAGTTTTTGATGGGCGTTGATTATGAATTAGTCAGGACATATTTTGAAGTATATATATATATATATAGTTAAAAATAGGCGTTAACCGATAAAAACAAATGTATTTAAACTACGATTTTACTATTTTTGCATTAGTAGGATATCAAATGTATCTCCTATAAAAATAGAACTGTGCCGGAGGGTGTTTTTATTATTATTTTTTTATCGATATAACGTTTTTTCCTCGTTGTACAGCCGAAAATGTAAAAACTAATAGATATAATATCGTGTAAGACACTGAATTGTATTTATGTTACATCTTGTTTTATAAATATTTGTTGTAACGCATAAAATGCTTATGTAATAGGATTAGACATTATTTAGTGTTTCAATAAATCTAATGTTATAGAATTTTTTTTGCTTTAAAAACGCAGCGTGAATAATGATTTGGCAAAGTAAATTAATGATTTTCTTAATTTTAAATTATAATTATCATAATTCATATAGATAACAGGTTTTTGAATTTAAAAAAACCCTCAATTTTTTAAATAGTTATCATATTCTTAAGTATTTTTTTTTTCTCTGGTGAGGGGAGAGTCCCATTTACGGACGAAGTTTTGGGGATCGCTAACAGGTTCTGCAAGATGTTAAAGTGCGTACGTATTCCTTTTTTATTTTTATTTTCTTTCTCTTTAGTTTCCGGAACCACCGTAATGTATTACTTCGGAGGATGATTGAGAATGATGATGTATATGAATGTAAATTAAATGTAGCCTTGTACAGACCCAGGTCGACCGTTCCTTAGAAGTGTGGTTAACTGAAAACCAACCACCAAAGAACACCGGTATCCATGATCTAGTATTCAAATTCGTATAAAAGTAAAAAAAAAAGTAAAAAAGTGCTTTTTCTAGGATTTGAATCTTCGAACTCTCGACTTCGAAATCAGCTGATTTACGATGACGGGTTCACCACTAGACCAATGCGGTGGATACATGTATACACATGCTTTACCAACTAAACCTCCAAATCATCAACTCCTCTACCGGGGTCGGACTCCAGTTAAACATAACACAGGCCCGGAGGTGTCTTCGAGTCGGGGGATCTAGAGTCCTCGTGTATCATCAATTTCGCCCATCCACGTAAGCGGGAACGAACGACGGCTCCACAGGAGGCTGCTATCACCATCTTACTCACCAGTTTTTGTTTTCACCTCTGTCCTTGGATGTCTTGGTTTCTTGCTTGTCTCCCAGCACTACCTTGTCTTGTTGTCTTCCTTACCATTGGGACTACGGTCTTTTGGCTCAGGGGTTCCAGAATTCACCTGTCTCCTCACTGCTGCCCCACGTATGTATTAATTACATTTTAAGTCCTTTGAAGAAATTCGTTGAAATAATATTTCGTTTTATCTTCTTTTAATTGTTTGAATATAATTTTCATGTTATAAATCTCTTTCAAATTTCTCAACCTTGTTTTGTTCTGAGTTATTCTAAACCGGTTTTAGTTTCCTGGCGTCGTAGTTCTAAAGTTATGCTGTAAAAAGGAATGTATTGTAATCAGTGTAAAAATGGGGTACGGGTTTATCTCGGTTTTGCATTTCTCTTTATTTCATCACCCAGGGACACCAAAGAAGAAAATTAATTTGGGGTAACTTTGGTACGTACGTACTTCTTTATTGAGCGTCCTTGAAAAGTGTCTTTGGAAGCGTTTTTGATTTTGTTAGTATAGTTCTGAAACGAGAATACATTGTTTTTATCGATTATTAATTTATTGATAATTTTTAGTTTTATCAATGCAAAATACCAGGCTGTTTGATTAATTTGTTGCCAATGACATTTGATTTGTCAGGTATACCCTAAAAATATTCTTGTAGTTTTTTTTTAATTGTATAATTATCGATAAACTTAAAAGACGTTCTTATCGCACTATCCTCCAAAGAAATCTTAGAATTCCTTGATAATTATTTTCTCACTTTGAAGGATTGATCGAGTTGGAGAAAATTGATTGTAGATCCAAAGTATATCTAAAAAAATTGAATTATCACCAGTCATATCGGATTGAATTATCAGACAGAGAAGTGATGTTTTAAATCTACTTTGATAAGGAATTTATTTATAACGATCATTCTATTAGGGATTTCAAGTTAACATAAAAAAATCTAACAAATTGTTATACTCTCCTTATATTGGCTATTTATTCTTATGTACTGAAAAAACGATAAGTGAAAAAAACATTTTTTAAATCAATATTTTTTACATTTTTCTTCTCTATTTCTATTTCACCCACAAAATCAGTTCCCAATAAATAAGGTTTTAGATAAGGTATTGTTATTCTTATGAAGTATATATATATATATATATATGTTTCATGAAATTTAATTTTTGTCACGCGACCTAACGATGAATTTTATAGCAGTTCCGGTATTTATGTTGAATATTTTATTATACAGCTAACATTTTTTTATTATTTTAATTTAATTATTATAGTTTATATCTTAGACCTTTAATTTTTTATTACCCGAGAAGGGGGTCCTTTACACCTCTCGGACTACATTAAATTTTATGTTTTTTTTTTTTTAATAATATACAGAGTGATTCAAGAGGATAGGGCAATACTTTAACAACTCATTCTAGAGGCTAAAAATAAGAAAAACGTTCATATAAACATAGGTTCGAAAACGCTTCGTTAGCGAGTTATACAGGGTGAAAGATTTCACCCGAGTTTCAGTTCCTCCGGGTAAATTAAGGCTTTTTGAAATTCTGGGAAGGTCAATTAAAGGGCAAATTCAACTGTTTCTTATGGTTTTTGAGCTGGGAAATCGAAAAAAAAGGTCCCAATTCTCAACAATTTATGTTTAAAAAATATATGATTTATTGCTAATTTAACAACGTTATTGTAAACCAAACGTAAAAAAATGTGTTTTTTGACCCTATTTTTGGCGTTTTACATGCGATATATTAGAAACTAAGTGAGATACAGTTCTGGGACCTATTTTTTCGATTTCTCAGCTCAAAAACCATAAGAAACAATTGAATTTTGTTCTTAATTGACCTTCCCAGAATTTCAAAAAGCCTTAATTTACCCGGAGGAACTGAAACTCGGGCGAAATCTTTCACTCTGTATAAATCGCTAACGAAGCGTTTTCGGACCTATGTTTATATGAACTTTTTTCTTATTTTTAGCCTGTAGAATGAGTTGTCAAAGTAATCCTTATCCTTATCCTTCTGAATCACTCCTGTATCTTTTATTTTTAAGATTCCCACTATATTAGTTTTTTTTATTTTATATATTTTAGTTTTTTTAATAATATTTTATTTCGGGCGATGATAATCCGAAAGTGTTTATCGTCCTCAAAAAAAAAAAAAAATTCCCAAGAAAATTTGTTGATTTGTCTACGTTTTACTGTGTCGTAAATGTAACCAAAAATAAATTGAATTGAATAATCTACAACCAATTAAAAGTTACCTAAGATTTCTTTTTTGGTGGTGGAGGGTAAATTACGATGAAATAATATTTCATCGAATTTTATTATTATTAAAAGTTTAAATAAACCTAAAAAATTTAAAAAATTCCAAAAATCAATATTTTTAAACTTTGATCGGCTCCCCTATTCCAATATTTACAAAAGTTTTTTTTTTGTTCCGTTTCCGTAGTATTATGCTTAGGAAGACATTAAAAATATATATTTATTAAATAAAATATATTTTTCGATGTTTGGGGAAGGGGAAAATTTGGTGTAAATTATTTTTTTTAATGGTAAGACAAGCTATATGCATGCACTGAGCTTAATATAAAATTTGATTCTATTTGAAAATTTTTGAGAAGAGTTACCCTAAACAAATTATCTATCGTACTCGTTGGAGATATTTACCGCAAAGTTTTACGAATAAATTGAACTATATACACGAGTCTCTATGCCAGATTCTATCAAAATCGGTTGATCCAGTCAAAAGTTATTAACCTTTAAACAGACCAACACAATTGTACGAAAATTACCCTCCCATTTTTTTTTTTTTTGGGGGTCACTCGTTTATGAAACACTGAGAAATGAAAAAAAAATAAACCATCCCAAATATTTTTATCTGATTATCATACTTTAATTTTTGCAGCATAGCTGTAGAACTATGATACCAGGAAAGTTTAAGTAATTTTTCAAATTTTACTTAAATAAATTTATAAAATTTTTACGTTGCGTCTGATTTTTCAGTTGTTAGATATTCTCCGTTTTGTTTAAAATTGTGGTTCATCACTAAAAGTAATATTTTCTGTGTATTTTTATTTTTTTCCTTTATCTGATTAAACTAGCTTGTTCCATAATAATTCATTTTACGTAAACCGTTGGAGAATTCAATTTTTTTAAATAAAAAATGATATCTTCGTGCTGATTCTTTATTTTTTTTTGTAATTGATTTCAAAGTAAACTTTCAATATTTTACTCGAAATTGATTTTGTCTTTATATTGGACAGGTTAGATGAGAGTTAATATCATTGCTTTATATGTATATATATATATATCTGTGTTTAGTCTACATTCCGTGACCAATATTTTTCCCGACGACTCGTTTGTTATTCGTTTAAGCGACACTAGCGCTTGGGTTTACATAATTTAAAAATATATCGGCTATGACGTTATGAGTTAAATTATATTTTTACTGCATTTATTTTTAATGGCTTACGGAGAATCCATACGTTATTAACGGTCGTGTAGTTTTGACCAAACTCTGACATTATGATTAATGTTATAGTTATTTACGAGCTTCCTTTACTTCCAATCAACACTCTTTCTTTTCAGGATATCCATCAATTTGTCCCACTTCATTCTGTCAAAGGCTTTTTCAAGATTTATATCAGGGAACCCAAGATAACTTTATTATTGTTATTATATAGGCATGCTATTATTATTACTATTAACAATAGTATTATTAGTAATATATATATATATATATATATATATATATACTGTATATGGTAACCTGTGATAATCAGGTTAATTTTCTAGGCAATGTGTAGACAAATATGCATGATCACTGTTAATAAATTAAGAACAATGGCAGACTATAGTGATCAATAAAAAATTGAACATTTAAAAATATAATACATTTCTAATCAAGACAGATAGTATTTTGTCATAACGTAGTCATAATCAGTTACTAAAATTAATATATATGTAATATTAACCACTAGGCCGGCTCCGCCGTCCCGGCGGCTAGACCTTCGGGTAGGGAAAGGAATATATTTTGATTGTTAAAGTGTATTGGGTCGGCTTCGCCGTCTCGGCTGTAGTCTTTTCGTGAAGTAATTGATTTACATATTGAAGGAAAAATTTAAAGCATAATTTCTGTAAAAAAAAAATTTATTGGTATTCTGTCTATTAGTCATGAATATAATCAAATTAATTGAAACTTATTTCGACTTATACATCTCGTAGCACTGAATATTGACCCTTTAAAATTTGGATTTTAGATGTTAAGTAATGCGACCGCTAGGGGATGATAAATATATATATATGCATACATACATATATATATATCGATATTGCCAAATGGTGAGTAAAGGGATATTTTTTGACCTTATTTTTAGATTAACTTTGAATTTTTCTTTTAAAACGATACTGAAGGTGTGGATATGGGCCCTGTAAAGTTTCCTTAATGTAGTTTAGTTTTGCGGCCGCAAAATGGTTACAGTCAGAATTGGTATAATTTTTATATATATATATATATCATTAATAATAATTTAATCTTATTCAGAAAAACTAAAAAATAAAATAGTTTTAGCTCTTTCGCCTGTACACCATCTTCAGAAACATATTTTAGTTTACATATATAAACAACACATTTACGTCAAAGCAAGTTCAAATATTTCTTTGTTAAATATATTTGTTAAATTGTGTTTATGTCAAAGGCGCACGTGGAAGCAATTTGAAGAGTAGATTATGGAAGCTTTCTAACTACATTCCGAGATGTGTGTGTAAGGGGACACACTAACGTGGTAAAAGAGGACTTTCTATTTAACCATAAATGGACGTTTAGCCTGACTATTACCCTTAAATCGGTCCAGTAATGAAGCATATTATTTTCCAGTGATGGTGTTACCTTTTTCCAGCACACTATGAGAATTCCCCCTCAAAAAAAAAGTAGCCGTAACTTTTCCTGCAGATTGATGCGTTTTCGATTTCTGTGAGGCACTTTCACCCACTTTTTGGTATCTGGCGTGTAACAGTGAATGTTTGTTTCATCTAATATTATCAATCGTTGAAGAAACTAACCGTAATTGTGTTAAAATTACTGTAAGCTCCCTTGAGAAATGTTCAGTTGAATACGTTTTTGGCCGATTATTAAAAAACGCGGAATTCCATCAAGCTGAATTTTTTTCATATCTGAAACATTGAGTAGTGGACACGACCTCTCGACATGTTTGCAACGTCAAAACCTCGCACCTTTTCAGTCAGCGAAGATGTAATGCGGTATTGTGGATTTTTGTCGACCGATTGTTGATTTTGTTGAATATTCCCTTAAAGTGGAGGTAACTATTCTTGTTTTTCTGTCTGGATTAAACATTTAAAAATAAAGTAATTTATAACAGTTTTCATGTTCAGAAAACATCAAAACTTGTTTGCTTTAGTTGACTTCACAAATAAACACCTAAAAGCACGCATTTGAAACTTCGAATTTGTTTATTAAATTTATTCCCGTTACATATAATTTGAATTAAGTTTTCGTGGTTTGATGTTTTGTTAATGCACAACTTTTTTTTGTTTTTTTCCCCTAAATCCCCGAGCCGGACATCCAATTAAGTATACTCGGCTCGGGAACGTGTCCTTGCGACTCTAAGAGGGCCTCACGACTCACCGGTTATCAACCCGGCACAGCAGGTCAGCCCCCCGGTTCCGGATCTTTTAATTGCCTGCCTCTAATCTCCGACGGAAGAAACCAGGCCCGGCTATGCCGTTCCCAGCCCCCCGCCGGAGACCGGGTCTCGATCTTTTTTTTTGCCAGTCTCAAACCGACGGCGTAGGAGCCGAAACCGCCAAAGCTATCCGGGAACTCACACCGTCGGCCTGGTTTCGGTCTTTTCATTAATCCACACCTAACGGAGTGTTACTAACCAAATACTGGAGTATTTGAGGTCTTTATCCAGGAACACCCCTAGATATTTAGTTCTTTCCACCTCGACAATTTCCTCTCCTCTTAGGCGCAGAATTAATCTTCTGAGCATCTTTCTACCAGTGAAGAGGATACGCTTGCATTTGGAAGGAGAGACTTCCAAACTGTTGTTGACGAGCCATTCATTCACTAATTCTAAAGTAGCATTCCCCTTGTCCTCCAGTTAATGCACAACTTATGATGATTTAATTCCCAATATCCACTTGTAAAAAACATTCGTTCTGAATTGTATATTAATTGGTATTGTCCCCGTTGAATTACTTCCTTGTCCGGTTTAGACTGGGTTCTTACTTATGACAGCAGCCAAAAATACATTTGAATTCCTTTATAATATATCGTTGGATGTAATCGTTTTCATAAAGTTTTCATTTCGAACAGCTAGAAATCATAGGACACAGCTATGCCTTATGAATAACCACGGTGATTTTTTCGACCTGAAACTCTTACGATGAGCGTCCATTAAATATCTTGCTCTACTGTCGAAATACAGTGTGATTCAGAAGGAAAGGGGAATCATTTAGAACTGATTCTAAAGCTTAAAATAAGGAAAAACGTTCATACAAACATATGTTTAAAAACAATTCGTTATCAAATTACGGCTAGCGAAAAAATTTCCCCCGGATTTCAGTTCCCCGATGAAATGAGGTTATAAGAGGTTATATAAAGGCTAAACGTGATAGTTTCTATGTTTTTTTACCTGAAAAATCAAATAAAACTGGTACTAGAACTGTATCTTCTGTAACTTTTTATGATATCCAACGTAAAACAGAAAAATTATATAAAAAGAAACGCGTTTTTGGGTATTAATGTAGTAGGCGATCTACCCCTAAAGTTAGTTAGTAACTAATTTCGATGGAACAACTGAAACGCTGTATTGAAATTAGAAAATAAATACAAAAAGAATGATAAATGGACTAATTTAAGAATAAATTGAATTATTTTTAATTTAATTATTACGGAAATTATAAATAGAATTTAACCAACCTTAATCTACTCGCTTCGCTCGCTAAGGTTGAGAACGAAGCGAGCTTACTTAAGTTCGGTTCGATTATATTTATAATCATAATATGAACAAGGTTAATTTATTCTTAAATTATTCCTTTTATTCATTATTTTTTGTATTTATTTTCATATTTCAATATAGTGGTAGCGCCATCTATGAATTAACTACAGAGGTAAATTGCCTGCTACATTAATATCCGTTTTTTTTTAGGTTTGAAGTACAATAACTTTGTCAAATCACTAATAAATGCGCAAAATTTTATTATCAAAACTTTTTGAATATTTAATTTTGAGATAATTGACGTAATAAAATGTATAAACAGCAAATAAAATGACTTTTCTTTTTAATAAACAAAACAGAATAAAACTTAGTATAAAAATGTTATGAATCTATAAAAATTAAAAGTAGTTGTTTTTAGAACAATAAATTTAACATCTGATAAAACTAAAATAATTTTAATTTACGTTAAAAAAAGTACTGAATTTTTCTGTTTTAAGTTGGATTACTAGAAATACAGTTCTAGGACCTGTTTTATTAGATTTTTCAGGTCAAAAACATAAAAAACCATTAAGTTTACCCCTTATACAGAGTAAGCAACATAAAACCGAACCCATATCGTAATCGCTGCAAAATCGGTAGGTTATATTGGAATGAAATTTTATAAATGATACGGATAAATCAAATAAGAAAAACATAACACGTATTTTAAATGTTGCATTTATTTACCTTATTGTTATAAAAGATATTCAAAATGACCACCCTGGGCATCGATTGCACTTTTGTGCTTGATTGATCATATTGAAAGTCGTCTGACGCAAACCGTTGTCAGTTACGTCGATTTATTGTTGAATCTTAATCTTCAGTTCATCAATATTATAGGGATTAGATGGATAAACTCTCTCCTTTAAGTAGCCTCAAAGGAAAAAATCGCAAGTAGACAACTCTGGAGAACGTGGAGGCCACCGTCCTCTTCTGAACGCTCGTTCATTTGTGATGGCTGCAAGAACGCGATTCAGTGAAACGTTTGGTGTGACGCGTTGTTCCGTCTTCTTGGATGAAGCTGTATTCTTTTTCATTACCAGTTAATTGAGCATAGAATTCTTCGAAAATTGTGTGGTAAACTTGTATATTCACAGTCCAGTCAAAAAATATTGCTTCCACAATACGATTACCGAAAATTTCATAAAATTCGACTTAACAGACCACGTAAGTCGAAGATAAACGAGATCTAAAAACTCGAAATAAAAATTAGGCATCTTACACAAACACAGCTGCACTCAAAATGCTGTACTGCAATAAAACTTATACTGCACTAACACGTAACCACCTGATAAACGACAGAAACAATCAGTAGTAACATATACATCCACTAGTCGCGCTAGTTGTGTGAGAGTCTTTCATAAGTAGTGTTGGGTAGCGGTTTCGTTATAGGTTCAGTTTTATGTTGCTCATCATGTATAATCCTTAGACCTCATTTCACGGAAGGAACTGAAATCCGGGGAAAGAGTTTTCAGACATATGTTTGTATGATTCTTGTTTTAAGCTTTCCAGAATCTGTTCTCAAATTATTTCCCTTTCTTCCTGAATCACTCTGTATATGATCTGATTTATCACAATTCAGGTTATTTCATTAGAATCATCATGGTTTTTTTTTTTTATTAGCCATAATTGAACGTTTAATTGCCTGTATAACTAGAAACTTTTGCACTCTGTTAATACTTATAATTTATTTTGTTTGCGACTTCTAAAATCGTTGTTCATTGATAATCTTATGTTCAGATAAAAATCTTTGAATATTTTTATGCCATTTAAAAATATTTTTTTAATAACACCCACATCATGTTTCTCTTTCAGTAACACCAATATTTCAATAAAAATTTTATAAATTTTCATGCAAAATTTTATGTTAAAACGTTTCGCTAAATTTTGATTGATAATTCATTTTTATGTCGGAGTCAAATTTCTGATCTTTATTGTTTTCGCAACAGCTGAGTAATAAATAATTGTATTGAGCTGGCTTGAGATTTAAAAATTGTAATAACACGGTTACTCTAGTGTTTTTAACCGAATCAAACGTGTAAGAGACAATACGTAGCCGTTCCGGTAAATAAATTGTACAAATATTATCGGTAATAAAAAATCTCAAAATATTTTTCGTTTTACTCATGTCCTAATTTTTTTTTTTTTGTAAAAAAAGAAGCGCATCTGTTAAATATATAAATGTATGTGCGTTTCCGTGCCCGCACGTGTGTGGGTGTCCGACTTTTATTTTAGAAATAATCTTATTGAAAAGAGTAAAGTTTTTTTCTTTTACTGACATAAGTAAAATGTTGAGAAAAATATCGAAGATTAATGTAACAATAATAATAAAAAAGTAGTAAAGTGTCTTTAAGAAAATGTAATAATATATGAAGTTTAACAAAAAAAAAGTTTGTTTGAAGTAAAAAGAAGTGTTATCCAAGATATAGCAGTCGAAACGATCTAAAACAGTGAAGATGAAGTAGAGATATCTGATAAAAGTAAAGTTGTAAAAAGGATAAGTTTCAAGTATCTTGTATATGTGTAACTGAGTGTACACGTACACTCTGTTACACTTAAACAAGATACACAAAGATATAAAAACATATGGTAAAATTCAACTTTTTTACAACTTGTATTTTATCATTTCTTCGGGTTTTTTATTTTTTATTTTTATTTTATTCAGTTATACTTTAAAGGTTTTAGTACGCTTGTATTATGTATTGTATTGCATTGTATACGAAGTGGGACAAGGTGTTCTACCGTTCGCTTTAACCGGCGGAGAAAAATGGTTTCTTTATAAAACATTCTGTGTTTTCTTTCTTTTTTTATATTCGGCTGATGTTAGTTACTGTTATATGTATGCGTAATATCGAATATTTCAATCTGTAAAATTCAATGCTTCTGTTTTACTTTATTGTACTCGACTCATGCTCATAATTCAGTTTAAAAATAGATTTTTTTTTTTATTGTTTGTTGTAAGTTTTATAGCGTTACTGTTAAATTTATTCAGTACATTTGGGAATATATTTTCTGTCTAAAAATGAGAAAGAGTTGTTTTATTTATTCATTTTGGCAGATGCAGAATGATACCGTCGGATATCTACCTTTATATGTAGTTTTTTTTTTTTTTTTAATTTTTGATAAGGAATGAATTTTGTAGCGAATGAAAAATGCCAAACCTATCGGGATTCGAACCCAGTAGTAATTTTTTTCACTCAAATATATATAAATAAAATTGATAAGTTCATTACTTATTTCTAGGGAAAAGATTTTAGGTGATAGGTTGGAAAAAGTTGTATTTAAGTATATATATATATATATATATTGACTGATTTATCAGTGCCCAACAAAAACTACTGGTTCTTACACGGTAAGAACCATGTTCTTACCGTGTAAGTGCACACTAAGGAAGGATTTTTTGAAATTCAGAGTTTAAAGGGTTAAAGGAATAAGAATGAAATTTACTTTCTTTTTTTAAATTTCTTTGTAAGAAATGAAGATATAAACTTGATATTTGACCCGTGTAATCTTCATATCTAAAAAATAACTTCTAGAGTTTTGAAATTCCTAGTTTAAAGGGTTAACATGAATTTTCCTTTTTTGAAACCCTGCTATTTTTTTCTTAATTTTTCCGTAAGAAATGAAGATATCAACTTGAGTTTTGGTGTATGTAATCTTAATGTAAATACATAAAATGCATTTTCTAGATTTTCCGAAATTCGATTATGAAAGGGGTGAAGAAAAGTAAAAATATTTTTATCAATGATTGCAAACTTTACCCAATTTCAACTAAAGTAAACAAAATATACAGTAGGTTTGGGTTTGAAAATACTTTTTAGATAAATATTCATCCGGAGTTCCCGGGTTCGAATCCCGGTCAGGCATGACATTTTCACGCGCTACTTGTCATTCATCTCATCCTTTGAAGTAATACCTACCGGTGGTCTCGGAGGTTAAAAAAAGGATAAATATTTTCAAAAAAAACATTTTCAGTTTTTTTGTATTTTCATTTTTTTAAACGGTGCGAATTTGAACGGCGCGGCGGCTCGACCAACGCAGGTGTACTGTTATGTGCGACATTATTGGCTGAACTTGCCATCAGTTTCTTCTGACTGAAAACATAAAATTAAATAATTTACCGCGACGAAAAACACCTTATACTGTGGGCAAAGCCGCGATGTGGATGCTAGAACATGTATATATATATTTAAACCAATTTTTCGATCTTTTGAAATTCCAAATTTAAAGGGTTTAAAAAGTTAAGGCTGAATTTTTGAATTTTTTTTTAAACCGGTAACAAATGAAGATATCAACTTTAATTTTGGTGTATGTAATCTTCAAGTGAATATGTCTAAAAACCAAATTCTAAATTTTTCAAAATTCGACCTTGTAAGAGATGAATAAAGGTAAAAGAATTCTGAACGATAATTGCAAATTTTCTTCATTTTCGACTATAATAAACGAGATATTTACTAGATAGGGACTTCAGATAAGTATCTAAAAACCATTTTCTGTTTTTTTTTCTTATTTCGATTCTTTAAGGGGTGCTATGGTGTACGGCGCTGCGGCTCAACGAACACAGCCACTGTTACTGTATGCGCGTCGCAACAGGTTGCATCTTTTTCCGATTACTTAAGTATAAATCATAAAATAAAAGTAATTAAAAAAAAAGCAAATTAATACATAATAAAAATTTCCTTTGTATACATTTAATTCATGTAGAATTGCGGATGTAAAATATTATAATAGCTTATAGTATATATATTCTGATAGAACGTTATAATAATTTAAAAATAGAACAGTTAAATCATTTCAGAATTAACTGAATTTATATTTGAAGTGAAAACTTCTTTAGGCGCGTTGTGTCAGAATATTTTTATCTCTATGTTTTCGTGCACGTAATTTTGTTAATTCTTTAACGTGTTTTTTTTTAAATAGACATTTCTGATTGTGAAGAATTCCTCTCTTGTCTTTCTCTATATTGCTAAACACCGAATCTTATTTATTCATTAGAATGTTCATTTTTTTGAGAAAATGTTCTATCATGCCTTTCTCTATACCGCTGATACGTAATCTTCTTAATTCTTTTGAACGTTCATTTTTAGGCATTATTTCGTCGCTTTTTTTTCATAATTTTCTTCTTTATTACTGTCATTCTCTTCGTTTTTTCCTTTTTGAATATTTTATAAATAAAAATTTCATCTTCGCTTTCATCGTCAGTACCTTTTTTGCGGCTGTTTATTGAACTATAACATCTATCTTCATTTTCCTCCATAACTGATCGTAGCAAAATATTTTTTTTAAAATAATTATAAAGCTCGGTCACAATCTATATACTATAACCTATTATAATATTTTACATGCGCAATTCTGCATGAATTAAGAAATTGTGATAAGAGATGGATGGATACTTTTTTTGCTATTTATTGTAAAAATAGTTATTGAAAATGAAGGTAGGGAATGAGTGGTCGTCTTGTTAGAAGAGGTTGGGTGTATGTAATTGAGAAATCTCGACATAATGAAATTTTTTAGTTACAGAATATTTTTTTTTTATAAATAAGTGATTAAAATCAGCGCTATTTATTATTAAGATAAGTATTAAATGTAACTGAAAACTGTAGTTCTTTTATGACCATCGTATAGTGTAATTATAATTCTATATAATCTGCTAGAATAATAGGATTAATGCATAGAATAATCCTCTTAGGAGAAGTACATAAACAAAATGTTTAATTAGTTAAGTTGTTTAGAGCCGCTTTTAACTTTTTTTTTTTTTTATTTACTGAAAAATATTTATGCAGAATAAATTAATCTAATATAAAATATATTTAATAGTAAAAAAGTCTGATGTGGACACCACATGACTTCCTTGTACGCTAATTAAATTACATATACTCATTTTTTGCTGTATTTAATTTAAACTTATTTCATTTGAAAATGAGATACGATCCTCCAATTCTGTAATTAAGCGGACAGTTACACAGTTTCAGTTATTTGTGGTAGACACCACATTCCATACATTTTTTGTGGTGTCCGTATCAGCATTTTATATTAGTTTTTTATATTCATTTTGTTTCATGTCGCTCAAATAGTTATGTGGTGCAAATAAGAACATGTCGGTCCGTAACCATGCACAAATCGGTTCGAATCTGACTTCATGTCTGTATATATATATTTTTAACTTTTACTTTTCTAATTTAAATACATTGATTTATTAATAATAATTATTAACCTTTGTAAAAAAATTTGAATTAAAATGAAAAGTACATAAAATTTTATTTCATTTATAATTTTGATTTTTTTTCATATTTTTTTATTTATTGTTATTAATGAATTATTTATTGTAAACATTTTTTTACAATCGGAGGTTAATCATTATTAATAAATCAATATATTTAAATTTAAAAAAAATGTAAAAAAGGAGATGAAGCCAGATTCGAACCAATGTGTCTTCCCCTTGTAAGATCAGAATATTTCATTAATTAAACTTTTTTTTTGACTCTGGAACTAATGAAAATAAGTACCACTTATGATTGAAAAGTGCTCAACGAGGGCTTATTACATCAGTTAAGAAAAAGTAAAAAATCCAAAAAAATTGGACGCTTTTGGTGTCCAGTCTATTTCAATCAAAAGGGGAGGTGCACAACTAGATGTTAGCACCAGTACTAAATCTAAAGTTTTAACATCCTACGGCTAATCGTTTTTGAGTTATGCGAGATACGTAAGTACGTATCGACGTCACGCCGAAACTTGTTAAAATGTATTCAGGGATGGTAAAAATGGGTATCTCCGGTAAAATCTGAAAAAAATTTTTTCACGATCACAATACTTCCCTTACTTTGTACAAGGAAGTAAAAATTATATTCAATTATAAAATTAACAAAATAATTGATTTAAAAATAACGTAAAAATAGCTCATCTGATCAAATAAATTATATATAGAAAAAAAATTAGAAAAAAAAAAATTGACCAATGAAAAAAAAAATCACAAATCTATCCATGTATCCCCCCTCATTTGGAAGACAAATCAATAATGTACAGCCTACTATATTTCACTCATACGTAGTGTGAAAGACAGATTCGTATTCTACATCAGAAAGAATACTGCAGTAATTTTAAAGCGAGAAGTTCAAGTACTACTTTGTTGATTACATTTCAATGTAATAATGAATGCGGCGATGCGATACGTAGAGATTGTGATAAAAGAGTACTTAAGAGAAAAAATATTCATGATTGAAATATGAGGTCATATTTCTCCCTCACCTCCCAACGTTACTTTTCATACTTTAACGTAATCATTATGTAGTTTGCTTGCGAATGATATTTATGAATAACATAAATTAGAAAAAAAATGTTTTCTATACGTGTAAAATGTCAAAAAAAATCTTAACAAATTGTTAAAATTAAATGTAGATCAATTTGAAAAAAAAAATTTTTTTCGTTATTTTAATAGCACAGATGTTAAAATGGGTCGGTAAAAATTACAACGTTTACGTCGAAAATCGAATCTGAATTATATCAGTCGGTTGTTATTTTGCCAAGAGTTATTTTTGCCAAGGAAAGTGGCAATAGTTTAAACACTGCTATAGATAAAATATATTTATTCCCTAAAATATAAATGTAGAGAAAGTGACAAAACTCTACGTTTTAAATATGATGGATAACATCTGTCAAATGTTCATGTTTGGTTACAACAGCAACATAGACAACACAGATCAAGCATAGCAGAGCAAAATATCTTTTGATTTTTCCAAGAATTCTTTGCAATTTTTTTTTTGTTTTAAACTACCAATGTCTTGTAAGAAACTCAAATAAACTTTCTTTTCAAGTATTCCCACCCGCAGTATGAAGTTACTCGTTGGTAGATCGGGAGGTCTTCCTGCCATAACATGTTTCCACGAGAAATGTGTCTATTAACCGCAAGTCATTCATTCATAGCTGTGCAAATGTGCGTATAATATCGTTTTGATGAAACCGGTTCATATGAGGGTAAAATGCTACCTAAGAAATGTTTTAATTTTGTATATATACCCTTCCGGATTTTACTGTTCTTTTAATTTCCATAACCTACCGGCAGCACAACTTCCTTAAACCATCCCCACCACATACCACGGCGATGAAAGAGCAATCTTTTTCACCGCTTTCTAGAAGTTCAATCCGCTGTGCGCTTGGGCTTTCTTCTTTTACAGGAAAAACTCGAAGAACTCCGAGGACAGCTAGAAGAAAGCGTGTTTGGCCGAAACACCAGCAGACCCCCCAAACCCACCGCGGACCATTATATTTTTTAAGGCTAGACCAACATCCGCTAAAAATCAAATTTTACATATAATAGGGGGGCGTCTTATTCAAAATTGTCACCACCCCGGCGCACGGGCGCTCGAAAACAACTTGCGTTATATACATCTCTCCTACCAGCCCTTATGGCAGGCAGACATTTAATCCTTAATAGAGATGTATCGCACTTAGATTAGTCAAACCGAATAGTACTAACACCCGCGCCAAAACCGCTGGCACCACGATCCCAAATAACCTTCTCGCTTCCCATCCATCCTCTGAAGAACGAAGCGAATAAAGAAGAAAAGAAGAAGAGTCAGAAAAAGAAGAACAGAAGACAACAGTCTGTCTCTCGCCAGTGTAGTTCTCTCTGGAACATGCTGTATATTAACAAGGTTAAGATGAAGATTTGAGAAACAGACACGACACAACAAATATCCATCACAACCATCCCGAATCCACTCTCCTACCGACCGAGATAGCTGTGGGGCGCAACGTCTCAGAGCAATCCATTCAAACTCATTTCCTTTAATTCTAAACAAATTGAATTAAATTATATGTTAAAGTGTAGGCTCAAAATCGCCTCCGGCGTCCTTTCCTTAAGAGAGGACGGCCCCTTAAATAAAGGATTTCAGTCCACTCTAGGCTGAAATGGAGCGCGCGTCACGGAAGATAAGCTTATTAGCACATCCTTCCGTCGGGCCTCTACCGATAAACCCTCCATGGGATCGGAACGCAATCCAAACTTCACAAACCGAATCAGCATCAGCTACTATTAATAACCCCGCCAGTCCAATAGAATCACCCAGCAGCAAAGGACGTGTGTCCGTATACTACGAAAAGTAGGAGGGTATTGCACCCTCCGATATCCTTGCGTTCCGTTCCATTCCTGTTGTTTTACTTTCCCGTCTAAATAGCGCTATAGCAGAGCTATAACACTAGAAGGGAAAGCATTGCAATCGGTCCAGTTTGGCAATATACGGACCAATTTGGGCATATTTCACCAGATCTAGACGTTTTGACATCTAAGGAACCCAAAAAAACTGGGCGAAAATTTTCCGGATGTTAATTACAAACATTAACATGTCAGGGTTCATTTCGCTTGCCCTTCCGTCGGCCAGGATCCCCACAGTATTCGTTATCCTCGTGGTTGTGAAATACTGATAAATAACAATTAAGGCTTTATAGAAACCTGTATACAAAAACAAAATAATAGTAACTATGGTAACTAAAGTACATACACCTTTGATGACGAAAACTTTACAAATTATTTCTGCTGTTATGGTGACACAAATTAACTCCATTTTACTTTCCCTTCTAAAGCTGTAGCAGTAGACGGGATTGCAATCGGTCCAGTTTGGGCATATTTCACCAGACGTTTGACGTTTTGACACCTAAAAATAAAAAAAAAAACCCAAAAACCGGATGGAAATTTTCCGGATGTTTATATGTAAGTGTGTGTGTTCGGTGTCCCACTCTAAATCACGTTACATTTCCAGAACTACTCCACGATTTTGAACAAAATTGGCCAAATACATGTATATAGGAAATTGTTGCTATTAAATTTTCAACTTAACAGGTCAAGGGGGTGAGGCTGTGGAGCAAGGTCACCTTCTATATCTTGAGATTTCGCTTATATAAGATCGTATTTTTCTTAGGCACATTCGTTAACGATTAAAAAAAAAAAATATTTGCCCAAACAATTTTAGGTAAATCGCCTCCTATCCCAAAAAATTCTCTAAACTACTGGTATGTTGTGACGTCACAGGTGAGCGGTAGAATTAAATAAATGAATAATATTAAAGTGTAAAAAAGGAACACGGTCTGGTTGGGTCTCGAATTCCATCGGTTGACTTCGTATGTGGTGCGTTACACTTCGCGGCTACACTGGTGTTTCGACCGTACAAACGAAATTTTAGTTTGTGCCGACCGTCGCCGTTAGTACCGCTAAACCCGTGCGAATTAAATATGGTATGCGCGCGCGCTTTAGTTAGAATCATTGAATTAAATAATCGACAAAATATTATATTTGAATAAAATGATAAATATTTTAAATTAAGTTGTGTGTGTAAGCCGTGCATCGGAAACAAACCTCAGTTGTCGGATTATAAACTGTCCTACAACTGTGTTGTCAGCTTTTTTTCAAACAAAAATGGATCTTTAAGCGAGATGATAACACAGAACACACTACTACATAGATCATTCTTTCGTTAGGAAGTGATCGTTCATAAATATTTAGAATTTTTATTTGATCGATAACAATATATTTTTTTATTTACCAAACTACATAATTGAATTTGTGACTTATCAGACATTTAAAAGTTAATATTTCATTTTCGTTTAAATACGATAAAACTATCGAGCAACCTTTCTCCGATTTGAGATTTAGAATCTTGATTGACTTGAATTTTATACTAGTTTAAATGAAAAATCTTCGTTCAAGATCTTTCATATCTAATTATGTGTCGTGATATTTTATGGTGTGTAACAGAACGCCTTGGATTCTTCTGCCGGTCTGGTAGTAGTGAGAGAATTGTGGTACTGAGAACACAATATCTATTCTTTCATTTAGCTGTTTCTTTTTCACTACAGCTATTGTTGTTTCAAAGTTTCAGACGCATTATTTAATTTCATGCGCACTTTCATTCTTTTTCTGTTTAGCCTTCGGGAATCACCGTTCAGGTATTACTTCAGAGGATGATATGTATGAGTGTAAATGAAGTGTAGTCTTGTACAGTCTCAGTTCGACCATTTCTGAGATGTGTGGTTAATTGAAAGGCAACCATCAAATAACACTGGTATCCACGATCTAGTAATCAAATCGGTATAAAAATAACTGCCTTTACTAGGATTTGAATCCTGGAGTTCTCTGGAACTTTTTTTTGAGGACTTCCAAATTTGCTGATTTGGGAAGACGCGTTCACCACTATACCAACCCGATGGGCTAATTGCATGTGCACTGAGCACGCGTATATGATATGCCAGAGATTGTGATGTCTACGAAGTAGCTATCTAACAGCTTTGCTTCGTATTTGTTATTATTTTTATATAACAGTTTAACAGTAAAGGACGTATTCCGTTCTTACTTCATAGTGTTGGTTAAAAGATGTATGTCGAGCGTTTTCTGATCGATAGTAGCACCTTCTAAACTCGTATGTAATTAAACCACTCCGTATTTTGAAATTTTCAGTTTTCTAACCTGTTATTACAAAATTATTATTTTTCTTTTCCCGAAAAACACTACGATACTCGTATTTATTGGAAAGAACATAAAATATTTTAAAGTTATTGAAAAAAAAATTGAAATTATTATATTATAATTTGTGATTTTTGGGTCTTTTCTGTTAAGTTCCAGCACTCTTTTTTACTCTCTCTTTTTTTGTTTAGCCTCCGGGAATCAGTGTCAGGTATTATTTCAGAGGATGAGGATGACTGAGGATGATATTTGTGAGTGTAAGTGAAGTATGATCTTGTACAGTCTCAGTTCGACCATTCCTGAGATGTATGGTTAATTGAAACCCAACCATCAAAGAACACCGGTATCCACAATCTAGTATTCAAATCCATATAATTAATATAATTAATTTTATCTGGATTTATCAAACATTTTAATATTGATTTGGAATTCGTCTATTTTTATTTTTATTTTTTTTAATATTTTACATTACTGAATTTAATGCAATGATTATTTTTTTTTAAAAATAGGTACTAATAATTGTTAACAGTTGATGGGAGGTTGTAGAATTGTCTGTGAACGATTGGACGTTCGACGGAAGTAAGGCAATTTATTACACTGCTTTAACAATAGAAATCGAAAGGAGCTCTGTTACTCTATCTTTTTTTTTATCGTTACTATATACTGACTTTCAAGAACTTTAGGAAACTGTTTCGGCTTTTACCTAACTTTTTATTTGAAAGCTTTTCATCAAAGTTAAATCCTTTTCATTCAATGAATGTTAAAGTATAATCTTTTTGTACCCGTACCCGCACGTGCACGCAAACATTATCCCCTTAAATCTTTTTATTAGCCCTTAAATTGCTCTGAATAATTTACGTTCACACTTATGAATTTAAATATTGAAATACGATGTTATATTTCTAATTATTATTTGGTTGATAACCCTATAAATCTTGTTACTGTATATAATATAATTATTTCAGTTGTGGTTAGTCGGTTACGGTAGCTATTGGCTTTTGAAATCAATCGCAGGTTACATGTGGGTGTGTAGTATTTTGGAATCCATTTGATGTAATGTTTCATTGGATGATCTTATATTAGTTTGTATTTAAAATAGATTCGATTATTATTTTGGCACGTTATGTGTTTCCGATTAATGTTTTTATTGGATTTTCTTGATGTTCGCAATCTTTCTCCTTCTGGATGTGTGTGTTTGTGTATATATATATATATATTCACGAATACAAATAAACACGTATGTGATAAATATATAAATATTTATCACATTTCGTGTGGGTGGTCAATTTCTCCTTCCCCAAACGCCAACACTTCTCCCACTTGTATTGTTTTGAAGTCATCGTCTGACGTAACCAGTTAATTGTAAAATTGCACCGTACGTTACGGGTAATTTGTTTAAATTTAATACTCATTCATTAATTTAAAATTAATTTTTATGTATTTTTCCTTTAGAATTTCAAAAAATTATAGAGGTTCAAGATTTTTTTTTTATTCATGTATGATCCAGGAGGATTTTTTTTTTGTTGTTATTTTTTAAAATTTTATTGATGGTCTGAAGTAAATTTGTTCAGGTTAACCTGAATAAAATCTAACATATTTTTTTACTGAATGATTACATTATGGAAACAATTTAAATATATATTCACCGAACGATCAGGTCGTTAATGAATTCAATATATATGTGTGTGAACGCTTTTTATCTCGTATTTTGATTTTGATTACGGATTCGAATTAAGCGTCATTAGAGGATTACAAAAATACATGAATGCCCGCGATCGGCCGTCGGGTTCACGACAAAATGGTCGCCATAATTAAAATTTTGTAGTATTTATTACGCAATAATCGTGTAAGCTGTAATTTTTTTTTTTTTTTTTTGAGGCGAGAAACGTCTGCGCGTTATCATCGCCCGGATTTTTTTTAATGAAAAAAATAAAAGTAATTAAAACTAATCTAATAGATAAATAGTAAAACTTCAAACTAATATCACAAAAAAATAAAAATAAAAGCAAATACAATTTAACAAGGTACGAGATGGGTGTAAAAGGTCCATTATCGGATAATAAAAGCACTAAATGAATATAAAAAAAGCTAAAAAAAATAAAAACACCGACATAAAACTTAAAACTAGGTTAAAAACTAAAATAGTAAAAATAAATAAAACTTAAAACTAATACAAAATGTATTTTTTTTCTGTCTTCAGTCATTTGACTGGTTTGATGCAGCTCTCCAAGATTCCCTATCTAGTGCTAGTCGTTTCATTTCAGTATACCCTCTACATCCTACATTCCTAGCAATTTGTTTTACATACTCCAAACGTGGCCTGCCTACACAATTTTTTCCTTCTACCTGTCCTTCCAAAATTAAAGCGACTATTCCAGGTTGCCTTAGTATGTGGCCTATAAGTCTGTCTCTTCTTTTAACTATATTTTTCCAAATGCTTCTTTCTTCATCTATTTGCCGCAATACCTCTTCATTTGTCATTTTATCCATCCATCTGATTTTTAACATTCTCCTATAGCACCACAATTCAAAAGCTTCTAATCTTTTCTTCTCAGATACTCCGATAGTCCAAGTTTCGCTTCCATATAAAGCGACGCTCCAAACATATACTTTCAAAAATCTATTCCTGACATTTAAATTAATTTTTAATGTAAACAAATTATATTTCTGACTGAAGGCTCGTTTCGCTTGTGCTATTCGGCATTTTATATCGCTCCTGCTTCGTCCATCTTTAGTAATTCTACTTCCCAAATAACAAAATTCTTCTACCTCCATAATATTTTCTCCTCCTATTTTCACATTCATTGGTCCGTCTTTGTTATTTCTAATACATTTCATTACTTTTGTTTTGTATTTGTTTATTTTCATGCGGTAGTTCTTGCGTAGGACTTCATCTATGCCGTTCATTGTTTCTTCTAAATCCTTTTTACTCTCGGCTAGAATTACTATATCATCAGCAAATCGTAGCATCTTTATCTTTTCACCTTGTACTGTTACTCCGAACCTAAATTGTTCTTTAACATCATTAACTGCTAGTTACATGTAAAGATTAAAAAGCAACGGGGATAGGGAACATCCTTGTCGGACTCCCTTTCTTATTACGGCTTCTTTCTTATGTTCTTCAATTTTTACTGTTGGTGTTTGGTTCCTGTACATGCTAGCAATTGTTCTTCTATCTCTGTAACAAAATATATAATAAAAAATTAAAACTAAGTTAAAAAACAAAAATTAAAAAAGGTAAATAAAACTTAAAACTATTATGTTTAAAGACTTACAACTGATATCACTAAAATCTTACAACTAATATCATAGACGAAATTTTTAAAACATAAAAGTATGTGAAATTTGACAAATTCCGATAGGGAGTGTAAAAGGCTTACTCGGATAACAGAAACAAAACACAGAACCATAGAAATTAAATTTTTATATTAAATTTTTTGTGTTAACCCTATACTACGTAAAAACAGAAACATCCGGTTTAAAACTTCATTATCATTTCACAAGATACCACGGTGGTTTCTGGGTAGTTTAACTTTACGACGCATAACATATGCAGTCCACGAATATGTGGCGCACAGTCATGCGGCAGTTGCATCGTGCGCATAGGGGTGCGTGTCCTCCTGTCATCAGGTACTCGTGTGTCCTATCCGCTGTAATAAACACCCTAATGTTTGGCTTATTAAAATGCATAAAATATATAAATATCAATTTTGTAAATCAAGTGTAAGAGTCCAAAATGGTCGAAAAATTAACTTTTTAATTATTAGAAGAAAAAAAGATTCGCATAAAACCGCCAAATCACGATATATATGTTATATTAATTTAGTGAATGTAGGACCCCATAATCATTTTTTTAAAAACATAAGAAACTTATTTGCACCACGTTTAAATGTAAAGAAAAATTAAAAATTAGAAAAATGTATAACTTTTTAATTGTAACAGATACTGAAAAGAAAAATAAATAATATATATATATATATATATATATATGAGACTATAAATTATGATTAACATAAAATGCGAGGACTTATCTGATCGGCCACCAAAAAATAATAAGGCAAATTTAAAACATAAAAATAATCCCTCTTCTTTCTTTCTTTTCCTGTTTAGCCTTCGGGAATTACCGTTCAGGTATTACTTCAGAGGATAATATGTATGAGTGTAAGTGAAGTGTAGTCTTGTATAGTCTCAGGTCGACCATTCCTGAAATGTGTGGTTAATTGAAACCCAACCACAAAAGGACACCGGTATCTACGATCTAGTATTCAAATCCGTAATTGCCTTTACTACGCTTGCCTTTGAACGCTGATAAAAATAATCCTTGAAAGACTTAATTTAACCTTAATATAAAAAGTGATATTATATTGATATATTACTAAATATTATATATATATTTTTTTTTTCGTTATGGTCTCTTTGGACCGCGTTGAATTTTTTGCACAACAGATGTCTCTCTTTGGACCGCGTTGAACTTTTTGCACAACAGATGTCTTCCGTCTATTTCCCAGTACAATTTCATTTCGTCTCGTTTAACTTGTTTTTGTTCATCAGTCCACTGCCACCCAGTTCTTGTCTTATCTGTAAGTTTCCGGAAAATGTGTTTATTAATTTTATCTCTAAACTCAGTTCTGTTACACTCATCGCCTTCGTTCAGTTGTTATTCGCTGAGATCCTTCTTAACTTCGACCCGACCCGATCCGATCCGATTGGTACTACGGATCGCTTTCATATCTGTTAAAAAACTAAAGACGCGCTTCGTAAACCTATCATCCGACATCCTGAGTGACCGTAGAACTTCACCCTTCGTTTTCTCAGCGCCGACGTCAGCGGTTCGTTGTTTTCCTTTATAAAGTTCTTCGTTACTTCTTAGTCTGTAAGATCCGTCTTCTACTTTTTTTGGTCCCAATATTTTCCTCAAGATTCTTCTTTCACGTATTTACATCTCCTTCAGTTCATTCTTCTTCCTGAGTATCAAACATTCTGATGCGTAGAGTGTCTCTTGTTTGAGCACGATAGTGTAGTGTTTTATTTTTGATCCGTATGATATACTCTTTTTGTTGTAGATATTCTTTATTATCCCGTATGCTCATTCTAATTTCCTGGTCCTTTCCATGTTAGCTACCTCATCGAATCCAATAGCTTGAATAATTTCTCCAAGATATTTGAAACGATCGACTCTCCTGATATTCCCTCCTTCAGTTATATATATATATATATATATATATATATATATATATATATATATATACACATTCAGTTATACTTTACGAACATAAAATCTATAAGTAGGAATTGCATTAAATCAAACAATAATACTCAAATATTTTATACAGACATGTAGTATGTTACAATCTGAGTTAAGTAGAAGTTAGAGATAACAACTTTGTTACATTAAGTGAGCTGAAGGTTTGCCCCTGTCTTCTATCAACCGAACTGTCGGCTGGCTTTGGCGGACAGGCGAGCGGGGTTTGTTGTATTATCTAACCAGATGACATTATTCGATTACTTATAACATGACACATTTGTGTATAAAATGCAAACACAACAGACCAGTACAATACAATTACTAGTACAAAACTAGACACAGCAATTTTGTACGGGGCAAACTTTCAGCTCACGTATTATAGAAGTGAATAATAATCGAGAGAAGAGTAAAAATAATAAGAATATTCGTCCGGGAAAGTGTTACTAAACTTTTCATTGTTAACTGGTTTTTGTTTATTTCTCAATGTCATTACTTACACAATTCGTGTACTTTCTTTTTCCTGTTTAGCCTCCGGTAAATACCGTTTAGATAATACTTCAGAGGATGAATGAGGATGATATGTATGAGTGTAAATGAAGTATAGTCTTGTACATTCTCAGTTCGACCATTCTTGAGATGTGTGGTTAATTGAAAACCAACCACCAAAGAACACCGGTATTTACGATCTAGTATTCAAATCCGTGTAAAAATAAAAATAAATTCGTGTACTAGTAAGTTATAATTTTCTCGACTTTATTTCATATATATTGCTTTTATACATTTAGGAATTTTTTAAATAGGTTTCATCATATTTAAAAAAAAAAAATGAAAATTTTGAACTAAAATTAATCTTTAAAACTATGTAAGATGAAACGGCTAAAAAAATAAGAAATATTTTTTCCAACTATTCTTTAAATTTTCATACTTTGATATTGGCAAAAAATTAAGTTGGTAGTTTTTAATTAAATTCAAAAAAAAATTAAATTTAACAAATTGTAAAATTATTACTTTTGTGAGCTTTTTATACAAGTTTAGTTTATTTATTTATTTTTTTACAGATTTTTTTAGGTAGTATAAGTTTCGTTTTACATCCATGAATAGCACAGAGACAAAAAAAAAATGTAATGTTGTTCTAAGTGTGATACCATTTCTTGAATTGCTTTTTTACATACATTACAGATCTGTAAATATAATTTTTCTATTACCTTTAGTTTTAAATAAATTACGCTTCAAAAAAAATTAAGGGAAAATATAATTAAAATCTGTAATTTTATAATTTTTCATGGCCATACCTGTGTTAGAATGATTTCGGATGCTTTTCTGTTATAAATAGCCTCAGACACATCCCGAATTTATGTGCAACAATAATCGGCTAGCATGTTAGTATTCCATTTCTTTTTATAGCGGCTTTCCATCAACGAAGTGTCTTGTGGAAACGTTCACCGTGTTCGTCACTTACGTCTCGACGTTGTCCCGGAAATAATCCAGATGTGGGTGGAGGAAATATATTTTCAAAGACATACTACATCTCATAGCTCTGTATGAAGTAAAAAGTTGATTAACAATATTCTGGTAATTGTTGGATATTTGTTTGCCAAATGAAGACCAAGCTGCACTTTCTACATTATTAAACATTGAGTTAAATACATCATCTTTGATCAAATTTCTTATTTGAGGATCAACAAATATTTATTTTTTAATTTTTTTCTTCACTTACATTCGGAAATTTTTGCGTGATGTACAAAAATCCTTGCCTTTTACAAAATTTTTCATTAGTCCTAGCTTGATATGAAGAGGGGAAAAAATATATTTTTGGGTTCAACTAAGGGTTTATGAATTTTTCCCATTTGGAGTTAAGTTGTCTCTTTCTTCTTTGGTAACATAATGTTTATCCCTAGCTCGGCTGCCCGATTCGCAAAGAAAACATATGTACTTAGCATAGCCTAACTGCATGCCTAACAAAATAGCTATAACTTTCAAATCATCGCATATGTTTTTTATAATTTATTTTTTCAAGAACGTCTTTCATCACATCGTATGTCCCTCTCTAATAAGGGATTGGTATCGAAGGATATTTGTTACTGTTGTGTAGGCCCCATTGTGGCGTATTCCTGCTAGCCTATGAAGCGTTAGCACCGAAAGGACTTCAGTGGACGGTCTGAAGGTGAATCACGTCGGGAGGACAGGTTTCAAAAGCCTAGCCTCCCACCAATCGGTTCGAGAACGCTGGTAAAAACGGATTGGAATGCTATCAAAACCGCCCTACAACTTAAAATTTAGACCCGTCATTAAAAATAAACCCTTAAACACGCCCGATTGTAGAATTATCCAGTAGCAAGGGACACTGTCCAGGTTCTGCGATTTGTAGGGAGAATTTGTGAAACTCCCGCCTCCTTTGCATTCCATTCCGTTGTGTAGTAGAATCACTTTTAAACTATACTTGGACGAATCTATGAAAAGGCGCCAGTCCTCAGGTTTATGAACTTGTCCTAAGTGCAACGTAAGCTCATCAATATTTGTGAAATAAACCAAATTATTTTCATCAATAAAGTACTGAGAAAGTACTTTTTTTCGTCTTCGATAGCCCGAAATTGTTGTATTTTTGTTTAAGTTAATTCCAATCTTGCAGTTTTGATCCTAACAGTTGAGCTTAATTTTTTAATAAATTTAAATCCCTAACCAAGCAATTTAATTCACCTTGTAATATAAACAATAAAAAATGAGCTAACAAAATACAATATAGGAGCTTAAAATGCTTATACGTTGATAAATGAAAAAAATATTCTTTAATTAAAATTTTAACATTTTTCAAAAATGGTGATAGAAAGTCTCTGATTTATGTTCGTTTTCGGCGTCAAAAACAGATTAAAATCATTTATCGCATATTAGGAAACAAAATTATGTTTATCAGTGTAATTTCCGTAAATGTAATTTAAGTGTAGTTTTGATTACTTTTAATATTTTATTGATTTATTACTATAATTGAAATGAAACAGTTTTTACTTTCATCTCTATTTCTATTATCATTATTTTATTGATTAACCTTTAATTAAGCTTTTGAGGTACTTATGTATTAACGTCACCGCAGGTACAGCTTTATTTAAAAACAATGTAGTCAATCGGATTTCGGTGGAAAATGAACAGTCTCTTTATTAATTTTAATAAATGGATATTTATATTTATTTATTTTCTAAATATAATTTAACCAAATTTAACCTACGCTCGCTAACCTTGACTAATTAACAGGAGTGTTTTGATTATTTAAATAATAATTGCAATAATTACTGAATTTATTAAATAAATACTCAAAAAATTACGGTGTTAATTAGTCAAGGTTAGCGAGTGAAGCGAGCGTAGGTTAAGTTTGGTAATACTAGATCGTGGATACCGGTGTTCTTTGGTGGTTGGGTTTCAATTAACCACACTTCTCAGGAATGGTCGAACTGAGAATGTACAAGACTACACTTCATTTACACTCATTACATATCATCCTCTGAAGAATTATCTAAACGGTAGTTACCGGAGGCTAAACAGGAAAAAGAAAGAAGGTTAAGTTTGGTTAAATTATATTTATTAACCATTTATTAAAATTAATAAAGAGACTGTTCATTTTCCACCGAAACCCGACTGACTACTTTGTTTTTAAATAAAGCTGTAGCTGCGGTGGCGTTAATACTTAAGTACCGCTTTTGATGTACAGGATTAAAATTAATGACATATTTTGCTATTATTTTTTATGTATTAGTTTATAAATCTTCAAATCGATCTACCGGTAAGGATTGTAATAAAATATCCTTATTTTTCCATCAATAGACGATATTTCTAACAGTATTTTAAAATGACGTGTGTATACGTCATTTTAACCTTATATCAGTACGAGGGTTCCTGTCACCACTTTTTTTGTTCTAAATTATTTTTTCTTTTCTTTTTAATTATTATGTATTTGTTAATCGTAATACAATGTAGTAAGTGATCAATTGATACAATTTTGCTCGTATTGTTTAGTCATAAAAGAACCGGTTTTTCATCTTCCGTAAATAAAAAACCGATTACTATACATTGTTCAACTAATTCGCAAACTTCGAGGACGTTTCGACGTCCAAAATTAAATTTTCAGATTAGAAAAAACAAACCAATTTTATTCAAACAGCTGATCAAAAGCCATCACAGATTTACTACCAACTTATTGTTCTAAAAATATCTTAACCTTATTGCCAAGGTTTTGCCTCCACTACTCTCTGTATATTTCATTATTGAATTATCTTTGTATGAACTTTCTTTTTATTATTTTCGTTTGTAGATCATATCTTGAAATTCTTACCGCTGCTTTGCTATACCCGCTGTGTAAGAATTGAGAAAGAGATCTAGATTTTGCCTGCTCACTGTTTTTTTCTGTCAGTTTTTATCATTTCTCTCGCTCAGAATCTTTTCACGCCCCTTCACTGCTACTAGATATTGATTTTATAAACGCGTATATAAAGTAGATAAGCTAGCCTGTACATCTTATTGGTTTTTATGTTATATATATATATATATATATATAGAAAGAGAGAGAGCGAGAGAGAGAGAGAGAGAGAGAGAGAGAGAGAGAGAGAGTTTTAACTTTATATATTATCTTCTTTTGGACGTAATCTTGATAAATGATCGCTCGAAATTATGTTGCTCTCTCTTCATCTTCTTGCAAGGATTATTCCCATTCTACGCATAATTTTTTTATCCTAGCTTTGGTTTAATTCTTTATCTCTCCGCATCACTCTCTCTCTCTCTCTCTTTCTTTCGCTGTATGATCATCTTTGAAGTATTATTTATATAAATTTTCTATACCGTATTTTAATATACGATATGAATATTACTTTTGATTTATCATTTTCTTTTATTTTACTCATTCTCTCCTTTATAATTTTTTTGGCTTGCCTCAATCATCTTTCTAAAAGTGAATATATTCGTATCTCAAAAATCAGTAATTAATATTTAAATCAAAACAGAATATGTTGATTTATTTATTCGAGTGAAGAGAACTTTTATCTAATTTTACCTTTCGGCATCCCATTTGTTTATATGATTTTCATGAAGTTATGATTAAAGAAGTTTTCGGAATTTTATGAGAGATTTCTGGAGTAAGATTATTTATTAAGCGGAATAACGTATTTATAATGTTCTCCTTAAAATTTTCTTGTTCAAAATGATGAGGAGAAATTCTCGTCTTCATGATACAAGAGAATGGACAAGTGATCTTTCATTCAAACGCCACCCATTATTTCCAGTTTATTTCCCAGCGGTTACGGGTTAGATACTTTAATTTTTTAAAGTTTTACTCCATCTATTTTATCTTTATATTTGAATCTGTGGTCCTACTGATGCGTAATATATATGTATTCTTCAGCATACTATAAAATATATAATCTTTAACGCTGGTAAAAAAAAAATATATAACGGAAGTACCTTCTTTAATCACTGTACAATATCCCTGAAAATGGTACTTACGATATTGCTTATTTATAGATTATTATTATTATAATAGTTTTATCGAGAATCCCATTTTAATTGTATTGATTTGTTTTTGTTGTAAAGCTAAATATGTAAGTGTGCCATAAAACGAGTGAAGTCTGCTGTTCGATGAAATTTTTTTTTTTAGCACTATGTTGAAAAAGTTTTTAAAATACATTTTTCATAAAAAGTTATTTTAAATCGATCTTATTTAATATAATTTTTGTAAATTAAAACTGTATTATTGTTATATAACCAAGTTATATATAACTGACTTTATTTTCTATGACTAATTTCATCCGGAGGTCCCGGGTTCGAATCTCGGTCAGGCATTTCATTCTCACACGCTACAAAAATTGTCATTCATCTCATCCTCTAAAACAATACCTAACGGTGGTCTATGAGGTTAAAAAATTTCATTCCTTCAATCCTTAAGCTCTGTGTACTTAGTTATGCTATGTTTTATTACGTTGACGTATTTAATACAGATATTATATTTAATATAATGACTATTTTTCTTCATAAAATTGTTGGTTTCATTTATTAAAATTGAAAAGACAAACCAATTGACCTTCTATGTTATCTGATTTATCACCAATGGACTACTTTATGAAGGGGGGGGGGATCGTATGAAATCATTAGTATACGAGTAATAACTAATAAAGAAGAATTTTTGATTAGAATTTTCAACGCAGTTTATAAATTGTTCGAACAAAATTAATTATGATACATTAAGAGAATCCAGCATTTTTAAAACGATGGAAGTGATACATAAAAATAACTTGGCAGAGTATTGTATGACTTTGCCGGGTTGGTCAAGTCGTACCATACCTTGCACAATTTTTTCATTCCAAAATATTTTTCGGCATTTTAGATTTTGGGGGTCTGTAATAAAAAAAGATTACAGATATTTTTAGATAGTTTTATATACGAAGCATAAAATTTCAAAAAAATTTCTGAAAAATAATTAAACCGAAAGGATATTGAGAAAAAGAACATAGATATTTCAATTTTAAGAAGTAGAGGTTGATTTTTTGAAAATAAAAATGTTTTGATTATTTATTCATGCATTCATGCAAAAAAAAAAAATTTTTAAGTCTTCTCTAAAATGCGTCTAAAAAAAAAATCGAAATTTTCTCGAAGAAAAGCGATATCCTCCATTCCTTAACGAATTTTGGAAAAGATCAATCCCCAGTATAAACAAGTATTTGAGTTTAATCTGTAAAATATCGGTTTAGTCCTAAGATATAAGGCCAGAAGTATTGCGACACAGGGGACAGACATACACATAAATATGTTATTTTGGTCTAGGTTAACTATATCTTATTCAGTTAGCTCATAGAGAAGTAAACAAACTGCGCGTACGAGTATTTAGGCGGTCGATTCACAAGCATCTCCTGTAAATCCTGATGCGTGTAAAAGAAATTACGTGACATTAATATTTAGTAACTACGCGCTATTATATTTTAAATTTAAATAAATTAAGTCATTTTATTTGAACTTTTTTTAAGATTTATGAAATTGTCAATCGTCTACAAACAGTAAAATTTCACTAATATCTTAGATTAAATTTCTATGATAATAAACGGATAATAAATTCAATTTATTTTTTGTCATCGAATTACGAGAAATCCGTAGTTCTGTCAGCAGAGATACAATATGAGGCTCAATTTTTTTTGTTTTCTATTTTATTATCCAATTCCCAATAATTTAGTTCAAGAGCATCCGTTACATGTTTTATACGGGTTTTTTTTTATCTCTGCTGGCCTGTTTTATCGGTGGCTTGTAAGCATAAATTTTTTACAACAGGTATTTTAAAAGCAATATTTTCTAACGGTACGTAACTTTTGATTTGTTTCCAAATTAATTCAATCGAGTTGAGTAAAAATTGATAAGGAGGTAATAGAAACACCATTTTGCCACTGGATTTCGTTAACTCATCAATTTTATACATGATAATTACTTTTAATGCGTGAAACCCTTTTTAGTAATTAATCATTAAGTTTATCATCCTCTTCAAAAATCACTCCATTTGAATTAAGCTGCATTTTGATATCATTGTTTTTTTAAGACAAGGCTGGAATTCTTTCCTTTTTTTTATGAATGATAAGGGACTTTGTCTAAGACAATAACCGAATTATCTTTCAGAGGAGGTAACACATCGCTAAACCATTTCTCAGTAAATAAAATTCGTGTACTCTTACGAATTGCTTTTTTATCAAAATCGGCTACTTTATATTTAACTGATCAGCAGGGTTTTGTTTTTTTAAAACCGTAATTCATTAGTGGATTCATACTCGCGAATCCCATTGTACTCTGAAGCAGCACAACTTCTACTTATGTTAACAGTTGATGTTTGACTGCCCTGCTCTTGGTTTGGGGGGGGGGCAGAGACCGGGACACCCTGGAACTTAGTGGTCAAGGGGAAAATTGGCCGCTCAGAAACGGCGAGAGCCGCATTGTCGGACCATGTGGTTCTCGATGAGGTTGCGTTGTTCAACCGTCATCGGTAGATTAGTTAAGGGTATAATGTCTCCTACCGTGCTGCTGTGGAAAGCTAATTATATATGTGTAATGATTATAGTGTTGTATATAGATATGGCCGCGTTGTGAATCGGCACTGACGCAAGGAACGTACCTCAGCAGAATCATGACAAACTCGCTCACACAAAGGCAACTTTGTTTATTCTTCACTGTATAAGTAACTGAATACAATATAGTTGTACTAGTAAATGTAAATATTTGCTAAAAAACGCGACACATCATTCTTGACATCATCACTATGCTTTCCTCTTTAATATAACTATTCTAGCTATGTTGGACCACTGAATGTGAAAATAGGAGGAGAAAAGATTATGGAGGTAGAAGAATTTTGTTATTTGGGAAGTAGAATTACTAAAGATGGACGAAGCAGGAGCGATATAAAATGCCGAATAGCACAAGCGAAACGAGCCTTCAGTCAAAACTATAATTTGTTTACATTAAAAATTAATTTAAATGTCAGGAAAAGATTTTTGAAAGTATATGTTTGGAGCGTCGCTTTATATGGAAGCGAAACTTGGACAATCGGAGTATCTGAGAAGAAAAGATTAGAAGCTTTTGAAATGTGGTGCTATAGGAGAATGTTAAAACTCAGATGGATGGATAAAATGACAAATGAAGAGGTATTGCGGCAAATAGATGAAGAAAAAAGCATTTGGAAAAATATAGTTAAAAGAAGAGACAGATTTATAGGCCACATACTAAGGCATCCTGGAATAGTCGCTTTAATTTTGGAAGGACAGGTAGAAGGAAAAAATTGTGTAGTCAGGCCACGTTTGGAATATGTAAAACAAATTGTTAGGGATGTAGGATCTAGGGGGTATACCCAAATGAAACGACTAGCACTAGATAGGGAATCTTGGAGAGCTGCATCAAACCAGTCAAATGACTGAAGACAAAAAAAAAAAGCTATGTTGGTGGTAAAAGAAAAATCGTTCACTTCTTTTTCTTTTTTTTTTCTCTCGGGAGAAGGAGAGGAAATCTTTACCAGACACCATCTCTGTTCACGCAAAGTGTCAGGCTCTTATCAATTAAAATCTCTTCCCTATGCTAATATCATCCGGGGATCGAACCTGCTTACCTGGTGAGTATTTCGGACCGTCCTTTCTGTTATAACCCGAATACAAAGAAGTTTTTTTTCACTTAATTTAACCAAAAAAAAAATTTCAGTGGGACATAAAATATACATTTGAACTAAATTGTGTTCCTCCTTTTTTTGAAGTAGTCTTAAAAGGAGAATGTTTATTTAACACTTCTCACAAACACAGACACTACCCGTGCACGCCAGTACACACATAAATACGAACAGTATTAAAGTGTTAGAGAAATTACATTTCTCTATGTTAATTACTGTAAAGCAAAGTACTGCCATGAATTTTAATGTTATTCATATATACGTAGTGTGCCGTAACTTTAGCAGATTCAGTGACCTAAAAGGTTATTAAGCCCGCACCTCTTACTACCTTAATCCCGTTAAATTATTATTAATATTATTACTATTATTATTTACCTTTTACTTTTAAGCTTGCATTTTATATTATTATTTTATCGATTATTACCTTCGCGTAGCTTATTCTCATTAAAGTGTATCGACTCTTATTTTTTTATAACCTTCTGAATGACAAGGAATTCTGTTCAGTTTCATAATATATATTATTAGATACGATTGTAATTTGCATTTATTTAATTCATTATCGTGTGTATATATATATATATATATATATATATATATATATATACAGGTAGTGTCTCTCATGAATAAATGGAAAGAATTGCTGGAAATTTCTATAAGTAAATATTTTAAAATGAATTATAGTACAAAAATTTTATACGAAAATGGGTCCAGGACTCTTCTTCGTTCTTGAGTTATAGCTTGCGAAATAGTTAGCCCTGATTTCTGCTCTTAGGATATGAAGCAACACTGAAATTCTTAGAGCTTAAGATAAAAATGGTTTCGTGAAATATAAAAATTAAAACTGGTCTCACAATTATAATTTTGCACAAACGTTTTGTTTTTTTTTGTTTTTTGTCTTCGGTCATTTGACTGGTTTGATGCAGCTCTCCAAGATTCCCTATCTAGTGCTAGTCGTTTCATTTCAGTATACCCTCTACATCCCACATCCCTAACAATTTGTTTTACGTATTCCAAACGTGGCCTTGCTACACAACTTTTTCGTTCTACCTGTCCTTCCAAAATTAAAGCGACTATTCCAGGATGCCTTAGTATGTGGCCTATAAGTCTGTCTCTTCTTTTAACTATATTTTTCCAAATGCTTCTTTCTTCATCTATTGGTCGCAATACCTCTTCATTTGTCACTTTATCCACCCATCTGATTTTTAACATTCTCCTATATCACCGCATTTCAAAAGCTTCTAATCTTTTCTTCTCGGATACTCCGATCGTCCAAGTTTCACTTCCATATAAAGCGACACTTCAAACATATACTTTCAAAAATCTTTTCCTGACATTTAAATTAATTTTTGATGTAAACAAATTATATTTCTTACTGAAGGCTCGTTTAGCTTGGGCTATTCGGCATTTTATATCGTTCCTGTTTCGTCCATATTTAGTAATTCTACTTCCCAAATATCAAAATTCTTCTACCTCCATAATCTTTTCTCCTCCTATTTTCACATTCAGTTGTCCATCTTTGTTATTTCTACTACATTTCATTACTTTTGTTTTGTTCTTGTTTATTCTCATGCGGTAGTTCTTGCGTAGGACTTCATCTATGCCGTTCATTGTTTCTTCTAAATCCTTTTTACTCTTGGCTAGAATTACTATATCATCAGCAAATCGTAGCATCTTTATCTTTTCACCTTATACTTTTGTAAAACGTTTTGTAAAAAACAAAATACATTATGTCGGAAAATGAACTATATTTATTTTAGATTTGACATACAATAAGCTTTATTAAATAATCAATAGATAAATAAAATCTGTAGAAAATTTAATTTTGAAGTTATGTATATCACTAACGTCGAACAAACATGAAGAAGACAAACATTTGACTTTTATTAAAAATAAAACCGATCGAAACGTAGCAGTTTAACCGAAACTAGAATATTCTATGTATTTATAATTATGTAAAAATAAAATAAATTTTTTAAAAATAACTAAATAATAAAAAAATTTATTATTATTAAAAATTATTGTTCAAAAAATATTTTTCTATTTTTACATATTATTCTGATTCAGAAAAATTCCTTGGTGGGTTTTCTTAATGCATCAGTATTATTTCGCATGTTTTCAACTACGTTGAAAATTCTTGACACTTTTCATTTGTTCGTCCGGATCTCTTAAGGATTACGTTTGCATAATAGTTTGGAACTTCTTTTGTTTTCCCAATATTTTTTTCATATTGTTTTTCTTCCCGGTGCGCTTTCTTCCTATACTTCTCTTATTCATCTTCTGTGGAAAGAGATTCTATGAAAAAAAACCTCAATCGAATCTGTAAGTTATCTAAATAGATTTTTATATACTTTTAAATTTGTGAAGTTCTTTTTGAATCACCCGGTACACGAAAAATAAATAATTATTTTTGGAAATTTACGTTAAACAAATAAATATTGTTATATATTCTTTTCTAACATAATTTAATTCTGGTACAAGTACAATTGATGTTTATAAATTCGGTAAAAAAAAAAAAAACACTTGTTTCAGGTTATGGTTTACAGTTTCTTAAAAACCATCTTTGTTATGTATGTGTGCGCGCGCGTGTATATGAGAACTAGATATATAACGAGTAAAAAAAGAACGATAGACGTAAAGATCATAAAATCAGTTTATCCGATTTTGATAAAATATTTCAAAATAAAATTATTTCTTTTTCTAAATTTTGTTGTAATATATATTTCTTTTTCTCTTATAAAATTTAATTTAATCATACTCAATATATTAATAAACGAATTGTGACTATAAAATGTGATATGCTATAAGTTTTAAGTTTTACCGTTCACCCAGTAATGTAGTTTTATATCGATAAATTGACGCCCAAAATCATCCTAAAATTTCAATAAATATATTTCTAAAATTATTATTTAGATCAGCCCCGTGGTTCTTTAATATTAAACGCGATCATTTGTACAAACAATCTACATGGCAAGATATTCTGATTTTTTTTAAGTATTTGTATATGTATGTTTGTATGCGTGTGCGCGTGTTTTTCCCTTTAAAAGTGATTTTAAAGGTTTTAATTTATTCGTACATTTAATTTAATAATAACAACAATAATAACTTTAAAGAGATCTTTACTTCTTTGTGTAAAACGACATTGTATACACATTATAAAACGACATTGTATACACATTATATATAATGCATCTGGATGAAGTCGGATGTAACATAATTCAAGTGGTTTAAGAGCTACTCATTCCAGTGTCATTATCATTAGTATTGTATGAAACCAAGCTCCGTATTCCAAGTAGGTAAAGTTTGGTTAGATCGTCTAAAATATGTCTTAACTGGTTACCATAGCAACCTGGTATAAATATTAATTTCACTAATACTCTTAGGTATTACTATACAAATGTTATTTCTATAAATGCTACTTAGGATATGGAAAAGGTAATGGATTTTGTCATTTATATATGTACGTGTTTGTACAGTTATATATATATGTACGCTTAGTCAACTTCTGATTATCTGAATTATAGCTTAATCGTGGTATTTTTCGAAAAAAAAGTTTTCTTTCTTTTTCATGTTTAGCCTCCGATAATTTCCGTTCAGATAATATGATATTACCGTTCAGAGGATGATATGTAAGAATGTAAATGAAGTGTAGTCATGTACAGTCTCAGTCCGACCATTCCTGAGATGTGTGGTTAATTTAAACCAAACCACCAAATAATACCGGTATCGAATACGAACTAGTATTCAAATCCGTGTAAAAATAACTGACTTTACTAGGTCTTGAATGCTGGAACTCCCGACCTCTAGATCAGCTGATTTGGGAAGACACGTTCACCATTAAACCAACCCGTTGGTTGGAAAAAAAAATTAAACCTATTAGGGTTTTAGTGTCTATATCAACTTCACCAACGATTTTTGTTTTGATAACTGAACCTATACAAGCACATCGAATGTCCTTCGAGGTAAAATAAAACTTTTTTTTTCATTTTGTATACCACAATGTTGGCAACCATCTAAACAATTTCGGTGACTGGAATAAAGAATTGGTTGATCAGGAAAATCATCCAGTTAATTCTTCAGCCATGAAATTTTACGATTACCTGGGGATCTCGTTTTTTTTATTATTTTCCTTTGAAGTAGAAAAATGGAAGCCGTTACTTCTTCGGATATCTCATTGCATATGTTCCAGCTTGTTCCTTTTAATAATCTTAACTAACCCTGTGCTTATAATCGCTTTTTAAGTATATCCTAAATTCCGAATCTTATCTAATTAGGTTTTAGAAATCATCGACTGATTCATACCTGAAATTCCTTAGTTCCTTTCATCAAGACTTTTGATAAAGTCCAAGAATCAACACCATACAGAAAAAATGTACGTTTAATTATTTTGTTCCTTAAAGTTTTAAACTTAAATTTTGACTGTATAGGAGATTCCTCATTCTCAGAAATTCCGTGCCTTATTTCTCTAACTAGTATTAAGAAATCTTCGATTGATGTATATCTCAAATTCTTCTGTTCCTTTCATCGAGGTTTTTGATAAAGTCCAAGAATCAACACCATACAGAAAAATGTACATTTAATTATTTTCTTCCTCAAAGTTTTAAAATTAAATTATGGCTGCTTATGACATTCCTTATTCTAAAAAAAAAAAACTGATTTGGTTTTTATATTTCATTTTTTATTTCTGGTTTGTAATCTCAATCGTCTTCCAATTAGTATTCTAAGTATACAAAACTTGATACTTAATCTAAAAGGAATTTTACCAATTCAGGATTTCAACAAAATCCGGAATAAAGTATTACCATCCCACCATCGTAATGAGGATCAGACCGGACTGCATAATCTTGTATAATATTAATTCAACCTTTATTTTCTCTATAATTATATCATTCTGCTAGAAAAAGATATATAATTTTTAACGCATCGGCTCGTTTCTTTTGAAACAATAACTAAAATTCCATTTTGATTTGAAGTATCAAAATTTAAAACTATTTTACTGTTAAAATGGTTTGTTTATTGGTAAATTAACAAACTTATTTTATTTCAAATTTAAAAATGTGTATTTTCCGACAAAATTTTCTCATGTTTTACGCCATCTTTCTTAAAATCTAAATGGGATAGAGATCTGGAACCATATTTAATCTTTTAGATCAGAAACCATAAACAAACACCAAATTTATCTCTAGATTTGTCCCCCAAGAATTTTAGTACGGTTTAATTTCACAGGGGATGCAGAAATGTTTCGCAAGCTGATATTCGCTTATTAAGCTTTTTCTGACCTATGTTTATGTAGATGTTTTTCTTATTTCCGGCTATAGAATCATCTCCCGAGAGATTGACTTGCAATTTGGAATCTTTCTGTGTATAGAAAAAATAATTAAAGTATATTAATGTTTAAATGTAATTAAATATAATACAAATGTTAACAATAAAAATAATTATAAACAAAATTCCTACGGTTGTAACATTATAGAATCTTCTATATATATAAAAAATGAATGTTTGTTGGACTGTCCGGTATGCGTTCTTATATCATTCATCTGATTAAGATGAAACTTTGGTGAGTTGTGTCCATCTTTGTTATTTCTACTACATTTCATTACTTTTGTTTTGTATTTGTTTATTTTCATGCGATAGTTCTTGCGTAGGACTTTATCCATGCCATTCATTGTTTCTTCTAAATCCTTTTTACTCTCGGCTAGAATTACTATATCATCAGCAAATCGTAGCATCTTTATCTTTTCACCTTTTACTGTTACTCCGAATCTAAATTGTTCTTTAACATCATTAACTGCTAGTTCCATGTAAAGATTAAAAAGTAACGGAGATAGGGAACATCCTTGTCGGACTCCCTTTCTTATTACGGCTTCTTTCTTATGTTCTTCAATTATTACTGTTGCTGTTTGGTTCCTGTACATGTTAGCAATTGTTCTTCTATCTCTGTATCTGAACCCTAATTTTTTTTAAATGCTGAACATTTTATTCCAGTGTACGTTATCGAATGCCTTTTCTAGGTCTATAAACGCCAAGTATGTTGGTTTGTTTTTCTTTAATCTTTCTGCTACTATTAATCTGAGGCCTAAAATTGCTTCCCTTGTCCCTATAATTTTCCTAAAACCAAATTGGTCTTCTCCTAACACTTCTTCCACTCTCCTCTCAATTCTTCTGTATAGAATTCTAGTTAAGATTTTTGATATAGAATATTTATAAAGATTAAATAAACACCATTGAATATTTGATAAAATTTAACCTTTCACTTTATCTCTTTTTACCTTTTTTTCCTTCTCTTTTTCTCTCTTACCTTTTCCCTTTTTTCCGGTTTCCCTTTTTTCCCACGCGTAAATCGGTCCAGTAGTTTTTCAGTCTATAGCGGACACATACGAACATTGTCTTTTATAGATATAGAAGAAGAAAGTCTGTTTGTATATCTGTTTGTTTCATAAATATCTCGACAACTGCACCACGTAGCGAGTGTAGTTTAGCAAAAACCTTTATTTTCACATAACTAATATGTATTCTGAATATGGGACTATAAATGCAATTTTTCCTAATATCTCAATTTCAGCGTCATGTAGCGCGTTCATGTTTTGTAAAGGTATTTCTTTATATATAAGTAACAAATATTCTGAATATGAGCCAAATCATATTGTAAATACAATATTTCGAAATATCTCAATCCCAGTTCCAGCTAGCGGGTCCAAACTAATTCAGAAACCTTCGCGGGCGTGCGCACAACTCACCAAAATTTTATCGCAATCAGATGAATGATGATGTAAGAATGCTTACAGGACAAACAAACAAACATTAATTTTTTATAAATATATAAGATTTTGTTAATTATTTGTTATGAATGGTCCAATCTATTGCTTTTTTAAATGATATATATTCCAGTAAGATGATGTACTTTGTATATTATATGGAAGGATAATGTACTACCTGATACTTGCACTCAAAAGTTTCTAATGAAGCTTTTGAACTCGCTTTCCATAGCATTAACTTAATGGACCTTCTAGGTGGTTTTTTTTTTATATACTACGTATTTTTTATATAACATCATGTACATGCTCTTTTTTATCCCGTGTCATTCATTCTGTTTCTCTCTTTCTCTCTCTATCATTCCAGCTACGCCCGCGCACGTGTTTTTGTGTGTGTGTGTGTGTGTGTGTGTGTGTGCGCGCGTGCGTGTTTGGTTATGTTGGTGATGTTCTCTTTGTAAGCTTTTACTACTCGTGTATTAGATAGCTAAAAAAAAAGTTGGTATATCAAAAAGAGAAAAAGAATTAGTGTAGTGCAGTGATGAAGAGAAATAAAATGCTGTATGAGGACGGGGAAAATACAAAAATAATGGAAAAAGTCTTTTTATTATCTAAAAAAAATTTAAGGATCCTTGGCTTTTATATTCAAAGTTAAAATTAGAATAATATTGGCATGATGTGATATATTACTGAACATACATAATTATTAGTATTAGCAGAGCATTTTTTTTTTTTCATTAATTTTTTCTTTCTTTTCTTTTTTAATTTGAATAACAGTTTACAGTGAAAGTATATTACTTTTATTCAGCACTTGTCTGTTTACATTAATTAATTTAAGATAAATTATGATTCCCTGAAAGAAAAAGATTTCGTCATCCTAGACCATAATTGTAGACGTTTTACACCTTAACAGTGTTAGCTTATTTATTTTTTTAACGTCAGCTTTTAGAATTTATCATAATGAGATTTTAGAAGTAATTATTAATTACATTAGAAAAATATAAAATACTAATAGAATTTCTCATTTTACACATTCATAATATAATGGTTGATTCAAAAATACTTCAGAAATTTAAAAGCATACAAATATTTGTTGAGATAACTTAAAAATTCGACTGAGATCTCATTTCGTAGTAAAACATATTACGTTTTTCACCCAACATTCACTTTTGTTCGATATGGAATCCATTTGTAATGCATCATAATACCATCTGAAGTTGATTTCATTGCAAATTATAACCAGAAAGTCAGGCGTTACCTCTGCAACTGCGGTGTTAATTCGAAGTCTTAGCTAAAGAAGATCACCAGTTAAAGGTGGTACAGAAACCCAATTATTAATAAAACTCTACAAGAAAAACTCTAGCGGGGTCAAATTTCGCTATATAATTGGACCTTCATGAACCATCCACCGACCTGGGAATCGATTATCAAGAAAATCTCGGATTCTAGTGAGGTGGTGCATCGTTTTGCTGATAGTAATGTATCCATCTTGGCTATCATGTTCTCTGAGTAATTAGAAAATTCTGAAGCATTTTCAAATAAACGATACCATTTACGGTTGACTCCTGGTAGAAAAATGAGCCGTACAGTCTGTGCTTACGAAGGGCACAAATAATATTAGAGCTATCAAGAATATGCTGCAAAGTTTTATGAGGATTTTCGCTATCCCATATTCGTCAGTTTTGGGTGTTTACCTTACGACTAACGTGAAACGTTGACTCATTACAAAAAATTACATTGCGTAAAAACGTTGTCTGCAATTCTATCCATCATTTCTTTTTCAAACTGCAACCGAACAACTTTGTCGTCATCTGTAATGTGATGAACGATGGTTAGTTTATACGGCTTCAAGTGTAATCGTTTAATCCAACGGGTTGGTCTAATGGTGAACACGTCTTACCAGATCAACTGATTTGGAAGTCGAGGGTTCCAGCGTTCAAGTCCTAGTAAAGTCAGTTATATTTACACGAATTTGAATACTAGATCGTGGATACCGGTATTCTTTGGTGGTTGGGTTTCAATTAACCACATATCTCAGCAATAGTCGAACTGAGACTGTACAAGACTACACTTCATTTACACACTCATACATATCATTCTCATTCATCCTCTGAAGTATTATCTGAAAGGTAATTACCGGAGGCTAAACAGGAAAACAAAAGTGTAATCGTTTAAGTAAAATTCAAAAAAACAAGTCGTTTGTGGAATGCCAGTCTCACGTGTCGCTCGTCGAGTTAATTTCGACGTACTACGTGCAAAGCTCTCTCCGAGTTGATCGACAGGAGCTTCAGGGACGAGTGGGTGATTTTGTATGTGTAACAGAATAACTGTATTAATGAAGGTTAGGTCTCAAGAGTAAATTTTGTGCCTATCAGGAGGCTCCCTACTGTACTCTCTACCAAAATTACGTTGAACTACTGACTGCAAATCGTGAAACTAGAACACACAACGAGCACGTTCCGCGCCATTAAATTTAACCACTTTTAACAACACTGGTGGTAGAGTCCGATATTAATGAACTACACGAGTCAAAACGATGTGTTTTGCTATGAAATGAGACCTCAACTGAATCTGTAACTTATGTAAAGAAATCTTTATATGCTTTTAAATTTGTGATGTAGTTTTTGAAACATCGTGTGTGTGTGTGTGTGTTTCAACGAAGTCATGTAGTGTCCACTTCGGATTTTTTTTAGCAACATTTAAAAAAAAATTTAAATATATTGTTTTATTAATAATTATTAACCTCTGATCGTAAAAAAAAATGTGTATATATATTTTGATGGGCGTAAAAGGAAGTTATGTGGTGTCCACATCAGATTTTTTGTTTTTCTGGAAACCTGTGATATTTTTCAATTTCTTTCTTCTTTTTGTTGATGTTCATTGTTGTCTTCTTGTATCAATTTCATTTCTTTCAGTCTTTTTTAGTCCATTTATAATTCCAGTTATTGGGTTTTTAAATTTATAAAGTGTTTAAATAGCCTATTTTCCAGCCTATAAAAATTCATTTTTTCTAGGTGACCGTAGAAGGCGTTTCCTCTATTTTTGATTACATCCAATATTCTTTCTATATTCCTGTACGATTTCATTTTATTTGGACCTAGGACTTTTCTGAATATTCTTCCTTTTTTTGTTTGTAGTTTATTGATTAGAAGTTTCTTGTTAAATGGAGATATTCAGATTCATAGAGATCTACCGGACGAACTGTAGCGTAGTGTCTTAGTTTAGCGTTCATTTTTATCTCTCCCTTATTGTAGATATTTTTACTTAATTGATAGGCTAGTTCCATTTTAGTAATTCTCTATTTGTTAGATTTTTTTCAGAACTTTACCTTCAATTACCTAACACTAAGTACCTGAATTTTTCGATTCTGTTAATTTTCCCGTATGCTGTTATTAGTTTTTTGGGGGCTGATTTTAATGTTCCTCATGAATTCTGTTTTCTCAAAGATCTACAGTCCTCTCATTACTGCTGTTTTTTTTAGTAAGCTTATTTGTTTCGTTTCTATTATGTTTCGTTGCTTCATTACCTATTTATTTTATGATTTATATTTATACTGTAATTCTTTTAGACTTTTTGATGATGATTATTTAATAGTATAAATAAACATTTTGTAAACCATCAGGTTGGTCTAGTGGTAAACTCGTTGTCGTAAATCAGCTGATTTTGAGGTCGAAGTTCTCAGGTTCAAATCCTAATAAAACTTTTATTCGGATTTGATTACTAGATCGAAGATACCGGTTTTTCTCTGTTAGTTTGTTTTTTTTTTGTTTTTTAACCTCCAGGACCACCGTTACGTATTGTTTCAGAGGATGAAATGAATGATTTGTAGCGTGTGTGAAAATGACGTGCCTCTCCGGGGTTCGAACCCGGGACCTCCCGATGAAAGGCCGAGACGCTATCACTCGCGCCACGGAGGTTCTTTGGTGTTTAGGTTTCAATTAACCACACGTTTTAGGAATGGTCGGCCTGAGTTTTATTCAAGACTACACATTTACTAGTACAATTAAATTACACTGATGACTTTGATTGTTGATGCGACTATAAAAAAAAAAAGCATTAAAGGAATGAAACATTTTATTTTAGAGTTTTATTTATTTTTTTTTTAAATTGTTACTGAACGTTCCAATTTACGATTTTATTTCAAATACATTTTAGCGTAGTTAATTTTTTTTGTGGTTAAATTTAAACAAACATGTTCCGGTAATAGGAAATAATACATAAAATTTGAGTTTCCCGTTTGTTTAAATTTTAACATAAAATTTTGTGGTTTATAAATTCTTGATTTTAGATGCGCGATTGTGGTCGACTTTACGCGGTTTGAATTCACAAGAGAGCAATTAGTTGACCGCTGGTTTAGAACTCCTAGCTACAATTCATTCTTGTGTTCTTAATTAATGTATCTTGTTTGGAATTATTTAAACGTTTCACTGACAATGGTTACATCAGCGTATCCGTTAATACAGCCCTGCACATGGTTTAACTTTTCCTTCCTTGTAATTAATTATACTTCATAACTGTGTTTCTTAGAAGGTTATGTATGTATAGTGGGCGTATTAATTATCCGAAATACTTAGTTTATATTTAATTAATTATTAACATTGCTTAGGCATCTTATGTCTTTGCCGATAAGTTTAAAGATTAGTAAACTTGTTTTTAATAATTACGTTTACAAATCTCGGATCGGTTTTTTAGCCGGCATCCGTGGCGTGAGTGGTAGCGTCTTGGCTTTTCATCCGGAGGTCCCGGATTCGAATCCCGATCAGACATGGCACTTTCATACGCTACTTGACATTCATTTCATCCTCTGAAGTAATACCTAACGGTGGTCCCCGAGGTAAAAAAAAGGATCGGTTTTTTATATTCCTCTACCAGTTTGTGTTAAGATATGAAAAATCCTTACGTCCTTGAATTATTTCTCTAATTAATTGAAGGATATTTAAAGAAATTTTTCTCATTGTTTATTTATATATTAATAGAACAAAAAATTGTTTATGGTCGTGTGAAGTGGTCGTTTAAAAAATTATACTCTATCATCTGGGTAATAAGTAATCTTTATTCGTTGTATTCGCTCAATATGAAATTTTAACAACTAATATTTTTATTATATCGGGTATTTTCCGTTGTAATATCTATTTCAGTCAAGGATTTATTACTTTTTTTAATTGATGAAATGATGTTTTACACAAAAACATCCCTTTCGGCACCAGGGGAACTAAAATCCGGGCGAAATTTTTCGCTAGCTGTAACTCGTCATCAAAGCTTTTTCGTACATATATTTGTATGAACTTCTCTTCTTATTTCAAGCTCTAGAATTATTCCCAAATTATTCCCGTGTCCTCCTGAATAACCTGATCTCAAAATTAGAAAAAAATCCAGAAAATGGAGTTCAGCACTTAATCATGGGCAATAAGTAATTAATAGGAAGGTAAAAATTGAATCCGTTTTATTATTGTTATAGCAGTATATTAAAAATTAGGTAGGTTTTTTAAACTTCAATTGAATAATAAAAAGATGAATTAAGTCTGTAGATCACGTAATAAAATGTAAATTTAATTCGGGAATACAGTTATCCTACAAGCTGTAAAGCAACAAAGGAAGATTGGAAGTTATAAAACTGACAATGTAGGTTGTAGTATATAATAAGATTAAAATACTAGTACAGAATAGAAAATGTAGCATCAAACCAGACAAATTATTGATAACTTGAAAAATAAAAGACTGGTTAGAAAAGGTTTTAGAAAAAATTAAACTACTATCGATTTTTTTTTAATGGGTATTATAAATCAAGAAGTTTCAAACTCATCGGAAAAGATCCAAGATCGGGTCCATATATAAATAAAAGTGATGATTTTTAATATGACTACTGAGTTGTAGAGAATTTTTTAAAGTTGTATCTTGTAATAAGTTATATATATTCTGTTGCCAGGAAAAAAAATGATGGGCTATTTGTTAAGTCGATTTTCATTGCTTAGTATAACCAGTGATTTACGTAAATACAAATAATTCTGACCCGACTATAATAACGTGGGAAAAATTAAATTCTCGATATAAAACTTTCAACAAACTTATTTTAACATTTAGCTGCTATTTATAAATAATTTCATCGTACATTATTTCTTTTAAACTATCATAAACTGTTGAAATTAATTTAATATTAAAAAGAAAACATTTCAAATAAATAAATGTTCTTCTATGTAAACTATAAATAAATAATACGTTTTTCAGAGTATTATGATCTGTACGTCTCTATATATGTATGTTTCTACATACATATGTACATGTATGTTTCTACGTATAACAAACACTAGATTTATCCAAATACATTACCCGTTTTAAGACTAGAAGAAAATAATTAAAATCATAGAACAGAATGTGCCAAATTTAAATACTAGGGTAAATAAAAATATTAAGTATTATCATTATTTAATTATTAACAAAACACGTCATACATTTAAAAAAAAAATTGATATGGACACCACATGACTTCTTTGTACGCCTATTAAACTATATATACACATTTTAATTCCTTGTACGAAGTTAAGGAAGTATTGTGATCGCGAAACATTTCGGTTTTCATATTTCAACGGAAATATCCATTTTAACCATTCCTGAATCCATTTTGACTAGTTTCGGCGTGGCATCTGTACATACATATGTATCTCGCATAACTCAAAAACGATTAACCGTAGGTTTTTGAAATTTTGGTTTACAAAGACTGTTGTAAAATCTAGTGTTGCACCTCCCCATTCGATTGCAATCGAAAGGAAAAGTCAAAAAAAAAACCACAATACAAAAAAAATGGGATTTTGGACTTTTTCTTAACTGCCGTAATCAGCCCTCATTAAGAGCTTTTCAACGATATATCATACATAAGTGGTATTGATTTTCATTCTACAGTAAATTCTCTACAAGTTTTTTAAAATTAAATTTTCCGCATTTATTAGTCATTTAACAAACTTATTATATTTACTGTATACCTAAAAAAAAAAACTTGTTTTTGAACACCGAATTTTGCGTTTTACGTCGGATATGTTAAAAACTTCTGGAGATAAAGTTCTGAAATCTGTTTCCCAGCTCAAATTACATAAGAAACCACCAACTTTACTGTTTAATTTTGTTTCCAAAAATTACAGTGGGGCTTCTTTTTATTAGAAGAGCTGAAATTGGGCCGAATTTTTTTGTTAGGCGTAACTCTAAAACAAAGTGTTTCCAAACCTACGTTTATATGTTGTTTTTCATTATTAGTCTTGAAAATCTTTTAGTTTCTTCGTGGGACACTCTATAAGGCATTATGCTATTTAAATAAAAATCTAGTAAGGATAATGGAGGAGTATTCTGTTAAAATCAACAAATAAGTTACCGATTTTTTTCTTGGCTTGTTACACTGTTTTTTATTTGTTTTATTAATGTTCATTTTAAAATGAAACAGTTTTATTTTCGTAAAAGATATTTACCTATAATGACATAGAGGGATGCATGTTTATCGAGAGGCTTTCGCGTAAAGCTATACGTATCTCTAAAATTTTAATTAATTATTTAAATCTTACTAACGAAACGTATTCCAGAGTTTATTAAAATTCAGTAAAACAAAATTTACCAGTTATTATTTCGAGGAAAATTTTTTTTTAACTTATCTTTTTTTACAGTTTATTTTGATCATATTGAAATATTAACAGATTTTAATGATCGCGGTTTTCTATTTGGAAGAGCTTCTACCATTACCATCTGGATAAATCCGATGATTGGATAGCCTGCGGGGATATGTGGTTTTACCATGTTACCGAATCACTGGTCGTTCATTCGCAAATAATGTAATATATTTACTAGAGGAGTGAGAAAGTTCAGCGGTTTGTTATGAAATATGATAGGTTAAAGGGTGAGGTGTTATAGTCGATGTATTAAGATCATTTTGTCATTGAATATTTTGTTAACGGATTTATAATTAATGGAAATTTAGATAGTAAATTTATAAAAATTAATAAACTCTATTTTATTTTTAATTCGTTTTAAATGTTATGCATTAAATTACGCAGTTTCAAAATGAATATCGAGGTTTTAAAGCTTTGTAATGTTTTTTAAGTTTGACGTACATTGATTAATTATACATAAGATTAAAGAGCAACTTAAACAATTATGGCTGTCCGCAGCTAATTTCCGCAGCTCTTTCCTGTACCTTCTGCTTGAAATCGCTAGTAGCAAATATGGCGACCCCCAACAGAAAGCGTTCTGTGTTTTACTGATTACAAAGTGTGAATATGTAATTACCGCTCAACGTGCGTTCCGTTGTGTTCCCCCGAGTGAAAATGACATTCGTAGATAGTATAACCAATTTGAAACCACCGGTTGTATTTGTAAAGGGAAGAGTACAGGACTACCAAGTGTGTCAAAAGACAATGTTGAACGTGCAAGAGAGTCTTTTGTGTGTAGCCCTTTATTTTTCCTGTTTAGCCTCCGGTAACTACCATTTAGATAATTCTTCAGAGGATGAATGAGGATGATATTTATCAGTGTAAATGAAGTCTAGTCTTGTACATTTTCGGTTCGACCATTCCTGAGATGTGTGGTTAATTGAAACCCAACCACCAAAGAACACCGGTATCCACAATCTAGTATTCAAATCCGTGTAAAAATAACTGGCTCTACTAGGACTTGAACGCTGGAACTCTCGACTTCCAAATTAGCTGATTTGGGAAGACGCATTCACCACTAGACCAACCCGGTGGTCTTTTGTGTGCAGTTCTAGGATGTCTTTCGTCGACTAAAAGTTGAGTGGTTCTAAAGTTCTGTGGTTCGTATTGACGAATCACAGAACTTTATTTGGCAACAAGATGGTGCGCTTCCTCACTGGCATAACGTTGTACGTGATGGGTTGAATGGATTTCTCCCCGACCACTGGATCGGTCGCCGGGGACAAGCATGAGAGGGTGTTTGCCGTGGCCTCCACCTTCGCCCGATCTGACCCCGTTTGATTTTTTTCTTTGGGGGTTTATAAATTATCAAGTGTGTGCCACCGTTACCGGCTAACCTACTCGACTTGAGACACAGCATTGAATCCAGCTGTCGCATCGATTACTCCAAATTTGCTGATTAAAGTATGGGATATCGGTTGGATGTTTACAGTTTGACGAATGATGCTCACATTGAACACTTATAGAAAAAAACTGTTGAATTGATCTTACATTTCATGTACAATTTATAAATGTAAATAAGACTTAATAAGTATTACATAACTTTATTTAACTATTTTCTTCTAGTCTTAAAACGGGTAATGTATTTGGATAAATCTAGTGTTTGTTATACGTACTGTTACAGATCATAATACTCTGAAAAACGGATTATTTATTTATAGTTTACACAGAACATTTATTTATTTGAAATGTTTTCTTTTTAATATTAAATTAATTTCAACAGTTTATGATAGTTTAAAAGAAATAATGTACCATGAAATTATTTATAAATAGCTGCTAAATGCTAAAATAAGTTTGTTGAAACTTTTATATCGAAAACATCGATTATATCGAGATGATAATCGATATTAAATGAAGAATTTCTTCCGGTACGAAAAAATTTGTATTTATGTTTTCACAAAAAAATAATTTAAATAAATATTTTACCGTAAAATGTTACATGATTTAAATCTGAAGGATATAGTTTATAAATTGAATTCTTACTCTATCGATGTACTGAAGATAAAAAGTTCTATAACAAATCTACGGCATTGACAGCAGCGTTTTGCGGTAGATCTTCAATATCGAGCACAAAAGTGCATTGGGCGGCTCACTTCAAATATATTTTGTAAAAATATGGTAATATATTTGAATAAATATTAATAAATATATAATGGGAGAAACAATACTGAGATCTGAATTTAAGAGAGCATTAAAAGATTTAAATGGCAGAAAGGCTCCTGGAATAGACGGAATACCTGTAGAATTACTGCACAGTGCAGGTGAGGAAGCGATTGATAGATTATACAAACTGGTGTGTAATATTTATGAAAAAGGGGAATCTATCCTTAACGTTTAGCGCTTTCGTAAAGATTTCTTCTTCATCAGAAAGTATGTATGAAGGTTTACATTAATATGTGTTTTTAAAGAATCAAAAATCTTAACTAGAATTCTATACAGAAGAATTGAGAGGAGAGTGGAAGAAGTGTTAGGAGAAGACCAATTTGGTATCAGGAAAAGTATAGGGGACAAGAGAAGCAATTTTAGGCCTCAGATTAATAGTAGAAGGAAGATTAAAGAAAAACAAACCAACATGTTTGGCGTTTATAGACCTAGAAAAGGCATTCGATAACGTAGACTGGAATAAAATGTTCAGCATTTTAAAAAAATTAGGGTTCAAATACAGAGATAGAAGAACAATTGTTAACATGTACAGGAACCAAACAGCAACAGTAATAATTGAAGAACATCAGAAACAAGCCGTAATAAGAAAGGGAGTGCGACAAGGATGTTCCCTATCTCCGTTACTTTTTAATCTTTACATGGAACTAGCAGTTAATGATGTTAAAGAACAATTTAGATTCGGAGTAACAGTACAAGGTGAAAAGATAAAGATGCTACGATTTGCTGATGATATAGTAATTCTAACCGAGAGTAAAAAGGATTTAGAAGAAACAATGAACGGCATAGATGAAGTCCTACGCAAGAATTATCGCATGAATATAAACAAGAACAAAACAAAAGTAATGAAATGTAGTAGAAATAACAAAGATGGACCACTGAATGTGAAAATAGGAGGAGAAAAGATTATGGAGGTAGAAGAATTTTGTTATTTGGGAAGTAGAATTACTGATGGACGAAGCAGGAGCGATATAAAATGCCGAATAGCACAAGCGAAACGAGCCTTCAGTAAGAAATATAATTTGTTTACATTAAAAATTAATTTAAACGTCAGGAAAAGATTTTTGAAAGTATATGTTTGGAGTGTCGCTTGATATGGAAGTGAAACTTGGACAATCGGAGTATCTGAGAAGAAAAGATTAGAAGCTTTTGAAATGTGGTGCTATAGGAGAATGTTAAAAATCAGATGGGTGGATAAAGTGACAAATGAAGAGGTATTGCGGCAAATAGATGCAGAAAGAAGCATTTGGAAAAATATAGTTAAAAGAAGAGACAGACTTATAGGCCACATACTAAGGCATCCTGGAATAGTCGCTTTAATATTGGAAGGACAGGTAGAAGGAAAAATTGTGTAGGCAGGCCACGTTTGGAATATGTAAAACAAATTGTTAGGGATGTAGGATGTAGAGGGTATACGGAAATGAAACGACTAGCACTAGAAAGGGAATCTTAGAGAGCTGCATCAAACCAGTCAAATGACTGAAGACAAAAAAAAAAAATATGGTAAATATATAAACCTTTGTTATTTTAATTACATTTCCATTTTTTTTTTCATTTCATTCATAAAATGTTACGTGTCACAATTATGTTTAGTCTGTAGCAATTTGGTTTTAAGTTATTTACTCGGTAATTTGATTGAAATTTTGAAAGAATAATTATCTTTTTTTTAGAATAATATTTCAGAAGGAGACTCCTCCTTTTGAAATGTTACTAATTCTAGCTTCAATTTCCAGCTCGGGTCAAGAATACTTACGTCATCAAATCATCATAAAAAATTAAAAAAAAAACCCATGTTAGATCAGATGTTTTATTATTTTTTGGTTTATTTATTAATTAATTTATAGATTAATTATTTAGAATTAGTACAAATTAATAATTTAATATAAGAAAAAAACAATAAGAAATAAAGCCTACTATGTGTTGTTATAAAATGAAAATTAAGAAATTATTTCTTTTTTTTTCACTTTTCCAATGACAAGTGCGTTCGTCCATCTGTGGAAGAGAACATTGATCTCGAAAATAAATGGTTTGTGGGAGACCACTGGATGTGTTTTCTACGTACATTATATACTAGTGGCAGTGAAAGTACAGCTTATGTGTGTGTGTGTGTGTGTGTGTGTGTGTGTGTGTGTGTGTATGTGTATGTGTTACGAGTACGTGTGTATTTGTAGTTCTGGGTAGGGGGTCTATTAGAAGCTCGTTTAAGCAGGTTAAGATAGGTTATCTGGTACCATTACCGATATTGCCTGAAAAGAGATTAAATCCTCTTTCCAATAGAATCCACTGTTCCACAACGTCACACTTATGTTCTTCAACTCAGCTATATACAGTTTGTTTGTTGTGTGTGTGTGTGTGTGTGTGTGTGTGTGTGTGTGTGTGTGTGTGTGTGTGTGTGTGTGTGTGTGTGTGTGTGTGTGTGTGTGTGTAATATACACGCAAACACACATACATCTTTTCAATACTTATTATGTTATCTGACTCACATCAACCAACCACATATCGTAACGTAATATTAGTTTAGCTGGCCGATTACACACACACACACACTCTCACACACACACACACACACACACACACACACACACACACACACACACACACACACACACACACACACACACATACACACACACACATGAGCAGCTGCTTTATTAGCAATATATAAGATATATATTTTATGTGAACACATTTAAACCACTTGAAGAAGTGTTAGAAAAACAGTTGCGAAACTAATATATGATTTTTTTTTTCATTATTCGTTCCATAACCAGAACTTTTAAATTAACTTTTTAAATTAAACTGAACTTATAAATTATACTGAAAAAAGTGCATGTATTTATTATTAATTAATTAAATTAAAAATGATTTGATAAAAAATGTATAAAAAAGTAACTGAACTAATTGACAGAAGAAATGGCAACACGTACGCTTACACATATATACATCTCTTTACATTTCACATAATCTATTGATATTTAATAACTATATATATATATATATATATATACACATACATCCGTTTGCAGATCTAAACTTTGCAGACTAAAACTTTTGAGTGTAGTTTCATAGTCAAATGTTAGAAAAATGTATCGTTTATTTCGGTTATAACAGTTCGAATATTAGAATATTATTTTTCTACTCTGCATAGTAGAGTGGCCAATATGAGAGAGGAGATGGTTGTAGGAGAGGTTGTTGAGAAGAGTGGGAGAGGACAGTATACCGAACGGAATAGAGGAGAATTGTAGAAGTCTAAAACATTCTACAGATTATAAATGAAAAAAAATATACACTTTCGAAAGCTTATTAAAAATTTATTTTTTAAGAGTCGAGGTGATTACTTAAAGATTATGTAAAAGCTGGCCTCCGTGGCGCAAGTAGTAGCGTGTCGGCCTTTCATTCGGAGGTTCCGGGTTCGAATCTCGGTCAGGCATGGCATTTTCATACACGCTTCAATCATTCATCTCATCCTTTGAAACAATGCCTGACGGTGGACCCGGAGGTTAAACAAAACAAAAAAAAAAGATTATGTAAAAGAATTCTTTAAGTTTTTATTTATAAATGTTCAATATATGCACTGTTTGTAACACGGCAGATATCAAGAGGTACTCGAATTCGTCCCAAATACGTGCAAGCATATCATTTGTGATGCGTTTTTTTTGTCAATATCAACATGAAGGGGGTACAAAAACTTCTTTTTTACATAATCGTATAAAAGGTAGTCGCAAGGCGTTAAGTTTGGTGACCATCATGCTTTCCTCACTCGCACGGTCGATCCATCTTCTGGGAAGGCGTTCATCCATATAATTTTTGACCTGTGCCTGTGAGGCAGAGCTCCATCTTGTACAAAAACCGGAGTTATCACTATCTTCCTCGAGTTGAAGCATTAACCGTTCGCTCAACATGTCCAGATAATTTACTGTCACTTCTTGAAAAAAGAACGTCCCGAACATCCTTTCACGAGATACGTAGCAAAGTACGTTCACTTTAAGGAAATCGCGTATATGTTGTAAACTTTCTCTTGGTTTTTTTGTATTCTTCCATTATTCTGTTAAATTTTCCACTAATGTAAAACGTACATTCATCACCGAAAATTCGGCGATAAAAAAGCCATCCTCATTTTCATTACGTTCTTGAAACTTCACACGAAAATGTTTACTTAAAATTTTTATCTCGACATTCAAACTTTGTGCTAATTGTAATTTATAAGGCGTCATTTTCAAACGTTTGCGCAGAATTTTCTACACAGTCCGTTGAGAAATTTGCATATCTAGACTTTCTAATCTAGTCGATTTTCCTGGGCTATGCAAGTCACGAAACAATCGATTCTTGTGAAACAGGAGATCTTGCATTACTTTTCTTTTTACATAGACACCCTGTGTTTTGAAACTGTTTATTCTAATCGTAGATTGATTTTCTTTTTGGTGGTGATTTGCCATACTTTGTTGTGAAACATCACTGCACGACAGTAAACGAGTTTGTTTTGGTTAATCCGATCATACGAAAAGCTTTCTCTACAGCAGTAGCGGCCATCTTGCCAAACTGGTAACATGATACATCAATCAATGACATTAGAAGCAGAGCAGATGTACCAACATAAACTTTTAAAAATTCCCTGTAGAACCATATCATTTACTGAATTCGCATACATCAGTTTAATTTTTTTTAAGCAATCGATAAAGAATATTTCATTTTTAATCGCTATTATTATAAAGTAAAAGACCTTTACTATCATTAAAGTTCTAACCGATATATATGATATGAAATTTACTGAACTCATACCGCAGTAATTTGATTGAAATAATAAGTAATCAATATTTTTAGTTTACCTTTGTCCTTCGATATTAAATTTACAATGTTAGCAGGAGGTATAAGAAATTATTTACCTTAATAATCAATCCACAACGACCTAGTTAAAGAAAAAAGGTAATCATTTTGTCTTGCTTCATTCACCTATAGTTTTATATTATTCCACATTAAGTTTTGTAGTATACATCGGAAAAATAAATATAGATCTGTTACAAGTCTTTTACTCATACCTGTACAGGTGTGCTGCAAGAAGAAAAGTATGGTAATCAGTCAAAAAATAGGGTATGAATTTTTTTTTCATTTCTCGATATTCATGACCCAGGTATCCCAAAAACAAAAAAAAGGGGGAGATAATGTTCGTACGTTCGTACACGTATACGTGTTGGAATATTTGAAACGTAATAACTTTTAACTAGATAAACCGATTTTGATGAAATTTTATACAGAAATTCATGTATATGGGGCAATTCGTTGGTAAAATTTTGTGGTCAATATCTCCAGGGTGGTAATAGATATTTTATTCAGGGTCAGTTTTCTTTAAATATTTGCTAAAATAATTTTTGCATTTCAAAATTTCATAATCTCATTTTATATTGACCTAAGTGCACGCATACTTACTTATATTACAGTTTTTTAAAAATTTTTTTCAATAATTTCACCTTCCCCAAATACCTTGGGGAAATTCAAAAAAAAAAAAAATCGTTATCTTTTTATTTAATGTATATATTTTAAACGGAATTTTTTTATGTCTTTCTAGGCATAGTAATAGTGCAAGTGGTTAAAAAAAAATACTTTGGAGGTAATATTATGGTGGGAATCGATCAAGTTTAGAAATTTTTTGATTTATTTTAGTTTATCATTATTTTTTCACTGTATAAGAATTAGTAACTAAAAGCATTGCAACTTTGTCGTCAGTTTTGTTTTTTATTCTCTACAGATAATATTGATGACTCATTATTGCCGGTACATTTTACCTAGATGATAATTCTATTACGAGAATTAAATTTATTGATTTCAACTGTTTCAAAATTTTTTGTTTTATTATTTTAAAGAAATTTCTTACGTAAATCTTAGGCATATAGTTTTCCTCTCACCATTTCTACTTGAACAAGGAATAATTGTTAAGTATAATTATTTATGAGAATATTTTAAAGAATAAATTTATTTAATTACAAAGGTTTCTGTGATTGAATAATGAAAAATTCCTTTGTTTTTTTTAATTAAAATTATTTATAAAGGTATTATTTAAAAAGTGCAATTATTACTTATGTGGAATAAAAAACGAAAAATTTGGAAAATTCATAGAAAAATACGAAATTTTGATTTCAAAATTTATCGCTTAATAAATGTAAAACTACATTTCAAGTTTCTTTTATATTAAAGTATTTTTAAACTTAGATTAGAGATGATGGTAGGAATCATTTAGAATAAAAAAATCTTATAAAAAAAAAAAGAATTGGTTACATTAAACCCGAAATTAATAGTTTCATGCTGCCTATACTGATTGTAAATGTTTTAGGTAGATTTCATAAGAAAGCTACCTATTGTAATGGGTACCATGATTCGACTTCCGAAAAAATTTCGACATATCTTCGCGTTTCACATCCCCCAGACCCCAAAACCACCATCAGCTGAAAAGTTTGTATATATATATATATATTTCACTTTCTTGTGGACATGATAACTGCAGTAATTTTGTGCCAATAACTTTCAGATTATTTCCTAAAAATAACTCGACCGAAAATCTCAGTCTAGTTCGTTAACGGCTAAATCGGACCATGGGGGTGGAAATGGGGTGGCTTTTTCGAAAAAAAATTATCTCAATAACCTTTTTATTAAGTAAAATATCGAATTAGTTTAAAGTACCTACTATTTTTTGGATAAGGGCCTAAAACTTATATAAGTAAAGTGTTTTGATATCATACCATTGGCCCAGGGGTGGAAAAAATGGGGTTTCGAAGACAAAAATAAATCATGCCTCCCTTAATAGGTACAGTATTGAATCTGTTTAAAGTGGTCGTTATTCTTCTAAACATTACCTAAAACGTTTTTTTGAAACAATTTTTGATATGACCAACCCTTACGGGAAGGGATGACCAAAATTTTAATGGAATTCTAAGATGGGGCTTGTCGTTTGCTAAGCATGTGAAACTGTTTTTAACATGTAACCATTTTCGTATTGAGTAAATTTGAAGTTTTTCTTCTACCTCTTCCTTCCGGCGTACCGCAAGGGATTTATTTTTTAAAATTAAGTTGTAAATTGTATAAACTACAGTGGTTATTATCCACTAATAAGTGGATATAAATAAATGAAGTATAAAAATCTAGAATGCCTGTTAAGAAAACGTACAGTAGGTTTGTGTAGACTTAACCCATCGGGTTGGTCTAGTGGTGAACGCGTCTTCCCAAATCAGCTGCTTTGGTAGTTGAGAGTTCCAGCGTTCAAGTCCTAGTAAAGACAGCTATTTTTACACGGATTTGAATAACCGTGGATACCGGTGTTCTTTGGTGGTTGGGTTTCAATTAACCACATCTCAGAAATGGTCAAACTGAGAATGTACAAGAGTTACACTTCATTTACACTCATACATATCATCCTCATTCATCCTCGGAGGCTAAACAGGAAAAACAAAGGTTTGTGTAAACTTAAATGAACATGTATGTTAACATATACATTTTCCTTAGAATTTGAAGAGGTTTAACATAGCGGTTGATAAATATAATTTGATCGTTTAGCATGTGCAAAAGTTCCATTATTTTAAAATTTTATCTTCAGTTTTCATAAATATTGACCGGGTCAATTGTGGAGAATTAGGAAATCTGGTAGGAATTCTATAGGAATTCTATATGGACAGCATTCATGATATTTTCTTACCAATACCGAAGCATAAAACTCGTTGGAGTTATGTGTGATAAATACGAGTACAATTATGAAATATACAACGGTAGAATAAGAAAATTTTATCAACTGATTACTACCAATTGCTAAAATCAAATTAACATTTTTTATAACCGAATTTAAATTTGCATCCAAGGTATACTGATTTTTAACTCACTTTATATATAAACACGTGCAAACCAAAACCGTAATTATTTACCTTTTACTTTCCTGCCATCATAGTTCTGGAGCTATGCTGCAAAAATAAAAGTATGGTAATCAGTCAAAAAGTAGGGGTATGGGCTTTTTCATTTCTCGACGTTTTACGACCCAGGAATCTGAAAAAACAAAAAAAAAGTTGGGGTAAAATTTGTTCGTACGTGTGTTGGCGTGTTTGAAACTTAATAATTTTTGACTGGATAAACCGATTTTGATGAAATTTTGTACAGAAATTCATGTATTTGGGACAATTTTTGATAAAATCTTCAGGTCAGTAACTCCAAAGGGTGGTGAAGATAGTTTTTTTGGGAATCAATTTTCTCAAAATTTTGCAAACATAACTTTTTGTTAAATTCAATTCATGTTATCTTACTATTTAAAAAAAAACATTTTCCCTCAAAATTCTCTCTTTCACCAAAAATCAAAAAATCTATCTTCTTATTTACTACATATTGTTAACTGATTTATTTTTGTCTTCCTAGGCATAATAGGAGTGCAAATACCCAAAAATAATATATTGAGGGCAATGTTGTAGCTAGGAGAGCCGATCAAAGTTTGATCGAAAGTTTGTTATCGATTTAAAAAAATTTTTAATATCCTTTTTCTTCCTTGTATGAAGTAAAGGAAGTATTGTGATCGCGAAAAATTTCGGTTTTCAGATTTCAACGGAAAATATCCATTTTGACCATCCCTGAATCCATTTTAACTAGTTTCGGCGTGACTTCTGTATGAACGTATGTATCTTGCATAACTCAAAAATTATTAGCCGTAGAATGTTGAAATTTTGGATTTAGAACGGTTGTAACATCTAGTTGTGTAATCGACTGTACCAAAAGGGTCCTTAAAAACAGTAATAAGTCCTTATTGAGAGTTTTTCAGCGATGTATCATAAGTGGTATTTATTTTCAATGGTTCCAGAGTTACAGCCAAATAAAGTTTTAATTAATGAAATATATGCATCTTACAAAGGGAAGGTACATCGGTTCGAATCAGACTTCATTTCCTTTTTTTAACTTTTTTTGTTAATTTTAATATATTAATTTATTATTTATTAAACCGTAAAAAAAAAATTACGATAAATAATAGTAAATAACAAAAAGAGAAAAAAATGAATAAATATCAGAAGTTATCAATGAAATAAAGTTTTATGTACTTTTCATTTTAAAAAAAATGTGTATATTTAATTTAATAGGCGTACAAGGAAGTCATGTATGTCCACATCAGATTTTTTGGTTTGTTTTCGTATATAATTTTTTTTCCACTATATTAGAATTAATACTTAATGTCAATAAAGTATTAAAACTTTATTATCAACTTCTTTTATAATTACAAAAAGATTTAAATACTATTTCAAATATAATTATTTTTGATGGAAAATGTTTTTAGTTACAATAATATAACGATTTTATCATTAAAAATCATCGTACTTCGAATTACTAGGAGCTAGGTCTCATGTAATATTTAATAATCCGTGCTAGAGATAATGATAAGATGTTCAAGAAAGAGCAAATGGAACCCAAATATACTATATATTATTGCATTGCAGCATATAAATACTAAAATATAATATAATTTTTAATTTACATAAATGAGAGACATGATTTATATATATAATAGATAACGAAATATTATTTATTTAATAAAATCCAAATATGTAATCAGTTTTATTCTATTTAATTTTTTTTTGTAATTTAATCTTTTATAGTTTAAGTTTTTTACAATTATTTCGGTCTGAAACGTTCAGTAGTATTTATTATTTATAATGTTTACTATTGCAGATTTGTTGAAATTTTTAGTAAATTAATGAATATGGACATAACTAAACAAAGTAGGTCAGATATAAAATTGATGGAATTGTATATCACGGAATGCGGAATTATTTATTCCACTCCAAATATACCCGTGGGTAACATATACTCTGATTTTTTTTTACCCCTACCTATTATTAATAAATATATGAAAAATTATCAACTTTTTTAATTGCATTAAAAAAGGTAATACATTGGGGAGTTACCATAGCTTAAATCCAGCATTAATTTTAATATATTAAAATCGAAAGAATATTTTTAGAGCAACATTAAACAGTTTGAGGAATGGCAAAATGAAGCTTATTATCTGGTCCGAATAAATACGTAAATATACGTATTTTCTATAAAGTAACAGATGTTTCAAAAAGGACGTAACTCTAAGGTTAAGAAGGTAGAAGTCACGAACAGGTAAATTTTATTTCTCCGTACATGTCAGTTGGTAACACTGTACTCAAGGTTAACAGCTGGTAACAGTTGAAACGTTCTTCTCATGCAGGAATGCTTTTCTTTTTCTTGTTTAGCCTCCGGTAACTACGGTTTAGATAATTCTTCAGAGGATGATATGTATGAGTGTAAATGGAGTGTAGTCTTGTACATTCTCAGTTCGACCGTTCCTGAGATGTGTGGTTAATTGAAACCCAACCACCAAAGAACACCGGTATCCACCATCTAGTATTCAAATCGGTGTAAAAATAACTGGCTTTACTAGGATTTGAACGCTGTAACTCTCGACTTCCAAATCAGCTGATTTGGGAAGACCCGTTAACCACTAGACCAACCCGGTGGGTTAACAAGCAGGAGTGCTATACAAGTAAAAATTAACGCCAGACCACATATATCTTTAACGAACCGGCAAAAATTAAGAAAATTTGACTGGGAAGTTTTGATAACATCCACTGTGTAACCCGGACCTATTATTTACACTGTGTATAGATTATTATTCGTTTCGGTCTCTGCAGAACTCACTGAATGGTGTTAAGTTAATTTCAAAAGAAGTCTCTTTACACAATTTTTTGACCAGAAACCACAGAAGCTTTATAGTGACGGGATTTTGATGTTGGTAGAAAAATGGTAGGAAGACTTCGAAAAAAATGGTGAATATGTTGTCTCATAATGTTATTGTCCAATTGCAATAAATGTATTCTCAATTTTGGTCCCCAAAGTGTCCTCAGTACGTTTTAGACAACCCAATGTATAAACAATTTATTCTATATAAAACTTAACAGATCATTTTAATTGTTTGATTATTGTTTTGTTTAACATTGATTATCTTATGTTGTTTGATTTTTATCTCATTATTCTATAAGATTAAGTATATTTGTTTTAATTTCTATATAGATTCATATAAAAGTGTGTGAATATACTCATATATATATATATATATTTATTTATATATTCAGACATATTCCATTTATATCAATGCTGAACATCTTTTATTTTTTTAGTTTCTTTTTTGAGTATTTTCTGTAACCATCCTGATTTTCTTCGTCATGTTTTTCCTTCTGTTTTTCTACATTCCCCTTCATGATCCTTAGCTGAAGACAATTTCCGTAGAGTATTTACAAAGCAACGTTTTTCCCCTTTTCCATTATCATTTTCAGCAATATTTTTTCATCTTCTATACGACATATTAGTTGCTTATTTCTTATTTTTATCTGTTCGTTTTAGTTTTTTTTTTATTCTTCTCTACAACCATGTATCAAAGTTGTTCAAGTACGGTAGGTATATATATATATATATATATATATATTATATATTCATAGTAATGATGTAATGAACAGTTAACTCATTTTCAATAAATATGTGACAAAATTTGAAAAAAGCTTTTTTAGTTTAGAACGGAGAATAGTTCGTCACGTATGCATTCCAATAATATATTTTGCTATTTCTTTTTAAAAAATTACGCTTTTTACAACAATAACCTTCAGTATAAAGAACTTTTTTTCGCTATGTAACCTAAAAGTTATTCTTTTATATATAATTCATATAAAATGTTCAGCATGTTCAAAATGTTATGGAATAAAATGTTCAGCATTTTAAAAAAAATTGGGTTCAAATACAGACATAGAAGAACAATTGCTAACATGTATAGGAACCAAACAGCAACAGTAACAATTGAAGAACATAAGAAAGAAGCCGCAATAAGAAAGGGAGTCCGACAAGGATGTTCCCTCTTTACATGGAACTAGCAGTTAATGATGTTAAAGAACAATTTAGATTCGGAGTAACAGTACAAGGTGAAAAGATAAAGATGCTACGATTTGCTGATGATATAGTAATTCTAGCCGAGAGTAAAAAGGATTTAGAAGAAACAATGAACGGCATAGATGAAGTCCTACGCAAGAACTATCACATGAAAATAAACAAGAACAAAACAAAAGTAATGAAATGTATTAGAAATAACAAAGATCGACCACTGAATGTGAAAATAGGAGGAGAAAAGATTATGGAGGTAGATGAATTTTGTTATTTGGGAAGTAGAATTACTAAAGATGGACGAAGCAGGAGCGATATAAAATGCCGAATAGCACAAGCGAAACGAGCCTTCAGTAAGAAATATAATTTGTTTACATCAAAAATGAATTTAAATGTCAGGAAAAGATTTTTGAAAGTGTATGTTTGGAGTGTCGCTTTATATGGAAGTGAAACTTGGACAATCGCAGTATCTGAGAAGAAAAGATTAGAAGCTTTTAAAATGTGGTGCTATAGGAGAATGTTATAAATAAGATGGGTGGATAAAGTGACAAATGAAGAGGTATTGCGGCAAATAGATGAAGAAAGAAGCATTTGGAAAAATATAGTTAAAAGAAGAGAAAGACTTATAGGCCACATACTAAGGCATCCTGGAATAGTCGCTTTAATATTGGAAGGACAGGTAGAAGGAAAAAATTGTGTAGGCAGGCCACGTTTGGAATATGTAAAACAAATTGTTAGGGATGTAGGATGTAGAGGGTATACTGAAATGAAACGACTAGCACTAGATAGGGAATCTTGGAGAGCTGCATCAAACCAGACAAATGACTTAAGACAAAAAAAAAAATATAATTCATCTAAATGAAATATGTTTATTTAAAAAATATAATATTTATAATGAAAAAGCATAAATTTATTTGTTGACATTGGAAATCAAACTTTTTATCACAAATTCGTTATTGGTTCATTAGTATATACATGTAATTGCTTAACGAATCACAATATAAATGTAGTTTATTTCATCAATATTATGAAATAATTAGGACGTTAAAACAAAAATTTGAAGTTGATGGTTATCATTTATTTTTCATTGACTGATTTAACGATGGTTAGATCATTTCGTGTAGTTCTATGATTCTTTGAAATCTTATTATTCATCAGCCAATGAACGTTCAGTTTTATTTTTATCTAGATTTGAATGTGTCACTGTGTGTGCGTGTAATTTATATATATGTATATATATATATATATATAGAGAGAGAGAGAGAGAGGGAGAGGGAGAGAGACAGAGCATGTGTGAGTGAGAGACTCACTCTTTAGTTTTCCGAAAGAAAATCGTTTGTCATTTGTACGAATTAAAAAAAATTCGAATGTGGAGGGGAATATCCTCTGCTACGTAGCAAAGTTTATGCGAAATATAGATTATCATTGGTGGTTACCGATTGGTGGGCGTGTCTGTTTAACAGGAAACTTTCTATTGGTCGAAGTACTATAAAAACACTACAACGATTATTTTCGAAAGTAATATGCAGTTTACTGTAATTTAATATTTACAGCTATATTTTATGGCAAGGTCTTTCTTTCTTATTTATTTCTGAGAATACAATCTTTATGGTTTTTTTTTATCTTGATCAAATTATTTTTATCGCGGTATAATTTTTGTTTTTTCTGTCTCATCTGAGGAACGTCTGAATTGATTTTATTGATACTTTGAACGATAAATTTAAATGCTTAATTGAAAACGTTTGTTACTGAAAGACTTTATTGGACATATTTATGAGAGTCTTGTAATTATGAAAATACAGTTTTGAAGACCACACGCATGCACACCCACCACACGTGTGTGTGTGTGTGTGTATATATATATATATATATATATATATATATATACTCGTATAATAAAAACGTTTAGCTCCTTCTTGAAACTTTTTTAATTTTTTTTTCATTCAGAATTTATAGGAAAAAAGTTATTAAATTATAATTATATGCTTTTTATTTTATTTACTGACGGTTTTTTTTTTTTTTAAAGGTTTGAATGTATATAACTACAAAATGCCAGTTTATGCTATTTCTGTATTAGAGGATATGGACTAGCCCGTAAATTATTGTAACGAATATGTTTTATAACTTTAGTGTCTAAATGAAGTATTTAATGGGAGTTTTTTATCTCATTTTATAAAATGAATGATTTAGAATCACCTAAGTTTATACGTGGTGTGATTTAATTCGGTTTTATTTTTATCTAGATTTGAAATGTGACTGCGTGTGCGTGTAATTCATATATATATATATATATATATATATATATATATATATATATATAGACAGAGAGAGAGTAAGAGTGTGAGGGCATGTGTGAGTGAGAGACTCCCTAGTTTTCCGAAACAAAATCGTTTGTCATTTGTACGAATTAAAAAAAAAAAAAAAGTAAAAAAGAAAAATAAAAAATTTGGCGGATAAATGATTATTGCATCTTAAAAATAAATTTTGGCAGCTAGCTTTTAAGTTTCTTTCGCCAATTCCATTTTTACTTAAGATTATTATTAATTCTAGAATACACACATGCCACGAGTTTTGTGTGTGTGTGTGTGTTTGTGTATATATAACGTCGCGTGCATGTTTCTATAATTTACTTTTAAATAATATTTATGCAATTTATTAATGCTTAAATAAAATGTAATTTTGTTGTTTTGTTTTTGTGTTATTTTTTATATTTTTATGTAATGTTTTGTAGTCTTGTATTTGTACAAACATTATATGGTTCACTTCTTTGTTTTTATTAAAATAAATGTAAGTTGGGTTATTGAGCTATTGTCAAAAATTCCGGTTTGGTATATTGCCAAATTCATAATTTTTTTATTAAGTTTAATAAATTGTTTTATTTACTCTTTGATTTTAGACAACTTAAAAAAAGAGAAGTGGCTTTTCATTAACTTAATAAACAGAAAAATCTAAAAAAAACCTTCAATTAAATTCGTATTTTATCATTAAAAAAAAAACACCATTTATAAATGTATGAGATATTAGTAAAGGTTAATAAAAAATGAATAAAATTAAGCAATAAATTTAAAAAAAAGTAATAATGAATAAAATAATTAATAAACGAAAAACCACAAAAAGACTATTTGCAACTGTGTTTTATGAAACAAAAACAACTGTTGATTAAAAAATTATGTTATCTGAATAATCCAAGTCGAGTGCGATAACTTAAATTAAAAATATGATGTGAACACCACATGACTTCCTTGTACGCCTATTAAATCATATATACACATTTTTAAAAGTACATAAAATTTTATTTCGCTAATTTCTGATTTTCATATTCTTTTTTTTATTGTTATTGACGTACAGTTTATTGTAATTTTTTTTTCACAATCAGTGATTGATAATTATTAATAAATCAATATATTTAAATTAAATGAAAGAAAAAGTTAAAAAAAAAGGGAGATGAAGTCGGATTTGAACCGATGTGCCTTCCCCTTGCAAGATCCAAATATTTCATTAATTAAAAATTTATTTCGCTATAACTCTGGAACCTATGAAAATAAGTACCACTTATGATATATCGTTGAAAAGATTTCAATGAGGGCTTATTACTACAGTTAAGAAAAATTCCAAATGTTAAAATGTTAAAGTAAAATTGTTAAAATGTCCTAAAATCCAAATGTTTTGGATTTTAGGTTTTTTTAAATACTTTTGGTCTATTAGATTGCAATCAAAAGGGTAGGTGCACAACTAGAAGTTGTGCACCGTCCAAAAATCCAAAATTTCAACATCTTACGGCTAATAATTTTTGAGTTATGCGAGATAAATACGTATGAACGTACAGACGTCACGCCTAAACTAGTCAAAATGGATTCAGGGATGATCAAAATGGATATTTCCGTTGAAATCTAATAACCGAAATTTTTCGCGACTACAATACTTCCTTTACTTCGAACTAGAAAGTAAAAATCCACTTAAACTCGCCATTTGGACTGACCGTCTGTATGGAGTATACTGACTCACGGAGTGTGATAACATACATCTATATGAATATAATTAAACACATTTCACATCGTATTGCCTCTCCTCACTCTTTGAGGGTCAGTCTTAGTTAGGAGTTTAAGTACTTTATACCGTTTTTATGGTTTTTTTTATTTTTTATTGATGAATTAATTCAGCACAAATCTTGTGCGTGGAAATATGAAAATGGAAATTCGTAGAGTAAGATAAATTTCTTTTTTAACCGGGATTCGAACCCGGGATGTCAGGATGAAAGGCCGTGACGCTACCACTCTGCCACGGAGATTGGTAAAGATTTGTGTTCATTTATTTTTAATCTAGAGTTGATATTATTTTTGTTTATAAACAGTTAGTCGTATTCATTTTACCATGAATAAAAAACTGGTAAACTCGATTAAAAGGTGCTATTTTCAATTCCGTGGTATTTTTTATCATTCACATATATAGATGTTATTTATTAATAACAGAATAAAATAATATTAAAAATAATACAAAGTGAACATGAAAGGATTTACTATCCAATAACGCAAAGAAATTATGCAAATTTATTAAAAATATGGTAAAAAAAAAAATATATATATATATGGTAAATATATAATATAAATATATAATGGTAATATGGTAATATATATATATATATATATATATATATATATGGTAAAAATATGGTATGGTTTCGTAATTTTTTTTCATATTAAACACTTGAAAAAGTAAAAGCTAAATTTGAAAAAACTGGGCAAATTACGAATGTTAAAACGCAAATCTGTCAATTTACGTCTAAGTCAACTGAAAACCCACATTTTTCAACTCAAAGACATTCACACAAATTAGTTATCTTAAAGACTAAGCTACATGGCATTTCGTGTAAATATTTTGGACTGAGTTGGTTACCAGTAACCACCGGGTTGGTCTGGTGGTGAACGCGTCTTCCGAAATCAGCTGATTTTGAAGTCAAGAGTTCCAGCTTTCAAATCCTAGTAAAGTCAGTTATTTTAACAAGTATTTGAATACTAAATCGTGGATATCGGTGTTCTTTGGTGGTTGGATTTCAATTAAACACATATCTCAGGAAATGGTCGAACTGAGACTGTACAAGACTACACTTCATTTACACTTATACATATCATCCTCTAAAGTATTGTCTGAACAGTAATTACCCGAGGCTAAACAGGTAAAAGAAGAAGGGTTGGCTACCAATACTGTCGAAATTGCAGCCACGAGATGATCGTATTTGTGCGTTTGTTGAAAATTGAATGTTGTAATTTTGTCATAATTATTAGGTCTATTATTGTGAGAAAATTATTATTTAATTGGATAATTATTTATAATATTAGAATTAACAGTAAATAAATACAATTAACATTTAATCGAATTGAACTTAAAGTGGAGGACATGAAAACATATACAAAGTTACATCAATTTTCTGCCATAACTGGACTATTTGTTAACCGATTTTAAAAACTAAAAAGTCATTTTGTTCAAAATAAAAGGCTTAATATTTTTAAAAAACATACATTTTGATAAAACGTATATTTATAGAAATATAACGGATTAAAAAATAAACATGGCCACTATTTTGTAATTTTCGAAGGTATTTTAGTTGTGATATTTTCCTAATTTTAAAACTTTATTACCAAGACGCTTTCAAAATATTAATTCGTTAATCCTAAATTGAGATATAAATTTTTATATAAAAATAAATTGACGGACATAGGGAGAACGAAGGAGAAATTGCCATTTGTCCTAAGGATATTTTTTGTTTAGTTTTACAAGTAAAATCCGAAAAAGTATAGCCAGCCCTCCATTTTAGAAACACCTGTATGTATATATATATATATATATATATATATATATATATATATGCACGCGTGCGCACGCACACATTCACACCATATTCATCTTGTTCTCGTGTAAGATAAAAAAGATGATATTACTCGTAAATAATGTTTTATAAAAACCGTAGTTAAATTTCTTGTAAAATCTGTTTTATTGTGCATGTGTAATGAATGTAAAGGCAGAATGTTCAATTTATTTAATTTCATAATGTTTATAAAAGATAAACGATGGAAAAATTTTTGTGTAATGTACTAACAAAATGTTTTTATATATGTATCTTACTCTCATGAACACATAATACCAGTTTAGAGAATATAGTTTGTTTTTTATCTTTTCAAAGTTATTTATATCTGTTCATTAAACAGAAAATAAGTCGTATATTTTCTTGTTATGATATTTATACCGTATTATATTTACTTAAGCTAAATAAAGATGATTTTTTTTTCGATTATTCGTTGAAATTGAACTATCGTTTTCTTTTCTATAATCGATTATTATTGTTACGTTATGGTATATCGATATTATATTTTTTATACACTAAAAATCAATTGTAAAACTCTTTTCCGTAATTTTTTAAATTATTTATAACCATTTATCGTTAAAACCTATTGTTAGCTATTAATAATTTGTAATTATGTTTACTATGAGACATATATATTGTCACAGTAATTTCTTTATTAAAAATCGATAAAAGATTACAAAATAATTTTACAATAGATTTTTAAGTAGGAATTTTATTTCAAAAAAACAATGCGCAATTTAAAATTAGAGTTAAATAAGAATTCAAGTAACGGAAAATCATAAGTTTGTAATTATAATATTTTTTAATTATGATTAAATCGTTACAAATTTAGCATTAGTAAGATGTTTATGAAAATTATTTTAAAACAAAATTAAACACGAATTGGAAAAATATCATCCACCGGAACAAGTAGGATTTCGTTCAGGTTTCTCTAACATAGATCACATCCACGTTCTATATCAGGTAATTGAAAAAGCATTCGAATTTCAAATACTCTTAACACATAACATTCATTGATTACCATAAATCGTTTGATTTCACAAACGAACCATCAATAAATATCTTAATTTAATAAAAAAATATATATTTATCGACTAAGACCAGAATAATGATTGACGCAAATTAGGTTTGTATTTTAAATTGGAAAAAGGAATAAAACGGGTAAATCTTTTATCGCTGGTAAGGATTGTTTTTATAAAACTGAAATGGACAGAAAAAAAATTGGAATGGTATCAGCAGTCATCCTGACCTTGTAGGGGAAGACATCCTCTACCACCCCCTCCGTTGCGAGCCCTTGTGGGCTTTATCGGAGGTCATCTTTGAAACCTTGACCTTGACTTTTGACATATTCTAATTCGCCTCGGTCAGGATGCCATCGATGAGAATGCCACGAGTGACATTCCCATTGGTTTACTAGAAGTTATTGAACTCAACGAAAAACACATCTCACTGAGTTTTATACATTCCTTTTTGGATCTCCGTATTAACTGGATGATCCGCGAGGAGTGGTCTATAGTGGCTGGTTCTCTTCGCGCCCTTACGGTGTGTAGGTCTGCAAAGGGAGTTTAATCGAGGTACTCGATCGTGGTAGGATCCTGGTTGGCTATGGCATTGAATTGGTTTGAGGTAGGCGCATCGGCATCGTGCCACGGTTATATTGGTGTTGTTTTTGATTCGATTTGGGGCTCCCGCTGGAGGGGGTGGTCGCGCCGCCGGGGTATGTTAACCCGTGGGACCGATGGCGTGGCTTCCCTCCTCCGGTGGTGGACGTGATCGTGACTTGGTAATGCCACGCAAGACACCATGATGGGACCGGGTAGGGATGCATGCGGGGTTTGTTCCCGGCTCTTGCGCGGACCGGAATGAGGTTGCGTTCCCCTTTTTAGGTGACCTAAATTGGGTGTAGGTCTGAATTTCTATGTCGCATAAAACATAATTTTGATTGGTATGAGTGTAGCACTGATTTAACTTTAAACTCGTTCGTTTTCTGAGTTATTCACAGTCACGAACGTTGTTGTCAAATCTTTACTAGGCGCGGGGTTCGCGCTTCCGCGATTTTGGTCAGTCAGTTTGAGGGAATCATCTTAGGATGGATGTGAAGATGTCCGTTTGAAGCCTACGTGAAGGCGAAATTCGATATGTATCTTACTGATGCAAATGTCTGCCGAGGCATTTAAATCGGTGGCATCCCGACCGAGGCCTGGTTGATGACTGTGAGATGTAATCAGTTAGATTGTCTGAAGACGACATCCGGTAAAGTCCCTCAGGGCTTTGAACGGAGGGGTGGTGTGGCGACCGGTAACATCACAGGGTGGGTGTCTTTCCCCTACAGGGTTGGGATGAGTCTTAAGCAAGACTGAAAATACCTAACTTAGAAAGGAATTGAACTACCTACACGTATAAGATAAAAGTGAGTTCATTCCATAACAAGAAACATAAAAATATTAGCAGTAGAAAATTGACAAATCTAAGGTTTGGAGATGATCTGTACTATTTGTTCGATACCAGAAATGATGAATGAATTAGAAAAAAAAGGCCGGTTTAATTTTTAATGGAAAAAAGAATTTTCTAATAATTGGGTCAAGAAAGAATTAAAACTATTAGGAAAGCAACTACACTGGACAAATGAAACAGCCTGTTTAGAGCAACCGGTCAATTTCATCTCCTTATTATATTTCACCTGTGAAAAATGTCTTTCCAGATAACTACGTAGCCGGCCTCCGTGATGCGAGTGGTAACGTCTCGGCCTTTTATCAGGAGGTCCCGGGTTCGAATCCCGGTCAGACATGGCATTTTCACACACGCTAAAATCATTCATCTCATCCTCTGAAGCAATACCTAACGTTGGACTCGGAGGTAAAAAAAAAAGCTAGTAAAACCAAGTAATACGGTTGAGGTTGGCTCTTTTTTAACTTGTATAACTGGCGAGGCAGCCAGATCTTATCGAAGGCCTGTTGAACATCCAAGGTATTTTCTCTCCTCACGTCAGTTGCTTATAACCTCAGTAAATCTATGCGTTTCCTCAATAGTAGTTGATCACCTTGGAAGCCGAACTTATGAGCAAATTTGTTTCTACAATGCGTATATAAATAATCCAAATTTTTTTTTTCCCAAAAATCAACCCCACCTCTTAAAATTTAAATATATGTTTTTTGTTCTTTTGCTCTATCTTCCTGCGGTTTAAATATTTTTCAACAATATTTTGAAAGTTTATAATTGATATATAGAGATGTCAAGAAACGTCTAAAACTTTTTTTGTTATAAATATAAATTTTTTATTTATATTTAACATTATAATGTCTTGCTAAAAACATTAAAGAATTTGCTTACCAAAAAAACTTTTTAATCATATTAGTACATTTTTGTTATTTTTTTTTTTTATAAAAAGATGAAATTATATTATTATATAAATAAAAGTCAGACCCTTAATGTTTGAATTGAAATGAAAAAGGCATGCAAGGTATATTTATGACTTGACCGGCATATCCGCCAAAGTCGTACAGTACTTTTCCAGCTTTTTTTTTTTTAATATAGATGTGGGGCATAAATTTTAGTTTAAGAATTATTTTTATTTTATCAGTATATTTTTAGAATTATATTTTCGCAATTTACACGGATATATTTTATAGTAAAGTTACAAATAAATCGAAGAGATTATTTTTATTTAATTTTATTATCTTTAAAAGTGATACTTCAGTAATGACATTGAATAACTTAACGGAAAAAAATCTTATGTGGACACTACATGAGACTTCCTTGTACGTCTATTAATTTACATATACTCATTTTTAAAAGTACATAAAATTTTATTTCACAATTCATTTTATTTCAAAATTTTATCTTTTTTTGTTGTTATTATTGAATTATTATTTATTGTAATATTTTTTTAAAAGCTTTATTTAATTCGCTTTAGGAATAAACAAATCTTGCAACTACTATATCTTTTGATCGTATGAAAATCAATGAAATTTGGTACACGTATGTAACTTCGATGACAATATACGGTGTCGGAATTTGATAAGGCCCACTCCCATACCCCCACGCACTACCCCTACGCTAAATGCATGGATTTAGTTGAAAATTTTCATTTCTCATGAACTATCGAATGAAAATGATTGAAATTTGTTACACGTATGTAACTTCGATGTGTAAAAATAAATATTTTTACTTTTTTTTTAGTCTTAAAAAAATTACAAAAATATATTTGATTACATATAAAAAATTATTTTTTAAAAAAGCTTTTATTTAACTAATAATAATAATATTGACATTAATATAAAAGGAAACAAATTAGAAAAACTATCTAAAAAGTAAAAAATAAGAATTAAATCAAAATATAATATATTAACAAATATAAAAATGCACTGAAAAGTAAAAAAATAAATTATATAAATATCTAATAAATAACCAATAAATAAAAAATAATAAATGTAATAATTATTAAATTTTAAAATTAAAAGTAATGAAATAAAACCGTTGTTAAGTAAAACCGTTTTTTTTTTTTTTACAATCAGAGTTTAATAATTATTAATAGTTAAATTATAAATTTAAATTAAAAAAATCAAAATTAAAAAAAAAGGAAAAATGAAAAAAGGAAGAAAATTTTTACCAACAAAGAAAGAATAAAAAGATTAAGAGAACATGATAAATATAAAGAAGGAAACGTTAAGACCAAGGAAAGAATAAACAGATTAGAAGATTAGAATATAAAGAGAGAAAATTGAAAATTAGAGTACGTATGTACAAGTTAAGATCAGAAGAATTTTATCAAGCCAAAGAGCGATTAAATGCTTGGCAACAAAAAAACAAATAAACGAAATGATGAGCAACTCCGACTTAGGAAGAATATTGTCCGACAATATCAGAGCAGTAATGAACTAAAAGATAAGAATTCTTTTTCAATTTATTAAAGATTGAGCATATATGCTTCAGTGTATGTGATTTTCTTATGAGGGTCTATTTTTCAGTCAATCTGTAGTTAACTTGAATGTAGAGAAAATTTAATAGAAATTTCATAATGATTAAAATTAAACAGAAATAAAACTAGAAAATCCAAAAATAATACGATTCTAAATTATAATTTGCAATTAATATTACATAATCAGATGTTTCTCCAAATCTATTACATATATACATATGTAATAATGCCAAATTAAATTACATATACACATTTTTTAAAAGTGCATAAAATTATATTTCACTATTAACTTCTGATATTTTTTTATTGTTATTATTAAATAATTATTTATTGTAAAAATATTTTTACAATCACGGGTTAATAATTATTAATAAATCAATTTATTTAAATTAAAAAAAAGTTAAAAAAAGAAGATGAAGTCTCATTCGAACCGATGCGCCTCCCTTGTAAGATCCAAATAATTCATTAATTAAGATTTTATTTGGCTATAACTCTTGAACCAATGTACATAAGTACCACTTATGATATATCGTTGAAAAGCTCTCAATGAGGGTTTATTCCTGAAGTTAAGAAAAAGTCCAAAATCCAAACGTTTTTGGATGTTTGGCTTTTTTGGTCACTTTTGATTCAGTCAATTGTAATCAAAAGGGGAGGTCGACAAGTAAATGTTACAGCAGTCCTTAATCCAAAATTTCAACATTCTACGGCTAATCGTTTTTGAGTTATGTGAGATACATACATACGTACCGACGTCACAACGAAACTAGTCAAAACGGATTCAGGGTTGGTTAAAATGGATATTTTTGTTGAAATCTGAAAACCGAAATGTTTCGTGATTACTTCGTACAAGAAAGTAATAAACTGTAATTGAAATAAGAATATCTTCAAATTATTATTATTATAAAACCGTTTTTGAGTCAAATAAATGGGAAATTCTTAAAACATTACCTTATTTTATATTTTTATGTAATTTTTGTTACAATTTCCTCTTATACTTGTAAAAAAATTGCTACTTTAAGATTTTCATCGATATAATTATGTTATAACTCTAATTACAACAATTATTATTACTAATAACAGCTGCCAGTGTGATAAAGGCGTTAAAATCGATTTTATGGTATTATTAATAAAAAAAATGTGGATTTTCCTAACATAATTGAATAATTTTACATTTAATTTAAAATCTATCTTAAAGATTTTATCGCATGAATATAATTTAAATATATATATATATATATATATTAAAAAATATAACAATATATATATTATACCATATATAATATATAATAAAATAAGGGTCTGTTTTAAGAATTTCTCATTTATTTGACTCAAAAACGGTTTTATATATATATTTATAAATATATTTAATAAAATCTGTTTTCTTTCTTACAATAACCATTGGAATTATTAGTAACTATTTGATATTTTAAAAATGAAATTTAATTAATTTTTAGATGTCTTCAGTTTAATCTAGATATAACAATATTTTGAAATTATTTTATTTAATTTTAACGGAGTGTTAAAAGTATTGCAACTCTATGTGTGGTTTTTAATTTAATATTTAGTTTATATGAAAAATGTAATAACAATAATAATAGTAATAAAACAAGAAAAACGTCCTATAAACATTATAAGAAAGATGTTCACGTAATTTTCTTTAAAATTTGACATTTACTTTTAATAAAATGTCAGATTTCATCTCCTTTCATTTTTGATTCTCTATTTGAAATGTCTGTTTTGATATGTTTTATTCATCGTATATTTCTTATGGAGCAGAAAATACGTTTACTAAGAAAATATAAAACGTACTATATAATAAAATATATACACACACATATATATATTCTATGAAATAAATAATGATTTATTTCAGACTGATTGATTATTTATGGAAACTACTTCATTTTTCAAAACTTGTAAAAGATAATAAAAGGTAAAAATAAGTGCGGATCTAAATACTTATAAAATTACTATTTTAATTTAATTGAAATTTTTGTCCGCTTTATTCAATCAAATTCTTTTTTTAATTAGGAAGTGGACATGTAATAATAATTTCAATGTAAAATATTACAAGTAAAACGACTGGATCCTCACTTTGTTCATTATCCTTATGGTTGTGAGAATAAAATTGATAAATAACAATTAAAGCCTGTTCAATTTATAAAAACTACAAGTGTATTGTAGTTTCTTCAGTGAACAGTACTCAAAACTTTGAGTGATCTGAAAAATGAGGGTTTTTAAAATGGGCTTCCATTTTAAAAATAATATTTGTACGTTCGTTCGGGTAAAAAAGTATTTTGAACTGTTCTTAGTGTTATACGAAAAACATCACAGGCTTCGTTTCTCATTTTTTTTTTATTTTACTTTTTTTAGTCAAGTCTCACCATAGGCAGGTGAAGCCAATCAACCCACCGGATTGGTCTAGTGGTGAATGCGTCTTCCCAAATCGGCTGATTTGGAAGTCGAGAGTTCCAGAGTTCAAGTCGTAGTAAAATCAGTTATTTTTACACGGATTTGAATACTAGATTGTGGATTTGTTTTCATATTATGCAATTGTAAAAGTAAAAGCTAAATTTGAAAAACTGGCCAAATTACGAATGTTAAAACGCAAATCTGTCAATTTATGTCTAAGTCAACTGAAAACCCACATTTTTCAACTCCAAGACATTCACACAAATTAGTTATTTTAAAGACTAACCTACATGGCATTTCGTGTAAATATATTGGACTGAGTTGGTTACCAGTAACCACCGGATTGGTCTAGTGGTGAACGCGTCTTCCGAAATCAGCTGATTTTGAAGTCGAGTTTTAGCTTTCAAGTCCTAGTAAAGTCAGTTATTTTTACACGGATTTGAATACTAGATTGTGGATACCGATGTTCGTTGGTGGTTGGGTTTCGATTAACCACACCTCAGGAATGGTCGAACTGAGACTGTACAAGACTACATATCATCCTCATTGATCATCTGCAGTATTATCTGAAAGTTAATTACAGGACGCTAAACAGGAAAAAGAAAAAGAAGCCAGTCGCGTCGAACATAAAGTAACAATGAAAGTGGTTGTGTAGGTTGAGCTGCTGCGCCGAACACCGTCATACCATTAAAGCTACTTTTATCGGTAACCGATATATATCGAATAAAACAAATTTTTGAAGAGAATTTAATTTTAACAATTGTAATTGGTCTCCGAATTTTATTTGATCAACGGTTTGGCTGTACTAAAGTTGAATTTCGCCAAGGAACATAATCCAACCCACCGGGTTGGTCTAGTGGTGAACTCTTCATCGCAGATCAGCTGATTTCAAAGTCGAGAGTTCATACATTTAAATCCTAGAAAAGTCAGATACCGATTTAAATACTAGATCGTGGATACCGGTGTTCTTTGGTGGGTAGGCTTTAATTAACCGCACATCTCGGGAACGGTCGACCTGAGAATGTACAAGACTATACTTCATCTACATTCATACATATCATCCTCTCAAGTAATACCTTACGGTGGTCTCGGAGACTGAACAGAAAAAAAGGAACATAATCCGGTTATTACCGCAAGCCTTTACAACGGCTACCATCTTGAAACTTTGAAATATTTACTAACGGCAATAGTCCTATGTTCATAATTTAATTAATTAAAGTAATTCAATAATAATAATAATAAAATATGAAAAATTATTAGAAGTTTTTAATAAAGTAAAATTTTATATATTTTTCATTTTAAAGAATTGTGTTAATGCAATTTAATAGGCGTTCAACGAATTCATGTGTTGTCCATATCAGTTTTTTTTTTTAATTGGAAATGTAGAAAATTTAATTCTGAAAAGATTCACGTAAATTATCTAAGAAAAGATTGAATACAGGATATTGAAATTTTACTTTACTAAAAAACAAATCAAAATAAATTTTGAAAAAAATTTAACAGCATGAAGAAACTAATTTTGTGCAGTGGTTTGAAACAGCTGTTAAAGATAAAATGTTATTTAACTTTGAAAACAATGGAAAAATGATATTAAAATTAATGAAGGAGTTACCTTTCAGTCAATTACCTTCAAAGTTGTTCGAACTAGGAGTTTTGGGAGGTACAATGCGGTGCTCTTATAATATCTCTGCAAACAATCGTCCTATTATTCAAAATCTAAAGTGGTATTTCTTAGGAGGTTGAAGACTGACTTTTTCATGCGTATGTAATATATACTGTCGATCTAACAGATCACGGAAATATATATATATATATATATATATATATATATATATATAACTTTTATCTGTTTGTTTGTTATCGCGCGAGAACCAATCAACCAATTACTTTCAAATTTGCATATTAAAAATATTCATTATTTTTTCGCCCGCAAGAAGGGTGAAATTGTGAATTAATTTTATTCATTAACAAAAAAATAGATCAATCCTTTTACTTTATTATTTCTGCCATCATCGAAAAGAAATAAGTTTTGAATTTTTCATCGTCAAAGGTGTGTGCATTTTAGTTACCATATTTACTATTATTCTATCTTTTGTAATTTAGTTTCTTTTTCAGGTTTCTATGAAGCCTGAATACTATAATTATTATTAATCAATTATATAAATTTAAGTTCCACTCATCAACAATTTTAAAAATATATATCCGAGTACTTTCGGAGCCTTTACTTCATCATCAGGGATTTCCCAAAAGTTGTTAATTCAAATTCAAATGAATAATTGTATTTAAATTAAAATTGTTATGTTCATAATGATCGGTCGTCAAGAAATAAAATTAATTTTTACGCCAGTAAGACCCTAATGTCGTGTCTGTAAGATGTTTACGACTATTATGAAATAGTACCAAACTTCTTTCTTTCTTTTTCCTGTTTAGCCTCCGGTAACTACCGTTTAGATAATTCTTCAAAGGATGAATGAGGATGATATGTGTGAGTGTAAATGAAGTGTAGTCTTGTACATTCTCAGTTTGACCATTCCTGAGATGTGTTATTAATTGAAACCCAACCACCAAAGAACACCGGTATCCACGATCTAGTATTCAAATCTGTGTAAAAATAACTGACTTTACTAGGACTTGAACGCTGGAACTCTCGACTTCCAAATCAGCTGATTTGGGAAGACGCGTTCACCATTAGACCAACCCGGTGGGCTTGAAATAGTACCAACCTATCAATAATTAATTATATAATTTGTTATTATTTATCAATATTATTCTCACAACTTTACTTTATGTACTTCTACTTATTTACGCATGTAAGAAGTTATACTTCTTTAACGTGAATAAAAAAGAATTTACCCATTCAAACAAATTTGATCTGAGTCAAACGATCGATAGACGACATTAAATACCATGAATAAAAGTTTGAATTAATAATACTTAAATGAAATAATATTTATTTTATACAGTTAAAAAAATATTGAAGTATTCGTTGTCATATAAAACAAAATTCATCGAATATATTTCGATTAGTTTATGTGAATAGGTACGAGGGTTATGATATGAAAAATATGATACAAATAGTTTTAGTTTATAACAGTGTATTTTATAAAAAAATTTGTTTTTGGTAAATTTAAAATTATTTATGCAAAATCAAGAATTTATCTGATGTGTGCTATTTTCTGTGTCATTAAAAAGTATAATTTTACTCATAAAAAATAGTACTTAGATAAATATAACCTCATATTTTGATACACAATTTTCACAAAAATATTCGCTGCAATATAAATAGTTTTATGAATATGAACAACAATATTCACAGTTTAAAATATTGATCTTCAGAAATCCGTGTATATATTTATTACTATTCAATATCTGTTATGTTTACAACTCGTGCTAATCACTTAATTGCATCGAACGACTGGCTGAATTAGACACTACCCGCATGTGCGTGCAAACTGATCCACTTGGGCCTGCGCAAATCTTCATGGTGTGTTACATCGGTCCGCGCAACTTCCGTAACTTTCTGAAAATACACTCTCGTCAGTTTCTCCTAACGGGCCAAAAGAAGTTTAACTTTAAAAACGTTTTATTTATTTTCGTTAATTTTCCTATATCTACTGATGATGATTATTTAAAAATCAAAACTAGCATCTACTTTTAGATCATTTTATTTAATGATTTTTGTTAATTTCTTATTTAGGAATTTATTTCAGTAACAGTTCTGCTTAATTTTTTTTCTTCATATTAAATAAGTATATATCGTTAGGTAATTTATAACTTAAATTGTTTAAATTTAAGTTTATTAAAGATTATAATAATGTATAATATTACAATTTAATAGTTGTTAAGCTGTTTGATGGGGAAACTTTGCGTAAAGTTTTGCATATTAACGCAATATCCTACTTTGTTAAGTATTTCCTAGTTACTTACTAATTAAAATAAACTTTCTCAGCTACTTAAAGGATATTTACTTATTATATTATGTAGGTGTTATTTTAACTTTTGTATTGAATACCAGATATAATCTTAATTTTGAGGGATGTTATTATTTTCTTGGCTATGGCCCGCAAAATCAAATGAAAGTATTGCAGTCAATTTAAAAGATGATCTTCCCACGGGATTTTTTTTGTTAAATTTATCTAGGTGTTGTTATACTCTTAATTGAAAATTTTTTATCAAAATAATTTACATTAGTTTCAATTTTTCCTTCTCTTAACACAGATTGTACAATTTTTTTTTTAATCAATTTCTGTAGGAGATATTGGTATTGTTTCTGGATTTATTTATTTTTGCTTCTGTAATTCCGAAACGATTTTCATGATATAGTTAAAAAAAAAAGTTTCTGTTAAACATTGGTACGTGAAACTAATCTTTTTGGAAAATGTATGTACACTACTCTTAACTTAAACTTTCGGCTTTGACTGCCCAGAGAAATTTTTTTTGCTAGTCGGCGCAATTGTTCTTATTTATTAAATAAATACGTGCATAAACATTGTAAACGAACGAATAGTTTGTTATTTAATTCAATGTACATACGTTTGTATGTGAACACTTTTTGCCTTTGATTTCGATTTCGGATTCAGATTCAGCATCGTTAACGATGATGAATAGCCGCGATCGGCCGTTCGGTTAATCTCATAATGACCGCCAAAATTAAACTTTTGTAATAATCATTACACAATAACGGTATCAAGTTGATTTACACCCACTAATCTCAGGTTTATTCAAATATATAAATATAAATTATATAAATCAAGTGTAAAATCCGGAGATGAAAGATTACGCCATTGCAGATTTTTGAAATTATTTAAAAAATTTATTATTAAAAAAATAGATGTCGACATCAGTCTTCCTTATACGCCTATTAAATTCCATATACATGTTTTTAAAATGCAAAGTACGTAAAATGTTATTCCATTAATAACGTTTGATATTTTTTCATATATTCTTTTTTTATTGTTATTATTGAATTATTATTTATTGTAAAACCTCTTTTTACAATCAGAGGTTAATAATTATTAATAAATCAATATATTTAAATTGAAAAAGAAAAGGTAAAAAAAAGGAGAAGTCGGATTTAAACCGATGTGCCTTCCCCTTGCAAGATCCAAATATTTCATTAATTAAAATTTTATTTGGCTATAATTCTGGAACCAATGAAAATAAGTACCACTTATGATATATCGTTGAAAATTTCTCAATGAGGGCTTATTACTACAGTTAAGAAACAGTCCATAACAAATTTATTGAATTTTGGGCTTTTTAGGACATTTTTAGTCTAGTCGATTGCAATCAAAAGAGGAGGTGCACATCTAGATGTTACAACAGTCCTAAATCCAAAATTTCAATATCCTACCCCTAATCGTTTTTGAGTTATGCGAGATACATACGTACGTACAGACGTCACACCGAAACTAGTCAAAATGGGTTCAGGAATGGTCAAAATGTATATTTCCGTTTAAATCTGAAAACCGAAATTTTTCGCAATTACAATACTTCCTTTACTTCGTACAAGGAAGTAAAAAATGTGTTACTTTTAATTGCATCAGTTTCTGAAATGTATCCAACGTCATATAAAACTATAAAATTTAATTAACATAATATGTGACTACTGGATTTGCTTGGTCACCAAATAATGGTCACGTGACTTCTGAGGAATTAAAAAAATAATTCCTTATAGACTTATGTAACCTCAATATACAAAAATACCATAATTCAAATAATTATATTATAATGACATATATTAAACATTTTATATATACTCTGTTATACCTTACAAACATATAAAATCTATAAATAAGAATTGCATGGAATCAAACAATAATACTGAAATATAGTGTACAAATGTATAGTAATGTTAGAATCTGAGTTAAGTATGAGTTAATAACAATAGATAACTTTATTAGAAATAGATTAATAATTGAGAGAGCAATAATAATAATAATAATTATTATTACAATAAAACACTGACAATCAAGCATCTTATAGAAGAGTGTACCATATATGAGGACCTCAGAAAGAGGTTCCGTTTTAGAAATAATATTACTGCTGATCTGGATAATGGAAATGAAGAAAATATAGTTGCATTTTTACACGCCAGTGGACTTCTTAAAAGTCTATAAAAATGAAAGTTTAAAGCTGTGACAAAAGAAACTCTAAGCGGTAGTTTATATATATATATATATATATATATATATATATAAAGAAAAAATGGTATTGATAAGTTTAATTTTAATTTTAAATGTATGCATATATACATAAGGGAGTCTTGAAACGTGGCACGTATAGTGACGGGAGGTAGCCCTCTTGCCTAGGCTCACCTGCATTCAAGAGCAGTGAGTCGGGGTGTGTCCGATGATGGCATGGGGGACCCTCAAGGGTGGATTGAGGGCGCGAGGCTGTGGGTGTACGCTGTGCATACCTATAGCCTGTTTATAAGAAGGATTCAACTGCCACGGCACCCTGGCGCGACTGATATACTGCTCAACGGCGGTTCTGGTCGCCCCGAGGGTGCTTAAACAAACTATAAATGAGACTCGTAGAAGAAAGAAAGAAAGATATGGTAGGATAAGTTTTAATTTTAATTTTAATTTTAATTTAATGGTCTTTTGGGAACCTATCTCAAATTTTAATATTGGGGCCCCTTACACCCCATAAGTGTTTGTGATTGTCCTTGTCTTTATGTCTTAAATCTTTTGTGTAGTTTGTGCTTTTAAATAAAATGTAAGGGCCCTTTACACCCTTACATATGACGATCCAGATGGTGATAGTAGTTTCTTTTAAAGATTGTGACGAGGGCTAATGACCTTAGCAGTCGATGCCCATAAAAATTCAGAAAAAAAAATAATAATAACAATAACAATGTTCGTTTAGACTTTTCATAGTAACTAGTTTGTTTTTGTGTTTCTTAATAAGTACTTATTTATCCCCTTTTTTATGGTTATTTCTTTTATATTTATGGCTTTACTTGCACTCTTTAATTCGCACGGTAGTTCTTTCTTTCCATTTATATGTTATCTATTTTCTAATTATTCTCATATCCGAAAAATTGATTTGTTAGTTTATAATAAGAAACTTGTAAGAAAATAAGTTTTAATATATACGTTTAAAGGACTGCTATTTTGAGAAGAAAAAGATTTTATTTTAAACTTAACATTTTTTTACAGGCATCGAAATAATATTTCGGACTTATGTACAAGGGGCTTAAATCGAAGTATGTTTATTATTATTGTAGATAACTTTAATAATTAAATTTATATTTTCAAACAAAAATTAATTATCTTAGAATTCATTAGAGTAAAAAAATAAAACTATCTTTGTTGGGCTTAAAAATGATTTTTTATTTATTGTATTATACAAAGAAATATTATATTAATATTTTATATATATATATATATATATATATAAAATTATGATTTAAAAAAATGTAAAATGTAAAAATGAAAAATAAAATAACTTAATAATTCATCAGATAATTTTGAGTGGTCAGCTATTTAAATAAGGTTTGTTGATTTTTACATTTTTTTACGGTTCTAAAGGTATCTTTAATTATTTGATATTATTATTATGTTAATGTGGGTCTACTTGTAACGTTTACTGACGTAACCTATCTGTTTTACGTCTTTGACTACGTAAATATTTGTGTATGTTCTGGAATAAATTATATCTGTTGACAAAAAATAAAATATTTTACCAAAATTAAAAGAAAAAAATTAATTTAAATAACACTATGTAAATACCTTTAATTTTAAAAAGTGGTTTAAAAGATATATCTTTTTATATTTTAAATTAAAGAAAAAATAAAATCAAATACAAAGGGTCGCTTTGTTTTCTCGAAACAAAGCGGCGCTATGATTTTGATTAAATGTTTATCTTCTAAAATTTCTGTTGATATAACAACTTAAGGCAGTTTTTTAGTTCCTTGTTCGAAGTAAAGGAAGTATTGTGATCGCAAAAAATTTCGGTTTTCAGATTTCAACGGAATATCCATGTTGATCATCCCTGAATCCATTTTGATTATTTTCGGCGAGACGTCTGTATCTCGCTTGTATAACTCAGAAAATAAAAATATTATTTATTTAAATTTTTGTAATTTTGAATTATTAGAAACTTTAAAAACACGTCGAAAAATTGTTTTTACGATTAATATTAAAAATTGTTTGAAGTATATGTGTGTTGCATACAATACACAAATAACGGCTCTTCTCGTAACTCATGATCACGTTGCAAATCGGTGCCACTAGATTCTGTTGTGCTTTGAATCGGTAATCACTTTTCAAGCGTTATGTGACATATTCATTACACTTCCGTAGCTGTGAACATTCACTCATGTTATTTCTATTGTTATTTATCACAATACTTGTCAGTTTCTATAAGGTTATAATCACGTACCGTTTTCAACAATGAACGAATGTAGAAGTTAAAGAAATTTGTAATAAGTAGATTTTATGGAATATTATTCAATTATTATGTGTTTTTTGAAACGTCAGTTGAAGACGGCTTGTTTGAAGGTATAGTTATGATCAGTATACTACAAAATTAAAGCTAATATTTTATTGGAAGTCGTTGGTAGAAAGAAGTTGCTATAAAGAAATTGTCGTTTGCGAATGAGACACGCCAAATTAATTTACCGGGTACCTTATTATATTCCATTACTTTTAAACTATTTACTATGCATCATATTCTCATTGAATGTGCTTGGTTACGCTGAATTACGTCGAAATATTTAAATTAGTTCATAGAATTGATGGTGTTTTTAAGTAATAATATTTTTATGAATTTTTTAACATTTCTGAAGTTAGGTTTTTATGTATTTTAATATAATTCTTGTTTTAATTTTTTTATAGGCGTATTTTTATACTCTTTCTTCGATTCCTAGGTAGATAATTATTTGTTTGTGATATTTTTCAGAGTGAATTTTTACAATAAATTCAGTTTTATTCATTGTTTGTGAAATAATTTCTCTTTTTATTTTATACATATCTACATTAAAACATTTTTTATTGCAAATTTATGGTCAGCGTTTTCATTTATTCGGATTTTCTTTTAAAATTAGATATGGTACGGAATTGTGGTATTTTAGATTTTCGGGTTCATAACGATGTTGGTTATTCATCCTCCTCTCACAAAAAAAAAAAATCAATAAAATATATTACGTTCATGGTTATTTATAATTATGTAAATTTTTCTATATTTCATTTCCCTACAAGTAAATTCAACAAAATTATCATGGGCTTTTTTTTTTTTTCTTTTTTTTTGTCTTCAGTCATTTGACTGGTTTGATGCAGCTCTCCAAGATTCCCTATCTAGTGCTAGTCGTTTCATTTCAGTATACATCATGGGCTTTTTTTTGCAAATTAACATTGTTTTATGGTAATTAAAAAACGTGCAATCTTTAATAGTCGAAGTATTTTTGAAAAATAATATATTGTAGCGTGTTCGTGGCTCAGTCAGGATACTGAGAGATTAGGAATTGAAAATATTTATATAATTACAGTTTATTAGTTAAATAATATAAATACAATAAGACAAATCAATAATAATGACAATAGTAATAATAATTAGAATAATGACAATAATAAATAAACAAATACTGATAGTAGTAATCACAACCACAACAATAATAATAAATACAGATTACATACAAAACAGAATTTAAAGTAAACGTCAGGATTAATTCACAGGTAGATAAATAATGAAAACCAGAATTCAGTCCCACTGACAAAAGTTATTAGCATGACCGCTAGTCTTAATACATTTAACAGTTAGTCTTGTGTTAACAACAATACTACAATAGGTAAGACAAGTATAAAGTTCTTTTACTGCAAATACTTTTGCTATTCACAAATAAAACTACCTTAGCAATTTATGAATGACATTTTGTACATTATCTCTTTCACCTATAGTCTTACAGTAACTTACTGAACCATTTCTTGTTTTCGTGTACTGGAATTACATGTAACGTCACCATAATCGCACTGAACTTAGTTCATTAGAAATTAACTTCTTCATTGACCTCCTTGAAAAATACTGTCACAGACTGATGTTGTAACGTCTCGCTTAGATTGATTGGCGAAACTGATTTCAACTGGTCTTTCCCGGAGTATTTATACTCCTACCTTCTTTAACTGCCGGATCGAACCCAACTCGAAGCGTGAGGTTGATCGTCCGTTCTCACACGTTCCCATTTAATTCCTACCCTGATCTGGTAACTCTTCTCATGGAACAAACATTGTTTAGGTGTGTTAGTGGGCAGTATTACAAAAGACGATTGTTAAACGGGCAACTAAAAGGGTTTCTTTTAGCCCCTTTCTGGATTCCTCCAATTTTTATATTTTGTACACTTTCTTCTTAATAGGTAGAAATCCGTTAGTCCGTTATACCGGTCTTGTTATAATATTTTAATAGAAAGTAATAATAAGAGAGTGGGAAAAGAAGATGAAAGAAGCTGGAACACAATACCAAATATTGGGTCAGAAACCGAAAGGAATTAGAATGAATTGCCTATAGCGTTTTCAGACGATATAACAGTTTTCTTTTTTTGAGAATAAGCGGCAGAATAAGTTAACCACCTAAAAGAAGTTCCTTTAAAAAAGACAGAATTCTTGACCGCTATCAAAGATTTTACCAAGTCCTTAAATAGGAAATATGGGGAAATCAACAAATTTAATAAATTTAAATATCTGGAAAAAATAATTCAAATTAATTATTTAGGTAAACAATGAAAAAAAGAATTAGAAAGTTGGAAAAAGACTTACCAACTTGGATATTACCGCATAAGTTTGAGGCTAGTGCGTGGAATGTGGGGATGGAATTTTTTAGCATATGAAAACTTCCATACATTACCGAGATTTGGACCCGGAACTTCTGGATGGATGAAAGGCCGATAAAAAGAACATTTCAATAAAAAAAAAAATCATATTATAGTACTGTAAACATACCTGAAAGCCTGTACGCGTTAGACTTCAGTACGAAATCAGGTGAAATAATAATAATAGAAAAAAAATAAAGGAAAATTTTGAGAAAAATCCTTGGTTGAATAAAAAAAGGTGAAACCTAATAATATAAAGTTAGGTGTAATTAAAATTTTTACAAATATAATGAAACTGAAAAAATGTCAGATTTCATCATAAAAAGAAGAACCAAATTCTTCGGCCATTTGATAAGAATGATAATAAGGTCGTATATGCCATATTTAGAACATCACAAAAAATCGAAGGCTTTTTTCATGTATCATTATTATTCTACCACTTTAAAAAAGGCGGACCCAGGGTCCGCCGCGAAAATTTTACATGGTTTATGTTTCATTACGCAATGATTTTGTTAAATATATTTACTAATTATCAGTATCAGTAACTAAATAAAGTTCATGAATTTAGCGTACTAATAAAAAAAAAATTTTACAACGAAAGATCCTGAACATTTCAAAATTCTGTTGAAAATTTTGAACATTTTTACCTGTTTCTTGAGTTTCGATTTTTTAACAGAGCATGTTTTCCATTTTTACCTCCAAATGTCATTTTAGATAAATCGTTTGTATCAAGAAATATAAATCGTTGGAAAGAATAAATCATTCGTGTGCTCGCGCAGCAGCTGGTCGACGCACCACGTGGTTCGCTCTGTGTTAATAGATGCTAAAATAAAAATGTGAGCATATACATCAAACAAAAAAACAAATCCATGCACCATGCTTTTTTATAGGAAAGATATAAGAATAAATAACAATGCCAAGAAAGTATTACAACTTTGTTGTCAAATTTTTCATTTTTTCTTTCACATAAAATCAGTTCATTAAATCAATTGACTTTTCATCTACGAAACTCATTTGAGTTTATGTTTAATTTTTGGGACCGCTATATAATCTGTTATTAAATGTAAGCCTATCTTTTGATATATTACAGTTTGTAATATTACTGTTTTTGTTTGGGATCAGATGTTTCTCTTTATCTCTGTTTGTGTGTGTGTATATATATATATATATATATATATATATATATTACCGTAAAAGTAGGGTTATGAAAACAATAGATAGATAGATTGTATTGTGAAACTTTAAAACCATGCTGTCTGTCTGGGCTTTGTAATTATTAATGTTAAATTAAAGCGACGCTTTAGGTATGAGGTCAATAACAGAATCAATAGTAATTGATTGGAGGGGTAGAAGAGAAAGTTTTAAAGTAGAATTGGAAGGAATTTAATCGAAATTTAATTAATACGTATTGATTTTATACTGTATTAATATGTTACATATAACGTACAAATGTTTACAAAATACATTTATTTATTTTTGTTTCTTTTTTCCTTTATAATAATTAATCTCAAAAATATTAAACAGATTCAAAGCCAAATAAACTTGTTTGTAATAATTCAATTTGTAATATGAAACTTGTATGATTTGTTTTTTTTTTAACGAAGAGGACAAAACAAGACTTTGATGTAAATAAACTTCAAAAAATTTAATCCACAAAATAAAAACTAAAAAATAAATTGACTTTTTTTTTTAGTTTCTACTTTTTTTTAATCAATACTCAATTAAAAACAACTTTTAAATATTTACTTATTTTTTTGTAACCGTCATCATCTGGTGTGCTGCCTTGGTTGGGTAAGTCTCTTACACCATTTGTCTCCATTCATTTTTGTATTCCCTTGTACCGGGTTCTTATTTTAAATCGCAACCCAACTTTAAGTTGGGTTGCGATAAATACTTTAATAAAAATAATAAAATAAAGAAAAATAATTGAAATCAAATTTTTTTTATAAAAAATGTTGAAAGTGCCCATCATTTTCATTAATGCAATCCTTTACCCTCATTCTCACATTCTCTGAAACTTTTCGAAGTGTACGTCTTCCAGTTTTTCGTAATTCTTTTGTTATGTTGGCTTTTAATTCTTCAATAGGTGTATGATTTATTTTTGGATACGCAATCTTTTAGATATCCCCAGAAAAAAATTTGTAGGAGAAAGATCAGGTGATCTAGCTAGCCAAAAACTAGTTATTATTACTCTTTCACCAAATAAATATCTCAAAAGGTCCATTGTTGGTCTTGTCGTGTGACATGTTGTTGAGATCACGAATCTCTCACACTTAATTCTGAATTTGCAATAATCGCGTTACAATTTCTTGGTAGTGGTCTGCATTAAGAGTGTTTTCAAAGAATAAGGGGTCAATTTATTCATCGCTAAAACTTCTTCGCATTCTACACACCAATTTTTTTATGAAGTTGTGAATTCATTATGTGAGGATTTTCGGAGCTCTAGTAGTGATCATTTACGTAACCTTACAGATGAAACTAAACCTCATCTGTAAAAAATACATAATTCTAACTTTAATGCTTCCCCGAACAACTGATTAAACCATTGACAGTATTTGGTTTGCTTAGCATTTCTCCCGCCACAACCCCATTCGGTCGCCCTAAATCATAATACCGAATGTCTGTGCCACAAATAACTACTGAGCCTTAAAACAGTTTAATAATCAGTATTCTAACTAGCTCCTAGAGTTAACCTAAAAGCGTAGCTAACCATTTACAGTAGTGGAGCCTAGCAGCATTATTAACCGGGTCTAATTTATACACATGTAGCTTTAAAAGCACTATACAAAAATTGTCCTTTTATTGCGTAAATTTTCGTAATGATTTGTTAGATGAGTTTAAAAAGCTTACCCTAACATTTTCCAATGTTTCTGATTATTTCTGATTGTATTTCTGTATTACAAACTGTATTACAAGCTGTATTTCTGATTACAAACAGAACCAGTCACTCTATATTTCTTTATCAAACGATGAATTGAAAATTTATTTAGCACAACCTTACCCGGGATCTGCAATTGAAAAGTTTCTTGGCACAATACAAAAGATTTAGTTGTGTTAAATAATTTTCCACAATAAAAATCGTTTATTCCATATTCAAAACCATTTATTTCTTCTTAATATAAAATACAGATAACCAAAATTAATTAACTGTTCACAAAAACAAAAAGAAGAAAAATATAGAATATTATATCAATGATTATAAAACAATAATGGTAGTGCTGCCAATCTCTTCATTTGAAATTATTGTATTAACATTTCTATAAAGTATTTTGCTTTGGTTGCGTTTTAAAACAAACACCCAGTATTGTGGTCGTCCAGAAAATTTGCGCATTGGATGCTCGCAACTTCACTCACGAGTCAAAACCAGTTGTTCTGCTGGTGCTGCACGAAATTTCATAGCTGTAGTGTGATACGGAGTGATTTTACGGGTGTTTATAATGAATAGAAAAAATAAAATTTGCTGACTATAAGATACAATTAGCGATACATTTTTTACGTGCGTAAGTTGTACATCTTGCGGAAATTCATTGTCAGTTTATTGCCGTATACGATGATAGTGTAACGAATGTAGGAAACGGTGTCGTTTATTTACGGTAGGAAGAACTTTTGTTTATGACTAGCAAAGTTCAGGACGCCTTACTCTCATTACTGAACCAGCTGAAAGAACAGATCGATAGACAATGTTAAAGAGAACCGGCATTTCACGTTAGACGAATTTAATGATAAATTTCCTGTTTGTTCACGATCTCTGTTATATGAATTTGTTACTTTTCACCTAAATTGCTGTAATATTTGTGCCTGATAAATGAATGTTGTATAAAAATGAAAACAAAAACAAAACTGCTGTTCTGTCATTCCTGGAACGGTACCAGGAACCGTTTCCGGG